>NC_041818.1:28440945-29040945 GCF_900964775.1 Scleropages formosus
TGCATTTACTCTCCGTAAAACTCTCCTTTTGTTCCGTCCAAGTTGTGACACATCTGTTTCGTTTACCCTGTAACAATGAAATATATTTATGCTGTATATGTCATAAAAGAGAGCAGCGTGTCTGGGAATTGAAGCCCAAGGATGTGAATCCAGTGTGAAAAAACAACAAGGGAGAGTTTTGCTGTAAAAATTGTTTAAAATCCTTTTCTAACAGACATGGTCATTATGTGAGTTGGTAGGGGGCGGAGCTACAGCCTGGGGACAGGACATTCTCGATGGACACCTCCCAGTGTCTAGACCTGGTAGTCCAGGGTAGGGAGGACGAGCTGCTCATGACTGCAAAACAGTCCGGAAAAGACATGAGGGTAGTAGGTGTGAGGACAGAGAGAGGGACAGGGAGTGCAGGGGTGCTCTCTCTCTCTCTCTCTCTCTCTCTCTCTCTCTCTCTCTCTCTCTCTCTCTCTCTCTCTCGCTCACTCTCTATCTCCTTCTAGCTCTCACTCTCTCTCTGTCTCTCTTGCTCTCTCTCTGGTTTTTGACCCAGTAAGGGGGTCTCATCCCTCAGTCTACTGTGCGCACACACACACACACACACACACACACACACACACACACACACACACACACTGTCTGAAACCACTCATTCCAAGCGGGGTCGCAGCAAACCGGAGCCTAACCTGGCAACACAGGGCACAAGACTGGAGGAAGACGGAACACAAATAAAATGTTTTCTGTTTCCTCTTGTGACCACCTTGGTTAGACAATCAGTTGTAGTTACTTTACATTTTATATGGATTCGTGTTTTAAACACTGGAGAATTATCTTTGTTTGCAATTCATTCATTTATCTGACACTTTTTTCCTAAGCAACTTACTATGCTTGGTATTACACTAAGATACAGACCTACTATGATTTACCCATGTATACAGCAGGGTTGTTTTTACTGTCTTTCAATTCAGGGTAAGTACCTGGATCCAAGGGTACTGTAATAGGAGTTGGATTTGAACCCAGGAAATTCAGCTCTAAGAGATGGTGCAAAGCAGCACACCCAGCTTCTTCAGGCTCAGCTTTTAGAAGGAATTTGTAGGGAACAGGCCTGGAGACGGGCGGCATGACCGGTGAGTGAGTCCTCGACCAAACCGATTCGCAAACCTGAGAACCGATTCATGTTTCCCAAGTACAGTAGTCACAAATACAGCACTTTGAGCAAAACGCTGCTGAAGAGTTACCAGCAGAACCGGCTGACGAAAAGTATCTTCCATTAAAATGAAGACATAAATAAGAGTAGATGAAGAATAACTGATATCAAAGGGAAACTAACATACAGCAGGATAATCCAACTCCACCTCTCCAAAACAGAGATTCTTCACCTCCCAGCTGGTCTGTCCTCCTGTCACCATCTATCGATCAAACTGGACAACTCGCTCATTTTCCGACCTCCTCGATTAAAAGTCTGGGAGTGACGACTGACTCAAGTCTGTCTTTCTCTCAGCACATCGAGGCCACAACCCAGACCTGCAGATACATCCTGCATAATACCTGCAGGATCCGTCCCTACCTCACAGCTGACGCTGCCCAACTACTTGTCCAGGCCATGGTGACATCCCATCTGGATACTACAACTCTCTCCTGTGTGGCCTTCCTGCTACTGCCATCAAACCTCTGCAGCTGATACAGAATACCGTGGTAAAAGTTGTGTTTGACTTGCCAAAGTGTTCCCATGTATCTCTCTACTCATTTCTCTGCACTGGTTTCCTATAGCTGCCTGGATCGAATTCAAGACCCTGGTTATTGTCTACAAATGTATCAGTAGAACTGATCCCAGATATTTACAAGACTTGATCAACCACTACACCCCAGCTAGACCCCTTCGCTCGTCTACTTCTGCTCGCTTGGTGGTCCCACACACAAAAGGTAAATCACGAAGGTTCTCGGTTCTGCCTCCGACAGTGGAATGACCTTCCCCTCTCACTCAGAACTGCGGAAACTCTCTCTGCATTCAAGAAGGGTCTGAAAACTCATCTTTTCCGGACCCATTTTGCCCAAGATCTCACCGGTTCACGTTACGGTGCATGACCATTTACACTGTACTTCATGAGCATCACCAGATAAAGCTTTTATCAACCACCACTCCGGCATTGTATTTGCTTGCTTGTGTATCTTAATATTAGTTTAGAAAAAATAGTGGGAGGGTATTTGGATTTGTCTATCCTGTGTTTTACGCACCTACTTGTACAATGAACCTCAGTGCAGCAAGTGGTAGGTAACAAACTAGGTATACTTGAGTTACACGTCTGCAGCTATGTCTCTTTCTCTTAATGTAATGTATAAATTGTACTTTTGCTGAGATGTATGTCGCTTTGGACAAAAGCATCTGCTAAATGAATAAATGTAAATGTATTACTACTACTACTACTAATAATAATAATAATAATACACACACACACACACACACACACACACATTTTCTAAACCGCTTGTCCCATACGGGGTCGCGGGGAACCGGAGCCTACCCGGCAACACAGGGCGTAAGGCCAGAGGGGGAGGGGACACACCCAGGACGGGACGCCAGTCCGTCGCAAGGCACCCCAAGCGGGACTCGAACCCCAGACCCACCGGAGAGCAGGACTGTGGTCCAACCCACTGCGCCACCGCGCCCCCACATAATAATAATAATATAGTATATTGTAACGATCCATGTTACTGTTTTAGTGGGAAATGTGTTTAATGTAATTGGTTAGGGTTTGGTGACGTACGGGGAACATAAGGGGTTGACTGGAGAAAGAGGAGAGAGTCTGGGAGCACTAAGCAGGCTGGGAAGGCTGGCTGGACGCGCAGGTCCTGGAGGGAACGGGGTCCTCGGACCGAGAACATTATTTCCCTGTGTGCCGGTGTTCGAATAAATCGTTTGAGATGAACAGTGACTCTGCGTCCTTCTCGCCCCATCCAAACCCACAGCGCTCTGCTCCACAATATATTATTATTATTATTAATGAAGGGGCTCATTGTTGTTCTTTCAGAGGGTCTTCTGGACTAGCAGAGTCCTTCTGTGTAGAAGTGATGGATGTGGAACAGTGGATGTCAAGTCTTCCACCCTGTGATACATAATCATACTTTATTTACTGGTAAACTTTTATGCTGCTGTATCTTGGTGCAAATTCTCTTGGGATTAATGCACACACATTTTCAGAACCGCTTGTCCCATTCGGGGTCACGGGGAGCCAGAGCCTAACCAGGCAACACAGGGCATAAGGCCGGAGGGGGAGGGGACACACCCAGGACAGGACGCCAGTCTGTTGCAAGGCACCCCAAGCGGGACTCGAACCCCAGACCCACCAGAGAGCAGGACCTGGGCCAACCCACTGCGCCACTGCGCCACCGCACCCCCCTTGGGATTAATAAAGTTGTCATTTTATGACTTTATCCTCAAAGACGACTTAAATATAAGATAATACACTTCATAATGATTTAATCATCTATAGGGCCGGACAGTTATAACTTTATCTAAGAAGGTAAAAACCGCGCCCAAGGGCAACAGAGCAGGAATGAGATTCGAGCTCAGCACCTTCACACTAGAAGACCTTCTTCTTACCAGTTCGCCACCTGCTGGCGGGTTGTCCATTAACCCCCGCCTGCTGCGTGACGTAGCCACGTTCCTCTAACCCCGCCCACTCAGCATCGGTCCGCCAATCGTCAGCGTGAGCTGCAAACGGCGGGTTCGCTCTTGGTTTTTGAACGTGTTCTCTGGTAAAAGCCGTATCTGTGCTGCAATACAATAAAAATAAAGTACAAAATAAAAATAAAAATACAAATAAAATACACGATACGCTTCTACGAGCCGCTGAGGTTACCCGTCGATCTCCAAATTTTCTTTTAATTTCACTCTGTAGAGTTTTTGTTGTCCTCTTCTTTCTGTCTTCCACTTCCTGCTTCTCGCCGCCATGGGCTGGAGGCGCTCGGCTCGTCTGCGGGGCTTCAATCCCGGGTCCGAGGTGGGTACCGGGTTTTACTGTGTTCGTACGTTGTTTTACCTCGAATGGCGGCAAGTGCGGAGTTTAATAGGGTTTTGTACTTCGCTTCGGGGTAGAGGCGGGTGTACCGGGTTCTTACCACAGGCGGGTAACAGTTTTTAGGGGTTTTACCTCAGGGGTCGAAAACGGGTCTGGATTTTAAAGGGTTTCTCAGAATAGAGGTGGGAACCGTCTTTGAGGGTTTTTTTTACCTCAGGGTCGAAGCGACAGAGAGTGTACTGGATTTGGTTTGTCTCAGAATGGAGGTGGGAACAGTGTTTTAAAATAAATGTACCTCCGGTTCCCCGTGACCCTGTACGGGACAAGCGGTTCTGAAAATGTGTGTGTGTGTGTGTACCTCAGGATGGAGGCAGGTACTGGATTTAAGGGTTTTGCACCTCGGGGGGGGGGGGGCGGCGTGCCGTGGTGCAGCGGGTTCGACCGGGTTCTGCTCTCCGGTGGGTCTGGTTCGAGTCCCGCTTGGGTGCCTTGCAACTTGGCTTGCTAACGGACTGGCGTCCCCTCCTCCTCCTCCTCCAGCCTTACGCCCTCGGCCCTGTGTCGCCGGGTTAGGCTCCGGTTCGTCGCGACCCCACTTGGGACAAGTGATTCAGACTGTGTGTGTGTGTGTGTGTGTGTGTGTGTGTTGTACCTCAGGGTGGAGGTGGGTGTTTTAGGGTTTGTACGTCAGCCTGAGGCTCAGGGTGGAGGTGGGAACAAGCACAAGGGTTTAGAACATTTTACCGGCTCAGGGTGTAAACAACAACAAGTGCGGGGAGGCGGTACGGATTTCAAAGTGTAACTACAGCCAGGGTGGAGATGCCATGTAGGGTTTTACAGCGTTTGTACCTCACGCCACGGTGGAAGCGAGGAGTAGCGCCGGGTTTGAAAGTCTAAACCCAGGATCGAGGCGGTGCTGTGGTTTTTACTGCGTTTTAAACTCAGTCTTTTTCCGCCGCGTCGCTGTTTTCCGCTCGAGTTTCGCGCCACGTAGCAGACAGACGAGCAGCACCGCTACAGCACCGCCTCACCGCTGTGTTCGGTACCCTGTTATTACCGCACACACAGTGAGTGTTACCGCAGTAAACTTTCTCTTTGCTCTACTGATCGCGCATCGATGGTAAGACCCCTTTTTTTTTTTCTTTCTACATTAAAGACGCTCGTTTCCATCCGGTACCGTTACTTTGTATATAAACGGAAGGAGATTAAAGTTAGCGGCCATTCTTGCTGGGGAAAAAATAACCAGGAGAACCAGTTACCCACGATGGGCACGTCACTCCGCGAACAGAACTGGCTTCTTTGTGTTTAAATGTTCTTTTATTCCGCGCTGTGTGATGTGACGAGACGGGCAGTGGCTGCTTATTACTACTGTATTCATACCCGGTTACTCACTGTTTTCTTTTTTTTTTTTTTTCCTTTTCCACTGGTTCATGCCCAGTTAGTTATTGTTTACATACTGGTCATCACTGCTTTATGACTGGTTGTTGTTTAAATATACTGGTTCATCGCGTTCAGCGCAGCTTGTTGGCGCCCGTGTGTCTCATATTTACTACTGAGTAACTAACTAGTTACTAGTTTTTAGTTGCATTTCTCCGATGAGTTGCCGATGCTTTCTGAACCAGCGCAGCAGCAGCAGCATCATCATCGGGTGTGGCATTGAAAGGCATACTAGTTAAGGTGTGTGTCTGTGTGCTTGAGGACACGGAGGAGTCGGGACAGCAGTCGGATGCTGGGGGATATCAGGGCGGACACCGTACTGGGAACCCTGTCCTCCATGGACACATCCCTGAGCTCCAGGAGAGGACCAGCTCTAGTTCGCGTCTGGACCCGCCTGTGGTGGACCTCTTGGTAGGTCCTCTGTTTGTTTTTCTCCCCCTCTCTTATATTTTCTGTTAAAATGTTCTGTTCAATTAAAACCGCAAATACAACAGAATACAGTAAAATAAAAGCAAATTTTAAATTAGCATTTTTATTTTTTTTTAGCAGACACTTCTTTCCAAAGCATCAAAATAATAAAAAAAAAAAAAAAGTACATTTACCAAGAGATGGAGAGATGCAGGCACACGATTCTCAAAGTACAGTTAGTCCACTACCACTGTTTTGCTGGCATATGTTATACAAGGGTGTACATTTTTTAAATTTAAACAGATTACGTAGCACAAAGTGATCATATAGGAGATCAGGAGTGAAGGGACTCTGAAAAAGATGGGTTTCAAAACCTTCTTGAATGTTTGATGTTCTTTTAGGCTGTAACTATAGTTTGGAACTGGATACAGCAGTAACAGGAAGTAAATGTAGGGAGAATCTCACTTTTACAAACTTTTGGAAATAATGCATATTCTCACTTTTTTTTTTTTATCCATTTGCTTACTTTACATATGTACTAGTGCATGTATGTCGGATTTGTGTATGTATGTTGTACATTTTGTGCTCTGCCACCCAAGTGAATTTCCCTTTGGGCTTAATAGCTTCTTTCATTCATTACTTTCGAAGGCAAATGATACTTCAGTAGATAACACAGACAAACAAAACATTTCCATCTCTTTTGTTTGTCGTCAACCTTGAGCACTCAGGTCTACAGTACAGTTTATGTCACACTGTTCAATTGGTGCAAAGGTCCACTGAGGTGATGGCAGAATATGAAGGCTGAGCCATTTCCAATACAATCTGTGTATATTTTAAAGGCATTTCATGTTCAGTATATTTTTTGCTTACAACAAAATGTTTTGCCTTTATTATGAACTTATTTATTCTGATTGTTTTGCCCAGAGAGCTGGTCGCTGCAGCGTGGTTCTAAACCGAATGGAGATGGAAGAGGATGATCAAAGTGATGATGGAGAAAAGAAGGACCGAGACAGAAGAGAAGATGGTGAGAAGGAGTCCCGCAGAGCTGGGAGGGCCTCATCTCGAATCCCCACTTTCCAGAGCTTAGCGTCACGGAGACGTCCAACCGGCCAGGGCCTAGACTCAACCGTGCCCTCACCTGTGGTCAAGGCAGAGTCCTCCAGCATCCCAGCGCAACCCAGGGTCAAAAGCAGCAGTGGAGGGGCCAAAGCATCAACCACAAGGGAAACAGCTCTACCGGTCCCTTCATTACGCCTTCCCATCGGCAGTGTGGAAGCGGGGCTGTCTATTGGGTTTGAGGAGCTGCCAAACTGCCCACTGGAGCCAGCCCTGTCCAGGTACAGGATGGGTCTGTCGGCGATGTCTGATTCAGCCACCAGTGACCCCCTGCAGTCCCACCCCCCCATCCTCATCCCTCGGCCGGCCCTCAGGGCAGAATCGGCCCCTCAGTTGCTACGTGGACTCTCCGCTGTCCTCCAGGAATTCCCTGTTTCAGAGGAATCTCAGGATGAAGTAGACAAGCTGGAAGAGATAGAGTCCGAGGTCCAAACGGAGACTGGTGCCAGTGGCTTGCAAGTTTGTGGAGAACTGCTGGAGGCCACCAGTGTGGACCTGGACTCTGCTATGCAGGAGAACGAGAACTGCTGTGACGACGAAAGCACACCTGTGTCCACCTGTGAGCTGGCTGGGGAAGAGTCCAGCTCAGATGACAGAGGCAAGCAGTCGCAGTCCATGGAGCCAGAGGCTGAAGAGGCCCAGTCCCATGTCATGACCAGAGAACAGGGTCCCTGTCGCAAGATGATGGTGGGAGGAAGACCTGAGGAGCCAAAGGGTGAAGTGCATCCCAGGAAGGGCTATGAGATGAGACAAGCTTCACTGCTGGATGATGGTCAACCTTTAGCCACCTCCACCCATCCTGGGAGCAAGAGCAGGCTCAGCTCTCAGAGACCACCCAGGGTCAGACACTTTCATACCCTTTTTTCCTCTGCAGCCCAGTCTCTCTCTAATCTGTCTTTAACTATACTCCTCTGCCGGTTCTGACCCAACTGTGTGTCTACTTCTGTGTGCAGCCGGCATGGCTGTCCTGTATTTCCATCTGACATTGTTTCAGAAACAAAGCGCCCTCAGTTCCCCTTTTTTCGGAGTGGCCCTAATCGCTCCTGCTCTGCCTTCTGCTGCTGAATGTTTGCAGTCATGAACACGTCAGAAGCTCATTATTGGATTTTCTCAAGGGTTTTGCTTGGCTTCCTGCCAGCCTCCTAATGAGGGTGCCGTTTGGTGTGATTCAGACGCGTCAAGTGCCCGTGGAGACGCCGAACCACTCGCCACACCCTGATCCTACCCACTGTATTGTTTGTGATTGCTGTTTATTTGCTGTATGGTGTGTTTGCACCCAGCTGCTGACCCACATGATGTCTCTCTCTGTAGACGTGTGGCCTGTGCTCGCCCCTCAGCTGTCTCATTCTCTCGAGCGTGCTCCTTCTGGGTGGACTGGGGCTGCATCTGTGGCGCTACGGGACACCCTGCTCTATGTCGCAACTGCTGGTTCAGCTGCAACTGGATTGGTTGGAGAGCTTCTGGGGGACTCAAGATTCCTGTAGCTCAGACTGCAGGTGAGAAGTAACACCTTTTGATGATTGATGAGGATGGGTTCTTCTCTCTGGGGTGTTTAGTCTTTTTCTGGGTATCGCTTGATTGTGCTGATGGATTTTAAGCAGAAGCTGAGCCATCAATTATTAAAATCAGTCTAAGTACCTACAGAACAACCCCTGCAATTAAAAACAAGGTAAAAATCAAAAGTGAAATCTGAACCTGGGAGAATGTAACAATCATGCAGCATTTCAAAATTCCATTCAGGGCCTTCAGGGAAATACAGTCAGATGGAAACAGATTTTCTAGGTTTTTGGCTTGAGTGTTAATCCATTCGCATTCCACTGTGCCACGTGCAGTTTTTCTCTGGTCGAGAGTCTCCCTGAAGGCCTGCAGTTTGGTGCGGGGTCGCCCACTCTGCCCCCCATATCTGGGGCCTGGTTGAAGCTTCTGAGTCAGGCCAACAGGACCGTGAGCATCGCAGCCTTCTACTTCACCTTGCGGGCCACTGACCTCGGACTGCAGGAGCCAAGTGCCCTTGAGGTAGTTAAAGCAGCAGAAAGGAGAGAACTGTGTCCCCTCCTGTTTTTTTTCCTGTGCATCCTGCTGTTGTTAGTGTACGTTTCATGCATCTGTCTCCATCTGCTGTGGGGATCAGGAGATTATTTTAAGTCTTTTTGGGTTATGGAAAGACCCAAGGTTTCCAAAAGGCACCAATACAGGAATATTTTTTTTTTCTTCTGTTTCATGTGTTTGCTTTTGTGTGCGCACCTGGATTTGTGACTTGCTGAAGGGTGAGCAGGTGTTCAATCAGCTGATGCAGCTGAAATCCAAAGGGGTGGAACTCCAGATTGCTGTCAACAGCCCCCAGTCTTACCCACAGGACACTGCTGACCTGGCAGCTGCAGGTGAGCCTCTGAGATCTATAGCAGCACCATTGACCACTAAACAGGGAGTCCAGTCCACAAAAATGCTTGTACATCAGTAGAAGTTAATTACACAAAAGAATTGTAGACTAATTGAAACTCCAGAAATTTAAAACATTTACATTTGTTTAGCAGATGCTTTTCTCCAAAGCAACTTCCAGTGAGCTCTGTGTAGTGTTATCAGCCCACACACCTTATTCACCAAGGTAATTTACAGTGCTATATGAATTATTTACAATGGTCACTCACCCATACATCATTATGCTGTGTAAAACAGTTGGACAACAGGCATTGATCATTATTTGGTTAAATTATGAGCTTTGAGTTGGCAAGTGGACCCCCTAACCCGGTACTGGTCCCACCCTTCAGGTGCAGAGGTACGGGAGGTGGACTTGCAGTCCGTCACTGGGGGCATCCTCCACACCAAGCTGTGGGTGGTGGATGGGAAGCACTTCTATGTGGGAAGTGCTAACATGGACTGGCGGTCCCTCACACAGGTACCTCCCAAAGGCAGCTCTTTCCATCAATTTTCCAGATGGTAGCTGTGTTTTGTGTTGAAAACATGCGCACCATGACCTTCTCAGGTGAAGGAGGTGGGCGTGTCTGTGGAGAACTGTAGCTGTTTGGCCGAGGATGCAGCCCGATTGTTTGGCATCTACTGGCACATTGGCGCTCACCGGGGAAGCCCTTTGCCTCCATACTGGCCTGTTCGCTACTCCGCCCACTCAAATGCAGAGCGCCCCCTGCGGGTCAAGCTGAATGGCATCCCTGCTCATGTCTACCTCTCTGTGAGTGTCTTGGAGTGGGTTACATTTACCACAGTGGGTTGGAGCTTCTCTCAGTTTAACAGGGTGAACTGCAGCTGTAATATGCCCCTCTATTCCCAGAGCGCCCCCCGGCCGCTGGAAGCACATGGCCGCACGGACGATCTCTCTGCTATCCTGTCAGTCATCTCTGATGCCCGCAGATTTGTCTTCATCTCCGTCATGGACTATCTTCCTTTCTCTAGCTTCTCTAAACCGCCAAGGTGACTGTCTAAATGAGACTGTGTAGTGAACATTTCTTGTTTTTTTTTTTTTCTCCACACATTGAGAGTCTGTCCCTCATGGTCCCTCACCTTCCTGGGCCCCCAGATTTTGGCCGGCTATCGACTCTGCTCTGAGAGACGTGGCGTGCAGCAAGGCGGTGGAGGTGAGGCTGTTGGTCAGCTGCTGGCCACACTCCCAGGGCGCTATGTTCGTCTTCCTGCAGTCCCTGCAGGTCCTCAGCCACTCTCCGCTGAGCTGCCCCATTCAAGTGGTGGGTGTCACTGGCGTCACGCCCTGCCATATCGCGGCACACACTTGAACGGAACAGAAGTTGCAAATACCTGTAAACACAGTTCAGTGTCACACTGGGAATGTTAATAGATTTATTATTTATATTTTACAGAAGCTGCATACATGAAAAAAGAACTAAAATCAGCAACCATAGCAGCCAGATTGCACAAATGGTTTAAAATATTTACAGTTTATTTTTGTAAAATTATGATAAAATATAGAAAATTGCCAAATGCTGAATCAGTGCACTTCTGCTTTGCGTTTTCGCAAGCTTTTCCTTCATATTTAATTGCTTTGATGGTGAAACACTCACTGCATCTGATTTTGTCCTCAAGAATACAGCTGATTACTTTGTTGTGGTGTAACACTGAAATTTAAAATGGAGATCAACATTTTAAAAACTTTGCTTCAAAAACAACATTCTTTTTTTACTTGAGTATAATTTCCAGCTGATTTATCCCATTAACACCTTTTAACTACATTGATTTAAAATTTCCTTACTTTCAAGATGTAAATATTTTTTACTTATCTAATATTTTCTGCTTAGTGATCATACTTAATTTACTGTACTCCAATTTCAGAGTGAGAATCCTGGGTCCTGTATCCTGTGTTTTACATGAACATTTAAAATTGACATACTTAAAGCTTTATTACCAGAAAACTTTGGTCTTACTAAAGACACTTTTGGCCATATTGTGGTTATTTGTCACACCTATCGATATGTTAAAGAATCCTGACCATGTTATGTAAAACCGAAACAGGACATGCCTTTTCCCTCAACAATATTTAATACTTGTGTGTGTCGTTCTTCTGGCTGAGCAGAAGGTATTTAAGGTTCCCTCCACGGAGGAGCTGCATGAGATTCCCTTCGCAAGAGTCAACCACGCCAAGTACATGGTGACAGACAGGGTGGCATATATAGGTACAGTCACTTTGATTTGCAGTTAGCATGCATCACACAGTGCATTGTATTGCATTGTTTGTCTTTAGTATTCTTAATATGAATCTTGGATGTTTTTCGTGTTTCACTTGTGTCTCCCTTGTTTTTCTGCAGGGACGTCCAATTGGTCTGAGAACTACTTCACCCAAACGGCAGGTGTGGGGCTAGTGGTGAACCAGACAGGCTTTGTGGTGGGCCCCGACCAGCACACGGTGCAGAGCCGCTTGCACGAGGTCTTTGAGAGGGACTGGAACTCTGAACACACGCACATCCTTTCAGATGAACACCTTACACACTGCAGACACTTGCACTCTGATTAGGATGTATTCAATCCAATTAGATGTAAAAAAAAAAAAAAAAATTACATATTGGAAAATAATCAGACACACAACTACAACTGTCATCTATAACTGCCATGCAGCACAGAAGACTTGAACATGTAACATGCAGCCTCTGACTATGGAACAATGAATATAATGGATGTTTTTCTAAATTGTCACTATTAGAAAATTGCCAGAACTCAGCAGACTTTTACAAAATCAGTTTTAAATGGAAAAGTAGTTTTTTTTTATGAGGTTAATATGGAACCTTGAAGGTTCTAAATAATGTAGAAATGTTTTTGTAAAGCTTTTACTGCTTTATATAGAAAGTATCTCGCTTGTGCACAGGGGATTTGATGCAGCAGATTATCATGTATATATTTGCTTTTTCAAAAAAGTGAAAGTTAAATATATTTGTATTAAAAGTCTATAAATGCCTTCTTTGTGTTTCACCCACTGCATCCGTGAGAACCATTTCAATCACGGCACAGTACTGACATACTGATGATAAAAGAGGGAGATGGGACAAATCACGGAGATTTGCGTACCGAGTATTTGCCGCCGAAATTGTAAAACGGGTCCAACGGCAACACGAATCCGCGTCTTCTGGCAGCAACCTTGCGCTCGTGCTCCCCTGCGGGCGTGGACCGGAAGCTGGGAGAAAAAATGCGGAAATCCTGAGCGCCTAGCGGAAGCCGAGAGAAAAGCCACAGGTTTCCTGCGCCTTCACCGGAAGTTTCCTTTATACGCAGAAACCCTGCGCCTCCACGGGAAACTGGTCGTAACGTCGAAATCCTGCGCCAACAGGGGTCGGGTACATATGAGCAGTGTAAAACAAAGATGTTTTATCACGTAAGTTTCTTCCTTTAGCATATTGGTTCTTGAGCGGTTTCTGTTGTAATGAATAAACCTGCCGTCAGAGGATGTTTATACGACTCGCCACAGATGCGGTGTAACCGTTCCGCTTAGGCAAATGAAATCATCATGGCATGCCTGCTTCGCTAGCCTACTAGACTAGTAGTAGTAGCGACAGAAAAAGTGTCTTACTTCATTTTCCGGGCACGATAAAAGTTTTATTCGTAGAGGAACGTGGAAGTTAGGCTAATTCTTAATACAAAATAAGAAGCTAACAGACAGAGTCAGGCGTTGTTTTCTGTCTTAACTTAAATGGATGAAGTTGAACGGATGAGACAAAGAAGAAAGTCGGCGCACCGCCGCGTCAAACACTAAACACAAAACAACAATCAATGTGTCGACGACGTGATAGTCAAGGAACAAATATGGAAGTTATTGAGAGAGAGTATTGTTTTTGGCTGCACTCGACGTGTCAGAATAATTATAAACCAGTTTAAGCAGGAACCTTTCCTCTTGTTTTCATTATTTATTATTACTGCTGCTGTGGGTGACTGAGGGTGTAGCTGTATGTCTGCTTTTGGCACAGATCAGATGTCCTCCAGTGTAAAGATGAACTCTAAGCTTTTTACATCACTTTATATAATCCTTTTGCCTGAATCTATATAAGAAATCTCTATGCCATTTATTTTCTGGGAGAACCTTTTAGAAAAGTTGCTCAGAAGTTCTGGACAAGTGAAGTATTTTTTGTGGTACCGTTTGGCTGAAGTGATGGTTCTCTGTGGTCTTTCTGTGCTTATAGATCTCTCTAGAACACGAGATCCTGCTGCATCCACGCTACTTTGGACCCAACCTGCTCAACACGGTGAAGCAGAAACTGTTCACAGAGGTGGAGGGTACCTGCACGGGAAAGTGAGCGTGTGTGTGTGTGTGTGTTTTTTTGGGGGGGTGGATCTGCTGAGGAAGGGCCTTGCTGGGGACAGGTAATGCAGCATAACTTTACTCCATGTTTCTGCTTCAGGTATGGCTTTGTCATCGCCGTCACAACCATTGACAACATCGGGGCGGGAGTGATCCAACCTGGCCGGGGGTTCGTCCTCTACCCGGTCAAGTACAAGGCCATCGTGTTCCGCCCGTTTAAGGGAGAGGTGGTGGATGCTGTGGTCACTCAGGTCAACAAAGTAAGAGCAACATGCTGCTCATCAAGCCTTTCAGTAGTACCTCTGAGGAAAACTAGTAATCAGTCATAAAAATACATTTGATAAATGGGAAAATATTTAAATTGTATTACCATTCGTGATTATATATTTAAGTAATTAATCTGAGTATGAGGTCCTAATTGTTCTTGTTTGCTTTTGCTGTACTACCTGTTACTGTCCACTTTTTCTGTCTTTTTAGGTTGGTTTGTTCACAGAAATTGGACCCATGTCTTGTTTCATCTCTCGCCATGTATGCATTTAAATTGTATTTCAAAGTATAGTGTTATTAAAATCAAATGGCTCTCAATGCATTTTTCCATGAATAACTTTTAGTGACACACATTTCCTGTGAGTTTGTAATGAGAGCAAAACAGCTTATCTAATAGTAAAAGTTATAAGTCAAAGATCTGGTTTTTAAGCTGACTGACTTGTCAACTTTATTGAAAAATGTTGTATTTATGTTATGCTGTCTGTTTGCAGTCCATTCCTTCAGAGATGGAGTTTGACCCTAATTCTAATCCTCCTTGCTACAAAACAGTTGATGAGGTGAGTAATGGAAACTAGGCAATATAAAGGCTGCTGTTGAACGGAACACATTATTGGTAAACCAGATCAAAAAGATGCAATAAAAAGTAACCATGACTCAGATAACTTGATCAGAATCCTCCAGATAAGTGACAGAGAGAAGTTGAGGATTATGTGCTTCTACTGATTCTGATTGAGGACATCTTTGTTGCTGATTTCTGTGAATTCAGGGGTTCAGCTGAAACGTGTGGCTTTGGAGAGGTGTTGATTTTTGTGTTCTTTGTGTTTAGGATATTGTCATTCAGCAGGACGATGAAATTCGTTTGAAGATAGTTGGCACCAGAGTGGACAAGAATGATATTGTAAGTTCAGTGTGTTACATGCACTGCAGTTTTTACTTGAGTTATGTAGAACATTCTCTGTGGAGAGTTCAGTATGTTGTTGTTGTTGTTTTTTATTTTTTATAGAGCGCTCTTCTCACGTAGTGACACAGAGCGCTTTAACACAGGCATACAGTATGTCTTCTTTTGGTTTTATTTTAGGTCAGATCATATTTCAGATTAACATTTTAAATAAGTTGTCCCTTGCTCACAAATTTACATTTTTTTTTTTTTTTAAACATTTCTTTTTAACTTTTTTTCAATACTTTTTAATGTTGTAGTTTGCTATCGGATCCCTCATGGATGACTATCTTGGTAAGCATTTTTCAAAATTCTTCAGTCAGAAACAGTGAATTATATTAGCTGAGTATCCTAATAAAAGGTTGGAGATTGTACTATGAGTATTGTATGACTGTATAATATGACTATTGTAAAAGATAGATAAATATTCCTGCTATGGGCATGGTCTTTAAATTGACCTGTAGCTCAAAAAATTAGAAACAAAGATATGAAACAATCTGTCAGAGTGTCAGTGAACTATGTACTAGATCATCTTTTACCAGAAAGTGTTTAATTTTATTCTAGTCAGAAATGCAAAATATTACTTGTAATTAAAGTAACGACAAATTATTCTTTTGCTACAGGTCTGGTCAGCTGATGTTCCTGAAGACACTTGGAGATATTTATTTTTTCTATTTCCTTTGTACCCTTTTCTGTTCAGAATCAGTATCTGTGGCCTTTTAGTAAATTTTGTCACTTTTGACTTCTCCCACATTATTGCCCGTTCTGCTTTGATTCTGTTATTAGCTTAGCATTACATCACTTTTACTTAATGAGATCTACTGGGTGGTTGGTGCATGGGCAGAGATTAATGACATTAACATTATTAAAGAGTTTCCGCTAAGAACTGGAAAGAAACCAACATTGTTTCTTTTGGCAGCACCGCTCATGAGACCAAAGGTTACTAGAGAAGTCTGGAAAAACAATCTCTGCATCTTTTTTCTGCAACATCCTCTTCAGAGGGCAATGGAGTTGCATTCAGCCAGTGCTGGAGAGCTCTGGACCTGGACAGGTTATCTCCCACATGGCTTAGCATGTAGAGAATGCTTTGTCCCATAGTGACCGGCATTTGTTAATGAACAACTGACGTTAAGTCTGTGTGCAATGTCCTGCTTTTTGCACCACTTTTTCCCGAGTCTTCATGGCGAAAAAGAAAAATGATGCGTTGTGATTCACAGAATGTTCTTGAGAGAGAATGCTGATAAGTTTTACATGCTGAATAGTGAGCGGTCACAGAAGGATGGGTAGAATCAGAGGTACCTGCCACCATGTCACTGCGGGAAAGGACTGCGCCCTTCGCGCCACATCTCTACATTGTGACAGGCCTTCAGAGGTGTTTTCTGGGCTTTCATTCTTTCAATAAAACCTTTCAAATGGCACATGAGTCACATGAACCAACACACAACTTGAAGTAAAAGTGCATCGGCGACACTTGTTAGCTTTGGATACACAATATGGACCTTTGTTTTGGGGTCGGGGGGATGTTCTACCAGCAATGTAAAGGCAGCACTGCACAAAGGGCTTCAGCCTGCTGTTCCCTGGAAAATATTAACATGGTTTTTATTTGTTAAAATCCTAAGAAGAGGCACAGTGCAGTTTGTGGTAAAAGTGCAGAAGAGGACACGAATCACATCATCTCGGAAGACTGAAATAAACTCCTTCTAAATTTAACATTGAATGAAAAGTGGTTTGTAATTCTTATTCCTTATTTGTTTTATGTGTCAAATCTTGTTCCTCCCACAACATTTGGATGCAATACCCCAAATGCTAAAAGCTGAAAACATATACACACTCCTTGGACCTAAATGGACTCCTGAAGGACCTCTGTGGAGTCCTTCAGGTTCCTGCGTCCTACAGTCTCCCAGGAGCTGAAGTGGGACACCTATATTGACTCCATGGGGAAAAAGGCCCAACGGTGGATGTACTTCCTTCACCAACTGAAACAAACCGCCGCAATACCTGCCGCAGGAACTGCTGAGCCACTTCTACTCGGCTGTTATCGAGTCCGTTCTGTGCGTGGCTATAACTGCTTGGTCTCAGCTACGAAATGGGACAGAAATAAGCTGCAAAGGCCGGTGAAAACAGCCGGGAGGATCATCGGTGCCCTCCGCCTACCCTTCAGCTTCTGTACGAGTCCAGAATGAGGAAGCGAGCAAATAAAATCATCAATGATCCCACACACCCCGGGCATGCGCTCTTTACACTCCTCCCCGACCAGATAGAAGAGCAGTTTTTTCCCCTCAGGCATCACTTTCATGAACAGTTACAATTCAGTTCAATTCAATTCATTTTTGTAGAGTGCTCTTCTCACGCAGTGACACAGTTACCCTCCCCTGTAGGTCTCCTGTCAGAGCAACATTATTCATCCATCCATTGTCTACGGCCACTTGTCCCAAGCGGACTCGGGGCGAACCGGAGCCTAACCCGGCAACGCAGGGCGTAAGGCCGGAGGGGGAGGGGACACACCCAGGACGGGACGCCAGTCCATCGCAAGGCACCCCAAGTGGGACTCGAACCCCAGACCCACCACGCCCCCCATTGTCCAACCACTTTTTGTAATTTAATTCTTATTTATTTCCTTTTTTGTATTTATACTACTATTTATACACTTATGTTTGTATACTCTGTAAGTAAATATGTTATTTATTTTATAATACTGGAAGCAGAACCACAGCAAATTCCTTGTATGCCTCAGCACTAAGTTGTACAATAAAAAGTACAATACAAAATGTGGAATAAAAAGTCATTATGATTCTAATGCTCATTTCCGTGACTCCAATGAACTGATTTTCAGATGACAACTTAGAGCGTGACTACGATGAACACTTTTCTACAAACTTAAGTTAACTAACATGAGACACTGTGTCTGTGCTGTGGAAGTTTCTGTCACCAAGACAAATTCCTTGTATGTGTGAACATGATACTAACTTGGCGAAAGACAAAGTCCGTTTTAATTCACAACGGAAGCGCGATCTGAAGAAGCACTCTTCCATTTATACGCGGGGAAGGGCGGTGACTTACATTATTTTACTGCATGATACAGTAAAAAAAAAAAAAAGAAAAACACTAACTTAGCTACTCGAGCACTTGAGCATTTTTGCTCCATTGAGCCACGTCGCAGCTCTAACCATTGCGCGCCCCCGACAATCCATTACGTCATCCCAGTGCGTCGCCTCTCCACCGCACGTCCGGGGAAGCGCGCTCACGTGGGTCTTTACGTCACCGCGGCGCGCCACCTTTCCTCCTTTCTCTTGTCCTGAAGATGGCGGCCGGGGTAAGTTGGGCCGGGCGCTGCGGGAAAGGGGCTCGTGCGCGGTCATCCGCCGGGAATCCGTCGCATCCGGGGCAGCTCGCGCACTTGGTGCGCGCGGCCGACCCTGTCGACGTGCTGAGGTGGCGGAGATCGCGGTATTTGTGGGGTAAAATCGGAGTGAGGTGTGTGAGCGGAGTAAGTGCCGCGTCGGAGGGAGATTTAAAAACGCAACGAAATCCCCACAGTAAATGTTTAAAAAAAAAAAAAAAAAAAAAATCTCAGAGTTGAGCTTGAGGTAAAAGAGAGCCGTTTTTTGTCTCCTGAAACGAGGCTTTGACTTGAGCTCGCTGCCGGCTTGGCCTCTTCGTGTCTGTCTTTAATAATTAATTGCTCTGTGTGTGTGTGTGTGTGTGTGTGTGTGTGTGTGTGTGTGTGTGTCTTGGTGCGGCGCAGGTCCTCGTCAGGTTCGCTTTGTTCCCCGCCTTCGGCTCCCGTCTCAGCTGTTATTATCGTTATTAGTTAGTAGATCAGCTGTAAGTGTATTTAACTAGTAGTGTCTGTATGCCCAAACACAGGCTGGTGTCACAGGGGGCTGCCAGTCAATGGTCCTGCTGAATCACCGATGCTGTCGGTCCTTTAAAAACCCCACAGTAGTAATGTTATGAATTATTAATATTAATTTATTATGCCATGGTATTAAGTCCCCGCCCTGTTGTCAGAGCGCGGAACAAAGAGGCCACGTTTTGCCGTCATCTTCAGCGTCTCTCCATCTCCTTACCGCCTCCTCGATGGCCCCTTTCGTGTTCTACCTTGTCTCCCCTGACTGTATCCCATGAGTCCCTGGGCCTGCTGACTGTCCCCCTCCCCCCACAGACTCTTTACACGTACCCGGAGAACTGGAGAGCCTTCAAGGCTCAGATCGCAGCCCAGTACAGCGGTGCGCGTCTGAAGGTGGCCAGCGCTCCTCCCGCCTTCACCTTCGGCCAGACCAACCGCAGCCCGGCCTTCCTCGGCAACTTCCCCCTCGGCAAGGTGCGCGGCCACATATCTTTTACTGCGCCGCTCCTCTCGTTTCTTTGTGTATGTATTCCCCCGGGACAACACGGTTCTCTCTGCACTCACAGGTTCCTGCCTTTGAGGCTGACGATGGCTTCTGCCTCTTTGAGAGCAATGCCATCGCTTATTACCGTAAGTAGCCCCTGTCTCTAGCGTCGGACGCTTGCTGATGTCCTGCCGCAGTTGCGGTGTGGTGTGTCCTTGCTCTGTTGTAAAGAAGCCCTCCATGTCCATGGCAGTGAGCAACGATGTCTTGCGAGGCTCCAGCCCCCAGGCCAGCGCACAGGTGCTTCAGTGGGTCAGTTTTGCTGATGCAGAGATCATCCCTCCAGCCAGCACGTGGGTCTTCCCCACCCTGGGCATCATGCAATACAACAAGCAGGTTTGTCTGGTGTCATATAACACTTGTACGTCTGCTCTCTGGGGACAGCTTCCCTGTGGAAGTGTACAAATGCTATGAGTCTGTTGCTCGGAAACTGAATGTTGCTCCCACCTCAGTTTAAACCGGTACTCACCCTTTACTTTAACTTGCACCTGGTAGTCTGTCTTCCTGGAAGAGAAGCTGGTTTCCAGGTGGAGCCGTGAAGCGCTGACTCGTCATTTGTTGCTTATCCTGAAAGGTCACTGCTTCTCCAGCATATTGGCCGGCACTTTAAGCTGAGCTCGTTTGTTGTAATGACTGGAACAGACGGTTAAGGTTCCTTACCTCACACGTTGTGGTCACTTGTTACTGTGCTGTTCTGAATCGTTTTCGTTTACCTATATGTCCACTCGTGAGACACCCGAGAGCAATCTTGAGACAGAACAAGTGTGTTCAATAACAGGTGAAGTGCTTGCATACCAGGAGCATCGGGCACCACTATAAATGTTGACAAACTGTGCAGCTCCTGTGCCTCCAGTCCTTGCCCTCTGGCATATTTACATATTTGCCTTTCACTTACAAACTGAATTTTACCAGGAACATGAATGGTAATTTAAATTTAAAAAGACATTGTTGTGCTCACAGTTCATGCGCTACATTGTCCACTTCCCTCCATGGGCTTAGATCCAAAGAGCTTCAGATGCTGGAGAATGAGTGTAGGGCAGCAGTGGAGGAGGGGGGGTCTTCACCTGGCCAGGGTGTTGTGTTGCTGAAGTGGCACATCCTGCAGACCTTTGGAGCACTTGTAGGTTACCACTTGTCTGCAGGTTCGCATTGCATTGGTCGTCTTCTGGCTCCTCCATGGTGCCACGTAACCCGTGGTTCACCGAAAGCTGTTGGTTTGGCTGAGCCCTTTGAGGAGCCTGCGCTACAGTTGCATCCTGTGATTATGGCGTTGCAAAGTGTGTGCACCCATCATTCGGCCTTGCAAACAGCTCTCCTTGCCACCTTTCCGCCAGGCCACTGAGCAAGCAAAGGAGGAAGTGAAGCGGGCACTCGCCGTCCTGAACCAACACTTAAACACCCGGACCTTCCTGGTGGGAGAGAGAGTCACCCTGGCTGATATCAGCGTTGTCTGCTCCCTGCTTTGGCTCTTCAAACAGGTGAGCCCTGGGGGTCCTGTACGGCTAGCTGTGTGTGTGTGTGTGTGTGTGCGCGCGCGCTCGCTCGCTCGCTCGCTCGCTCGCATGTGGTGTCTGATTTTGCCCTGCTGTGTGCGCAGGTCCTGGAACCTGCCTTTCGCCAGCCTTTTCCCAACATGAACCGCTGGTTCATCACCTGCATCAATCAGCCGCAGTTCAAAGCTGTGCTGGGAGACGTAAAGCTTTGTGACAAGATGGCCCAGTTTGATGGTGAGTTCAAGCGTGTTGATACGGACTGACAGATGGACAGCTGGATTCACTGACTGACCAATCCGACCCACCCTCCTCTCAGTAAGGAAGCGCTTTTTTAACGTGGCCTGACTTTCACTAAAACCTGGATTGAGAGCTGCCCAAGGACAGGTCACATCTCTTGGGTGAATTGTAGACCTCTTGTTGACTGTGCATCTAATTTAAGGATCCTTGAATCAAAGTTAAATTCTTGTTTGACTGAAGGCTAAGAATGTTGGAGGTTTCAGATAACCGCGTACATGTTGATTGCTGGAGAAAAGATGGAGTTTGGAACCATATTGGGAGGAGAGGCGGACTCCTTTAGGCAGCGTAAAATGGAATCTGACCGGTAGCCCTTGATGTGATGACTTCTGTTCCATTTCAGCAAAGAAGTTTGCAGAGATGCAACCCAAGAGGGATGGTGCTCCCAAGAAGGAGAAGGCCAGCAAGGAAGGTGGCAAGCAGCAGGAGAAGAAGGAGAAGAAAGAGAAGAAGGAGGAGAAGAAGGCCCCTGAGCCCGAGGAGGATATGGATGAGACCGAGGCTGCCCTGGCTTCCGAACCCAAAACGAAGGACCCCTTCGCTCACCTGCCTAAAAGGTACGGCCGCCTTATACACACCCATATGTAAGATGACAGGACCGCGAGGACATATTTGATACGGTCAGGAAATACAGCCAGAGCATGCCATTGGTCTTCAGGCCACCTGCTCCCCCTTGTACGCCAGGGCTCCTGGCAACAGGTGACCCTTGATGCTATGGCCAGTGTCGCTTGGTTTGTGGAAGTGTCATGTCAGTCATGCTGCTCCTGCTCTCCCCAAAGCACATTTGTTTTGGACGAGTTCAAGCGCAAATACTCCAACGAGGACACGCTGACCGTGGCACTGCCCCACTTCTGGGAGCACTTTGACCGTGAGGGCTTCTCTATCTGGTACGGAGAGTACCGCTTCCCCGAAGAGCTGACCCAGACGTTCATGAGCTGCAATCTGATCACTGGTAAGATGAGAAATGCTGCCCCACCTTGGGGAAGCCCCGCCTTGACATCTGAGCATCACGAGAATGCGTTTCGGCACCCCACTTTCTTCCAGACGCATCTCGTCTTTCCTCAGGAATGTTCCAGAGGCTGGATAAACTGCGCAAGCACGCCTTTGCCAGCGTCATCCTCTTTGGCACCAACAACGACAGCAGCATTTCTGGCATCTGGGTGTTCAGAGGCCAAGACTTGGCTTTCACAGTGAGTCCATGCAGACATTCTTCTATTGCATTTGCAAACTTTCCATCACCAGTGTTGCGTCTTATTTGGCAGAGGGATCTAAAGAACACTGGACCTGCAAGTTCTACACATGTAAACAATGTACCAGGTGGTTTTGACCACTCTGAAATGAACAACCCACAACTACAATCTTCAGTCATGCTAAGAGTGTTCAGCTGTCACATGGATCCAGGGCTGGTGTTGGGTTGATTGACTCAGTGGCAGCTTTCCAGCAGTGCGCTAGTCCAGACAAGACGCCAAGAGTCGTACGCAAGATTCCAGGGCTGAGAGTCCAGTTGCAGGTCCTACAGCAACATCTGTACCTGCATTGGCTGCTCGTCCTGAACTTTTCAGTTACAAGTTTGTAAAGATGCAAGTGTTTTCCTGTGTTTTTAAACATTTTCTTTTACATTTCGTAAAATGTGTGTAGTGGATCAAACCCAACCTGTTAATCCTGTGAATGAACAGGCGGCTGTGAAGGACGTGCAAACTGTGTGTGTGTCCCCGCCTAAATTGAACTCACTTCCACAGTGTTTACACCTCGCATCTTTTGTTCCCGGGTGTCAGTAGCAGGATGATGAATGTTGCACGCATTTACAGAATGAGCTGGTCAACAGTCAGCAAAAAGTAGGAGTGTTTGGGATGACATGTGTTTAGTTGATGTCATTTTAGATTAAAATGTTCACGTAAGTCAGTGAATTAGTACATTTAGTCAAATGTTAATGAATCCATTGTGGGCTGCGAGTGATTTTTCTAGTATTGTCATCTGAAGGAATGGGACGATTGTGCTGTTTGAAAGTGGATGCTGATCATGTAGAATTTCCCATCTATGTACAGTTTGCACACATTGTGCACGTGTGTGCACACGTGCTTTGCACACTAGTTGAATACAGTTGATGCAATGCAATGGTAATGAAACATGGTTAAAGTTTTTTCTTCTTTCTCCTCTCTCCCCCCTTCTTCTTCCCCCATTCCTCTCCCAGCTCTCGGAGGACTGGCAGGTGGACTACGAGTCGTACAGCTGGCGCAAGCTGGACGTGGACAGTGACGAGTGTAAGACCATGGTGAAGGAGTACTTTGCGTGGGAGGGTGACTTTAAGCATGTGGGCAAGGCCTTCAACCAGGGCAAAATCTTCAAGTAGGAGGGGCCTCCGTCCGAACGTACCATCCAAGCCTCCCCCGGACACGCTGCTCAACTACAGCCCGCCGAGTGGCTCCCCCCGCTGTCGAACCTGAGGCTGGCTCATCAGGGGAGGTTGTTTGCTGAAAAATAAACAGTATTTTCCAAAAGCCTATATTTTTCTTTCTTTTTTCCTAACTGTGGGAGGGGTGTTAGGGGAGAAGGTGACTGGACCAAGCTTCTCCTTCACTGTTGGTGTCCCTCATGCCCCTCCAGCTCTGCAGGGGGTTGGTCCCATTGCATCCAAGTGGTGGTGAGGGGGTGCTGCTTGTCTGACTGAAGCTGAAAACATTCAACAGTTTAAATGTGTACATGTGTCATGGATGATTTACACAAACCTCAGGGTACAGGTCCGTAAGAGTGTGTGTGTGTGTGTGTGTGTGTGTGTGTGTGTGTGTGTTCGTGTTCGTGTTCACCTCATTGTCAAGGGTTTACATGGCTTCCGCTTGCTCTTCAGATCAGATGTTACCTTAAAATGCAGTGGGATCTTTCTTCCCCCCCCTCTGGCTGATGGGGTGGCATAGCAGGTATAGTACCTCACAGCCCCTGGGGTGAGGGTTCGAATGCAGCTCAGTGTGTGGAGTTTGCATGTTGTCTATCTGTTGGGGTTTCTTCACACGTTCCAAACCTGGCTGTTGCGGGTTGTTTACACTAAATTGCTGCGTGAGTGAGAGAGAGTGTCCTGTCCAAGCAGCTTCTCATACCCTATGCCTTTGGGATAGGCTCTAGACCACCTTGACCCTGCACTGGACAGCTGGTGAACTCTGAAGAGCACCACCTGTTTGAGGGGGAAAAATACTGTAGATGAGTGTGAAGATGACGGCGAAGCTACTTTGGAGCCTCCTGTTCGTGGCTCCAGCATTTGTATGTTCAGCGTCTTGCTGCTGCCGATCGGCACGTTTCCAGATGTGGGACGAAACCCTAAATCCTGCTTGCAGTTGGAGGGGCTGCGAATGCGCAGTCGAGAGCAGCTCCACCCCGTGTGGAAAATGGTTACAGCGCTGGAACAAAATGGCTGCTGAGCTTCCTGGCCGACAGCAGTGCGTTGTGCTGTGCCGTGCTGCGCTGCGCTGCAGTGTGTGTGCGTGTCCACTAGAGCGTACACCAGCCTCACACACATCTGCAACGCCAGGAAATGCTCCTGGGGGAGCGTAGCGCTTTCTTCCCCGAATAGGAGTTGCCTCCTATAAAGCACCGCCATCGAATCTGCTGCAAGAGGTGGAATGTGGGTAATACCACGGTTTTACTGTGTTTTGCCAGAGGCACCGAGAACAGGTCTGAGCAGCACTGACCTCCCCAAATATCTTTGCAAGAAGAAACAATTCATGCCCCAGGACAGGAAAGAATCCAGTTTAGTACAGGAGACCTGGGCCAGCAGGTGGTGTAGTGGTCAGTGGTTCAAATGCCACTCCTGCTGCAGTACACCTGGTCAAGGCATTCACCCTATACTATCAGAGTAAAAATTACCCTGCTGAGCAAAGGGTAAATCAGTGTAAGTGATTCAGTGCACGAACCTCACACTGTAGGTGACCCTGGAGAAGAGTGTCAGGAAAATGAAATATTAACGTTGTTCCCATTAACCGTGAAGCTGCTGGGCTCTCTGTTGTGCGTTTGGAATGATTTTAGTTTCCTGTGAAATAATAACCTTTCTTTTGGTTCCCCGTTACCCACGTTCCTCGAGCACCTGGGCCCGCGCCTCTATTCAGCCGCTCGCCCCAGGGAGGGGCTTGAGTGAAACCAGAGGCAGATGGGGCTGAGCTCCCGGTCATGACTCTCCCACCACCGCTGTTCCCCATGCGCTGTTTGTGACCTTGTCAAAAATGTGAAGAACATGTTAGGATGGCGGTTGGTTGGTCGGTCATTTGTTGCGTTCCGTGTTGCTGCGCCGAGACATGGAGTTTGTGTGGAGATGTGCATGAACACCGGGGGCAGCAGGTGCTGTAGCATTTCTCCAGGGCTTCTCCACTGTTTCTACTGGTCTTTCTCTGAGGATACCTCCGGTCTTCTCAAGGGTTTCTCCAGGTTTTTCTGCTGATCATCCGTAGGCCTTCTTCCAGGTCTTCGAAGTTTCTCCTGGTCTTGTTCAGGTTTCTCCAGGTCTTTCTCTGAAGTTTGTCCTGGTCTTCTCCAGGTTTCTCAGCGGTTTTTCCAGTGTTTCTACTGGACTTTGTCTGAGGCTTCTGCTGCTTTTCCTCAGGGTTTCTCAAGCTCTTTCTCTGGGTCTTGAGGTCTTCTCCAGCTCTTTCTCTGGGCTTTCTCCAGAGTTTCTTCAGGGCTTCCTGCTCCTTTCACCTCCAGCTGCTAATGTAATCTGGGCTGCATTCCAGCACTGTTTATCTGTTTATTACTGCACCGCTATCTGAGCTGGTTCGACTCCCCACCCCGAACAGCCTTTGGGCCCCCGAGTGGTGGGTATAAGAATGGGAATGGTGCCATATGGAGATGCTCGCCACGGTACGCCTCGTCTCTGTACCGTGTATCTGCACCAGCCTTATATCACAGGAGCTGAAACAACAATTACCGCAGTTACCGGCTCCCGTGAGCCTTCAGCCGTAGCGGTACTTTTCAGTTGTAATAGAACGTCTGCGAGGTGTGTAAGAGTATCGTCGCAGAACTTTTTAACAAAACGTTAAACTTACTGACAGTGCGGTAAAAACTGGACGATGATTTGTTTCGCTCAGCAAGTGTGTTTACTGCACCTTTTCAGAAATATTTCTTCAGATCATCATCAAGTCATGTTCACACAGACGACACTTTTCTCCACGGTCACTTACAGCCTGAGGTTTGTACCACTTACAGTGATTTACCCTTTTATACAGCCGGCTAATTTTTACTCTACCGGTTCAGGGTAAGTACCTTGATCAAGGGCACTACAGCAGGAGGTGGCATTCAAACCCGAGTCCTTTGAATACAAAAGTAGCAGCTGTAACCAATGTGTCCTTGCTGGCCAGAGCCCCTCAGTAAGACTCTGTCGAGCTCTGCGGTAGAGCGTGGAGCTGCTGAAGCCCTTAACCACGTCTCCAAGAATCCCGCCGAGCAGGTCCCCGTGGCTCTGTTTTGATATGCGGCATTGAGCTCGTCTCTCCGGTTGCGGAGGGTTCCGGAAGGCCTCCCTACCCCACTCCTCACCCGCTTGTAGGTTTACTGGATCAAGCAGAAATAGTGTGAAACAACAAGTGTTAAACAGTAATGCACCCTACACACACACACACACACACACACACACACACACACACACACACACACACACACACACACACACACACACACAGAGCAGGTGACTGTGACATCTGAGCAGTTTCAGCACACAGATTCCTTACATTCCCAGGATTTTAACAATCTTCTGTGAAGCCTAAAATTACTGTGCTCAGGATACTTTCACCTCAATAATTTTATATTTGAGTTCAGTGACCTTCTGGAATGATGTTACAAAATTATATTTGGTGTTTGATCAAAGGAACAAATTATGAAAGTAAAAAACATCAGTTTAATAAGTTACTTAGTTGAGTAAGTTTTATGAAGTTTAATATGTAGTTCTTTTGTCATTTTTTTTCTTTTATTCTGTTGCATCAATATTTATCCATCGTTGTCGTTGCAGATCTATTTACTGTAAAAATATTTACTGTAGATGTATAACTGTGGATCTATTTACTGTAGATATGTTTGCTGTAGACCTGCTTGTCAGACACCTGCTGACTCCACGAAGGCTTTGATTCCATCATTTGGTGAACAAATAATCACAAAAAGTGATGCTATCAAGTGCCTATATTTACATTCAGGATCCTTATTTCTACATGAAATATATGAAGATAACGACACAATTCTGATTTACCGCAATGTTTTCCCCACTTTTATTTCAAGGCCTAGTTTTAAAAGTCTAGTTTTGTGCTCGAATCCCACCTGCTGCTGTAGTGCCCTTGATGAAGGTACTAAACATAAACTGGTTCCGTTAAAAATGACTTGGTTTTGTAAAGCGGTAAACCAGAAATCAGCTGAAGTTGCTTTGGAGGAAGACGTGAGAGAAATGCGAACATTCCGGGGTTCTTACCGAGAAGAGCCGGAAGGTGTGCAAGGGATTTACTGCCGGTGGCGCGCTTCAAAAGTACCTGTTGGGTGCAACTAAAGTACAGCCTTCGAACACATACACTGTAGGAGTTAAAAAGAAAAGCGGATCAGAGGCTCCACAACAGGCAGTTTAGTGGCGACAGGCGGGCCCCCCCAACCCCCCCAACCCCCCCCCCCGACCAGCCCCAGCACCGCTCGCTCGCTCTGGCCTCCGTTCACAGCCACATCCCCTCCCCTCCCTCACCCTCAGTGTCCTGCTGGTTCCGCTCTGCTCGGCTGAGTCGCGCAAAGGCCCCACCCACTTCTGCCACCCCTTGTGTTCTCGTACAGTGTTGTGCAGAAGTCTTAGACACTTAGATGTTTCACAAAGATATTTGTTTTAGACCGTTATTTAATGTCTTCTGTATTAGTGTCAATGAGAAAGAGCATATTTTACATTTCCTTGCATTCCGTTTGCAAAAAGTTACAGTGTTACAGTATGGGTTTTGTGTGTTGTTAAAGAAAGAAAGTACACACACACACACACACACACACACACACACAGAGACTGTCTGAAACCGCTTGTCCCACACGGGGTCGCGGCGAACCGGAGCCTAAGCCGGCGACAGAAGATCCAAGGCTGGAAGGGAGGGGACACACCCAGGATGGAATGCCAGTCCATCGCAAGGCACCCCAAGCAGGACTTGAACCTCAGACCCCCCAAAGAGCAGGACCCGGCCAAACGCGCCGTGACCCGACTCGGGACAAGCGGTTGTTGACCATGGATGGTAATAATTCAGAGCAATATTTTTGGAAGCATCTCACTTTGCAGCTTTTTTCTCCAAGTGCCTCAAACTTTTGCACAGTACTGTACATGCAGCGGGACCTGAAACACCATACACACGCACACACACACACACACTCTTGCGTTACATTTGCTCCATCCATCTGGAGGGGCACTGAGAAGACCAAGTTTACCTCCTGGTACTATTGTGTCCACAGCCTCTTCCCCTGCTGCCCCTGGGGTTCAGACCCTCTCCGGAGAGGGAGTGGCTTCCCGCATCTCCAGACATACAGAGGATGCTGTATTTGATATATTCATTTCTATATTTATGTATTCATTGCTATATCCAATGTATTTAATGCTACACTTAATGACCCTGAGCTCCAGCACATCTTTCTTTGGAGCAGCACAGAAGATTCATTCTGGCCTTCTCTTTCCCTCCTCCTCAGAGTTCTGCATCTCTGACTCAGTTGTCCCATCCCAGTGGTTCTCTCTTTGGTCCCCGTCCCCCTGGATGCCCCCCTCCCCGGCCCAGCCCTTCTGTCCTCTCTGGAGGAAATTCCTGCGAGCTGTCGTGTCCAATAGGAAGCGCCACCGCGGCAGTCACACGCACAGAACAATACGGCGCGAGTTCAGCCGAGGTGCGCAAACGCAGGATCGAGGATGTTGCGCGACATAAAAAAAATGCTGCTGCAGATGAAATGACTATCGAGTGACAGAGAAGTTTCAGGGAGGGGCCGCTTGCATCTGGATCTTTCTGCTCTCCAGTATCAATCATCATGAGACAGCTTCCCTCAGTGAGAGCTCCATGGCAGTTCCACCTGTAATAAAACTCCTGACTGATATTGTGTTATTGAACAAAAGAAGAAAGAAAGAAAGCCCAGCCATCATTTAGCATCCTTGGAAGAAGCACATAACTGAGGGGTGTGTGTATTCGAGAGTGAGGAGAGGTCCGCAAGTGTGTGAGCGCTGAGTAAACAGTCCCAGATTAATCACCAAACTATTCCTTTGGGTATGATACGCATCGCTGTGCGGACCTGGCGTGGTGCGAATACACCCTGCGGAAGAACACACTCCGATTTTCCATTTCCATCAGGCGTTTGGCCAGAGCCAAACTTACAGTTCGTACTGTATTTTTACACACACACACACAGGCTGAAACCACTTGTCCCAAGCAGGGTCACGGTGAACCGGAGCCTAACCCGCCAACACAGAGCATAAGCCTGGAGGGGGAGGGGACACACCCAGGACAGGACGCCAGTCTATTGCAAAGCACCCCAAGCAGGACTCGAACCCCAGACTCACCAGAGAGCAGGACCAAGCCAAACCCACTGCACCACCGTATTTTTAGTTATACTTCATGTTGAGAAATTTGCTTCTATAGGAAACACTTTGTGTGTGTGTGTATAAATACATATAGAAACACACACTTTATTACTACTATTACACTGTATGCATTACTTTTGTACTTTATTAGATACAGACTGGTGGTGGGAGTATAATGTGTGGGGAATGTTTTTTGGCATGTGTGAATATTTTTGTTATAAAAGCACCGTTTCAGTGTCACAGAGTATCAAAGCATCATTGCTTACCAGGTACATCCATTCACGGCCAATATAAAACTTCTCAAAATGATTCTTGGAGCAGGGTTATGTGCCAAGTCACAAAGCAAACATCACTTCTCAGTGGCTCCACAGAGGTGAGAGAGGCTGTACCGCAGTGGCCTGCACAGCCGCCCCCCAAACCAATGAAGCACCTTTGGGATGAATGCATGAATGAATGACACAGAACAAATGTGCTGTCAAGAAATCTGCAGAAACTGTACAAAGCTGTCAAATCAACCTGGAGCAAGAACCCTGTGTAGTGCGTCCAGCACCTTGTAGCTCAATTCACAGTGTTGTGGAAGGAAAAGAGGAACCCACATATTGTACCTAATGAAGTGGCCAGTAAATGTCTGAAACACATTATAATGAACTTTCTGGAACACTCCTTTAGGAATGTTATTGTGGAGGAAGCGGTCTTATGTGGGGAAACCACATGTGCACGTGTATGTGTGTGCGTGTGTGTGTGTGTGTATCTGTGAGCGTCAGCATCAGGCTGTGTGCAGCGGGACCGAATGAAAGCAACGCAGCTATTCGGAATTGGAATGCACAGGTCAGAGGTCAGGTTGGGCCGAGCAGCCGGCTGGGCGAGGCCCGTGATCACGCCTCGTGTCCCATAGTTCCGAACATGGTAACATGGGAAGCGGAATATTTTTCCACTTGCTGTCACTTTTCCAAAACCGCGGGTCAACGTACCTGTTGGCCGGCGGCGCCGCAACGGGAGAAGTTACTCTACATGTTTTCCAGCTGCGTGACAAGGAAGGATGGCGAGAGAGAGCGAGTGAGCGAGCGAGTGAGCGAGGGAGAGGGAGGGAGAAGGAGAGAGGGAAAGCGGACTGCGGGCTGGCCCTGCTTGCGTGGGCAGGACGCCCTGTAGCTCTGCGGGCTCCGGTTACATGCAAACAGGGAGAAGAAACACGCTGCTGTCCTCCGAATCTCAGCTGTGATGTTTGAAAGCGCCCAGCTGTGTGTGTCTGTTGAAGGGTGTGTCCCAACACAGACCTATCGGGAGCATCTGAGATCACAGCTGGATCCTGTGCACATTTGTCTTGCACAGTGCTGTGTGCGAAATAGGCTGTGTAACATGAGACTCCTATTTTCAATCTCAGAGCCTCTCATAATAACGGGGGTGTGTGTGTGTGTGTGTACAATGTGATGACATAAGACAACCAGGAACCGGATGGACAGGGCTCCACTGCGCTGGGTGCTGCTGTGGGCAAAAAAGTTGCTGAACTGGGGACCATAAATGCATTAACCATTTACCACATCTCCCAGTGGATGAGACGGGTAGGGAGGACAGCTGTGGGACTGGTTTCTCCTGGGGACAGGGATCTCCTCAGGATGGGTATCTCCAGGGAACAGAGGCCCTTCCTCTGCTGTGGAATTCCAGAGCTTCACCCCCGGGCTCTGTGGAGGACCTCTCTCCCATCTGGCCACCCCGGGGGTCACTCCCAGGGGTCGAAGGTGCGAAGGGGCGGTGCTGTTGACCTGATTGCGTCTCCACGTTCAAACGCGCATCTCAGATACTTGTCTTACACAACACAGGCTGTTTGGGCAGGAGACCCAAAGATAAGGTACAAAAACAAACCAACACAGGTAACAACATCATTTCTATCTGCGGTTTTATCACAAGCCAAAAAGACGGCAAGAAAACGAGGAGCAAGCATTCTCCGCCGGGGGGCGGGGGGGCACCGTGTGATGATTGTGAAATGGAACCGCCATCCGCATTGTTGCTCATCAGGAGTAGGAGTTTGACACCAGGTGGAACGGGGCCTTGAGGAGCGGATCCCCCCATGTATGAGCTGCAGTGTGTAAAGACAGCCGGGGGTTTGGTGGAGGCGTCGGGACCCCACAGCTGCCACCAGTGGTTGCCAAGGCGACCTGGTTGCTATGCATTTCACACAAATCAGAGTGAGAAATAAACAAATAAACCAAGTGATAAATGTGCAGCTACAGCGCCGTTGCCATCAGTGGCCGTTGCCGTCGTGCCCGAAGGCCTTGTGCCGCGTCTGTTTACCAGCAGTCAAAGTGGGCCACTGCTGCAAATTTATTTATTCCCGCAGTTCTGGGAATAAATCTGACATTTTTGGTGGCTTTACATTCACTTGAAACGCAAGCAAAGACACTGGACTGTGTCGGGGGGAACGGCCTCGCTGGCGAGTCTCAGGGAACCTCGGGTGGGCGGAGTCCAGGAAGCGGCCAAGAACGGGACGAACCTCACAAAATACCCTGAGATGTTGAAATGTTCTCCTTGGGCCAAAAGCGCCCTGTGACCTTTGTACATTTCTGCGTCTGCAGCGAGGGACTCGGTTTCCACTGCGGTCGTGTAACCGTTACGTTGACTTCAGTGGTCAAAATGGCTTGGAATCGACGAGTGGCTCATTGACTCCGGGCTGATTTGTGTCATAAACACGTAAAAGATGCGAACAATGTCGTGCAACAAGTTCCAGGAACGTGCATGAGTAGTGTGCACTGTGGGTCCGAAACACAGCAGAGGTGTCGCTCTTGTACCCTTGAGTGAAATTACAGATTGAATATTGAAATGAACCGTGAGCCTAAGACTGGTGGTCAAGGTCCTCGCCATTTCACCAGAAGGTTCAGGGTTCGAATTTCAAGGAATGTGATGGGCGAGGCCGAACGGCACTGCGGGGAAGGAGAAGCTCTCGTTATCGGGTTCAGGTTGGACAAATGGCGAATGGATGTACGAGACGAGGGAGGAGCCTGCAATCGGGGCGCCATAAACGCGGCCTCCTGTTGCCCAAATGGCCCCTCGTGGCGCCGAGCGACTCGTATCAATACGGGTCACCGGCACAGAGCCCGTTAGAACGCGGTTTCGGATTCGCGCTTCTCGATGCCTTGGTGAAACGCTCGCTCTGAACAGATGCCCGCACTGCAGTTATCGCGGTCCCCGCAGCCGTTCGGAGCAGGAGGGTCACGGGGCCGAGGGGCCGATCGCTGCTCCTGAGCCGGAACGCGCCGAACAGGACGAGGAGCGGAGCGGAGCACGGAAACTCTTCGTTCGCACCTCCGCGGCGATGGCATTAATTTCTAGGAGAGGCGTCGATCGAACGGAGGAGCTCACGCGGTTCTTCAAACCAAAGACGATGAAAATCACTTCTCTCCCCTGTTCGTTGGCACCACAAATGACCCAAACTGGACCAGTATTTACTACGGGAACTTTATGGAGCCCTGCGGAAATCGCAAAAGGCTAATACTATACTACGTTTTACTGGTACTTTACTATGGTTCACTAATATTCAGTGGAAACCCTCAGTGACTCATATTTCATGAAAATAAAAGGTTGATTCCATGATAACGAATGAGTACGAGGTGCGGAGGAGTCGGCTGAGGGGTCCGGACCCCCCGGGACCGTGGCGCCGCTTTGGGGCAGAACGTCCCTGATTGGTCACGGTCTTCAACGGCTTCCTTGGAGGAATTTCTGATAAGCGGGGAGACGAGACACTCCTGCTTGTGTTTGTGTTTGTTCAGCAAATGGGTCACACATGCAGGGCCTCAGTGGAAGAGACCCCCCCCTGCGACACACAAGCCTAAAACATGACTTAGTGCCTTTCAGAAACATCTCTGTCTCCTTATTTATACACACACAGGGCAATTGCTATGGGAACACGTTTACTATACCACTGTCCGCCCCACTCTGCTTATTATGTTACCATGGCAGCCATCCCAGAATACTCCCTTTTATTCTTTATCCTCTCCCTCCCTCCCTCGTGTGTGTGAGTCACAGCCTGCGGGGGAAACCACAATTTAATTTCTCTCCCATTTCTGTTTTTTTCCGTCCATCTTCTTTCATTTTGTTTTATCTGACTGGACGGCGGGGGGAGGGGTGGTGGGGGGGTGGGGGGCTGGCGAGGGGATCCCCACTGAGACGAGCGCCATGATTCCTGTGTGGAAGGATGGCCCTCCCGTCCGAGGCCCGACCCACAACCCGTCCTTTTCCTACTGTTCCACAGACTGATTGGTGTGTGTGTGTGTGTGTGTGTGTGTGTGTGTGTGTGTGTGTGTGTGTGTGTGTGTGTGTGTGTGTGTGTGTGTGTGTGTGTGTGTGTGTGTGTGTCTCTCTAAACGGGTCAGCATGCTGCTCCATCGCACATCCAGTTGTGTCATCCAAGCCACCGTCCACTACACGGGGGAAGGCCTTTACACGTCATATTAAGGGCTTTACACTGGTTTTAACACTTCAGAATGCGCTCTATATATAGTGAACGTGTGTGCATGTGCGTGTGTGCGTGTGTGTTTCTTTTCCTGTTTTTCAACTGACTAAAATATCTCTTGCACAGTTCTCATTCCACCTTCACTGTCTAACAGCAAGAACTTCAAGCGAATCATAGACGAGGAAGCGGGAGGTTTGTGCAGTTTCCCTCAGGACTGATAAGGTTTTCATTCATTCAGTCATTCATTCATTCATTCATTACTTCATTTCTTCATCTGTTCATTTGTTCATCCACTGCAGTGAGTAAAGCTGCCACTTTGCAATTGGAAATTACCTGGATTCCAATCCCTGTCGTAGCTCCCTTGATCAAGGTACTTACAATCAAGTGATACAGTATAAATTACCCTGCTGTATAAATGCGTAAATCAGTGTAAGAGTAGTTTAGAGTACACTCTAAATCTCCTCGACGAAAGGAGTCGGATAGATTAATTATCATAATTATTATCATTAATAATAACGATAATAATAGTAATAGAGCTTCAATAAATACATCATTTACAATGTAAAGTAGACAGTGTGACACAGATTTCCTCCATCAATATCACCATACAATTATTTAACATTTATTTGTGAAGTATTTTATTAATCGTATCATTTCAGAATGTGAAATGCATAGAATAAAGATTATACGCTACTGGATCACATGCAGTGCGGTTTAAAAATGTGTCAATTAATGAGTCATCATACAAGTGATGAACGATAACGGTGAGTCCAGAGTCATCTGTGCTGCTCGTCTGTCACGCGTGTTCACGTGCTCTTGTGCCCCCCCGTGTGCGTAAACACTCCGTCGCCAGGGCCTACGACACACATCTGTCCAGCGCGTGAAAGCCACATGCCGGCTGCCAGTTAGGGTTGCTAGGGGCAACCAAGCCAAAACAGCACAAGCAGCACCACGTCTGCCAACTGCAGGCTCAGCGTCGCTGCTTGGGGGGGGTGCACAGTGGACACGATGCGCAGAATCACTGATGTCTCTGTTCCGTAAGCTGATAAGGTAAAAACTACCCTGCTGTATAAATGGGTAAATCAGTGTAACATGGTGCTGTAAATTGCTTTGGTGAAGTTCCCAAAAATAATGTAGAGGAATTCCAGTCAACACTTGGAACTCACTTCTTTCATGTTCACTTCTCTCCTGATCTCGTGTTTCATAAACGTGTGCAGATTTCATAATTGTCTAATAACAAATTGTTTACATTACATTTATCTATCAGACACTTTTCTCCAAAGCAACTTCCAATGAACTCTATGTAGTGCTATCAGCCCACATACCTTATTCACCGCGGTGACTTACACTGCTAGATACACTACTTACACTGGGTCACTCATCCATACATCAGTGGAACACACACACACACACACACACACACACACACACACACACTATGGAGGAACCTGAACAGCATGTCTTTGGAGTGTGTGAGGAAACCAGAGCACCCAGAGGAAACCCGCACAGACACGGGGAGAACATGCAAACTCCACACAGACTGAGCAGGGATTGAACCCACATCCTCTTGCACCACCCAGGCGCTGTGAGACAGCAGCACTACTCGCTGTGCCGCCTGGTAATCGGTAATGGAAAAGCCTTTATGCAGCTAATTACATTTACATTTATTGATTTAGCATTTGCTTTTCTCTAAAGTGACGTACATCTCAGAGAAAGTTGTGCGATGTACGCTGGTTTATACTGTGGTATGTGACTGTACCACTAGAATCACATGTTTGCATCTGACTTTCTCCTTCTGTTGATGTAATGAACTCTTTGTATTTCTCTCGATGTTCATCGCTTTGGAGAAAAGCATGTGGTAAACGAATAAATGTAAACAAAGTTATCAGCAGATCTGCTCCCCAATATCTACAAGAGCTGATCTTTCTCTGCACCACGACCAGGCAAAACGCACAAAGCTTTTCGGTTCTGGCTCCAGTGCTGTGGAATGACCTCCCCCTGTCACTCAGAACTGCTGAATCCATCTGCGCATTAAGCAGGGTCTCAGAAGGAACCTCTTAATAAACATGTACATGGTTTACACCGATCTCTCCTGCTGGTGTGCTGCACTGTGGCGCTGCTCTGCGAGACGCACGTCGCTTCGGAGAAGAGGCTCTGCTGAACACACACGCACATGTAAATGAAAGCACTTCTGTCGGCACCCAGTTGCCACATTTACTGTGCCTTCACCATTTCCTCTTATTGCCTTCTTTTAGGCTGGCGTTGGCTGAAAAAGCTCGTAGGCACAGACACCGAGCACCTGAAACTGCAGCGCGATTGCTGTGTTCATGGAGACAGCATAAACAGCGTAAACTGTGTAAACTTCAGCTGCATGTTCACTTCAACTTCAACAGCCGCGTTACTGGGAAACGCTGAAAACCATGAGGACGATGAAAGATACCGTACGCTGTAGACCAGCGGGGCGTTTCCCCGAAGAAACGCAACAACCGGGAGGTCTCAGTCATCGAAGACAAGCTACGATGCACAGGAACTGGAAGATGGACGTGTCCCAGAATGCTCCTTGTTTCCCTGGTTTCAGCACAGCGGAGAGGTGTGTGCAATGCGAGCAAACTGGACGGACCGGACTTCCTGGGCCTCGAGCTACAGGGCACCTGGCATGGCGAACAGCTTCCTGCCAGCCGAGTGTTTGCCGACAGGGTGCGTGGAGCCGGGGTCACGAGGCTCAGCCTTGGCAAGTCCCCAGTTGCTCCGATCCGCCGTGCCAACGTTCACCGGGAACGCGGCGAAATCCAACGGGCCCATTTGCCGGTGGCGTTCTCCTCTCTGGGCCCATGTGAGCCCACAGACACAGGACTATGGACACAGCTTGTGTGCCTCACACCACCATGTTGCTGGTTCGCATTCCTCCAGTAGCTCCTATCGAAGTGCATAAATTGTACTTTTGCTGAGATGTACGTCGCTTTGGACAAAAGCGTCTGCTAAATGAATAAATGTCAGTAGACAAGTGGCTCTCAAAGAAATGGCTTCGAGACCCTTCTTCGACTTGGGAAGGATTCAGCAGCTCTGAGGGACACAGGGAACACTGACATTTACAGGCCAAGCAGATGTGAGCAGCAGTGATCCCTCAGAGAGATATAGGCAAACACCTGCTTTAGATGACCCTTCTACTTCTGGGAGGAGAAGGGGTTGAGAGATTTTCCGGAAGCAGGGTACAACAGGGTACAACAGGGTACAACGGGGTACAACATGGCTGCTTACAGTCCTTGCTGTTTCCCTGGTTCCACGCTGTGTGGGTGTGTGGTCCTCTTTAGGGAAGGCTGGCAAGGATCGGCTGACCGACACCCCACCGCGCTTCTCTCCGGTGCCCGACAGCGCAGCGCGTCTCCACGCAGCAAACAATGGCTGAAATTTACTGCGGTGCAGGGCTGCGTTCGCCTCGCTCCCTTCTAATTACTGCGCGTGGAACACGGCGCGGCGCCCCAGAGAGAGATGTTTTCCAGCGATGGGTGACGGATGAGTTAGGGCCTCTCTCCACGCCCAAGAGAGCAGCTCGACTCGAAAACAATTTGACCCCAGCTTTTTCCCGACCTTTTCACATGTTCGTTACTGCGCCGTGCAGAGGCCGCAGAAATCCAGCTCAGTCTCCAGCAACGTGGTGCATTTTTCAACAAATGAACGAATGAATGAATGAATCCAACAAGGATACATGTTGTGCAACGGCGCACCATCATCATGTTTTACCATCCTTTTTTAAACCATCTTTTCTGAGCATAGCACACCATAATTTGAGAGTCAATGTAAACTGCAGCAGTAATCACACACACGCACACACACGCACACGCACGCATTTACAGTTGGGCCCTTCAGCTGACTCTTGTCCCCAAAGCAACTTACAACGTTAAGACACCTACACCTATTGACACGCTTGGGCAACTTCCCGGAGCATTTGAGGTTTTGCACCTTGATCAGGCCACTACTGCTGGAGGGGATTTGAACCTGTACGCTACCAGCTAGCGGGTGACACGCAAAGTGCTCTTCAGCGCGGAGGGAGGAAACGCCTCATTGTTGAAGTGTCCGCCGGAACGTGACACGTATCTCCGCCATCGCCGACGGCCGCAGAGCGCGAGGGGTCCCGGGTCGCATCTCAAAGTGCTCGACGCCAGATGTGAAAGTGGCTGTTTTTTCGCCGCTGGGAGTCTCGGGAACCCGGGAATCTCGCTTGTGTTCCGTCAGGCTCTTCATCTGCTTTGATTTACCAGAGTAAAGTGTAGGCCAAACGCGGCCCTCCGGTCCTCCCCGTGACTCGCGCAGGCGCCACCCAGATGCCCCCCCTCCCCTCCCCCACACACACACACACACACACACACACACACACACACACACCACCACCACCACCACTCCCCTCTTTCTCTTCCTTCCCAGAGTTTTCTCTGACTGCATTGTGGTCATGCGCTCTGACTCATCATGACACGCACACACACACACACACACACACACACACACACACACACACACACACACACGCACACACACAGGCAGCCACACCCATATTCCTCTCAGCCCTCCCGGTTCGGCTCGGCTCTGCCTCGGCCCTCCGGCGGGCCGCTTCTCCTCGGCTCGGACGTGCACGCACGCACATAAACAAACACGCAAACAAACACGCAACACACACGCGCTCGTGTATTTACATTTCGATTTGCAACTCCGGCGGACAGGGGAGCCCGGGGTGCGCGGCCCGACCGCGGCCCGGATTGCAGACGCAGACACTGACTCAGCCTCGCCTTTCCAGGGGCACGAAAAATACCCGTCGCAAAAGAGGTAGATTTAGACGGGATTACTGCAATCACACACTGAATGGCAGCTGCGCAAACAGACCCAATGAGAGGCCCAAATGCACAAAGGGCAGAGGCAATGTGCACACGGGTACATTTTTACCACCACAGTGGCAAGCGATCGGAGTAAACGCGGCGTGCCGAGAAATTACCAGGGTGAAACATGCGGTAAAGCCGACTGCGAGCACACGCAGGCGCGCACACGCGCACAAATGTGTGACTCTATGCGTTGGCATAAGCTGGACGCAGTCCAAATTAACTTGCGCAGATATAAATGCGCTGGTAAAACAGCCCTGCTGCCGCACTCAGAGTGTTTGGAGGAAGAGAAAAAACGCCATAAATATGAAGAGGCGTATTTTGAAAAAGCTACACTTGTATAAGGTCCTAAAATAATGGGCGTTTTTGTGGTCCGCTGGGGAAACGAAAACGCTCAGCGGCCGAGGAAGGCCGATACCCGCCGCCGCTCCCCACCCGGAGCGTCGCCCTCCAGCTTCCGGGCCTTTTGGGGGCTCCGCTGCGCCAAGGGGCTCCTGTCCCTCGGACCTTCTGCGCTGCCACACCCTGCAGCGCCGTGACTCACTCGCTCTTCGCTTTATTCTCCCCCACCCGGGCCGCACGCTTTACTCAACAGAGCAGCGGCTCGCGAGCGCGAGCGAGGAACGCGGCGCGGCTGGGGCAACGCGCACACACACAGGCAGCGCATAACTCAATGTGTTGAAGCAGTGTTACAGCAGTTATAATATACTGCCGCAGACAGACCGTGGAAGCGGTGCAAGTGCTCTTGGACGCTCTTCGCGCTTGGAGAGCTCCGCGTGCGGCTCTGCGCTTTCCTACGGTGGAAAAACTGAAAATTCTGGCAAAAGTCACGCATTTTTTTTCCACAAACTGTGTTGCAACGAGTTATTATTTCCATGTGACAATAAACAACCGCGCTCCTCTGCGCCAAAGAAAGAATGCGCCATCTTTTCGAACGTCCCGGGAGGGGGGGAGGGTGACCTAATCGAATCCGAAGCCGCTTGGCACTCTCGGTAAGTATGACGAGGAGTCTGAGGAGCACAACCAGATCGGCGAGGCGCCTCCCAGCTCCGCATGCGGCTCTCGCTCTCATACATGCACATTTTATAAGCAACGAGCTCCAGCGATTTGTATTCTCCATACAGATCAGGAATCAGCCTTGTCCATCAAGACAAGACAGGTCCATCGCCTTCCGTGAAGCCTTAGAGATACGGCACGTGTGACCTTTGAAATATTGCCAGCAACCGGTCAGCCTGACCGCGCTTTCACCACGACAGTGGTATCGTGGGGCTAATGGAGGAGATGCTCAAGTGAACCTCTCACCTGCATGAGCCGACAGCGCCGAAGTAAAGTGGCAACGCCCTGCTGCTTGCAGAACTTGACATACCGTGATAACCATCGCTGGAGCTCCAACTTCCTTTTTTGATGATGGAAACAAAACTGGAAACTCATTCCTTTTTGGCCTGATTTAAAGAAAAGCGAAACATTTTAGCAGGTCAGGTTCTTTTGTGAGGTATTTATTTCCAGAAGTACAGGTATCTGAGGCACCTCATACTCTTAATCATACTTGTACACAATACGTGTTTGAGCCCATCCGCTGCTGCTGTAGCACGTTGAGAGGAGAACTACACCTACCGCTGCTGGTTATAAAAAACAGCTTTATTAAATATGCATTTTGCTGGTAAGTGTTTCAGCTCTCAACTTATTGGTAATTTAATCGTGCAGCAGGCAGAGACTTGATTTGAACACAAAGGCTCAGTGAACGTCGAGAGATTTGAATAACATGGAGTCGTATTTTTCTGTTTCTGCAATGATCTAAGCCACCCAGACTCCTCCTGTTTATTGTATTTACCTGACAATCATTGCACCCAACCCTGACACCTTGCCTCAGGTCCTGAGCCTACAAGTCATATTTCTGAGGTCAACCTGGGCAAGCTGAGCAGGTCACCAATCCACCAGGCGCTTGGCAGCGAGTCCAGGCTTGAGGTGCAGCTCCAGGCTGGGTCCTGGTGACCCCAGTCTGGGCAAAGTTCTCGTAAAGCCAGGTTAAAGCTGCCACAGATGTCATTTATTCAGATTGTTCTTTTTCTTCCCCCTCATTTGACTAATTTGCCACTGATGACCCTACAAGAAGCGCAAGGCTCCAGACAATATAGGCCTAAGGTTCCCAGGGTGCTCAACTCCCTCCATTATGGCAAGGTTACAATCCATCAAGAGAGTGGATGGATAGATGGATGGATGGATGGATGTGCAACATTTCTTTCTCCAGAGGATAAAAGCAGTCTGGAACATACTTGCCAGCAGTGTGGGGTGACCAGACAAGCTGTACAAGGCCAGATGAATTCTACTCTCGTGTCTTTATATAAATCTCATAATGCGAGTAAATTTAGGGCATCTGGTTTATTTCACTGCCACACCTGGATACCACAGTTGTACAGAGTGCAAGCTAATAGGTGGATTGAGGGAGATCGATCTTCACCGGCCAGTTGATGGCAGATGCAAGGGATTTTTTTTACCGAAATGCAGAATTTCCAGCATGTAACATTATCATGTGAATAAAACTCATCACTCAACTTACTCTGGGCTCAAATTTTTATTATGTCACACATGATTGCCAGGTGCCTTAGGGGATGTTATAAGGCTGTATCTTCAGGAGCTGAACTGATTTGTCTGAGACTCTTGACTGTTGGGTGCTGGGCCCAGCGAGCCGTAGGTGAGGAATCTGGTTCAGGTGATGACTCAGGAGGGAGGGACTAACACGTTCCAAGTCCTGGTTTGCCCAGTGCTTGCAAAGTCATCATTTGTGGTAAGAGTGAGTACATGTTACCAAGGTTATAAAATGCATCCCAATACAGACTTCCTCTGACATCCAAAACAGTTTGAAAGTCATGATGTTTTATGATGTCATTTGTTGTGACCCTGCAGAGACCTCCTACCGGTACAGTCTTAATGACGGGATCTGGACCACGGCCTGGCTCCACCGTGATGTTTGCCGGAGCAGTCGAAGGAACCCTCGCGGTCCCGCACCGTGCAGATCGCTTGCAGGACGGCCGAAGGGCCTAATTCCCGAGGTCTGGTTACACGCCTAAACCCCCGGGTTGACTTAGCCTCGATTAACCTGTACAGCTCAAACGAGTTCGTACTGGAGCTTCAACTTGTGGCGTCACAACTAGTCTGGCAGGCAAACAGCGCTTCAGTTTCGTAAAACTGAATAGAACCGACACTAATTTAACAAGTGACCGCATCGTATGAAAGTTTGTTTTGTTAGTATGTTGTACAGAGATAGGTGATAGTGCTTACACTATGGTTACAATTCCATTGCTAGCATTATATATATACATATATATATATATATATATATATATCGTTGCCTGCCGTTTTTACTCTTCTTGAACATGTTAATATCATGTTTGAAGAATATAGGGCCGTTTGTGTGGCCACAAGTGACCCTTTCGAATTCATCCGTCCTATTGGATTCACTGAGTAGCTGAAGTGAGAACGTCTGAAGAAAACGCAATTACTTCTTGCTCGACTAGAGGAGAGGAGAATAGGACCACATCTCAGCAGTTTGAAAATACTACGTGACCAGTCCAGCGCAAGCCGTTTTAACTGCATTCTGCTAGTTTAGAACGGGACAAACGAAAAGAAACGCATATGAGCTACTGGACATGGACTTCGCTTCACTGCTCGCATACTTATGTCCGCCGTTTCGCAAAAGTACCGTTTATTAACGTGAGGGAGTTTCAACTCTTTTCCTTCGTTCACCCGAGGAGCGAAATGTCCAAACTCGTCAAGGAAAAAGGGAGGAGCGCGCTGCGCTCGTGCCTTCTTGCGGCGGGTGGGGTCGCGGTCCGGGCGGGGCTCCGGGTGGGACCAATAGACGAGCGGACACGCCCTGCTCGCGCTGAATTAGTACCCCCGTGCGGCCCCGCCCCCTAGCTCGAGAGCCAGACCCGCGTGGCGGGGCAGTGTCCTGTAGCCCGGGGAGGGGGAGAGAGAGAGAGAGAGAGAGAGAGAGAGAGAGAGAGAGAGAGAGAGAGAAAAAAAAAAAAAAAAGAGGGAGAGAAGAGGGAGCGCCCGAGTAGTCAGAACACTCTGGGGGAGAAGAAGAGCAAGAAGAGAAGCAACTTTTCATACAAGTCATTTTAGAAGCGTCACGCTCGCCGGGGTGCAGCTAAAGAGGAGCCCAAGACGGGAGGAAGAAGATGAGGAGACAGTGAGTGAGTGAGTGAGGAAGACCTGCACCCAGGTGAGTGAGCACTGCACCTCACAGCTCCAGAAACACCTTCCGATACCTCCAGAAGACACAGGCAGCAAAGAAAGAGCCCCAGAACAGCTCAAAAACATCCCCAGATGTGTGTAAAGACACTTCAGTCATCTCAGAAAACAGGCAACCTGATCCAAAATATCTCCAAACTCTTCCAGATCCTCACATCTCAAAACAGCTCCAGACATCTCCAAAAACGCCCTAGTTGCCTGCAGGCAATTTAATAAAATGCCATAACACCTCAAAACATCTGCAAACATGTATCAAAACCTCAAAAACCTGCAGATACCTCCAAACATCTCGGAACCCCTTCGCAACACAAGCTGCTCAAAACATCTCCAAACATCTTCAGATAGACCCCAACGCGTTGTTCTCTTTCCCTCTGACTTTTAAATATGTATTTAACACATGATTATATAGCCATACACATCTAAACTGCTGCTGCTGGCTGTGCATGGACGGTTCTGTATGCGTGTGCTGGAGATGAGACACGCGGTGTCTGGGTGTGACTAGGGTGTGGAGACTTTTGCATTGAGTTGAGGTGAATTTGGATATTATGGAATGTGAGAACTTCCTTGGGTTTGTTGTACTTTCCCAGTTTTCCTCCTTTAACATGAGTGGGCAATGTTGTGCAGTGGGTGTGTAGACCCTCCGTGTGGACTCTGGTGCTCCTCAAGTCCCTCATCTAAATCCTGTACATTATAGAACTTGCTCTTTTGATGGATTCTTCAAAAGTTCTCCTTGTTTTTTTGCATTTCACCGATGCCTGGTTCCCTGTGCTGAGAGGTGTGGCAGCTCTTGTACGGAAAATTCATTGGGTACAATGTAGTGCTGATGGAGAAGTTGTTGGAAATGCAAAGAAAGAGAAGAGAGGAGAGGAGGGAGGGGAGAGATGACCATGATGAGGATGAGTGCGGTGGGGTGTGATGAAGATCTACCAATGACATGGGAGAAGTTACTCAACACTCACATGCCTCACATGTTAGTTTCTCACTGCCTTTCATCATTCTTTGGAGACGCTACAGCCCTTTGTCATGTCGTGGTCAGTCCTGCCCTTCCAGCCCCTCCTCTTCTTCACTATGGGGTTCTGAGGAGATGGGGCTGCAGAAAATGGCAAAAACTTTTGTTTTTTTAAAAAAACAAAATGCTCGCATTTATGTCGCACAAGAACATGTTTATCACAGACGTGCTGCTCTTATGTAAGTTTTCTAGAACCACTGTGCTCTTCACGCAGCGCCAGCGCCTCCCGACAAGCAGGTCTTTATTGAAGGTGTGCGGAGGGTGGAGTGCCGGGGTCCAGGAGAGCCAGCTGTGGGCGAACTTAGTTTCTTCTCGCAATTTTTCCTAGGTTTTCTTAACCTGGCACCATGGCCAGGGTGCGGAGCAGGAGCGAGGGGGGTTGGTGGGGGATGGGGGTGGGGCCGGGTAGGGGTGGGACCGGACCGGACTGGCGGGGGGGGGGGGGTAATGGAATGCAGTGGTTTGGAAAGACTTACTAATTGAAACCAGGTTTTTCTGTGCAAAGACGGAGAACTGCAGTTTTTCTACGACGGAGAGTGAAAAAGGAGTTTTATCCACAAAGCACCGCAAATGTGCTAAGTGCTTAAATAGCTAGTTACCAAACCACTCGGAGCTCATTTTCTATACACGGCTCAACATCCAGCATCCAAATGTTGTTCTCAACTCTGTTGAGGTTGCAATGCTTGAGTGAAAACGCCATAAACTCTATGCTGAGTTTTAAATATGGCACCGATTATGAAAGGCTCCATCCCCTTGAGTTTGATGCGTGGCTCTGCTGGGTTGGGTTGAGGAACTGCTGGGGAATTCCTCCGCTTGTCTTCTGCCACACCCAGGCTCGAGCAAATGCTGCTCTCTGGGGTTTTTATCGACCTTTCTGTGTAGGACTCGGGTCTCTTGTGCTCTCTTGTGACGGTGGGTGTGGAAAGTTTGTTCCTATTGCGTCCTTGGGCATCGGTAGGGCTTGAATACCTTCTCACATTTTGTGCAACTCGCCAGCATTGTGATGCAACTTTGGGCGGGTGCCTTCTCCAGTGGTGGTCCTTTGGGAACCCCTTTAAACTTCTGAAAACACTTACAAGCACCACCTCTCGGTCCATTTTTCTCAGCCCGTCCAACCAAAGGCCCACTGGACAGAGGATCAGAAACTTTGGAGGTCATTTTCTATGACTTAGGGTCATTGAAACACGTGCAGAGCCTCCAAGATGAACATGGGTTCGCATGTAAATGCCAATGAAACTCTTTGCGCCATGTTGTGCCCTTTGAGTGTTCCTGACCTTCAGAGCTTATTTTTAGCAGGACTTGTGCCCTCGCAGCCAAGAAGGACGTGGTGTATGCCATACTTCTACGTTCTCCTGTAAATGTCAGTATTACCGTGGTATTTTGAACCACGAGGCCCAAACTGAATGGAGTGGTGTGTGCAGCAGGGGAGGGGGGAAGTTCTCCAGGAACACAGTCATAATTTATGTTTGCAGATAAAAGTTGTGTGGAGCTGTGGTTGCGTCACGTCCCCTGGAGCGGAGGTGCTTCGGCTGTCCTGTCCAGCACAGATAGGGGAGTGAGGAGGCGGAGATGGGCTGCGCCGAGCAGGGGGCCGTGAGGGGCCTCGGGGGCCGACCCGGGACGGAAAGCGCGCTCTCTTCCGTGCGTTTCCCCTGCTGCTTCCTTACTGGCATGTAGAGAGGAGCCCCCTCCCCCCCCGAGGTCAGAAAAGAGGGCGGGAGGCCGCAGCTGTTTTCTCACACATACAACCCTGTGGCTGTGTTTGTTTGATTTGCACGTTTTGGAGCCACTCGCCGCTGGGTGTGGCCACCTTTGCTATCCGGGATGGCGAATGGGACCCATTTGCTCCGCTTTCCATTGTCTTTTGTCGGCGGACTCGTCGAACGGCTTCCGATAGCCGCTTATCTCAACGGCGATGGCAGCGGAGCCGAGCTGCGTATGCAGCCGCTCCGAAATGAAGTCGGCATACGAACGGGAGAACAGCTGGTTGCCAAATTTACGAAATTGGCCTCATTTATTTTGGAAAACTTTCATCTGTGTCTGTGTTGACTTTCGGTCATGCGTCCGGACACGTCGTGGTGAAAATGTAGCTGTATAGCTCGCTGAGGAGAGTGCTTTGCTGTACAGCCAGAGGGTTTAAACACACGGTGGGCCTCCTCCCTCTCGCAATCTCTCGCGCACACACCCACCCAAGCACAGGTTGCTCTTCTCCAGGCCCAGGCTTGCTTCCATGACGCCATCTTGGGCCGTGCCCTAGCTTCCCTTCCTGCCGCTGTACGTCGCCTTTTTAATGTCGGTTAAATATGGATTGTAGCTTGATGTTCACATGACCTTCTGAGCTGTGTTGACTGTGGCGGCAACGGGTCTTTGTCTCCGTGTTGCTCGCCTGGGGGAAGCAACGGTCGGGTTTGCACATCCAGGGAGGCAAACAGACTGAAACCTGTGGGACTGTCTGTCTGGTGTGTTGAGGAAGAGCCTGCGGCGATTGTTCATGGCCATTCGGGTATCTTCTGCTTTTCACTTGTTGCTCTCAACTTTCAGTTTTCTCTAGACAGTTGAGTTGCTTACTAGGTGTGGTGGATTGATCTATCGCATGTAGTGCAAACATGTGTCATGGTTTTAGTCTCCTGACCAAAAAGGTATGTTTTAGTGGAATATCCAGGTACTCGAAGAGGAATTCACCTATTATAGACTACAGCTGTCGTTGCTGTGTTCCTCACATTTGTTTGCTCTCATGGTTCAGCCCAGGTGTGTCAAGAAACTCTCAAAACTTTTTTTTTTTTTTTTTTTGTCCTGAGAATATTGCAGGCCAGAGAAGATGCTCTTGCAACCCATGTGTGCAAACTCCTTTTACACAGTCTTTGCACTGAGAAAGTGGTCTCCTCTGAAGGTGTGTGTGTGTGTGTGTGTGTGTGTGTGTGTGTGTGTCGCACCCTAGCACTCTTCCATTAGTTTAATACCCATGGGTGTATGAAAAAACCTCCAAAGAAGGATGTGGGTACTTGGGTTCAGAGACGAATGAAACTTTCTGAAGAATTGCTTTTGTAGTAGATGTTTCAATAATGACGATGTTCATCAGGCATGCCGAGTGCCTGCACTTTGAGTCATAATTCTGTGTTTAGGCTTGCAGCGTGACACCAACAACGTTCTTAACCAAGTAAACCATTTATTATCCTTTTAATATTGCGTTCCACCAATGAAAGGCCCGTAACTGTCAAGATGACTGAACATGAGGGTAAAGTGTATAACTGCAACCTCAGGCCAGGTGAACGGTTGAGGAAATCTGAAGATGTGTTGTCTGTAGGCGACCGCAACGTTGTCTGACACATGACAATGTGATACGAAACTCTCCTGTCACTTCTGGAAAACTGGGGATCTTCACTGTCCAGTAATTTCTCACACACGTACACGGATTTTTTTCCGTCGGCCGTCTGCATTTGCACGTTCAGCTCTGTCCTTGGTCAGTTTATTTGGCGTGTTTGCGGCCACTCTTCTGCAGAGCCGCTTGGCAGTCGCTGGGGAGCCCGTGGGGGCGGATGCCTCGCGTGCTCGGGGAGCAGTATTTGTAATGTAAATTTAGAAAGGTATTTTGCATTGTGGAGGTTGCAGCAGAGCAGAAGCATATGGACTGTGTAAGGAGCTGGCCCATGGGAGGTGTTTGTGTCCTATTAAAACGTGGTGATGCACGCTTGCGTTCGGTAAACATGCATGATTCACTCCAGCGCAGTTTATTAGAGAGATTTAACAAACTGCAGCTTTAGCCACACCTACTAGAGTAAATCTTACACAATACTGGGTGGAATTATGTACATATTTATTTTGTTAACTTGGGAAGAACTCTGGAGTGCAGCTAAAGTTGTCATAATGAACCTTTTCAGGATCATACCTTGAGTTTCATTGCCTTCTGTCGTTTGCTGTTCCTCTGGTGACTGGGCTGGTGCAGGTGTTGGAGGATATATTTTAATTAGTGCCTGGAACGGCATCATAGACTATATTCGGCAGTGTCTTATTCGGTTAAATTCTTCGGTGCACCAACCAAGGGCTGAATCTGAGCCTGAAACGCCCTACTGCCCTCGGCCCTCTAGCTGTGCAACCCTGAGTCAGTCCCCCATTAACTGGTTGATGATCTTGCAGGCGAGCCTCACCCTCGATAGTCCAGTGCTGTGGAGCTCACGCTTGTGCAGACGTACATGCGCTCCCCACCCAACGCTTCCATACGTTACCTCTACGATGGAGCAGCCTTCAACAGTGGAGGTTCTGCCGACCGCTCCATTAGTCCAGTTTCTTGTGCTGTTGGTGAAAGAGAGCAGAAGTACAGAACGACAAGGCTTCCTAAGGAGAGACCTGGAGAACCTGCCTTGCGCCTGCTCCTTGAGTGCCCTTCTGTGGGCTGCTTTTGCTTCCAGCCAGTTGCCTAATTAATTTGTGCTTTATTGAGTGACTCTTTCAATGTATCACATGACTTAAATAACATTAAACCAGTGATGGAAGCTGATGGCTTGTGGCCATTTTTTTTTTTTTGTTAATAGCGAAAAGTTTTGCAAAGTATGTTCAGGTTAATTATTGACCTCATTAATTTTGAACAGCTGTTACAATGATCAGTGTTATCATCTTTCCAAGCCTTTTAGTGATTGCACTCTTAAAATGAGGTTCAGAACTAACTTAGTTTTAATCAGTTGTAAGAAAGATTCTGTGAATCATCGTCTGGGCACGCCACTCAGTTCTCATCTGGTAAGCTGCACTGTGCTCCTGGTGACTCTGGGTGGCGCTGTGGTTTGCGGGCACTGTGTAGCTGCCTCTCTGGCTTTGCCTTAGCAGGCTTTGGGTGTGGTGCCTGCCTCATCAGCAAAGCTCTGCAGCCAATGCCCTACCTTCTATGCCCAACGCCAGAGTATAAGCACCGCCTCCTTTTCTCCTTCCTTCCTCTTTGTGCACCTTGAAATTCACCATTTCTTTCTTTTGCTTTCTTTTTATATTCAACTTGCGGCCTGTGATGTTTTAATACCTTTACAGTTCTGTTGATTAAAAATTTGCATAATCTAAAAATGATTTTTTCCACTTATATCCTATTAAAAATCTGATCAAAGTATATGTTTACCTTCCTATCTGGTGAAGCATTTTTTTTTCTTCCTCCTTGATGGGTTTCCAATTGGGCCCATGTGAATGCTGTTGAGTGGAGTCAAGTGGGATCTGTTAACTTGAAAAAATACCGTCACAGAGACCCAAGTGTGTAAAGAGCAGTGTCTGATCTCGGCAGTAAGAGTTCATTTTCACAAATTGAAGCACATTTCCCCAATTTCTCGTCTAAGAAGGCTTCGTAGAAGGAAGGTCATTTGGAGCATGTAATAGTACACAACGTGTCATTGTGTTGAGCAAACTAGCTAATGGCAGGAGCCAAGTTTTTTTTTTTCCTCCTTTTTTTAATGACATTCACTCTAAAATTAAAATGTGTAACAAATTTCAGTGGCTTGTATTGTTCTGAGGGCTTTCCTACGCAGCAGTGGACGGCGCAGTGCGTCGTTCGGCGTGGTACAATTTAAGTGGCAAGCGCTGCTCTCTGGATTATTGGGGAGAAAGAGTAGCGATAGCGGAATGACGAACGCGTGAAATGATCAGTTTTTTTCCAATGCTATTTGTCACCGATCCACGAGGGTTGGCTGCAGGCGCTCGATCGTTCCGAACGTGGTGGCGCGCTCGCCTGGGACAAATATCGCTAACAGGCTGCAGGAAAACCTACAGTTTAGCTGCAACCAGCTTGACAAATCCACATGTCCTCTTCGGTTTCTGGAAGCCTCTCTTCACCAGCTCGTGTTGAAGTTCCAGCGTGAAGATGGACGCCTGGCTTGAGAAGATGCGTGGCCGCGGCACGGCCGTGGCCCGCCGTTCTCTCCAGCTGCGCTTCAGCTCCGGCGCACGTCAGCGTCTACAGGCCCGTCCTCGCAGTGCACTTAAGTCATTTGTCTCGAATGAGTAAATTTGTTTTATCAGCTGTTTGTCTTTTTTTTCCACCCTTCATTCTGGTGTCAGGGTGGGACAACACAGCAGCCTTATCTGGGGAACTTATCGTATGAGATTAATTGGATGATTATTGCCAACCTCCTTTTGATTTAGCTCTTGATTGTTTCCCGCCCCCCCGGTAGTTCTAGACCTCAGTGAAAGAGGGTCTTGTCCAACTGTGGGCCTCTCCGAGAGACACATACACACATTGCTGCTCGGTTAGTCACAGCAGGAGAGGCCGGGCTTTGCTCCAGTTGGCTTGGCGCTTGCTGCAGGAATGTGTGTGACTGCAGGCAGGCCAGGGTGGGGCCCTTCTGCTCCCTAACCATACGTTAGCTTGGGGATAGCATGTTCTCAACATGGGCGTGCTCCAAGCTGTACCTCCATCGAAACGGCATCTAGGTAGATCCTTGCCATGATGCTGCTGCTTGGGGTTGTTCAGAGATCCTGGAGCTTGCATCACATCGCGACAGCTTTTGCCCTTCTTTTGGGGGTAGAGAGTAATAATAATAACAGCAGCAATAATAAGAACCTTCACCACCAAGGTTCCTTTTTAAAGGACCAGTTGAGGTGAGCACATGTGTTTTGTGTCCTTTTGAAATGCACTAGTGTGTCCTGGATTATAATGGACTTTGTGCTGACAGCCACAAGGTTTTCAGTGTCTCTCTTGCTCCCGCGCTCCATGGGTGCCCCATCAGCCTGCCAGACGTGGCCAGTCACCCGTTACCGCTGATCACAGGATGTGGGCAGATAAGTAGGTGGCATTTGAAATCCTAGCCCTTCCCTTGCTCCGTGCCAATTCCTGTAGCGGTGCAAGAGGCCCTGTTGTGCAAGACAAGATCACTGAATATCTGTTGCAATTCTGTGTGTGTATGTGTGGTTTTGGAAATTGAATGATTGCCTCATTTGCATTTATGCATTTGGCAGATGCTCGTTTCTAAAGTGACGCACAACTCAGAGCAAACAAAAGTGCATCAGACAAACGGCAAAGGGCTTTAGATGCAGGACTATTGACGCGCAGCTTGACTGATACCAGCATGTTGCTGGTTCACATCCCTCCTGTAGCTTCTGTTGAAGTGATATAGAATAGAATAGAATAGAATATACTTTATTGTCCCATTTCTGGGAAATTTTGTCTTGGACAGCCATGACACGGCCAGTGCACAACATTGGACTCGCATAAAACAATACATACCATAACATACAATAAATAAGAAATAAAGTAACAGTCAAAATATATTTAAAAACCTATTGTATACCAATCTAAAATCTCAGTTTTGGAATTCCCTATTCACTGATTTAACCACAGTTGGCACAAAAGAATTATTATTAATATTCAGATAGCAAACGCATAGATGATAATGGCAAATGCTCTTGGACTTATTTATGGAGCTATCAGAAGAGAAGTGGCTTTCAAAGAGATGGTTTGAGACCCTTCTTGTATACTGGAAAAGATTCAGCAGCTCTGAGGGACACAGGGGGGTCATGCCACCATACTACATTGTTTATTGCAGAGCTGTCTTCTGAGCTCATGTGAGAACATCTAATCAGAAACAACGTGCTGCCCCAGCGGCGATGCTGCGGATGAGTGTTTCTGTCCGTTTCCCTCCTTTTTGATGCGTCCCATGGGTAATTCCATTGTGCAGTCTTTTGGGTGGCAAGTGTGCGTATGCAGTGTACACAGCTGGCCTGTGAGCAAACAGCAGTGGGTCTCTGAATACTTGTCCTTCGCCGCCGCCCTGAATCCCTGGACCTTTGTCACCAACCTCACTGTGAGCCAGGGCGTGGCAGCAGGAAATACTGATCGCCGATTATTGAAACAAATGTGTGCAACTTACCATAGTAAGATTTATGGGTTCTCTAAAATGTCTTGCTGCATGATCATTGTGGGATGGGAGGTTTATTACAGAGTAAGCTACTCTAGGAGCTCCAGTACTGGATCAGTGCACAGAATGGAATTGAGTGTAGTTGTAATTGTATTACTGTATATGCCTGTCTCACTAAGGGTGTGTGCCAAGGTAACAATCTCTGGTTAACGCTTTAGTTATAATATGCCCTAGTGCCAAAATAATAAAATCAAAGCAGTGTTTGTACCCTTTTAAATCCTCACAATGACTGAGTAATTATTGGGTTCCAGTTTATTCCTGCATGTTCCTCTGTTATGGGCTGCAGGGATATGGTGGAACCATCAATTACTTCACTGAAGTGCAGATCTCATGAGATCCTGTTTCACAGAACACCCAAAGGTGAGAGAAGAATGCTGGTTTTGTGCAGATTAGGCTGGTTTACAGCTGGACATGCTGGAATCATTTATGGGTTAATACCATGTTTTCCTGAGTTACAAAAAGCAATGGATTCGAACAGTGTTGGACTGTTTTGGGTTTGGCCTCCACTTACTCACAGCTTGGGTACAATGAGAAACTCGTTTCAGGAAAAAGGTTGGAAGTCGTCAAGATTGTTCTGTGGGAACTCAGTCAGCTCCCCATTTGTTTCCCATTTGTTCGAGAATGGCTGTAAGTATCCGAAATACAACATCAGTGCACTTTAAAACGTGCGTGACTGTTTTAATGAACCTCCCTTCTCCAGCTTTTGTGTATGATGCAAGCTGTACAGTGTGTTCTAGAACAAAGGTTTTTCTGCAATAGTCCGCTTTTCTGCCCTTGGGGAAGGGATGGAGATTTGACACACAATGCAGGTATGGCAGCGTTGTATAAATATGAAGCTGTCTCACCTGTAGATGTCTATGAAATAGGTATGTTTTCACAGGTAGAGTAGGATGGCTCTTTGGCTGGTGGTTCTCTGTAGGGCTGAGATGGTTGCAGCTGGAGTAGATCTGAAGGGTCTTGTCTAAGCAATGACTGGCTTCTAGTGAGGAACCTTTTTAAAGTGTAAACTGGGAAGCGGCCATATGAAACCTGCGAAGAAGGTGGATTGGACAACTGCCTTTGGGCCCAAAGGTTGTAGGTTTGAGCCTCACCTCTGGCTGTAGTACCCTTGAGCAAGGTACTTACCCTCAGTTGCTCCAGTAAAATTACCCAGCTGTATAAATGGGTAAATAATTGTAACCTTAACATTGTAAATTGCTTTGAATTATTGTGTTTGAAACTGAACAAATGGCTGTAGTCTAGCCAGGTAGATTGGTGGCCTGGGCTGAAAGGAAAAGCTGTAACTGCCAAAGTGTTTCTCCACTATGCTTCTTCTCCAGGTGACATGAGAAATTAGATTTCTGTCCATCCAGCATCCCCGCCCCCGGTGTCGTGTTGCAGAACGGCTCTGTACAAACATCTCTACAACTGATAAGCATCTTTCTTCAAGGCTCACATGGTTACTGAGGTTCCATGTGAGAGGTGTCCCAGCAGACTGAATCTCCTGCCTCGAAGGCTTCAGAACACCGCTGTTTAATTGGGGGACAGAAAAGTGAACAACTCAGCACAAGAGATTATTGGTTTTGCTCCTTTTAGCCATACTCCAAGTTTGAGTCTTAGCTTAGTTTCGATCTTGATTAATTGTGAACCCTGTGATTTCTGTTGTAGAAGGTGTCGAATTCCAGCTGGGTGTTATCAACTGGAGGACTTTTAGCTCGATGGGTGCAGGAAGTATTTACATTTCAAAGGGTTTTGTACACAGTGAAAGTGGTTCAAGGGAACCGTGTTGAAGTAACTCATAATTGGTTAATAGTCGATTATAAACGATATTCTCAAATTATTAATGATTGTTTTTTTGATGTGTGCTGTTAGTCATCAATAGTGTGGGGCGAGTAGGGCTCCTTTCACAGTGGATGACTACGCCGTACGGAAATTATGCCTCGGGCAGCTTTTTACCCATGAAGGCTGATGGAAGGTCAGAGGTTTGCCTTCTGAAGACCCCTCCCCAAATTACTTCCACCGCCAGACTTGATTCTTGACCCTGAGTCAAAGCAGTAGCTCTATTAGTTTATTTTGACGGAGTGTTTCCCTTCTTTGTTTACTTTCAGGTGCATACGTGAGGCCATGTTGTACACGCAAGTGAGACGCTGGTTAATTATTTGTCATTCTGCAGGATGCAGTGGAAAATCCTTTTCCCCACAAACATAATGCAAGATTTTCTTGTAAACTGAAGTGTGCAATGCTGGAAAAAGTTTTAGTTCTGACCAATCTAAACAGTTTCGGTTTAATTTGCACGCGTAGCGAGTCGACTCATTGGAAGCTGTAAAGTTACCTGTAAACTTCTCTAGGACCTTTGTCCTGTCACTTGTTGGCTCTTTGTATGAGTTTGTCATGTCTGGAATGGGGCCTATAATAATTTGGTGTTCGGCAAGATACAAAATGGCCTCTGCCAGCAAGCACACAAAATGAATCCTTAAGACACGGATCTGGTGGAAAGCACCGAAACTGAAAGAGAATGAATGATAAAACGGCATGGCAGCGTCTTCAAGGAAGTGGTCTTTCTGCTGCGGTGGCAGTTTGGAATTAGGGAGTTCTTGTCTAATGCATAGTTTGCCATGGTCTTAGGAGTGACGAAGGAATGAGATGAGACGCACCAAAGTCCAGCAGTCCGTGTTCGTAGTTTTCATTCTTCACTGTTTATGGTTTTAATTAAGAAATTAGCTGCTTCTAATCAGTCTTGTTAAAGTTAGTAATGGCTTTATTTTTGATATGATCAAGATCACGGTAACTCTGATCAGCACACTTCAGCCTGACTGGACAGGTGGTCCCTGATTTATGATGGTCGGACTTATGATTTTTTTCGACTTTATGATGGCGAGCTGGCGATAGACATTCAGTAGAAACGGTACTTACAATTTTGATTCCCCCCCACCAGGCAAGCGATATGTGGTGCAATACTCTGTTGTGATGCTGGGCAGCGGCAGCGATCCACATCTCCCAGCCTGCAGCACAGTCACTATACATATACCCCCCATATCTACACTGTGTTTTGTGCATCCATAATGTCATAGAAACATCCATTTGTGCTAGTGGTGGGAAGAAGAAGAGGAGGGCAATTACTGTTGAAGAGAAACTCAAGATAATTGCCCAGCATGAAGGGGCCAAGCCTGTAAGGCCATCGCACGTACAGTATGCTAGGCTATGATGTTCGGTAGGTTAGGTGTATGAAATGCATTTTGGACTTAGTCTTTTGATTTATGATTGGTTTCACGGAACGTGGGACCACCCATATTGTGCTGTTCTGTCAGTTTTACATCACCGTGTGAAATTCTGCACTTCTTAGATCGATAACATTAGAAATGATGTCAAACAACTACACCTTGTCATCATATCTTGGCTCTTCCCATCGCTGATTTGCTTTCTCTCCCGTCCATCTTTGCCCTGCAGAAAGAGGCTGACAGACACCATTGACGACTACAAGCCTCGGGTTGCTTTTCCGAAGGCGTGTAAGGTATTTTTCCTCCCCCACCTGTCATTCTGCTGCAATGACAACTTGCTTTTCAAAATGTGATCCTGTTCTGGGAAGCAGCACCGAGGTGTTTCTGGTCAAAAGGGACACCATGGTAATCTCTATGATGATTACATACTTTTTCTTATCCACTCATTTAAGAGCTGATTAATCGAGGGTTTTGACACTTTAATACAGACACTAAGGAATTCATCAATTTTTCCGTAAGTTTCAATTAAATTCCAGTGTCAGGAGCCTTGCAGTGGCATACCTGTAACCATGTTTTTACCAGCACATTTGACTGCAGGCGACTGGGAGAAGATATAGCCATCCACAGTGATCTACAGAGCACAGTTCACTTAATCGTCAGCTCACTGATCATCATAATTAACCAGCATACACAGGAGTGCACCAGGCCCGGGGCGGAATGACGCTTTTAAATTGTCTCCAGTCTTGGTAAAGCGGAGATTCTGTTTCCTAATTACGGCTTGAGTGAAACGGCTCTGCAAATGTGGCATGATCTTTCTGGAATAGACCGTGTGTATATGTGTCTGTGTGTTTGCGTGTCTCCAGAAGCTGCGCTATTCTAGTTCTGCTGAAACTCCTGTTTGCCTTGAGAATGTCAGTTATCAAAGCTGGAGCTGGACCTGTCTGCTTGTCTCAACTGAGAAGCACGAAACCCTGAGCCCACTCAGCCTTTACATCAGCTACATCGTTTACACCGGGCCACCTGTTCCATGGCCCCTCCAGCAACACCGAGATGGCCACAGTACGCATTCAGTGAAAATTCCTCCAATTTTATATCTGCCCAAAGTAAGCGCACTGTGTGTTGGCAACATGGGCAGCAATGCTGGGAGTCTGCAGCCATTGGAGATGCTGCTGGCCTTACCAAAACACAACCGGCCTCAGTTCTCGTTATAGCATCGCTGCCGTCTGTCGGCGGCCCCTGTGGTCATGTCAGACCCTTTCCTCCCCGTTTCAAAAGCATTATTGTTCTCCTCAAAGATCACTTAGACCTTTGCCTTTATGGACTGTGTTCCTTTTGCGCCAGCTGACGGATGGAGCAAAAAGGAGGTTTGAGGCTGCTGTGTATGTGTGCCATTTGAGAATGTGACCGTCCGTCTTATGATCGCGTGAACACGTGGGCTCATTCTCTCTCTGTTTACTGCCAAACCTTTGCGATCATATGATCTTGTGTGTCTGCCAGCAGCCTGGTGCTGTTGTCCTCCTGCTGTGGCTCTGGTGAGAGTGTCAGTAGCACGATATGACCCCAAGTATAGAACTGAACTTAGAACTTAACTGAAAGTTGCCCCAGGAAAGCACAATTACCCCAAAAAATGCATGTGCTACATATATCTTGAGCTCTGGCACTTTCGCTATGAGTTGGAGTGCTGCTACTTGGCTACCTTATTGGGTTACTTTGGCTTGTTTTTCCATCTCCAGCTTTCTTACAATGCTGTGGCCACGTTAACAGGAGCTTTAAAGGTATTTACTGTGTGTCGTTCCAGAATGCATGTTGTTTCTGGAAGGGTTACTGGCGTAGTACTTGACCGACCCTGTTATTGTCAAAGTGTGTCTGCAAAACTGTGTGGCTGTGAAAGCCCCCCCCCTCCCCATTGAGGAATTTCTTAAGATGAAAACTCTGCAGTGAAATTCATGCTGGTAGTGGTGGTATGAGAAACCAAAGGATTAATAATTCCCTGGTTCTTGGCAAAGGCTACATTTTGAGAACAAAACCAAGTGCTTGTGCTCCAGGGAGCTCGTAGTGTTGTTTTCATTTGTCGGTTTCTTCCGTCCCCTCTTCTCCCTCGTGGAGTCGTAGGCCTGCGCCCAGTGACATTCCTTTGGCGAGCCTCCCCCCCCCCGCTACATTTTCCCTTCTCCTTTCCTCTGTTTGCCTCGGCCCCTCCCAAACTGCTCTGCCAGGAATCTGTCAAAACCGTGAGAACAAGGACGGGCCGAGCTGTTCTCAAGACCTTTGAGAGTGATTTTGGCGGTAGGGTGCGCCAGTGAGAAATGTGGACATTAAGCTTGGTGTGAGGTATCTGCAGGGCCTGAAGGATGAAGGGAATGGCATTGAGGTCGTGCTCCGAGTGTTGGAGAGGAGGTACTTGTAGCTCTTCCTCCTACCTGGGATCTGTAGAAGCTCCTGAAAACGCAGAGCAGCTGGTTTTAACCTCCTGCTGCACATGTCTGCTTTTGTAAATAGCCACTGTGGCCAACAATAACACCTCTGGGCTGAAGGAGCTTTTCACTGGAGTCCTTCCAGAACCTCAGATCTGTCGCTGCTGTCAGGTGGACACCTAAATGCTTTGATTTCACATGAACCTTGCTTGGTTGAATATAGGAAGGCACAAGTGACAGTTTGTAGGCATTTAATGTGCCATGTTTCCTTGTCTGCTGAAAGCTTTTGGCTTCAGGGGTTGATGTTGTGTTGCGAGCACTTGGACGGATGACTTGAGTATAAATGGCCCTTTTTATTTAGGTATTTAAGACGTTAATCGCAGTCTTTGATGGAAACCGCCCAACTTTGCTTTCATCCTTCTTGACTTAATGCAATGAAGCCTACAGAACTACTTCTCAGCTGAATTACAGTCTATGAGCTTCAGTCAGTCTGCCTGTGAGATTTTTTTTTTTTTTTTTTTTGAAAGTTAGTCACTGGTTTCCGGTGATGGGGTGTAAGATGCAAACTCAGCAGGTTTGGACCAGTCTTGTTCACTGCAGAACCATTAACGGTGGGGTTCTCCAGTGTCTCTCCATTGAAGGTCTGACCAAGTGGCATGCTGTCCATTATCTTGTTTGACATTTTTCTTTTCTAGTCTGTCGAGGTCACGGTTGAGCTTTTATGACGATGTCAAAACTATGTAAACTGCTCAGAGGCATAATGTTCATTTCCATACAGTGCTGCTTGTCCCATGAAACACCAAGGTCTTTCTGGTGAGATTCAAACATTTTAATTAGCTGTGCCCTTGAAGGGTTTCCAGCGCAGATGAGACCGACTGCTCTGTGTTCCACTCCAGCAGTGTAGAGACCTTCTAGTTGTCCATGGAGGAACTGGACTTTAGTGTTCTGTTGCTGTGTTTATTTTCAGCTCCTCCACCTCATCGTTGGGACACTTGTCTCGCCAGTGGCACGAAAGCATTTGTATGGTGGGTTTTTTTTTTTTTTTTTGAAGGGAGGTTTTGCCTTTGGTAGGAAACCTGGCCATTAGCACAAGCACTGTTTGGAAGACAGAAAAACTTTGTGTTTGTTGCTTGACAATGTGGTGTTTTTAGATGTTTCTTTTAGTTGATTGCCTTGACACATTATCATATGAAGGTTGTCTGGCAGATGTCTGTTGAGATGTTTGCTCTTTCAGAGGAAATCTGGATCCTTTACAGAAGAGCCACAAGGTGTTCTAAATGTTTAACGTGCACAAAGTGTACACTTTAAATATCAGGAAACATGAACACATTGAGCACTCAATACAGTTTGGATGAAGTCACAGGTGCTGTTTGGTGAGTATGTGCTGTAGGGTGGGGGTGGCTGAGGGAATGTGTCCTGGCCCGAGTGTCTTTAAGAGCCCATGCAGTGTGTCCCAGTGGTCTGTTCCCACTCGTCAGATCCCACTATTGCTTCTCTAAATCAGTGCTGTTTACAGTGACACCTGACGGCAGTGTGTCTGGGGTGCTACCGGTCACACACCCTCCCTCTGACTTGGCTTTGTTATGAAGTATAGCAATGTTCACTTTGGCCATCTTAAGCTTGGTTTTCTGTAGTTCTGTTTGTGTGTGCCTGCTGTACATTTTGTGTTTTAGCTACATTTTCAGCCATGTGCCTCAGCCCCGTTGCCGGCCCCCATCATGTTCAAGCTGGCCCTCCATGCCAAGAAATGCCGCAGAGATGATTCCAGTTGTGAACTTAAACCCCAATTGTGAAACGGAGACCCTTACTGGAGCGCTGTAGACCTTTTCCAACAGTTCTTGATGCAAGTTTATCTCAACCTACTAATTGTCTTTAGGAAAATGTATTTTACTGTGGAAAATAACATTTCTAGGTTTATATCAAGGTGACTAACAGGATTTCTTGTGTTGGAGTTCTCATTTCTGAAGTGACAATGGAAAGGCTCATACAAAAATCAATAATTTGCGCGCCATTTTATCAGTAGCAGTGGTATTTAGTGAAGTCACCACTGGTCCGCGTATCGGTGCAGCATGAGGACGCACGCCGGGACATTTCTGGGGTTTCTCCACCCTGCCCCCAGGCAGCTTGACTCACCGGGGCGGAGCTGCACACCACAGGAATCTGCACATGTGGGTTTGCTCTCAGAGCTCAGTAGCACTTTCCCCAGCAGCCCTCCATCAGGGTCACCCACTCAGTCTCTCCACAAAGACTCTTCTCTCTTTCCGTTGTCCGCAGCCGTGCCGACGGCGGCACTGAAACCCGCTTGTGCTGGTGGCTCGGCCTTGTGACTGCGGCGTAGGCAGCAACTGTGGCTCAACGTCTCGCAGAGCGGCTACGCGAGCAAACCATCCAGCAGCTGGTGGTCTGGCCTCCCACCAGTTACATCAGCTTCTTTTTGTACAACGATGCCATCGCAGTTAACTGCTCCTGCATGGGCCTCTTGCGTGCGCCAGCACTCATGGGTGTCAGTGCGATCCTGTTGTAAACAGGACGTTGACTGAAGATTTACAAGAATGCAGAACAAGACACGAGATGTTATAAAGATCATTGGCTCAGGCAGATGATATGTAGCACTCCAAGTGTCACCTCAGTGATTGTGACCTTACTTCTTGCTTTAAGTTGTCAGGGCAACACCATGAAAACATAGACATGTAGTGCTGTGACTCACATCCTGCTTGGTGCAACCCTGTTGAGCCTTCCCACAAGTTAGCATAGCCCATGGGGATATGGTTAAATGCCATGATGGGCAACTTTGGGTGTGAGTTTATTTATTTTGCCTTATTTTACAATTGTGTACCACTATGGGTTTGGGGTATGCTGCGCAATGCACAATGTTTTCATTCTTCTTCAATAAAGAAGTGGCATCTGGTTTACAGTGAGCATCACATGATTTGTGAGTTGAAATCTGAAATAAAAGTTATTCAAAGATGTGCACTTGGAGAGTTTTGTATGACTGTTGTCCCCAGTGAATGGCTTTGACAATACCCTCTGAAACTGATACTATGGCATAAACAGCAGCACAGAAAACGGGCTCTCAGATGTATGGCCAAATATGTTTTGTAAAAAGCTGAGTACATTAAGATATTAAGAATCCCATAGTCTGGCACACATTACTGACATTCGCTTACTGTCTTCTGCTTTGCCTCAGCTTCATTAATGGGTCTCCTTTTACTAAATTAGATCAAAAAAAGGGTATAAAAAGCCTAATAAGTGTATGTAGCAACAGAGAGGGTGGAGTTGGGCTTGAGTAAGAGCAGGGTGGATAGTTGAGAGCGATTACCTAAACAATGGCTTGTTTGTCTAAGAGTCAGAAAGACCGCACAGGTGTGCACGGACATGTTGGGATGCATCGTGCATGCGTGCGTAGTGATGAGCAAGACGACTAAGATTCATTGTTCTCTTAGGGGTAGAGAAGCTTGAGATAGGTCTGGGTGGGACAGCCTATCTGAGAAACAAGAATATTACCTTTGTGTACACAGTAAGCTCAACCTCATGTTCCTTCACACTCACCAAGCAAGGTGGTCGTGCCCCATAGGTTCATGGAGTTCTAGTTTCTTGGTCCAGAGGGATGACCTGCATGGGTGTGGTTCCTGAAGGCTTCACCTCTTTCTCAGCATCCTGTCTAATGAGCAGTCATCGTTTTGCGTTCGGTTCGTGTTTTCAGGTATATGTGGTTTCCTGATGAGGTTGCGTTAACAGCAAGATGTTGGTTTGAACTTTGGGTTAATCGCTTGCTCGCTGTGGAGATGGTGACAAGCAGTAGATGTCGCAGCCCAGCCATCGGGACAAAAGCTGTAAACACGTTAAGGCTGAGCAAGCTTGACACTGGGAGTGCCCGAGAAAGAGTGTTCCTGCTTCTGATGCAGGTGTTACACAATAATTTCCTTCACGCGTGGGTGGATCTGGGGCTCCTTGGCAGGCTTCTTTGGTTGGTTCAACGATTGGTTCTGTGAAGCCTGTCATGGTGTTGAATCTAACATATGAAACCTCCTGACATGGTATGTCTGTTTTGGCTGGTTGGGCTGCTAAATATCGTTCTGCATCAGTGGACTGTTGACCTTGCTGGAGCTGGAGCAACTGGCAGGCTGCACAGAAAGGTGGGCAGGGTGTCAGCTGTGGGCGCTATTGTTCTCTCTGTTGACACTGGAGCTGAGGTGTGGATGTAGCCTCCACCCCGTGGCCTGGGTGTGGCCCCAGCCTTTCTTCTGTTCTACAACAGTGAAAACGGCACACCGGAGAAAAAGACAGAGGAAAAACATGGACCCTTGTTGCGAGGGGGACTGTTAACATGATCTAAGTCCACACCTTTCTTGGGTCTGAGATGCTGACCTGCCTCCTAGTGGTGTGGAGCTGAAATGGTCCCCAAACCAAAGGCAGGTGCAGTTGCACTTCACCTGCTGAAAGGGAGCAAAGAAAATGGATTAATTATATATAGGTAGCAGAGTACTTAGTATGCAGACATGCTTGTTTTTAAAAATAAAAAAAGCTGCAGGAATTATTCATTTGAATGTTGTGCTGCATTCTGGTTCACAAACTGCTTTAACTTTTTTTTTTTTTTTAGATCTTTCATTATTCAAGGAAACACTTCCATGATTCATCACATCTCATTCATTTTGTACAGCACCAGATTTGTTTCCAGATCAGTAGAGGCACAAGGGACCATCTGATGCCTGTTTTCTCTTTCCTCACTTCAGGAAAGTGATCAAAGGCTGACACATATCAGGAGACAAGACGAAACCAAGAAAACTTCAGGTACCTTCAGCCTTGGAGCTACTTTGTCTTGTCCCTGCTACTCCCTTTGCTTTGCAGCTGTCTAAATACTTATGATTTAAAAAATGATTTGGGGGAAAAAAAAACTAGGAAAAAAGTAATTAATATACATATTATTTAGAGACCATGAGGCAGTGTGTCAAAGCAAACGGTTTAGAGAGGGAAGGTAACAGGACAAGTGTGGCTTAAGCTAGCAGAGTTTTCATTTTGCCCAGGATGGCTGAGGAGGAGGACACGCGGGAGGTTCTTTTCCCACAGTGGATGGGGCCCGACCAGCATGGGCTTACCATTGAGCAGACAGGCGAAGGCGAGATCTTCGTCAAAGAGGTGAAAGAACGGTCTATTGCTGCACGCACTGGGAGGGTGCATGAAGGTACAGTGTTGCTTACTTATCCCATACTCAGCTTTCACTTCTGAATCACTCACAGAATCTGCATGTTAGTCCAAGATGTTTCACAGATGTTCTCCTTCTCTCACCATCAAAGGTGATCAGATCGTCGGTGCCACCATATACTTTGAGAACATGAGTTCAGAGGAGACGGCAGAGCTTCTCAAGACTCTTAATCGACACAAGGTTGGTCTGAAACTACAACATCGGGCGGGAGAGAAGTCACCCTGTCGCTCCCCTGTTGGCACCTTGACCTGGGAGGGAAGGACGCGCTTCGGGGGCTCCAGTCCAGACATTATTCTGGTAAGGCTGCAAACTCTTCTTTTAGTGTCTTCCATGTGTACATATTTTGATCAGTTTCAGCATTTATTCACATACCAGAAATGCTTTAAAGTCTACTCAGGTCATAGAGATCTGTGTGTTGTATGAGGTGAGCAGGTGGTGTTGTGATTAGACCTGGTGCCTAGCAGTCAAAGGACTTGGGTTTGAATCCAACCACTCCTGCTTTAGTACCCTTGATCAAGGTACTTAACCTGAACTGATACAATAAACTTTACCCAGCTGTGTACTTGCGTAAATCATTGTAAGTACCTTAACTTTGCCAGTCACTTGGGAGAAAAAATGTCAGCTAAATGTATGACTAAAAATAATGTGGCTTTTAACATGTACAGTGCTGAGATTGCTGTGTGCATGGACTTCTGTTTAAGTAATTAAAGTTGAATATTATGTTTAGAACTCCTGTTTATATACACTGAAAAATTAACACATTTTTTGTCTGTCGCTATTCTGTTAATACATTTATTTCTACATACATTTACATTAAAGAACATCTGTTTATTAAAGAACTCTTGAAAAATGTGCAGTTGGAGGGTTTTGAGAACTTTACATTTGTTCTTTGTATGAACAACATCATGGGTGTTTATTTAAATAGTCATGGGTCTCACTACTACAAATAGGAATACTGATGTGCTATTTTACGCCCTCATCGCAGAGTGGAGATGATGAAGACTATAAAAGGATCTACACAAAGAAGATAAAGCCCCGGCTGAAGTCGGAAGACCTGGCAGAGGGAGTGGATGTTCGCACAGAGCGCCACAGCAGCACTAGCAGTGATGGTAGCACCATCACCACCATCACACGCCGCATTACCACCTACACTGTGGATGTGCCAGCAGAACAAATTGACCTTTCTAGTCCAGAGTTCAAGATTAAGGTTCCACGACATGAAACCCCAGGAGAAGCTGGTAGCTACTCCAGTCATGTCACAGTTGGTGCCTCTGGAACATCTGAAACACGCTGGACTGTGGGAAGTTTGAAAACCACGGAGGGGGCAGGAGAGGGAGATGACCAAGAGCTCAGGCTTAAAATGCCTGACTTTGCCATGTCAGGAGGAGAGACACAAGGGGAATTCAGTGTTTCAGGAGTGACCCATCAAAAGGATGTCAGTAGGGACATACAAGTACCTGCAGCTGCCTTTGTTTCTCTTCCTGGAGGAACCAAAGATTTACAGTTCATCACGGTGAGTAGAAGCAGCACAGGAATAAGTGGAGAAATGGGAAAAAGAGAGGTGAAGATACCAGAAGGCAGCTTGGACTTTCAAGGCCCCACTTATAGTGGTCAAAGCAACAGAGAGATTCAGATATCAGGTGTCAATCTCAGTGGTCCCCAGGTTCCACCAAGTGATGTCAGCATGATTACTCCTGAAGTCCAAATTAGTGCCAAGACACCTGGTGTGGAAATTAAAGGACCCACAATTAAAGGGGATGCTGAGATGAAAATGCCAAAGGTGTCTGTATCTGGAACGTCTGCCCACAAAGGAGGCATTGGCATGACAGCTCCCAATATTACCATCAAAAAAGTGGCAATCTCTGCTCCGAATGAAGACATGAAAGGTGGAGTCAAAGTATCGTCTTTAGATGTTAAAGGACGAAGCAGTGAAGAAAAAGAAATTACAGTATCAACACCGAAAGCTGACATGTCAGGAACGACACTAAAAGAAGACATCAAAACCAAATCAGCTGACATTAATGTTCATGACATTGATATTAAAGGATCAAAGAGTGTAATTAAACTGCCTTCATTTGGCCAAAAAGGTGCTGCAGTGGAAGGTTGCAGTATTGAAATAAAAAGGCCTACTGGTGAAGGATCAAAAATGACAGCGAGTTACCCTGACATTGATACCAGGAATTTACAGACGAGAGCTACAGCTGAAACTCCAAATATTGACAATAAAAGCTGTGAAGGTGGGATAAAGATCAAAATGCCTTCATCTGTATCAGAGGGGCCAAAGATAGAAAGTCCAGATGCTAATTTTTCCACAGCTGATGCAACTGTTAAAGGCCACAGAGTTGACATAAAAGGTCCACAGTTAGATATTGAAGGACCTGATGTAAAAGTCAAAGGACCGACAATAGATATGGCATCCATTTCTGGACCAGAGATTTCTAGGCCTGATGTTGGCTTCAATGTGAAAGGGCTGAAACTGAAAGGTGATGTAGATGTGTCTGTTCCAAAGGTTCACGGCGAAATCAAAGGACATAAGCTTGATATTGAAGGACCTGAAAGTGGTTTCAGGTTGCCAAAGTTTAAAATGCCATCATTTGGTCTGGAAGACACTGAAATTCAAGGTCCAGAGGAAGAAGTAAGTCTCCCAAAAGCTGAAGCTGATACTAAGAAGACAAAGGTCGACATTGAAGCTTCAAGGCTAGATGTGGAAGGTAATATCAAGGGACCTAATATCAAAATGCCATCCAGTTCTGGACTTGATGTAAACCTCCCAAAATTGAACATTGACATCAAAGGTCCGAAAGTTGAAGGTCCAGAGGTAGAGGTCGAAGGGCCTGAAGGGAAAATCAAAGGCCACAAGTTCACAATGCCATCGATTTCTGGGCCAAAGATTTCAATGCCTGATGTGGACTTGAACCTGAAAGGGCCCAAACTGAAAGGTGATGTGTCTGTTCCAAAAGTTGAAGGTGATCTGAGGATGCCAAAGGTTGACATCGAAGGACCCAAAGTTGACATTGAAGGGCCTGAAGGTGGTTTCAAGATGCCAACAATAAAAATGCCCAGATTTGGTATCAAGGGGTCGAAAGGGGAGTTACCCGATGTTGACGTAAACCTGCCGAAAGCTGACATTGACATCAAAGGTCCGAAAGTTGAAGGTCCAGAGGTAGAGGTCGAAGGGCCTGATGGGAAAATCAAAGGCCACAAGTTCACAATGCCATCGATTTCTGGGCCAAAGATTTCAATGCCTGATGTGGACTTGAACCTGAAAGGGCCCAAACTGAAAGGTGATGTGTCTGTTCCAAAAGTTGAAGGTGATCTGAAGATGCCAAAGGTTGACATCGAAGGACCCAAAGTTGACATTGGAGGGCCTGAAGGTGGTTTCAAGATGCCAACAATAAAAATGCCCAGATTTGGTATCAAGGGGTCGAAAGGGGAGTTACCCGATGTTGACGTAAACCTGCCGAAAGCTGACATTGACATCAAAGGTCCGAAAGTTGAAGGTCCAGAGGTAGAGGTCGAAGGGCCTGATGGGAAAATCAAAGGCCACAAGTTCACAATGCCATCGATTTCTGGGCCAAAGATTTCAATGCCTGATGTGGACTTCAACCTGAAGGGGCCCAAACTGAAAGGTGATGTGTCTGTTCCAAAAGTTGAAGGTGATCTGAAGATGCCAAAGGTTGACATCGAAGGACCCAAAGTTGACATTGAAGGGCCTGAAGGTGGTTTCAAGATGCCAACAATAAAAATGCCCAAATTTGGTATCAAGGGGTCGAAAGGGGAGTTACCCGATGTTGACGTAAACCTGCCGCAAGCTGACATTGACATCAAAGGTCCGAAAGTTGAAGGTCCAGAGGTAGAGGTCGAAGGGCCTGATGGGAAAATGAAAAGCCCCAAGTTCAGGATTCCAACGATTTCTGGGCCAAAGATTTCAATGCCTGATGTGGACTTGAACCTGAAAGGGCCCAAACTGAAAGGTGATGTGTCTGTTCCAAAAGTTGAAGGTGATCTGAAGATGCCAAAGGTTGACATCGAAGGACCCAAAGTTGACATTGAAGGGCCTGAAGGTGGTTTCAAGATGCCAACAATAAAAATGCCCAGATTTGGTATCAAGGGGTCGAAAGGGGAGTTACCCGATGTTGACGTAAACCTGCCGAAAGCTGACATTGACATCAAAGGTCCGAAAGTTGAAGGTCCAGAGGTAGAGGTCGAAGGGCCTGATGGGAAAATCAAAGGCCACAAGTTCACAATGCCATCGATTTCTGGGCCAAAGATTTCAATGCCTGATGTGGACTTCAACCTGAAGGGGCCCAAACTGAAAGGTGATGTGTCTGTTCCAAAAGTTGAAGGTGATCTGAAGATGCCAAAGGTTGACATCGAAGGACCCAAAGTTGACATTGAAGGGCCTGAAGGTGGTTTCAAGATGCCAACAATAAAAATGCCCAGATTTGGTATCAAGGGGTCGAAAGGGGAGTTACCCGATGTTGACGTAAACCTGCCGAAAGCTGACATTGACATCAAAGGTCCGAAAGTTGAAGGTCCAGAGGTAGAGGTCGAAGGGCCTGATGGGAAAATCAAAGGCCACAAGTTCACAATGCCATCGATTTCTGGGCCAAAGATTTCAATGCCTGATGTGGACTTGAACCTGAAAGGGCCCAAACTGAAAGGTGATGTGTCTGTTCCAAAAGTTGAAGGTGATCTGAAGATGCCAAAGGTTGACATCGAAGGACCCAAAGTTGACATTGAAGGGCCTGAAGGTGGTTTCAAGATGCCAACAATAAAAATGCCCAGATTTGGTATCAAGGGGTCGAAAGGGGAGTTACCCGATGTTGACGTAAACCTGCCGAAAGCTGACATTGACATCAAAGGTCCGAAAGTTGAAGGTCCAGAGGTAGAGGTCGAAGGGCCTGATGGGAAAATCAAAGGCCACAAGTTCACAATGCCATCGATTTCTGGGCCAAAGATTTCAATGCCTGATGTGGACTTCAACCTGAAGGGGCCCAAACTGAAAGGTGATGTGTCTGTTCCAAAAGTTGAAGGTGATCTGAAGATGCCAAAAGTTGACATCGAAGGACCCAAAGTTGACATTGAAGGGCCTGAAGGTGGTTTCAAGATGCCAACAATAAAAATGCCCAAATTTGGTATCAAGGGGTCGAAAGGGGAGTTACCCGATGTTGACGTAAACCTGCCGAAAGCTGACATTGACATCAAAGGTCCGAAAGTTGAAGGTCCAGAGGTAGAGGTCGAAGGGCCTGATGGGAAAATCAAAGGCCACAAGTTCACAATGCCATCGATTTCTGGGCCAAAGATTTCAATGCCTGATGTGGACTTGAACCTGAAAGGGCCCAAACTGAAAGGTGATGTGTCTGTTCCAAAAGTTGAAGGTGATTTGAAGATGCCAAAAGTTGACATTGAAGGGCCTGAAGGTGGTTTCAAGATGCCAACAATAAAAATGCCCAAATTTGGTATCAAGGGGTCGAAAGGGGAGTTACCCGATGTTGACGTAAACCTGCCGAAAGCTGACATTGACATCAAAGGTCCGAAAGTTGAAGGTCCAGAGGTAGAGGTCGAAGGGCCTGAAGGGAAAATCAAAGGCCACAAGTTCACAATGCCATCGATTTCTGGGCCAAAGATTTCAATGCCTGATGTGGACTTGAACCTGAAAGGGCCCAAACTGAAAGGTGATGTGTCTGTTCCAAAAGTTGAAGGTGATCTGAAGATGCCAAAGGTTGACATCGAAGGACCCAAAGTTGACATTGAAGGGCCTGAAGGTGGTTTCAAGATGCCAACAATAAAAATGCCCAGATTTGGTATCAAGGGGTCGAAAGGGGAGTTACCCGATGTTGACGTAAACCTGCCGAAAGCTGACATTGACATCAAAGGTCCGAAAGTTGAAGGTCCAGAGGTAGAGGTCGAAGGGCCTGATGGGAAAATCAAAGGCCACAAGTTCACAATGCCATCGATTTCTGGGCCAAAGATTTCAATGCCTGATGTGGACTTCAACCTGAAGGGGCCCAAACTGAAAGGTGATGTGTCTGTTCCAAAAGTTGAAGGTGATCTGAAGATGCCAAAGGTTGACATCGAAGGACCCAAAGTTGACATTGAAGGGCCTGAAGGTGGTTTCAAGATGCCAACAATAAAAATGCCCAAATTTGGTATCAAGGGGTCGAAAGGGGAGTTACCCGATGTTGACGTAAACCTGCCGAAAGCTGACATTGACATCAAAGGTCCGAAAGTTGAAGGTCCAGAGGTAGAGGTCGAAGGGCCTGATGGGAAAATCAAAGGCCACAAGTTCACAATGCCATCGATTTCTGGGCCAAAGATTTCAATGCCTGATGTGGACTTGAACCTGAAAGGGCCCAAACTGAAAGGTGATGTGTCTGTTCCAAAAGTTGAAGGTGATTTGAAGATGCCAAAAGTTGACATTGAAGGGCCTGAAGGTGGTTTCAAGATGCCAACAATAAAAATGCCCAAATTTGGTATCAAGGGGTCGAAAGGGGAGTTACCCGATGTTGACGTAAACCTGCCGAAAGCTGACATTGACATCAAAGGTCCGAAAGTTGAAGGTCCAGAGGTAGAGGTCGAAGGGCCTGAAGGGAAAATCAAAGGCCACAAGTTCACAATGCCATCGATTTCTGGGCCAAAGATTTCAATGCCTGATGTGGACTTGAACCTGAAAGGGCCCAAACTGAAAGGTGATGTGTCTGTTCCAAAAGTTGAAGGTGATCTGAAGATGCCAAAGGTTGACATCGAAGGACCCAAAGTTGACATTGCAGGGCCTGAAGGTGGTTTCAAGATGCCAACAATAAAAATGCCCAAATTTGGTATCAAGGGGTCGAAAGGGGAGTTACCCGATGTTGACGTAAACCTGCCGAAAGCTGACATTGACATCAAAGGTCCGAAAGTTGAAGGTCCAGAGGTAGAGGTCGAAGGGCCTGATGGGAAAATCAAAGGCCACAAGTTCACAATGCCATCGATTTCTGGGCCAAAGATTTCAATGCCTGATGTGGACTTCAACCTGAAGGGGCCCAAACTGAAAGGTGATGTGTCTGTTCCAAAAGTTGAAGGTGATCTGAAGATGCCAAAGGTTGACATCGAAGGACCCAAAGTTGACATTGAAGGGCCTGAAGGTGGTTTCAAGATGCCAACAATAAAAATGCCCAGATTTGGTATCAAGGGGTCGAAAGGGGAGTTACCCGATGTTGACGTAAACCTGCCGAAAGCTGACATTGACATCAAAGGTCCGAAAGTTGAAGGTCCAGAGGTAGAGGTCGAAGGGCCTGATGGGAAAATCAAAGGCCACAAGTTCACAATGCCATCGATTTCTGGGCCAAAGATTTCAATGCCTGATGTGGACTTCAACCTGAAGGGGCCCAAACTGAAAGGTGATGTGTCTGTTCCAAAAGTTGAAGGTGATCTGAAGATGCCAAAGGTTGACATCGAAGGACCCAAAGTTGACATTGAAGGGCCTGAAGGTGGTTTCAAGATGCCAACAATAAAAATGCCCAGATTTGGTATCAAGGGGTCGAAAGGGGAGTTACCCGATGTTGACGTAAACCTGCCGAAAGCTGACATTGACATCAAAGGTCCGAAAGTTGAAGGTCCAGAGGTAGAGGTCGAAGGGCCTGAAGGGAAAATCAAAGGCCACAAGTTCACAATGCCATCGATTTCTGGGCCAAAGATTTCAATGCCTGATGTGGACTTCAACCTGAAGGGGCCCAAACTGAAAGGTGATGTGTCTGTTCCAAAAGTTGAAGGTGATCTGAAGATGCCAAAGGTTGACATCGAAGGACCCAAAGTTGACATTGAAGGGCCTGAAGGTGGTTTCAAGATGCCAACAATAAAAATGCCCAGATTTGGTATCAAGGGGTCGAAAGGGGAGTTACCCGATGTTGACGTAAACCTGCCGAAAGCTGACATTGACATCAAAGGTCCGAAAGTTGAAGGTCCAGAGGTAGAGGTCAAAGGGCCTGATGGGAAAATCAAAGGCCACAAGTTCACAATGCCATCGATTTCTGGGCCAAAGATTTCAATGCCTGATGTGGACTTGAACCTGAAAGGGCCCAAACTGAAAGGTGATGTGTCTGTTCCAAAAGTTGAAGGTGATCTGAAGATGCCAAAGGTTGACATCGAAGGACCCAAAGTTGACATTGAAGGGCCTGAAGGTGGTTTCAAGATGCCAACAATAAAAATGCCCAAATTTGGTATCAAGGGGTCGAAAGGGGAGTTACCCGATGTTGACGTAAACCTGCCGAAAGCTGACATTGACATCAAAGGTCCGAAAGTTGAAGGTCCAGAGGTAGAGGTCGAAGGGCCTGAAGGGAAAATCAAAGGCCACAAGTTCGCAATGCCATCGATTTCTGGGCCAAAGATTTCAATGCCTGATGTGGACTTCAACCTGAAGGGGCCCAAACTGAAAGGTGATGTGTCTGTTCCAAAAGTTGAAGGTGATTTGAAGATGCCAAAAGTTGACATTGAAGGACCCGAAGTTGACTTTGAAGGGCCTGAGGGTGGTTTCAAGATGCCAACAATAAAAATGCCCAGATTTGGTATCAAGGGGTCGAAAGGGGAGTTACCCGATGTTGACGTAAACCTGCCGCAAGCTGACATTGACATCAAAGGTCCGAAAGTTGAAGGTCCAGAGGTAGAGGTCGAAGGGCCTGATGGGAAAATCAAAGGCCACAAGTTCACAATGCCATCGATTTCTGGGCCAAAGATTTCAATGCCTGATGTGGACTTGAACCTGAAAGGGCCCAAACTGAAAGGTGATGTGTCTGTTCCAAAAGTTGAAGGTGATTTGAAGATGCCGAAAGTTGACATTGAAGGGCGTGAAGGTGGTTTCAAGATGCCAACAATAAAAATGCCCAGATTTGGTATCAAGGGGTCGAAAGGGGAGTTACCCGATGTTGACGTAAACCTGCCGAAAGCTGACATTGACATCAAAGGTCCGAAAGTTGAAGGTCCAGAGGTAGAGGTCGAAGGGCCTGATGGGAAAATGAAAAGCCCCAAGTTCAGGATTCCAACGATTTCTGGGCCAAAGATTTCAATGCCTGATGTGGACTTGAACCTGAAAGGGCCCAAACTGAAAGGTGATGTGTCTGTTCCAAAAGTTGAAGGTGATTTGAAGATGCCAAAGGTTGACATTGAAGGGCCTGAAGGTGGTTTCAAGATGCCAACAATAAAAATGCCCAAATTTGGTATCAAGGGGTCGAAAGGGGAGTTACCCGATGTTGACGTAAACCTGCCGAAAGCTGACATTGACATCAAAGGTCCGAAAGTTGAAGGTCCAGAGGTAGAAGTCGAAGGGCCTGATGGGAAAATCAAAGGCCACAAGTTCACAATGCCATCGATTTCTGGGCCAAAGATTTCAATGCCTGATGTGGACTTGAACCTGAAAGGGCCCAAACTGAAAGGTGATGTGTCTGTTCCAAAAGCTGAAGGTGATTTGAAGATGCCAAAGGTTGACATCGAAGGACCCAAAGTTGACATTGAAGGGCCTGAAGGTGGTTTCAAGATGCCAACAATAAAAATGCCCAAATTTGGTATCAAGGGGTCGAAAGGGGAGTTACCCGATGTTGACGTAAACCTGCCGAAAGCTGACATTGACATCAAAGGTCCGAAAGTTGAAGGTCCAGAAGTAGAGGTCGAAGGGCCTGATGGGAAAATGAAAAGCCCCAAGTTCAGGATTCCAACGATTTTTGGGCCAAAGATTTCAATGCCTGATGTGGACTTCAACCTGAAGGGGCCCAAACTGAAAGGTGATGTGTCTGTTCCAAAAGTTGAAGGTGATTTGAAGATGCCAAAAGTTGACATTGAAGGGCCTGAAGGTGGTTTCAAGATGCCAACAATAAAAATGCCCAAATTTGGTATCAAGGGGTCGAAAGGGGAGTTACCCGATGTTGACGTAAACCTGCCGAAAGCTGACATTGACATCAAAGGTCCGAAAGTTGAAGGTCCAGAGGTAGAGGTCGAAGGGCCTGATGGGAAAATGAAAAGCCCCAAGTTCAGGATTCCAACGATTTCTGGGCCAAAGATTTCAATGCCTGATGTGGACTTGAACCTGAAAGGGCCCAAACTGAAAGGTGATGTGTCTGTTCCAAAAGTTGAAGGTGATTTGAAGATGCCAAAAGTTGACATTGAAGGGCCTGAAGGTGGTTTCAAGATGCCAACAATAAAAATGCCCAAATTTGGTATCAAGGGGTCGAAAGGGGAGTTACCCGATGTTGACGTAAACCTGCCGAAAGCTGACATTGACATCAAAGGTCCGAAAGTTGAAGGTCCAGAGGTAGAGGTCGAAGGGCCTGATGGGAAAATCAAAGGCCACAAGTTCACAATGCCATCGATTTCTGGGCCAAAGATTTCAATGCCTGATGTGGACTTCAACCTGAAGGGGCCCAAACTGAAAGGTGATGTGTCTGTTCCAAAAGTTGAAGGTGATTTGAAGATGCCAAAAGTTGACATTGAAGGGCCTGAAGGTGGTTTCAAGATGCCAACAATAAAAATGCCCAAATTTGGTATCAAGGGGTCGAAAGGGGAGTTACCCGATGTTGACGTAAACCTGCCGAAAGCTGACATTGACATCAAAGGTCCGAAAGTTGAAGGTCCAGAGGTAGAGGTCGAAGGGCCTGATGGGAAAATCAAAGGCCACAAGTTCACAATGCCATCGATTTCTGGGCCAAAGATTTCAATGCCTGATGTGGACTTCAACCTGAAGGGGCCCAAACTGAAAGGTGATGTGTCTGTTCCAAAAGTTGAAGGTGATCTGAAGATGCCAAAGGTTGACATCGAAGGACCCAAAGTTGACATTGAAGGGCCTGAAGGTGGTTTCAAGATGCCAACAATAAAAATGCCCAAATTTGGTATCAAGGGGTCGAAAGGGGAGTTACCCGATGTTGACGTAAACCTGCCGAAAGCTGACATTGACATCAAAGGTCCGAAAGTTGAAGGTCCAGAGGTAGAGGTCGAAGGGCCTGAAGGGAAAATCAAAGGCCACAAGTTCACAATGCCATCGATTTCTGGGCCAAAGATTTCAATGCCTGATGTGGACTTCAACCTGAAGGGGCCCAAACTGAAAGGTGATGTGTCTGTTCCAAAAGTTGAAGGTGATTTGAAGATGCCAAAGGTTGACATCGAAGGACCCGAAGTTGACTTTGAAGGGCCTGAGGGTGGTTTCAAGATGCCAACAATAAAAATGCCCAGATTTGGTATCAAGGGGTCGAAAGGGGAGTTACCCGATGTTGACGTAAACCTGCCGAAAGCTGACATTGACATCAAAGGTCCGAAAGTTGAAGGTCCAGAGGTAGAGGTCGAAGGGCCTGATGGGAAAATCAAAGGCCACAAGTTCACAATGCCATCGATTTCTGGGCCAAAGATTTCAATGCCTGATGTGGACTTGAACCTGAAAGGGCCCAAACTGAAAGGTGATGTGTCTGTTCCAAAAGTTGAAGGTGATCTGAAGATGCCAAAGGTTGACATCGAAGGACCCAAAGTTGACATTGAAGGGCCTGAAGGTGGTTTCAAGATGCCAACAATAAAAATGCCCAGATTTGGTATCAAGGGGTCGAAAGGGGAGTTACCCGATGTTGACGTAAACCTGCCGAAAGCTGACATTGACATCAAAGGTCCGAAAGTTGAAGGTCCAGAGGTAGAGGTCGAAGGGCCTGATGGGAAAATCAAAGGCCACAAGTTCACAATGCCATCGATTTCTGGGCCAAAGATTTCAATGCCTGATGTGGACTTCAACCTGAAGGGGCCCAAACTGAAAGGTGATGTGTCTGTTCCAAAAGTTGAAGGTGATTTGAAGATGCCAAAAGTTGACATCGAAGGACCCGAAGTTGACTTTGAAGGGCCTGAGGGTGGTTTCAAGATGCCAACAATAAAAATGCCCAAATTTGGTATCAAGGGGTCGAAAGGGGAGTTACCCGATGTTGACGTAAACCTGCCGAAAGCTGACATTGACATCAAAGGTCCGAAAGTTGAAGGTCCAGAGGTAGAGGTCGAAGGGCCTGATGGGAAAATCAAAGGCCACAAGTTCACAATGCCATCGATTTCTGGGCCAAAGATTTCAATGCCTGATGTGGACTTGAACCTGAAAGGGCCCAAACTGAAAGGTGATGTGTCTGTTCCAAAAGTTGAAGGTGATTTGAAGATGCCAAAAGTTGACATTGAAGGGCCTGAAGGTGGTTTCAAGATGCCAACAATAAAAATGCCCAAATTTGGTATCAAGGGGTCGAAAGGGGAGTTACCCGATGTTGACGTAAACCTGCCGAAAGCTGACATTGACATCAAAGGTCCGAAAGTTGAAGGTCCAGAGGTAGAGGTCGAAGGGCCTGATGGGAAAATCAAAGGCCACAAGTTCACAATGCCATCGATTTCTGGGCCAAAGATTTCAATGCCTGATGTGGACTTCAACCTGAAGGGGCCCAAACTGAAAGGTGATGTGTCTGTTCCAAAAGTTGAAGGTGATCTGAAGATGCCAAAGGTTGACATCGAAGGACCCAAAGTTGACATTGAAGGGCCTGAAGGTGGTTTCAAGATGCCAACAATAAAAATGCCCAGATTTGGTATCAAGGGGTCGAAAGGGGAGTTACCCGATGTTGACGTAAACCTGCCGAAAGCTGACATTGACATCAAAGGTCCGAAAGTTGAAGGTCCAGAGGTAGAGGTCGAAGGGCCTGATGGGAAAATCAAAGGCCACAAGTTCACAATGCCATCGATTTCTGGGCCAAAGATTTCAATGCCTGATGTGGACTTGAACCTGAAAGGGCCCAAACTGAAAGGTGATGTGTCTGTTCCAAAAGTTGAAGGTGATTTGAAGATGCCAAAAGTTGACATTGAAGGGCCTGAAGGTGGTTTCAAGATGCCAACAATAAAAATGCCCAGATTTGGTATCAAGGGGTCGAAAGGGGAGTTACCCGATGTTGACGTAAACCTGCCGAAAGCTGACATTGACATCAAAGGTCCGAAAGTTGAAGGTCCAGAGGTAGAGGTCGAAGGGCCTGATGGGAAAATCAAAGGCCACAAGTTCACAATGCCATCGATTTCTGGGCCAAAGATTTCAATGCCTGATGTGGACTTGAACCTGAAAGGGCCCAAACTGAAAGGTGATGTGTCTGTTCCAAAAGTTGAAGGTGATCTGAAGATGCCAAAGGTTGACATCGAAGGACCCAAAGTTGACATTGCAGGGCCTGAAGGTGGTTTCAAGATGCCAACAATAAAAATGCCCAAATTTGGTATCAAGGGGTCGAAAGGGGAGTTACCCGATGTTGACGTAAACCTGCCGAAAGCTGACATTGACATCAAAGGTCCGAAAGTTGAAGGTCCAGAGGTAGAGGTCGAAGGGCCTGATGGGAAAATCAAAGGCCACAAGTTCACAATGCCATCGATTTCTGGGCCAAAGATTTCAATGCCTGATGTGGACTTCAACCTGAAGGGGCCCAAACTGAAAGGTGATGTGTCTATTCCAAAAGTTGAAGGAGATTTGAAGATGCCAAAAGTTGACATTGAAGGACCCGAAGTTGACTTTGAAGGGCCTGAGGGTGGTTTCAAGATGCCAACAATAAAAATGCCCAGATTTGGTATCAAGGGGTCGAAAGGGGAGTTACCCGATGTTGACGTAAACCTGCCGAAAGCTGACATTGACATCAAAGGTCCGAAAGTTGAAGGTCCAGAGGTAGAGGTCGAAGGGCCTGATGGGAAAATCAAAGGCCACAAGTTCACAATGCCATCGATTTCTGGGCCAAAGATTTCAATGCCTGATGTGGACTTCAACCTGAAGGGGCCCAAACTGAAAGGTGATGTGTCTGTTCCAAAAGTTGAAGGTGATCTGAAGATGCCAAAGGTTGACATCGAAGGACCCAAAGTTGACATTGAAGGGCCTGAAGGTGGTTTCAAGATGCCAACAATAAAAATGCCCAGATTTGGTATCAAGGGGTCGAAAGGGGAGTTACCCGATGTTGACGTAAACCTGCCGAAAGCTGACATTGACATCAAAGGTCCGAAAGTTGAAGGTCCAGAGGTAGAGGTCGAAGGGCCTGATGGGAAAATCAAAGGCCACAAGTTCACAATGCCATCGATTTCTGGGCCAAAGATTTCAATGCCTGATGTGGACTTCAACCTGAAAGGGCCCAAACTGAAAGGTGATGTGGATGTATCCATTCCAAAAGGTGATGTTTCAGTTCAGAAGCCTGAAGCTGACGTTCATGTCCCAAAGATTAACATACCAAGTCCAGAAATTGATGTTGAGGTTGCTGAAGGTGGGTTTAAGTTGCCAAAGTTTAAAATGCCCAAGTTTGGATTTAGAGGTTCCAAGGCTGACACAATTGATGTTGATGTGAGTGTTCCCAAAGGTGATGTTGACATAAAGGGCCCCAAAGTTGACATTGATGGACCAGAATTAAATGTGGAGGGTCCAGAGAGTAAAGTCAGAGGACCTAAATTAAAGATGCCTATCATTTCTGGAACAAAGATTTCAATACCTGATGTGGACTTAAACTTGAAAGGGCCAAAGGTAAAGGGTGATATGGATCTTTCTTTGCCAACAGTTGAAGGTGATGTAAAGGGACCAAAAATTGATGTGAAAAGTCCTGATATCGACGTGAAAGGTACTGAGGGGGGGTTCAAGATGCCAAAATTCAAAATGCCTAGGTTTGGTTTTAAGGCTCCAAAGGTTGAAGGTCCAGATGTAGATGTAAACCTTGGAAAACCTGATATAGACCTTAAAGGACCTAAAATTGAAATTGAAAGTCCAGAACTCAATGTGGAGGGCCCTGACAGTAAAATCAAGGTACCTCAATTCAAGATCCCATCCATTTCCGGGTCGAAGCTCTCAATGCCTGATGTGGACATCAACCTGAAAGGGCCTAAACTTAAAGGTGATGTGGATGTGTCAGTTCCAAAGGTGGAAGGGGACGTCAAAGAACCAAAAATGAACTTTCAGGGTCCCAGTGTTGAAATTGAGGGCCCTGAAGGAGGATTGAAAATGCCAAAGGTGAAAATGCCCCAGTTTGGTTTCAAAGGACCAAATGTAGAGTGTCCAGATGTTGATATAAACCTCCCAAAAGGTAATATTGACATCAAGGGACCTAAAGTTGACATTGAAGGTCCAGAGCTTGATGTGGAAGGTCCTGATGGTAAAAGCAAGGGTCCTAAATTCAAGATGCCACCCATTTCGGCACCAAAGTTTTCTATGCCCGATATGGACTTCAACCTGAAAGGGCCAAAACTGAAAGGTGATATGGATGTGTCAGTTCCAAAGGTTGACATTGAGGGGCCTGATGTTGAAATTGAGGGCCCTGAAGGCAGACTGAAAATGCCAAAGCTGAAAATACCCAAGTTTGGTATGAAAGGACCGAAAGTGGAGTGTCCGGATGTTGATGTAAACCTCCCAAAAGGTGATGTTGATATCAAGGGGCCGAAAATTGATATTGAAGGTCCAGAGCTTGATGTGGAAGGTCCTGACGGTAAAGTCAAGGGTCCTAAGGTCAAAGTGCCATCCATTTCAGTAGCTAAGATCTCAATGCCTGATATGGACTTCAATCTGAAAGGGCCAAAGCTGAAAGGCGATGTGGACGTGTCGGTTCCGAAGGTTGACATTGAGGGCCCCGATGTTGAAATTGAGGGTCCTGAAGGCGGATTGAAAATGCCAAAGCTGAAAATACCCAAGTTTGGTATCAAAGGACCGAAAGTGGAGTGTCCAGATGTCGATGTAAGCCTCCCAAAAGCTGATATTGACATCAAGGGACCTAAAGTTGACATTGAAGGTCCGGAAGTAGATGTGGAAGGTCCTGATGGTAAAAGCAAGGGTCCTAAATTCAAGATGCCACCCATTTCGGCACCAAAGTTTTCTATGCCCGATATGGACTTCAACCTGAAAGGGCCAAAACTGAAAAGTGATATGGATGTGTCAGTTCCAAAGGTTGACATTGAGGGGCCTGATGTTGAAATTGAGGGCCCTGAAGGCAGACTGAAAATGCCAAAGCTGAAAATACCCAAGTTTGGTATGAAAGGACCGAAAGTGGAGTGTCCGGATGTTGATGTAAACCTCCCAAAAGGTGATGTTGATATCAAGGGGCCGAAAATTGATATTGAAGGTCCAGAGCTTGATGTGGAAGGTCCTGACGGTAAAGTCAAGGGTCCTAAGGTCAAAGTGCCATCCATTTCAGTAGCTAAGATCTCAATGCCTGATATGGACTTCAATCTGAAAGGGCCAAAGCTGAAAGGCGATGTGGACGTGTCGGTTCCGAAGGTTGACATTGAGGGCCCCGATGTTGAAATTGAGGGTCCTGAAGGCGGATTGAAAATGCCAAAGCTGAAAATACCCAAGTTTGGTATCAAAGGACCGAAAGTGGAGTGTCCAGATGTCGATGTAAGCCTCCCAAAAGCTGATATTGACATCAAGGGACCTAAAGTTGACATTGAAGGTCCGGAAGTAGATGTGGAAGGTCCTGATGGTAAAAGCAAGGGTCCTAAATTCAAGATGCCACCCATTTCGGCACCAAAGTTTTCTATGCCCGATATGGACTTCAACCTGAAAGGGCCAAAACTGAAAGGTGATATGGATGTGTCAGTTCCAAAGGTTGACATTGAGGGGCCTGATGTTGAAATTGAGGGCCCTGAAGGCAGACTGAAAATGCCAAAGCTGAAAATACCCAAGTTTGGTATGAAAGGACCGAAAGTGGAGTGTCCGGATGTTGATGTAAACCTCCCAAAAGGTGATGTTGATATCAAGGGGCCGAAAATTGATATTGAAGGTCCAGAGCTTGATGTGGAAGGTCCTGACGGTAAAGTCAAGGGTCCCAAGGTCAAAGTGCCATCTATTTCAGTAGCTAAGATCTCAATGCCTGATATGGACTTCAATCTGAAAGGGCCAAAGCTGAAAGGCGATGTGGACGTGTCGGTTCCGAAGGTTGACATTGAGGGCCCCGATGTTGAAATTGAGGGTCCTGAAGGCGGATTGAAAATGCCAAAGCTGAAAATACCCAAGTTTGGTATCAAAGGACCGAAAGTGGAGTGTCCAGATGTCGATGTAAGCCTCCCAAAAGCTGATATTGACATCAAGGGACCTAAAGTTGACATTGAAGGTCCGGAAGTAGATGTGGAAGGTCCTGATGGTAAAAGCAAGGGTCCTAAATTCAAGATGCCACCCATTTCGGCACCAAAGTTTTCTATGCCCGATATGGACTTCAACCTGAAAGGGCCAAAACTGAAAGGTGATATGGATGTGTCAGTTCCGAAGGTGAAAGGTGATATCAAATTACCAAAGGTTGATGTAGAAGGCCCCCGTGTTCAAGTTGAAGGGCCTGAAGGAGAGATGGATGTAAGTGGACCAGATGTTGATTTGAAGACACCCAATATTGCTATTGACCTAAATGTACCAGATTCCAACTTGGAAGGAGCTGATGTAAACATTAAAGGTACTAAGTTCAAAAAGCCAAAATTCAATCTTGGTGGAAGGGGTCCTGAAGCAGATATCAGTCTCAATGCTCCTGATATTGATGTTAACCTCAAAGGTAAGAAAGGTAAATTTAAAATACCAAAGATAAAAGGGAAAATGAAGAAGCCTGATGCAGACCTTGCAGCTCCTGATATTGATGTGGATGTTGAGTCTCCTGATATCCATTTGAAAGGTTCAAAGGTAAAGAAACCTTTGTTTGGGAAGTTGCATTTCCCTGATGTGGAGTTTGACATAAAGTCTCCTAAGGTAAAGGGTGATGGGTCTCTGTCGGGTTCTGTGAAAGCTCCGGATATGGATTTGCCATCTTCAAGCCTCAAAGCAGACATTAAAGTGCCAGATGCTGAATTAACAGGTGCTGGCATCGAGGGAGCTGATGTAAAAATGAAAAAGCCTAAAATCAAAATGTCTAAATTCAATATTTCTGGACCCAAATCGAAAACCCCAGACCTTGATATTAAAGGCCCTAATCTAGATATTCCGGACGTCAGTGTGAATGTTAGTGTCCCAGAAGTCGATGCCAAAAGCCCAGATGTCAAAGCCCACGGCAAGGTCAAGCTTGAAGGAGGAAACGTTGAAGCCCCAGAAGGAAAACTAAAAGGTCATGGGTTACAGATGCCCTCTATAGACATTAAGGCTCCTAAAATTTCTGCCCCTGAATTCAGTATAACAGGCCCCAAGCTTCTGGGAGACTTTGCCACTGCAGGGGACATCAAATGTCCAAATGTTGGCATAGATGCACCCAGTCTTGATCTTAAAGGAGTTGAGGGAAAGATAAAGGTGCCTCAATTGAAGATGCCAACTCTAAATATCAATGCACCTGAGATATCTGTACCTGACATTGCTCTAAATCTCAAAGGACCCAAAGTTGAGGGACACACAAATCTATCAGGCGAAAAGAAAAAACATGCTGAAGGAATGGATGTAAGCATTGAAGGACCTGATGGGAAGATCAAGGGTCCAGAGATTAAGATGCCATCTCTTAACATTAAAGCACCTAAAATTGTCGGCCCTGATATCAGCATCAAGGAGCCCAAATTGAAAGGGGGCCCTGACATTGATGTGTCAGGAGAATTTAAAGCTCCTAAGATAGATATTGCAGGTCCAGATGTTAATTTTGAGGGCCCTGAAGGTAGACTTGAAATGCCAAAATTTTCTCACAAAGGACCCAAAGTGGAGGGTCCTGATGTTGACGTAAATTTCTCCAAACCTGACATTAATATCAAAGGGCCTAAAGTTGACATTGAAAGTCCAGAGCTAGAGGTAGAAGGGCCCGATGGTAAAATCAGAGGACCTAAATTCAACATGTCTTCCGTTTCTGGGCCGAAGATCTCAATGCCTGATCTGGACTTCGGCCTGAAAGGTCCAAAGTTGAAGTGCGATGTAGATGTGTCAGTTCCAGCAGTTCAAGATGAAATAAAAGTACCAAAAGTTGATATCAAAGGCCCAAGTTTTAATGTCGAAGGTCCAGAAATTAATGCTCCTGGTTCAACATTTGAAGGTCAAATTACAATACCTAAGGCTGATATAAAAGGCCCTGGTATGGATGTCAAGACACAAGAAATAGATTTGGAAGCACCAGAATTAAAAGGCAAGAAATCAAAATTCAAGTTTCCCAAGTTTGGCTTTGGATCTCCAAAGCTGGAGGGTGCTGACATTGATATCAATGTTGAAGGCCCTAAAGTCAGTGGGGGTCTTGATGGTTCTGCTGATATAAAGTCTTCTGTAAAAGGAGGAGCTAAAGGAGAAATATCAGGAGATCCTAAAGGTCTGAGTCTGAATGTGCAAGCCCCAGATTTAAGCATTAAAGGCCCAAATGTCACTGGAGAGCTGAACATCAAAGGTGCAGCAGGTGTGCACACAGACATGTCAGAATGCACAGGTGAGATGGAATATCCAGAGGGCAAAGTCACTTTCCCAAAACTCAAGATTCCCAAGTTTGGAATTGCTCTGCCCCAGTTGGAGGGTCCAGAAATAGGTGTAGATGTTGGGTCAGGAGAGGCTGTCAGTGGAGGGGACCTTGGCATGCAAAGTCCTGGAGCTAGTGCCAACTTAAGCTCCCAAAGCTTAGAACTACAAGGCCCTGAAATAAAGGTTGGTGGTGGTGGGAAGACAAAGGTTAAGATGCCAAAGTTATTTGGCAAGTCAAAAGCAAAGGGTGGCAGTGCAGCAGATCTGAGCATTGAGGAACCCAGTGTGGTGCTTTCCAGCAGTGGAGGTGGTGTAAAAGGCTCCAAAGGACTAAGTGTTAGTTCTGGGGAGTTGCCTGGCAAGGTTGTGTTGGAGGGAGGCCCTGGACTCAGTGTCTCGCCCAAGAGCAAGTCTGCTTCCTTGGACTTGTTTAAAAAATCTCGGCACCGCTCTTCCTCTCTCAGTGATGAGGGTGGACTGGCTTCTCCCACTTCCCCCTCTGGTCACCTACATGCAGAGGGAGGGGCACCACTGGAGACAGGAGATGTTAAAGTGAAGGGTAAGAAGGGTAAACTAAAATTTGGCACATTTGGTGGCTTCGGCTCCAAGTCGAAAGGGTCATACGAAGTGTCACTTGGTGAGGAAGGTGAGGCACGGGTAGAGGGGACCGGTGGAGTTTCCCTGCCTTCCAAAAAGTCCAGGATGTCCTCATCATCCAGCAGTGACAGTGGCACTAAGGGAGGCTTCCGTCTCCCCCGCGTTGAACTAGCTGTGTCGCCAAAGAAATAATGTAATTTGAGCCTCTGCCTGTCACCTCCCTCCACTCCACTGTTTTTGGCCACTCCATCCAAGACTCCAGTTCAACTCTCTATCAAGACTTTCAATGTTTTAAGTGCAAAGAACAACAGGCTGAGTTTCAAAATGCACGTGTCCAGTAGCACGCCGGTGTACTGTTGGAGAAACACAGTGAACTTAAACACGTCTTCCCCAGTCCTTCCCAAATGTTTTTAACACTGGAGTACATTTTGTAGTTTTGAAAATCTCCCTTGAACTGTAAATAAGATGCAATCCTGTTTTCTATGGTTAGCTCTTTGTACATAATTATATTTTGTTCAGCATAGCCAGTATCGCGTTGTCTCCCTTCCTAATGTGCCTTAACTATAAATGTTAATAGTAAAGACCTCTGAAATTTGTTTTAACTTTTGATATTAGACACACTATTTTTGTATTGCAAATTTAATAAAGTAGGAGAAATTCAGATGTTTATCACGAAATCTACTTTGAGCTGTTCAGCATGTTTGCCTACGTAACCTGAGAGCTGTTTGCTTTATTGGCATATATTAACAGATGATTTATTTGCTTTTGTTTTGGAGCTCAAATAATATAATCCATACTGCCAAAGTATATTTCTTATAGATCACATCTTTACATACAGAGCAGTGGCTGTAATGCTGGTAGTGACCATAACTGCAATGGGAATCGATTTATTTGTACTATAATGAACTGCTGTTTTCGACCTTTATTGCTGCCGCAGCTTTGTGATTTATTTTAACAGGTTTAGTTGTTCATGGAGACTAAGACGAGTGCAGAGCAAAACATTGGTTTTTATATTTTTAGAACCAAGAATCATGGCTGTGTCCTGTTAACATAACAGCAGCCTCGATGGTTATTTGTATGATTTTGTTTTTGTATCATGATTTGTGTGGCAATAAATACAGCTGAGATGAATATGTACCTTTCTTCAGGCTAAGAAGTTGGCTGCAGTCTGTTGCTTCCATGGTCTCTGAGCTGCTTCCTGGTGTGTGTGTGTGTGTGTGTGTGTGTGTGTGTGTGTCTCTACATTGAGGAGCTGTGAAATATAAGGCAATCCATCCCGTTTCTACACGTTGCCTGTGACAATGGTTGCACATGCTTGCATGGATTTGGTTGCACGTGTGGCCCTTGGACTCATTACCTTCTCCTCCTTGTCTGAGCTGAATCTCCTGCTGTCTGTCTCCCCCGATGAAAACCTGTTTCTGTGCACGGTAATGGAGGGTCGGGGATGTGCTCTTGTGACTAAGTGTCCGTGCTTTACAGCCACTTGTATGTCTGATCTTCTGTAAGGCTCCTTCAGCCACTACCTTAGCAGGGGCTTTAGATTAGTGTTGTAGCAGCATATTGTTACATTTTATCACAGAATCTCAATGTCTCTCTCTGTTTCTTGCTGGTATCTATTTTTTAAATTTGGTTTCGTTATTTTTTTTGATGAATGTTCTGTTTTGGTTGTAAAACAAAGCAAAAAATAAACTGTCCAATTAACCTTAACCTTCTGGTTTGTAATTAATGCTTTGTTACAATTCACACTTCTAAATATAATCTGAGCCATCGTTCAACACACAGCTCCCATCTTGCTCTCCCTTTCTCATGGGACACACGCACTGCTGAATGTTATTTAATTTGTATGGTTTCCTCTGTTTAACGGAGACTAAAAAGAGTGATGGATCACTTTCTTTGAAACTTGCTGTAAATCATACTATATTTATAGTACTCCTTTACCACGTCAGTAGAGCTATCGAGCCTCACCGATGGAGCACTGCAAGTCACGTCGCACTGTGTATCCAGAGCAGCTGACAAAGACGGTAAAATATGCAGCCTCACAATCATAACTTGTTTGTGAGTTCATGTAGACATGCTTTATAATTTTTAACATGATTAAGAGTACGTGTATTTCAAGTATGGTCAAAATGTAGAAACCGTGAGCATAAGGGCTGTATAAATATGATGAACTGTGTGTGGATGTGTGCAGGACAGAGACGGGACATGTTTCATTTTATTTGCGTACATACAGCTGGAGATGATGGTATAGAAAGGCTTCTGATGTACACTTCAGTCCAGGACCTCCACGCCTGCTGGACTCTGCTTCACACATACAGTAAACGTCACATTCACCGTTTGCCCTCTGGAGGTTTGTCGGTTCAACCGCGATGGGGGATTCTGGCCAAAATATATCTAACCAGTGGCTGTCAGTCAGCTGAATATTAAAGCCTTTTCTGAGAGTGTCACGTGTTTCTCCAGCGTGTATCACACAGGACGAGTGTGTGTTGTTTTAGACTCACCATTCCATACTGGAGGTTGGCTTACATGCAGTACATAAAGTGTCCACCGAGGGGCGCCGTGACCTCACCTGCAGCACAAAGAGACTGGGTTCCAGCAGGCCTTCAGGATCTGCTGAGCGGTTGAAACGTGTCCGTGAACTTTGAATCTCCCCTAAAATGAGTACTTCTTCCATCCTTCTGCGCCTCTTGCACATTTCCTTTGTGGAGTGGAGCTCAAAGGGCAGCATTTTGTGCTACGAGGGCCTGTTTACTCGGAGGACGGAAACGTACGGAGCCGAATGACACGCAGCCAGAAGCGGTGCTGGTAATTCTGAAACTTGAATAAAAAAATGGAGGGGAAAAAAACACACATTTCATTGTGAAATTCCCATATCCACGAGGAATGTTTCTGACATCCTTCAGCAGAGGGAAGAGCTCTGGTGCCTTTGGAGACGCGCGGAGACCAGAGTGGAACGCTGACGGAACGGAACGCTGGGAACACAGGATGTGGCCTCTTGTCCTCGCCGTTTCTCTCTTATTGTCCACGCTTGTAGAACGGAAAGCTCTTATCTGGCATTTCCTCTCCAAGAGGAAAGTAGAAAATTCTCCCTTGTTCTCCCTGCTCCGATGCGAATGTCGCGCAGCAGGCCGGGTGCGAGAGGGAGCATAAGCGAAACAAGTTGTTTGCAGGTATAACGGAAAAAAGCCGGAGTCCAGACCCACAGTGACCAGCGGTCAACAGACATTGGACATCGTTGACCATCGATGGAGCACAGAGTGGAAGAGGTTCTCTAACCGGACAGGTGAGTGTCAACCTTGTTCCCGAAGCACGTTCACCGGTGACTCTGTTTCGGACCAATGGGGAACAGATCTGGGAAGAGCTTTTAAAAGTATGGAAAGACTGGAATTAATTAAAAAAAAAAGAAGGAAAGAACTACATTTCCAGGCGACTGAAAAATTCTCCTTTTTCTTAAATGACGTCACTCAACATCATTTTTACCACGATCACTTTCGATGTATCACAGCGGTTTCAGGGAACAGACAGTGAGCTATAAATGCTGAACGTCAAGGGTCCCCGGTGCATTACCCTGCTAATCCATGTCATTATTCAACGATTTATAATTACGCTAATTTCACACCTAATTTCAAACTTCTGTCTGGTTTCTTACTGTTGTACTTTTAGAATTTTTTGCCTAAGTTTTGGTTAAAAAAATTAGCTGAATTACATTTACCCGATTCCCATGTCTGCAGGATGGGACATACACAACCTGATTCGGAGTGTTGCTGTGTTTTTATTCTTCTGCGTGCCACTGCTCCGTACGGCTGTGGTCTTGGAGCTGCCACTGTGTTTTTACTGTGCAAACGCAGTAAAGAGTAAAGTGAAGTTGGGTCTTGAAAAGGCTTAAGTTCAGGAAGTTTGTTTTACCCCATAAGTAATAACGTATGGTTCATTCAGTGGGGAAACTTGGGCTGAACTCCAGCAACACCTTATAAATGGAACCCAACAAATACACAAGGGCGTGGGTTCGAATCCAAGGACACGGCAGTGGTAAAATGTGTTCCTTCACCTGCCGTAGTGTGAGAACCGCCCAGGTTGACGCCGTGAGTCGAAGTCGACTGGGAGGTGCTCCGCAGCACTTTGCTCTTAATGGTAATCCTCCCTCGCTGTGGTTTTACACCCGATGAGCTGTCGGTGATGACGGGTGAGCAGCCTGTGGACGGCTTCCTCGCCTGAAAATAATTTGTTTGGACCGAGATGAAAGACGGGAACGTAATCTTCTTTCGGGAAGGAAGGGAGTCTCTCAGAACGCGACGCCGCCCTCACAAGTTCCTCCGACGCTACCCGCCGCTCAAGGAAACGTGACAATTTGCAGCCCCAGCTGCAGGATGCGTTTTGTACAACTCTTCTCACAGTAGGACATGCGGGAGTGTTCAGGGACCAGACCTGGAGCTCTGAACGCACCCTGAACTCGCCTGGAACACACCTAACGCTCTTCTCTCGCTCCTCTGCCTTCTGTAGCACCGGCTCATGGCCGCACACGGTGGCGGGCAAAGCTGCTCGAACGTGAGCGTGATGAGTCATCGATCAAAATTTGATGGCAGAACGCGATCCTTCAGCAATGTTTCTAGTCTTCGTGGCCCGTTTTCCTCAGCTCACATCTGCGTGGCAACATGCGACTTCGTGGCGGAGCTGTACCGGACGCAGCTGTGCTCATCGCTCACAACGTATGACCACGGTGAGGAGACCAGTCCAGAGGTGTGAGCACACGAGCACAGATACGGGGGGTTGCCATAATGGTGGCGAGACGCCCGCCCGTCCGTCCCTCGGTCAACAGGGCACTGAAACGCCTTTCCGTTCACCGTTCGTTGAAGGACGACATCGTGTGTCTGTCCAGCGGTCACTTCATCACCGCCACTAACTGCTTGTCCAAGTCTGGGTCGCGGTGGTTCGGAGCCTGTCCTGGAAGCACAGGGCACAAGGCCAAGGAGGGTACGCCCTGGGGACACCAGTCCATCACTCAGCTGCCTGGTTCAAATATGAGCCCGTAAACTTGAGTGACTCATTTTACATGGAGTCGTGTTGAACTGCAGCCGCTTCCATATTTGAAACGGTCATCGGCGCAGTTTAATGAACGCCAGCGGTGCCACGAGGACAGGACACCCTGGCACCCGCTGCAGTTGGATTAAAGGAAATATGGACTCAGCTGACGCCTCTAAATAGGAGAACACGCAGCCCCCTCCCCGCCACACGGCCCAACGCATCTTCATGTTCCTCCAGCTTATGAGCGATGGAGAGATTTGCCTTCAGACTGCTGCTGATCCTTTGAAATCCGTCTCGGCTGATAGCGACTCTCTGCCAGCGAGGCATCAGCACATAAACCATGAGCTCCGCGCAACTTTATTTGAGGAATTTTCCGGATATAATACCGCTCTTTACGTCCAAGAAGCACGGCGGAGGAGTGAAGCGGGGCCTCAAAGACCGCAGTGCAGCACAGGGAGACGGCGAGTGCCGACGCCGCGCCGCATTTCACACGTTCGCCATTTGCTCCCGTTCTGCACCAGACACCTTTGTCTGAAATACGGAAAGCTGGAGAAATCTCTGCTCCGCACCCCTGCGAGAAACCGTTTGCTGCGTCGGTACCGATGAAGGGAAGAGATCCTTCGCACCTTTCAGAGCTCAGACCCCAGATGCTTTGTGCTGCTTAACTGCAGTCACACCACAAAATTATTCATCTGCATTTTAGCTCTTAGCTCGTCAGATGTCTCTGTGATACAATAGACAGTAGAGCATCAAATACTGCTGAGCTAAAGCTGTTCTGAATGCCAGAGACAAGGTCAAAACTCCTCCAGTGACGTCAGACCGTGGTCAACAATTAGAGGGAGAGTTGTAGTTGCAGTCACAGCAGCTAAAGGTGGCGCCACCAGCCACTGAGAGTTACTTTTTCGCTCCATGACGGTACATTTCATTGTCTTCCATACCTAGGAAGGCTGAAAGAACAGAGATTTCAAAGCGGAAAAGAGGTGGGACTGAAACCAGCGACCTTGTGGTCCAAAGGCACTAGCTCTAACCAGCTATCCGGTGTTACTGCCCTCCTCTCATGTACGGTGAAGACGCTGTGGACACGGTGGGAAGGAGGGACACACCCCGCACCCTTATTTCCACACCTGTTACCGTGACGCCCAACAGCAACTGAACCCATACAGTACGTGGCGCTGGGTGTAGCTAAGAAAACATTTAGAGAGAAGCCACCGGGCGCATGGCCGCTTCCGTCGTGTTTTACCCCTCACGCTTTGGCGAATGCCGTCTCGAGTCGGGAGACACGGTCCCACCGCAGGTTAACTAAATGTGTCGTCGAAACGCTCCTGTTTCAAAGTGTCTGCTTTGCATTTGCGTTTCAGAGCGGTGCAGTTAATGTCGAATATCGGATAAACTCCTGCTCATGTACCGCGGTACAGCAGTGTCATAGCACTCAGGGTGAGTGTGTATCCACCGTGGTGCCAGAGAAGAACAGGGCTGCCTGGAGACATGGACACTTTTTACACTTTTTTCTGCTGCGTCCTCTTGTATAAATGTGATTTACGCCGCGAGGTTCTCTCGGTTGTCTTGGTTACAGCACTTTTTACAACTTGCCTTTCATTGTGGGAAGTGCACTTTTCTGGAAGTTTCCCTGCTTCTCACCAGGACTCTAGGGGTAAGTCCGCTCACACACTGCTTTGTTGTGCTGCGGATGCAGGGTATTTTCGGCTGTCCATCCTCCCCCCATTTTCTCGCTCTTTGAAGCTCCCGATTTTCACGGAGCTCCTCGCACCCGAGCAGAACGGGACGCACCGCACTGCAGCGCACCGACCGCAGGCCCACGCACCCTTTCTCTTTACTTATTCATCTTGTTTGGCTCTCGGTGGTTTGTCACGCACATTTGCGTCGCGTCACGTCACGCGTCCGAAACACGGCGCCCTTGAACCGGCGAGAGCCCCGAGGGAAACGAAAGTGGACAAAACGCCGTCGTCGTCCTGGAGTTCAGCTGGGATTGCAAAGCGATATGTGAAGGCTTTCGTTTACAAGTGCTGAGCGCAGCCGACCTCACGCTCAGGGTTACTTTGGAGATAAAGGTTGTTCAAATAAATAAAGGTCACTGCAATCACTCTGGTCACTCTGGTCAGCAATTTAAAATGTGAACCTTTATTGCCGCAGGTCGGAGTATTTACATGCGTTCCTGTTGATGTGCGAAAGTCGACAGTGACCCCACAGGAAGGTGTGTGTGTGACCGCGCAGCGTACGGTGCATTATTGACTCGTCGGGCCCCCTGGGTCCGAGAAACCTGTGTGAACAGGTGTCCTTCGCCACCACCGACTGCATCGCTTTTCATCGCCTGAAAGTGCCAAAACGTTTGGATTCAATCCCCAGGAGACCACATGGACCGCCGGTACCGGAACCGCTGCACCAGAACGCGGTCCATTTCACTGTGGATCACGTGTCATTGCTGGACTTCACGAAGACTAAATGGAAACATACAGTAGGGGGCAGGGATTCATTCCCTGAAATAATGCGATTCTTTACCCTGATTTTACTCTATGTTCTCTTTTTCGTTCTCACATGATCACACTGTCTGCAGAAGGTGCCCAGATGGGACAGATGTGCATCACTGCATTTGTCAAATATGGATGTGAATAATCCCGAGAAAGGAGATTCTCACTGTCATCATACTTCTCAATATTCATATGAAAAGATTGCAGGGAAAGTTATCATAACAAAACGGTGTAATTACATTTGCCGTTTCCCGAAAAGCTCTGACACCGTTTACACTGCTCTCAGTGAAAGAAACTGTACAATAAGAAAAAAGCCAAAAGAACTGAGCGCATCAGAACCGGAGGAGTCCCAGGGAGGAACCGGCAGCCGAGCGCGGATCTCAAGCGCTCTTTACCATATTTACATTCCTTCCTTGAAAGCCCCTTTAAATCACTGCGGTAAACAAACGAGTCGCCACCATATTTCATCCCTTTTGTTTCAGGGAGGCCCTTATGTTTCTAGCCCGCCACCCCCACACCCTGTCTCTACATTTCTCATGCGGGGGGGGCTGTTTTCGGCTGTTGGATGGGTTCTGGAAGGAGGCGGGGGAGTCGCCGTGGCCTCACAGGACCCGGGTCCGAAAGGCTCTGCTGCTCACCTTCCGAGCCGAAGCCCCAGGCGTCGGACCCCTCCGAAATGAGCATAGCGCCCCCATCGGGGCCTTTGAGTGCGCTGCGCTGGACCACAGCAGGACTTCGAATTCCCCGCCGCCGCATCTCAGCGTTGATTAAAATTCCCACCGTTTACGTCCTCTGGAGTTTCCGGCCCCTTCTGACACTGGAATACTGAAAAGGTTACACACTTTTTTCTTTTTAAAGGTCTCATTAAATATTGACCTGACTGCACTGGCTTCCTGCGTGTCCCACCTGAAGTGATCTTTACTCCAGCGTTTACCCTGGACAGAGGAGGTATTTCGCACAGCCCAGACGCAAGGTCCTCTGAATGGTTACATTTCAGTTGCTGGAGCTACTGGCTTTCAGAAGGCAACTTTGGTGGCATGTGGTGTGTGTGGTGTGTGGCGTGCACTGTGCTAATATGGCAACGCTCGCGGTCACACAACACCTCTCTTGCACACAGACCCCCGAAACTGATCCATGTCTCTGCGTGCGGAGGGGCGGCGCTGTGCTCGGCGCCAGGGATGTGGACCCCGGTTGCCGAGAGACGCTCCCATGCGCAGGTGTCAATATTTAGGTCGCCACCAAACAGAAACACGCGGAGCAGAGTGAGACACGGTGCCGGGACAACATGTCCTACATCACACCAGTGGTGTGCTGTCAGGAGCTGCCATGATTCCACACACAGAAACTCATATTCACACATGAATAATGGGGAGTTATATGTTGCGAGCTGGTGTGTGTGTGTGTGTGTGTGTGTGTGTGTGTGTGTGTGTGTGTGTGTGGAGTTGCCCTCAAGGTGTCGAGGAAGTTGCAGCTAAAATTCCCTGCATGGAAACGCAATAATTTCCCTCAATAGTGAACCTGGAACAACCAGAGCAAAAATGAATGGCACTGAAAAAACACTGGTCACTCTGGTAATGGCCAAAAAGGCGGTTAAGGAGCCTGAACCCTACTACCTATAGGACCTGATCACTGTCCTCCCCCCAGCAAGAGAGCTGAGCTCCTCCACCTCTCGCAGCTTTGAGGGGTCCAACATCAACAGTCTCTGGGTTCTCAGTCTGACCCTGATGTGGTGGAATGAGCTCCCTGTGTCCCTCAGAGCTGCTGAATCCCTCCCACATTGAAGAAGGGTCTCAAACCGTCTTTGAGAGCCACTTCTCTCCTGATCTCCAGACAGATTCACTGAGTCCAACACCATCTGCTGTGATTATCTACGTATTTGCTATTTGAATGTTACTCCTATAGGAGCTACTGGAGGGATGTGAACCAGCAACATGGTGGTGTGAGACACACAAACTGTGTATGAATTGTGCAGTGTTTGTGTCGAAAGCTCTTTGTTGTTTGTGACCTTTTCTTTACTCTGACTTGTTTGTCACTTTGGAGGAAAGAGTCAAATGAGAGAAATGAGTAAGTGCAAGTATGACAGTTGAGGGAAATATACCTTGTGGAAAGTGCCGGAAAGAGTGTCGGGGAGCGACGGAGAGACAGGCGACAGGAAAGAAAGCGAGCGCCGCAGTCGATGGCAGCCTGCCGTTTGGGTACCGATCGCTGATCGTCCTGCTGCGACAACAGCCTCTTCCACCACAGGGTCAATCAAATATTTATCAGCTTTCCCTGGAAGGAGCCTCAGCGCTGTCGGGATGGAGAGCCACACTAGAACATCACGAGTCGCCACCTCTAGGTTTGGACCTCACCTCCTGCTGTGGCGACCTTGATCAAGGAACTCACCATGAATCAATACAGTAAAAACAAGCCTGCTGTATAAATGGGTAAATCAGCGTAAGTCACTTTGGAGAAAAGTAAATGTAACGAAAACGAGGTCACGCTGCAGGTGCGCAAAGGCGGCACACCCATCTTCACAGCCGTCCGGCGAGTGCGGTGCAGATCGTCTCTCCCTTCACGCGAGCAGCTCGTACCCGCTGCCGCGGTCCCCTCGCCCAGACCGGCTGCAAAGGTGGCGCACGGCTGGCAGGCGGCCGAGCGTCACGACGAGCCGCTGGGGGCACCGGAGGCGTCGTGACGCGCAGGGCCTAGCAGCGCGGTCACTCTTGGAGCGTCAGCGGCTTCGGAGTCACAGTGCGACGGTGTGTTGCGTTTCTCCAGGCACCGGCGCTGCGTCTTAACGTCTGCGTGACGTTTCTGTGCAAACTCAGAAAATGCACTATTGCTCATAAATTAGTGACACATAAAAATTCAATAGAGCTACAAGCAAGGGAATTAAACTGCCATTAATTTTGCTTTTCTGCTTTTTTTCATTTTAACACCAGACCATGAGGGATGTTTGGCCTGGGCAGTTTTTTTTACCGCTCTGCGATCCTGGGTCTCGCAGCTGTTCACCTTCCTCGAACTCCCCGCGCTCTCGGCGGGTCCGTTTTCCCTTCCATACGAGGACGAACTGAGAAACCAAGAGTGTTTGTTCGTTTACTTGGTTCGCTTCCAAGCCCTTCACACCTGCTATCTATTTCAGGCTGGAAATAATTACCACGGTAAAAATTTGCATGGCTGCTATCACAGCGTTCCCAGACGGAACCCGGTGACCTTAATTAAAGACTTTTGTGCGCGAGTTCCGCCAGATTATACGCATGGAGAAAAGCCGTTTTTCTGCGAATGTGCGCTTCGTCCCACGTCCCCTGGAGGCCCCGAGCGCCGCCTGGGGAGGGAGGAGGCACCGCGGTCAAGGTCGTCGCTCTCAGCGGCAGCGCACTGGCGAAAGGGCGCCTTCTACAGGTGAAGACAGGCCAAGCAGCCCGCGTCTCCGCACGACAGATACGACGCGCTCTTGCCGCTGGAGGGTACGTGTGCTTCGAGTCTGCTGTCAAAAGGCAGCACGGGAGCCGCGTTCACACCTCGCCGCACCCGGTCGCCCGCGGTGACAGACAAACATCTGTTCCATGGAGGGGGTTTCGGGGGCCTGTGAGCATTACAAATGTGTTGCATATTTATCATTAGTAGATTGGTTCCAGTCCCTACGCCCTCCTGCTTTCACCTGAATGCTAACTGGAAAATGAGGAGAGCGGAGCTGCCGCACTCACTCATTCCGACACACACACCGAGTCGCCGCTCGTACTCGTCTTGAATGCAGCAGAGACGGCGCCCACTGGAGGACAGAACGAGGGACGCGGCGTCGCCGTTTGTGGGGGTGCGATTTTCTCTGGCGCCTCCTGGGGGCGGGGTGGGCAGCAGCAAGGTGACGGCTGTCGGCCATCGATCCCCTGTCTCACACACACACACACACACACACACACACACAGGTTAGAGAGCACAGCACATACAGGGAGGGTAAAAGAAGGGGTACCACGGTATGTCCTGCCCATGTATTCTCTCGTTCGGCATTCCTGCGAGACACTCGACGCCCAACGACAAGCAAGTCCATGTACAAACAAACAAACATAATTAGTCCCCCCGGCATTGGTGTGCGACTCTGATGAATATTATTGATGCCATCCCCCCCGACCCCGCAGCTCGGACGAAGCCCGTAATGACTGGTCCGCACAACCGGGCTGCTGAAAATATTGCTGCCACTCAAAGCTACTTTTCGCATCCACCGAAACCACGGCAACTTCCCCCGGTGGGGGGGCCTTTGACTCGCTCATCACCCGTAGGCCTTGTTCGCTCGGGGTGAGGGGGCCTGTGTTGCCGTGGTTCCTATTTGGCGTGCTGTGTCACGGAGCCCCGAAACGTTCCTTTGACCCCCGTGAGGCCAACAGGCAGCGGACTCTCATGGTGCTGTGTGGGGTCCCAGCAGCGCCCCCTACTGCCCCACTGCTCCTTATTTATTTGTTTGCTCATCCGTGAGGTGCTGACACTGGGGTCGTCCGGGGACGGCGCTCTCCGCAAGGTGACGGGAATGCACTGCGAGGCTCTTTTTGGACAAGGACTGGAAGCCTTTCGGCCAACAAAGTCATTAGCTGATAAGACGGGGGGCGGGGGGGCTCGGCCGTGAGAAAGCAGCGTGTGCCGGAGAGCGAGAGGGCGAGCACTTAGCTTTATAGCTGTGAACAGATGTATAATTTAAGAAGCCGGTCCGCACTGATGTTGGAGGGCGAACGGAGGAGGTTTCAATCACCGTCAATGATGTTTTCCCACAATTCTGCACACATTTCACACACACATTGAGCCTGGAGGAGCCGACGCGGCACAGATTAGTGTAACATCCCCTAATTCCCCCTGCAGCAGAAGCCTTGCTGCCCCTCACTTCTGTCCTGCGATTCACACTGGAAAAACTCCTCTCTGCAGCTGACCTCTGGCAGGTTCACCGCAGTAAACATCTGGTTTTCTTAGCAGCTGTTTCCCTATGAAGGAGACCTGGACTCAGTGGAGCAGCACGGTGGCACAGCGAGTAGCGCCAGTGCCTCGCAGTTCCTGGTTTGTGGGTTTGGACATGGGCTTCATTTGGACATAGTCAGTGTGTAGTTTGGATGTTCTCATGTTCGCGTGGGTTTCCTCCAGCTGCTCTGGTTTCCTCCCATTGTCCAACGACATATGTTTCAGATGAATTGCCTGTGTGTGTGTGTGTGTGTGTGTGTGTGTGTGTGTGCGTGTGCATGTGTGTGTTTGTAATTGCCCTGTGAATGACTGATGTGCCATCCAGGGTGTGCCCTGCCTAACACCCTACACCTTTGCGATAGACTCTGGATGGATGGAGGGATGGATGGATGGATGGATGGACCGATGGATGGACCGATGGATGGCTTTAACAGCTGGCTTTACCTCAATGAGGAAACGTTGTATTACTGAAGGGGGAAAGACCGTCCTCCTCATTTGTGATGAGGGAGGGAGGGACCTGGACTGAAACCAGTCGCTGACTCTTCAGCTCATTTACCTGCACCGATAACCAAAGAACGTGTCGAAATCAGAGCACAATATAATCAAAATATGAAGAGCAATAAACCGTGTGCCCAGGCTGCTCACCAGTGTAACACATCCTCCTCAGTCTCGAAGATGTAGTAAACCAGGGTAAGGAGGCTAAGCTTCCCTGTTCAGATCCCAGAAGAAATTTTGCATTTGAGCCAATTAGTTAGCCTCGGCTGCCTTATTACATATTCAGCTGCAGTAACATGTAAACTGTCAAATAATTAACTGTTTAAGTGACATTTGGAAAAAAATAATTACTGCAAGTAAATGAAAAATAATAACAGTCTTTAATGACTTTCATTTCAGTGCCGTTATTGTATTTTCATGCAGAATAATAAATCCTGGAAAATAAACATGGAACCAGCTAATGCTCTGAGATTCTGTGTTTACCTTCCTGCAGGGAATCTCTACCAGAGAACCCACTGGAAAATTGGTTGCTATGGCTTCAAACGAAAAAATAAATAAATTGCCAAAGCTTTCTCCCCGTCAAATTGAACTTTTTCACATTTCACTACAATAGCTGTCCTTTGCTGCACAGGGAGGGACAGAAACGAAAAATAGTCCACCAAGACGTGCTTGTCCGAAATGTACAAGTAATGTGGTAAAGTGTGGTTTTATAATGCCTGCTTTCGGTTCCGTCCAGCCTCTTCCCATAGACCTACCTGAGTTTTTAGTGAATACCAGTGAAATGCCATATTTGTTCAACCCTTCATATTGCAAGTTAATTTAACTGCTCTGGAGAAGCAGGTGGCGTGTTGGTTAGACCTTGAAAGACCTATATTCAAATTCCACTCCCGCTGCAGTACCCTTGAACTGGTACAGTAAAACCATGAACTGGTACAGTAAAAATTATGCATTTGTATGAATGGGTGAATCACTTGAAGTAGCTTAATACTGTCAGTGACGCTGGAGAAAAGCATCAGATAAAATGAATGAATAATGAACAAACCACCCTTCCATTCTGCACAAGTCTTACTTTGAAGTCGTCACCAGCGTGAAGCCCCCTCGGAGGAGCTTGGAGGAGAATATGAAGGTTTGCAGCAGCCGAGCTACAAAAGTGATGAACGTGCCCTGAGACCCCCGGCCGCACGCTATGCTTCAGAGTGAAGAAAGCCCTCATTATAACCCTGTCATGTTTTATTCCCCAATAATTCACATAAATTCCATTTGAGGTAGTACAATCTCTCAAATTAATTTCCGGTATGGTCTTTATAGGCATGCAGTTCACGTGAAGAGCATCACTATCCATTAGTGACGTTTCCCCGCCGTGAGGTGTGGGGCAGCTGGTGAGGGTGGCCTCGGACCCCCAAAGAGGCAGCTGTTGGGCACTAATGCGGTTTGCTCAGGTCTGCACTGACGTCTCATGTTTCATGGGCGAGCCGGCCAGATGGTGTCCTTGACTCCCGCGAGAGCGGGACAAGTTGCTGGGTGCGCCGTTGTGCTGGCACGCCGTCACAAGAGCTTGTGTGTCGCACTCCCCCAGAGCCCAGTGTCACTTTCAAGGTAAACAGATTGGAAAGGTAATGAAAGGGAAATGGGGAAGGACCTTCTCCAATTCAGCTTCCTCCTCCCATCTCCCCTCGACCCCATCCCCCCATTGCCTGGGGACCTGATTAAACACATATCGTCCTGGTATCCCTGTAAATCATCCTTGGCGTGGTCTGTAGGCAAAGCCCAGCCCAGGGTTTGGCCCTGCGTTCTTGGATCGAAAAGGGCTGAAGAGCACACGGGATCTTATCTCGGTCAGTTGCAGTTTATGGTCATTCCATTCGGGTTGCTGTCGGGTCCCACCTGAAAATGCAGCCGTCTTATGTTTACATTTCATTTGATGAATACTCAGCAAACACCTGCGCCGCCTCCATGTTATCCTGCACCCCAGAAGCTAACTGTGAACCCTGGAAAGCTCCCAGCATCCCTTGATGTAGCTCCCAGCATTATTACTTATTTATTTGACAGATGCCTTTTACCAGGGAAAATTACAATGCTGCACACTAACCTCTGTACAGTGTTGAACCTGTCCATACGATTGAGTAATTTTTACTGTAGCACTTCAGCCTAAGTACTTTAATAAAGAGTACTAGAGCAGGAAGCGGGGTTCGAACCCAGAAGTTTCCAAAAGAAAAGCAATGGCTCTAACTGCAGTGTTACCTGCTATCCCTTCCCTCTTGTACTACAGCTGTATGAATCCACGGGCTGTACAGGCTGTGTGCTGAAACATCAGGATATATTAAGAAAACAAGTTAGGTTTAAACATGTAAAAAATGTTTCTTTCCTCTTTTTTGATCAATATCTCGATTTGGTGCTATTTTTGTTCTCTCTGAGGAGTGTTTTTCACCGTGAAACATGGCTGCAGTCAGTGCTGTTGTACAGACATCACTCATAAATCCCACGGTTCAAAGGGCACACAGGGCAACCGTCACTTCCGTGTGTGCGGAGGAGCGTGCGCTCGGACCCCCCTGTCGGCCGCCAGGTGCCGTTCCTTTCCCTGGAATCCAGGAGGCCTCGGCCTCCATTCCGCCGACCTCTCTCTGCCAATTACCGCACAGCAGCTCCAGGTGGAGGAGACACATGGAGTAATTAAGAAATCATAACGCGATGCCATGATTAATGAGTTCAGGGCCGTTTGGCAGGAGCAAATCCACTCCTATGGATACAAGTGCAAATTCCTGGAAGTAATGATGCCTTACAGCAGGCTCAGCAAGATTTTTACCCACACAACCTTGACCATTTCTCACATTTTAAAATTGCTGCAAATATAAATTCTCCCGATTGCACATTATTTCGCGAGTCATAATTCTAAATGGAAAAAATGTAAGTATGGCCTGTATTATTGTCTTACGCTGCAACGTTAGCAACTGTACAATTATTTACTCATTGACACGGCACGGATTTCTTACTGTGCTGTAAATATCTTTCCATTTCCCTGTGTAACTGTTGCAGCTGTAGAACCTCATCGTTGAACACTTGGCCATCCAACAGTCACTCGTTATTCATATTGCTGGTACTCCGTCATTTCACCGTGTGATCGGGTCCCGAATGTCGAGTCTCATCACGTAGTGGGATTTTTAGTCCCCTGTTATTACAGCCTTGTGAGTCGCTTTGGAGAAGAACATCTGCAAATGGAGAAAACAGGTGGAATCTCCAAGCTCCAGTTCGAAGCTAAAGCAGGCGGTCGAAAGGTCGGCACAAATGAAGCCGGTTGGTTTCGTGTCACTGCCGTCGACGCGGGCGCCCTCCTCCAACAACACCGGTATTCCGCCCGGTACGTGTCCCCATGCCCACCCCCACAAGAGCCCGGAGAGGAGCCGCCGCGGACAAGTGGCTGCAACCTGAGTGCATGTTCCGCATGAGAACGCTGAGGGAGGTGCATCTTTGTGGGGGACGGGCAGGAAGCAGTGCATTTCAGCAGTGACCCTTAAGCATGCGGGATGTGTAACGGAGCGATGCGGCCAACGCTCCCGCAGAAACACTTTACAAAGTGTTTTCGTTATTTAGTTATTCTCGCTAGGTGGGACTTTTTCAGCGAATGTAACCCACCGATACACTGAGGGACGTCTCTGACTTGGCGGCAACGTAGTTCTTCCTCTGCCCTTGACTAGAGAGACACCAGGGCTGCAGGGTGATACCCTACTGTCAAAATGCCTGTGTTCAAATCCTGCTCCTGCTGTATTCCCCTCAGTCAAGGTACTTACCTTGAATTTATTCTGGAAAAAATACCCGCCTCTACAAATGATACATTATTTTTGAGCAGCTTAATGCAATAGAATAATTGTACTGATAGAAAAAATAAACATTTGAATTAATAAATGACAATTATTGCAGTAAAAGTGGCTTTGCAGTTACAAAAAACGAGTTATACAGAGTTCCGGTGCTACTATCGATTGTCAGTGCGGTCGGTTAACTGGCGGTTCGGTTTAGGTTAGCGATAAACCACGTGTTCGTGTTCACGTTCTGGTTCTGGACCAGACACACGGTCATCAGGTCGAGCGAGAGGAAAGGCTCTCGGTGGCTCTCTGTACTTGGTTCTAGGCTGAAATTCATTGAAGGAACTTTTATTTTGACATCAACTGTAAAAGACACGAGGCAGAATTTACGGCCAGTGCCGGTGATCAAGTCTGCGAAATAGTAAAAAAGGGGTAAATGAGCAGTAATTTCCCAAAGAGGAGGGTTTGAACTAAATCTTCATGCCCAAGCTGCAGTGACAAAAACAAACAACGGCGCAATGAATCCTTACGAGATTTTAAAGCATTTTAAACAACTGTTTTCTTACATTTTATCGTTTAATGGTTCACTTTTTTACATGTGATTTATCTTTTCCTCACTACATAACCATTCCTCATTGCAGCACTTTTATTGTTGCAACCGCACGATCGCATTTCATGGAGATTTCTTGCGAATTCTCGTAAGTTGGCCCTCTGGCCAGTTTGACCAGCTGATGTTCTCAACGCGAATCTCTGTGTGCTGCATCATTTGGACACTTTTGAAAACTGCATCGCTGCGTGTACCTCGGGGTTCCTGCACGTACAATATTTTTAACAGGTACAGGTGGGGCAGCGGGTGGCGCAGAGGCTAGTGCTGCTGCTTTGCATCCAAAGGAGCCAGGTTCCAATCCCACCTCCTGCTGTAGTAGCCTTCCTTAAGGTACTTAACCTAAGGTGATGTGCTAAACATCACCCTGCTGGATACATGGGTGTCACTTTTAAAAACTGCCAGCTAAATAAAGAAATGTGAATGCAGGGACATATCCATGGAGGTGTTGCAGCGAGACCGTGAGACACACGCGAGACACACGATTTCTGCGCTGTACACACACGGAGCACAGAGATCACGCGATGAAGGCACGGTGCTGAACACGGACTCCTGCGAACACGTTGGCTTGAGCCGCAAACGTCCCGAGGTGCTGAGCTGGATGAGGCACCGCGGAAACGGGCAGCGAGGAGGCTACGGTTTCTCGGTGGTGGGTGGTGGCAGAAGTGTGGGCGGGGTCTCAAACATCAAGGATGGTGCAGCAATTCAGATCGAAGTGTCACATCTCGAACCCGGCTTGAATCAAAGCAGGAGGCCTTTTTGCAATAACCCTCCGCAGAGTGCCTCTCCTGGCTGGTGTGTGTGTGTGTGTGTGTGTGTGTGTGTGTGTTGGGGGGGGGGTGCTGAGCCTGCGCAGAACAGTAATGCTCTCATGTTGTACATAATAACGGTACTCATAGAGGACATGACACATTGTTTGTCTAGGACTGAGAAAATTGTTATTTAATATTTCATTTCCTCTGCTTCGGCTTTTTTGCCAAAGCAGCTTTCACAGGCCGCCGCCGCAAGGTTTAAACAGTGTAAACAGAGTAAACAGCAGAATGTGCTTCTTTCAGCAGTTACTCATCTGGAATCTTAATGTTGCCTAATAGCCCTCCAGTGTACCATGTTATTCAGGGAAATTGTTCTAAAAGGACACTGACCTTTAGTTAGAAACACAATTATGGAGTGATTACTTTGTTATTATTATTATTATTATTATTATTATTATTGTTAATGTCTCCTCTAAAACAAGGTGCAAGTAATTATACCTGAAGACCTCCTATGGGTAACAGGGTAAATTACCTCTGCTAAGTGTCACTGTGTTTTCACTCCACAGGCGTGACCCAAAAAGCAACGGCAGAGCAGCGGCCGTAAGAACGTTTCTAAGCGCAGCAACTGAGGTAAGAATGTTTCTCACCCACCTATTAGCTGTACGAACACTGAATGTCCCCGCGCTCCCTTGGTGCGTGTTTGACCCCGAGTCGCATCCGTGCATCATACCCACATGTGAACGTGACTCTTGTGCGACTCCTATGTCGCACGGGCGCTGAGAGCCGCTGCCGCTCGGTCGCCGCATTATTTTTCGGCAGCGCTCAGGAAGGCGTGGGGTCGGCACCCTTCGGAGTGGAGTTTCCGTCGGTGACCTTTCCAGCAGGGATTACGGGGTTAATAGGGGTCTCTTCATTTGCAATCCCGCTGTTGGCAGAAGGTGATTAAACTATGAGTTCCGCCCGCTTTTCCGGCTTAGTGCTGAAGGTCGCTGTCGTTTCGCTCGCTCAGTCGCCGCAAGGGGCTTCGACCTCAAAGTTGAAGTGTACAACAGTGTTTTGACAAAATGAGGAAGTGCTGCTGAAATGCCCTGAACGCTAAGGGAGCACAAGTACCTGTCAGCATCTGTCTGCGCGCGTGTGTGTACGGTGAGGAAAGACACAAGCACCATGTTGCTGGTTCACATCCCTCCAGTAGCTCCTATACAAGAGACGTTCAAATGGAAAATACAAAGATCCTCAAAGCAGATGGTCTTGGACTCGTTGATGGAGCTGTCAGGAGATCAGGAGAGAAGTGGCTCTTGAAGAGATGGGTTCAAGAGCCTTCTTCAGTGTGTGAGGGATTCAGCAGCTCCGAGGGACAGAAGAACCTCATTCCACTCATTGCATCACATCGGGGCCAGAACGGAGAACCTATAGAATTTTGATTGGTGTAGGAACAGCAGGAGGTGTAGTGGCTGGTTTACTCTTCCAAGTTCTTCAGGTGAATTTCTATGAGCTGCAAACTCTGCAACGCATTTTGAAGCGAGAATGTTCTATGATCCTCGGCGTCCAGGTGGTTCTACTCGTTTTTTTCTGCTACGAGCGTGTAAAAGTGGCAGCCGGTGGCGCAGTGGCCGGAGCTGCAAGGAACTCGCCCTGAACTGAGAGAGTAAAGAAACTGCCCGCTGTATAAATGGACAAATCAGTGTGTGGAGCTTCGGGGAAACTATGTAAATGTGCGGGGGGAGATCAGACCTTGCGCGTCCAAACGAAAGAACACGTGTGCTCTGAGAACAGAGTTTTATTTTTAACTCCGCTTTCTCGGGAACGGTCTCCAGCACCAAACGGACGAGCAACACGCACATTCTGACCCTCGGCACATCGGAGCTCTTTTCATCTCCGTGTAGGAGATGTCCTCGGGTGACCTCGGCCTGCTTCTCAGAAGAGTGATGCAAGGAGCCTCCCACCCTCTTTCCGTGGCTGGAAACCTCCTCGGGACATAACCGCTCTCCCTGGCGCCTCGCACACCCTCTCCGACTTTCCGCCGAGCTCCTTCCCGCTCCTGCGAGCTCGAAGGGCTCCTTCGGCGCTCTGTGCGGTTCTTAGTGTGCTTCTCTTCTCGCTCGTGGAGCTCTCCTGCACCCCTCCCATCAGGACGCTCTTCGTCACCCTCCTCTTCCATGGGTGCTAATGAGAGGAAATCACCGCTCATCCATTTCCTCATCAGCGTCCCTCAGAAGCGGCTTCGTTTCTTCACCCTCGGACTTTGATACCCGAGGGCGTAAACGAGCGCCCCGGGTCTCTCAGCTTACGGGTGCGTTTGTAACTCGGATTGTTTGCAAACACGAGCCCTGTGCTGGAACCAGTCACTCACTCTCAGTAAGCGCGTGTCCTGCACAGGGTCCCTGTGTCCCAGAGCCTATCCTGGAAACGCAGAGCGGGAGGCAGCGAGCACCGCTGACAGAATGCAACTCCGTCGCCAGACTTTTCTTTCTTTTCTTTCGTTAACCGGAGGCGACACTCGCAACATTTGTCGGCATCCGACCGCTTTCAGTTCTCTTCATTACTGTACCGTCAGTAAAAGTCTCCGAATAGACCCAATACCTCGATTTGCTCATTACGGCTGCGGTAAAAAAAACAAAAAAATCTGCCGTCACTTTAACATTTCATGAACAACGCGCTTTGGTAAAATAAAACCGATATAAAAATGACTCATTCATCCCATAAACATGAATGGCGTTGCTTCCTCATCTTGTCGAATGCAGGTGATGTTCGTTGCTCAACAAAGACTCGGACTGAAGGAAATACAAGTGGATAAAATGCCATTAAAAATGAATAAATTAAGGAAAATTGTTCATATCTTTAAAAATGTGTAACTCAAACGTTCTTAAGACGAGGAGCCCGAGAGTCTGCAATCTACTTTCTCGTGTTCTTTCTAGAAGCGCTGATAGTGCAGGGGGTCATGGGAGGACTGCGGAGTCCAGAGGAGAGCCTGGTGCCCCCCCCAGGGGCGTCTAAAGGGGTGGCACCAGCCCCCCGAAATATGATCCTCCCTCCAGTGCCCCTCCCCAGCACCACTGAGCTAGAGTACTGTCAATGTGACAGTGCTCAACGCCACTGGATCGGAGGGCTGTCAGTCGCTGCCTGATTTACAGTGCAGAATCGCAGTACGGTACCACATTTTTCAAAGAGGAGGAGAGACGCGACTCGACCGCAGACCACTCCTCTGTCCGTGGTGCGAACACACTCAGTTATGTATTTCGAAACGTGCGGACAGCGGCGGCGTCGTCATTCTCCGCAGCAATAATACGCAGAGGTGAACCCCAGGTAAGAGCATCAGTAGTTAGTGACGTATCTCCCGACGGAGGAAGGCGGCCGAAGCCTCGACTGGCCCGGTGAAGACGACCCTCCAAAAGCTCCCTGGAGTCCCGTCATAAGATTTCGTAGCTAGTTAGTTAGGGTTAGGTAACGTGACTTGGGCGGACTAGTGAATAGCTATCACTTTACCGTGTTTTTCAGCAGCGCTGCGCCGGCACATTAATGGAAAATAGACAAATGTTACTTTATCGATTCCTCTTTGTCTGAAGATTAAAGGCGAAATCACTTTTCCCAAATAGGCTACAATAATAAAGTGGTAAACACTGAAATGCCCCCCCACCCCCCCCACTGGTTCTTGTCCCCTCATTGAAAAAATCCTGGAATCCCCCCAGATCACCTGGACATCATCAGTAAACAGCCAGTGCGGTAAAATGCGGTACGACTGTAAACCAAGAAAATGGCTTTGGGTGAAAGAGGCCTCCTCATCTTTTCCGTGGGCCCCCACTCGCCTGCCACCGCGTTCGGCCAGGGCGTCGGGGGAAGCGGCGCGAGCGGGGGCCCACCTGTGCGCCCGTGCCACACGGGGGGTCTCCACACGTGTCACTCGTTTGGGGTCCCCGACTGGGCCTTTCACAGGCCGCCAAACTCGCATTTTAACCACATCATTGTGGACGTGTGTCCGACCCCGAGAGTCACGTGTTCGGGGCTGTTAGCGACAAGGGCACCGTAACCTGGCGACCGCTGGCCCGACACACTGCCGCAGATCGATGAGTGGTGTGTGTGTGTGTGTGAGAGAGAGACAGAGAGGGAGAGTGTGCGGCTGTGGTGTGTCACTCACTCCGCGGTGAACAAAGGATGCGCTGGGGATGCGCTGACCTTTACACGCCCTCGACAAACTAGAGTGCCCTCGCCCCCCCGCACCGCCGTCCGCGGAACAAAGGCCCGGTCCGTGAAGGACACGTCGGTCCAGGACGCGTAGGCCGGCAAAGGGCACGAGTCCGACTCTTAACGCCGATTTAGCACGAACGGCGCCGCCGAGTTCACCCGTTTCCTTTGAGGAATCTGACAACTCTAATTAGGCTGGACCCTTTGTCTCCCGCCGCCGCACGTCGCGCAAATGAATATTCATAAGGCCTGTGCCAATGGCCGAGGGCCGTCTCAGGGCACGTCGCCGAGAGCGGTGCGCCGCCAAACTCCTCTGTCCTTCACAACTCGGGCCCCGGAGGTCCGGGAGCCGCCCGCTTTCCACCGCAGCCGTTTGGATCCGGGTTCGAGCCCAGTTGTTCCCGAGGAAGTTCCCGAGTTCGGATAAAAGCGGGCCGGAGGTGACCGGCAAAGTGCACAGTCTGCCTGTGCATTTTTAGTGTCGGGGTCTCTACCGTCAGGCAGAGAAGCTCTGCTTCGATACACGTGAGTTCGGAGCCGTTCGCGCGTCGCAGTCTCTCCCTCCGAGCTGTAAGTCGTATTGGAGAAAAGCTTCCGAGAAAGAAAGAAAGAAAGAAACGAAGAAATAAAGGCGAAGGTGAGATCCGGTGCCCTCAGCGGTGCTACGAACACTTGGAGCCCGGAGCCCGGACGTGGCGCTGGCTCACTGCCCAGTGCCCCCCCCCATCTTCTTGACTCGCAGTAATTATGCATTTCGCTACACGTCCCATTAAAAATATGTGCAAGATGACTCAGTGTATTACTATAAATCAATGTGTGAGGCTACGTGTGTAATAATGGAGAGCTAATTATGCTGTAGCGTTACGTATCCATACTGCAATTACTGCATAGATCTGAGTGATGAAATGGCGCAGCCAGTAATAGCAGGGCTGCGATTGGTGCCCTCGCTAATTATTGTGCCAATCTGCCCGCCGTAGCCTGGAGCTGTGCTGCGTGCGGTCGCAGGGCGGGGGGTGTGGGGGCCGGGGACTCGATCAATAAACCCCGCGAGCGATGAAACACCGGGAGGCCCCGCTGCTCCGACCGCCGATCGATGAGGCCGTGACACAAACCGGTGCGGTTTCGCCGTCGCCGCGCCGACGTGCCGCACCCCCGATTCGCATCGCGCCGTCTCTCGGGCCTGCTGCCCTCGCAGGCCCCGTTTGCTGGGAGCCCGTCGGGCCGAGAGGAAGCCGAGAGAAGGGCGACGGATCAGCACAGCGAAATACAGCACAGCCGACGTGACAGATGTAATGTAACAGGATACTTCTTTCAATTTGTCTTTGCTGTAACCATGACAACAAGGTAACAGACAGACAGATGGGACCCAGTGAGGTTTTTACTGCTCCTCAGATGGGGTGTGAAGCTACACGTGTGTTAATGAAGTCACGTTGCCTGCTTTAGTCAGATATTATTCATTTGTCTGACGCTCTTCTCCAAGGTGACTGACAGTGTGAAGTTTCTACACTGATTTACCCCTTTAAACAGTGTGTGTCAGTGTCAGTTCAGGGTAGGTACCTGGACTGAGCCCATTGCACTGCCTTGCAATGTGAGAACTCTAACTGCAACGCCTCCCCCCCCGGCCCACCTGCCGTTCCGCTGCCTGTCCGAGAGGGAAGCAGAGGAAGCGAAATCGCCGCCGTCCTACGCCGAACGGGAGTTCCGGCTGTCCGTGGCCCCGACCGCCCTCGTGGTAATAACGCGGTAATTTACTGCAGAGGCAGAGCGAAGGGTGGACGGAAGGACCTGGTGGACTGAGACAGCGTTCGCTCTCCCTCTCAGTGAAAGAACACGTGGGATTTGGAGCCCTGAACCAGGAGTACTCCTCCGTGAACCGCCACCTTATCGTGGTGGAGGGGTTTGAGTGCCTGAATGAGTCCAGGAGCTATGTTGTCTGGGGCTACATGCCCCTGGTAGGGTCTCCCATGGCAGACAGGTCCTGGATGACAGACGAGACAAAGCGCGGTTCAAAAACCCCTTATGACAAAAAAATCAAGGCGTCCGTTTACCCCGCCCGGTATGGGGTCACCGGGGCCCCACCCTGGATCCAGGCCTGGGGGGGGGGCTCGCATGCGAGCGCCTGGTGGCCAGGTCTATGCCCACGGGGCCTGGCCGGGCTCAGCCCGAAGCCACAACGTGGAGCCGCTCTTCGGTGGGCTCACCACCTGCCGGAGAAACCATAAGGGGCCGGTGCGTTGTGATTTGGGCGGTGGTCGGGGCCGAGTGCCCGGCCGACCCAAACCTCGGGCGCCAACTCTGGTTTTTGGGACTTGGAATGTCACCTCACTGGCGGGGAAGGAGCCTGAGCTGGTGCGGGAAGTTGAGAGATACCGTCTAGATATAGTCGGGCTCACTTCCACTCACAGCTTGGGTTCTGGAACCACTCTACTCGATCGAGGGTGGACTCTCCACTATTCTGGCGTTGCCCAAGGTGAGAGGCGGCGGGCTGGTGTGGGCTTATTAATAGCCCCCCAGTTCAGCCGCCATGTGTTGGAGTCTACCCCGGTGAATGAGAGGGTCATCTCCCTACGCCTTCGGGTCAGGGAACGGTCTCTCACTGTCGTTTGTGCTTATGCGCCTAGCGGCAGTGTAGAGTACCCGGCCTTTTTAGAGTCCCTGGGGGGCGTGCTGGAAAGCGCTCCCACTGGGGACTCTGTCGTTCTACTGGGGGACTTTTAACGTGGGCAGCGACAGTGATACCTGGAGGGGCGTGATTGGGAGGAACGGCCTCCCTGATCTGAACCCGAGCGGTGAGTTGTTATTGGATTTCTGTGCTAGTCGCGGTTTATCCATAACGAACACCATGTTCATGCATAAGGGTGTCCACCAGTGCACTTGGCACCAGGACACCCTAGGTCGGAGGTCGATGATCGACTTTGTAGTCGTTTCTTCTGACCTTCGGCCATATGTCTTGGACACTCGGGTGAAGAGAGGGGCTGAGCTGTCAACTGATCACCACCTGGTGGTGAGTTGGATTCGATGGCGGGGGAAAAAGCTGGACAGACCTGGCAGGCCCAAACGCATAGTGAGGGTCTGTTGGGAACGTTTGGCGGAGGCCCCTGTCAGAGAGGTCTTCAACTCCCACCTCCGACAGAGCTTCAACCAGGTCCCGAGGGAGGTGGGGGACATTGAGTCTGAATGGACTATGTTCCGCTCCTCCATTGTCGGTGCGGCTGTTCGGAGCTGCGGCCATAAGGTCTCCGGTGCCTGTCGCGGCGGCAATCCCCGAACACGGTGGTGGACACCGGAAGTAAGGGATGCCGTCAAGCTGAAGAAGGAGTTCTATCGGGCCTGGCTGGCTCATGGGACTCCTGAAGCAGCTGACGGGTACCGACGGGCCAAACGGAGCGCGGCTCTGGCAGTCGCCGCGGCAAAAACTCGGGCTTGGGAGGAGTTCGGTGAGGCCATGGAGGAAGACTTTCGGTCGGCCTCAAAGAGATTCTGGCAAACCGTCCGGCGACTCAGAGGGGGGAAGCGGTGTTCCACGAACACTGTTTACAGTGAAAGTGGTGCGCTGCTGACCTCAGCTGAGGATGTTCTCGGGCGGTGGAAGGAGTACTTTGAGGATCTCCTCAATCCCTCCGACACGCCTTCCGTAGAGGAAGCTGAGGCTGGGGACTCGGAGGGGGACTCGTCCATTACTCTGGCTGAAGTTGCTGAGGTAGTCAAAAAACTCCTCGGTGGCAAGGCTCCGGGGGTGGATGAGATCCGCCCCGAGTTTCTCAAGTCTCTGGATGTTGTGGGGCTGTCTTGGCTGACACGCCTCTGCAGCATCGCGTGAAGTTCGGGAACGGTGCCTCTGGACTGGCAGACCGGGGTGGTGGTCCCTCTTTTTAAGAAGGGGGACCGGAGATTGTGTTCCAACTACAGGGGGATCACACTCCTTAGCCTCCCTGGGAAAGTCTATGCCAGGGTACTGGAAAGGAGAATCCGACCGATAGTCGAACCTCGGATTCAGGAGGAGCAATGCGGTTTTCGCCCTGGCCGTGGAACACTGGACCAGCTCTATACCCTCACTAGGGTGTTGGAGGGTTCGTGGGAGTTTGCCCAACCAGTCCATATGTGTTTTGTGGACCTGGAGAAGGCATTCGACCGTGTCCCTCGTGGCATCCTGTGGGGGGTGCTCCGGGATTATGGGGTTCGGGGCTCGTTGCTACGGGCTGTTCGTTCCCTGTATGACCGGAGCAGGAGCTTGGTTCGCATTGCCAGCAGTAAGTCAGACCTGTTCCCGGTGCATGTTGGACTCCGCCAGGGCTGCCCTTTGTCACCGATTCTGTTCATTATTTTTATGGACAGAATTTCTAGGCGCAGTCAGGGAACGGAGGGTGTCTGTTTTGGTGGCCGCGAGATCTCGTCTCTGCTTTTTGCGGACGATGTGGTCCTGTTGGCTTCATCAAGTCAAGACTTGCAGCGTGCACTGGGGAGGTTTGCAGCCGAGTGCGAAGCGGCGGGGATGAGAATCAGCACCTCCAAATCCGAGGCCATGGTTCTCAGTCGGAAAAAGGTGGATTGCTCCCTCCGGGTTAGGGGGGAGTTGCTCCCTCAAGTGGAGGAGTTTAAGTATCTTGGGGTCTTGTTCACGAGTGAGGGAAAAATGGAGCGGCAGGTCGACAGACGGATCGGTGCGGCGTCTGCAGTAATGCGGTCATTGTACCGGTCTGTTGTGGTGAAGAGGGAGCTGAGTCGTAAGGCGAAGCTCTCAATTTACCGGTCGATCTACGTTCCTACCCTCACCTATGGTCATGAACTCTGGATCATGACCGAAAGAATGAGATCGCGGATACAAGCGGCAGAAATGAGTTTCCTCCGCAGAGTGGCTGGGCGCACCCTTAGGGATAGGGTGAGGAGCTCAGTCACCCGGGAGGAGCTCGGAGTAGAGCCGCTGCTCCTCCGCATCGAGAGGAGCCAGTTGAGGTGGCTCGGGCATCTGTTCCGGATGCCTCCTGGACGCCTCCCTGGGGAGGTGCTCCGGGCTTGTCCCACTGGGAGGAGGCCTCGGGGCAGACCCAGGACACGTTGGAGAGACTATGTCTCCCGGCTGGCCTGGGAACGCCTTGGGGTTCCCCCAGAGGAACTGGAGGAGGTGTGCGGGGAGAGGGAGGTCTGGAGTACTCTGCTCGGACTGCTGCCCCCGCGACCCGGCCCCGCATAAAAGCGGAGGAAGATGAAGATGAAGATGAACCAGGAGTAAACACAAGGAAGGAGGAATCTGTCCAACACAAACACTAACAAACATTTACATTTACATTTCCTCATCTAGCAGATGGGTTCCTCCAGCGTTCCGTACAACTTGAAGTAAACAGAGTAAACAGAGTAATCAGCAGTAGACGGAGGAATACAGACACGTTCACATCTACATTTATTCATTCGGCTTTTCTCCGTGGCGACAAACATCTTCGAGAAAAGTGCTCTGAGTTCATCGCTGTCATGATTTCCTCGAGGAAGTCAGACGTCGGACCCAGGTGCCGAGCGGGGGGCGTTCTTCATTGAGGGGAATCCGAAAATCGTAGCGAGAGACACAAGCAAATGGTCAAAGGGAGAATCCGAGAGCCGGAGTTCGAGAAACAAGCAAGGGGTGGAGGGATACGAGCAGGGAGCGGAGATACCGGAGGAGGGTCGGGGAAACGAGGACGAGGACGAGGCCTGGGAGGTCAGGAGAGGTAAGCAAGCCAAATAGAGAGACACGAGCGAATTGTAAGGTTGAACGCGGTTCCGCGTCTGACTGTGCCCCGAGCTCTCCTTTTACGCACCCGTCCCGTATCCGCCGCAGGTGTTCCTCCGCCGAGGCGGAGGGCGTGACAGTTACATCAGTCGAAAGAGAGACTTGGATGCAGACACACGATTCGATAGTACAGTCCTTCTCTCTCATACCACGGTATCAAGAGTGTACAACAGCACACATTTATTGAGCACTTTGGGAATCGAGGGGAAGGGAGTCTGAAAGAGGTGAGTTTTGAGACTCTTCTGAAACGTACAGAGGGATTCAGCAGTTCTGAGTGAGAGCGGGAGGTCGTTCCGGCACAACGGAGGCAGAACCGAAAACGTTCGGCCCTTTTGCGCGCGGGACCACGAAGCGAGCGGAGCCGGAGGAACGCGGCGGTCCGGCGGGGGTGCGGCGAGCGATGAGCTCTTGTAGATACGAGGGAGCGGATCCGCTCGTGCGCCGCTCGCGCGAGTCGTAACCGGACTGTCGAGTTTGATCCGGGCAGCGATAGGAAGCCGACGGAGAGAGACGAGGAGGGGGGTACACGGGAACCCTTCGGTAGGTCGAACGCGACTCGTTCCACTTTTTCCACTTTCGGCCACTATGCAGTTATTAGATCAGCGATTGTAACGGTACGGTACTGTGGAAATTTAATGGTGTAAAACGGTGTAAAACAATCTGCATAACATGATGCATTTCATCCAAAAGGTAGTGCATCTATATCTGTGTGTACATGTACGTGTGTGTGTGTGTGTGTGTGTGTGTGTGTGTGCGTGCGCGCACTGGTGCCACTGATCTCAGAGCCTCAATCACTGCAGGAGCGACATCAGCAAGCCCTCGAACCCGAGTCCCTCTCATGTCCGTCCTCTTCTTGAGCGACGAACGGAGAAGCGCGGTGTAGATGGTGTTCCGCCGTCTTTCCTGCGTGGTGATTTCACAGCCCCCCAGTGTGTGCGGCCTGGTTTGAAGGAACCGCAACCCCAGCGAACGCACGTGGGTATGTGGTCGCAGGTTCCACTAGCGGCGTAGGACCGTGCCGTAAAGGACAAGGTGCCGTGTGGGACGACCGGCGTCCAAAGCCCTCACACGCTGATTTTGGTAAGAAATTCCACGGAGGGGACCGGTGTCCTCGCGGCCCAAGAGGAGGAGCCCTGCTGTTGTACCCTAGAGGGCGCTAGTTAAACTTGCATTTATGCAATAAAATATTGAGCTGTATACCTTGTTAAAATTGTATGCAGCTTTGGAGGAGGAGAGCAACGTGACTGAGCGACTCGCTGCTGCTTCCTGGGCTTCTCTTCCCGCTGTGCTTCACCTTTCTGGCTCGGTTCTGCTGCTCTCACAGTCCTTTCCTGTTTTACTGTGCTTGTGTGCTGAGCCCTGAGGACACACACACACACACACACACACACACACACACACACTCTAGCTCACGTTCACTGAGTGCCGGAGGGACGCACATCCTGCGAAACCTCCTGCTCTGTGTTGGACCGACACCCATGAACAGCCTCCACTGCAGTGGCTCACATCTCCTCCACCGGTTTGAGTCTCAGCCCAACAGCACGGCGGCACAGCAGGTAGCGCTGGTGCCGCACAGGTCCTGGGCTCAGGTTCTGGAAGCGGGTTCGAGCGCTACTCAGTCTGTGGGGAGATCGCATGTTCCCTGTGATTTTCGCTGAGCTCCCTGGCACTGCGTTGTAATGGATGGAAAGTGTGGCATGGAGCGGCCCGTATTTCTGCTCCCCTGCGAACACAGGGACCATCAGCAGATGGTGTTTGTCCTGCATCTGTTAGTGTGTGTGTGTGCAGTCCTGGGTCCACACACTCGCTGCCCAAAAGCCACTGTCCTCAGTTGCTTTGCGTGTGTGTAACTCCTTGACTTGGGTGTTCACCTGCCACGCGTCCTCACGCCTTTCGCCCATTTTCTTTTATTCCACCGAGAAACACCTTCCCCACATGTGAAAAGGCGCTGATCAGAGACACATCATTGCTGCCCCAGTTGAACGAAGGCCGGTGTCCTTTTCAAAAAGGTCCCCTTTTTACGATGCCAACTTGTGCGTGTCGAACAACACACCTCCTGTCGGTTCCCTTGTTTTTCAGCGGATCTCGAACACACTAACTACCGCTAATGAGTCTCACTGGTCCCATGTGCTCCTGCTGCCGACGTCCTCATCCGCCCCCAGGAAAACAGCGCCGTCCACAGCTCAGCCCCCCGCCGACTGTTCGGAGACAGGATTCCCATATGAACTACGCCCGCCGGGGGGCACAGCCCCGTGCGGGGGCCACGAGACGCACCAAGCTATCGGTGGGGGCCGAGGGCGCTCTCAGCAGGCTTTCTGCAGCGCGAGCTCCCCGTCCCCATTGGGAGGCGCTGTCCTCCTTCCGTGGCCCCGTCCAGAAGAACGGGAACAAGAACGAGAACCAGGACAACGGAGGAGTCGACCGACTGCCGCAGTCCCGTCGAAACACTTTTCTCCAAAGTGACTTTCAGGGCCCCGGTACTGAGCCCTGCAGAACACCTGCTGAGACAGAGCGAGGGGAAGAGGGGGAGCTGCACCAAAGCACCGTGTGAGATCTTCCTGACAGGTTGGTTCATTTGTTCAAATGATTCCGGCGTCAATCCTTTGATTCCAAGTTCTTCTAGAAAGGAGAGTGGGCTCCTGTGCTCAACAGTCACACGAGGTCTCCAGGGTCCTTTCGGACTCCCGCACCTGGTGAGACACCGCTCTCCTCACTGCACCAAGTCCAAGTCCAGGTCTGCACCTGCGGTATTTAGGAGTCTTCGATTTTCTCTGGGTGCCTCTTGCTGTCCGGGCCCTTTTGAGGCACTGCCCACACTCTCATCCACGGCATGAAGCCGCTGTGCCAGGTGATGGCACTTCGCTCACGTATCCCAAGGACACCGCTCCGGGACAAGGTGCCGCTTCTTCGGTTGCTGTAAAGCTGGGAATCGGTTCAGGTTCTGCGGCTCAACATCATGGCGGCGCCCTTCGTTCCCGCTGGCGCCGCACCGTTGCCTTTGGCCGCACTGGCGGAGAGACTCTCGGCTCCTGCCGTCTTTCAGGCTCATTGTTTCCCAGCTACTGCTCTCCCTCGGGGATCACGGGCACTTTTCCGCTCGCTTTCCGTGCCGTTGTTTCGCTCCCATTGCAAGAGCGTCCCCAACGTGCGCAGGCGCTCAAGGAGGAGGCCAAGCGGCAGCCTCTCCGCGGGGGCATTGGCCAAACGGCTCGCACCGCAAAGGGCCCCTTCCTCCGTCTTTTCCTCTTTTCTGTTTGTGGGGACAATGGTTTGGCGCTCGGCGGCCCGAGCCGCTGTCAGAGGTGCCGGAATCGGCACTGAGATTTGGATCGAGTCAACGGTCAAGGGGAAATGGAAACGAACACATTTTTACTCCATAAATCACCGGAAAAAAGACTATCAGCAGGAAACAGGAGAGGAAAGCGACAAAGCGGGAAATGGAATGTTTCCCGACCAAAGTCCCCAAAACACACACGCTGTCTCTCTCACACGCACACACACACAAAGCTGCTGCGTCTCTTTTGAAAACAGCCCGCTGAATGTCCCCAGAGGACGTCCTGGGGTCAATAGCAGCAGGAAGAGGAGACAGGACACGGCGTATCGTCCAGAGTGTCACATGTTTGTCACACGAGGGCCCTGACAGCTCGATATGCGCAAAGGAGCGAGGCCAACGGGGCTTAAAGTGGCTCTTTAAGACAAATTGTTTTAGCCGTCGATGCAGCTGGCAAATTCTTACCGTGTCATTTCTCGGTAAGTACCTTGAAACCGGAGGAACTACAGCGGGATGTGAACATGTGACCTCCGTGTCCAGAGGTGGCTGCTCTGGCTGCTTTGTCACCTGCTGCACTGATTATTTACATTTGCTCTGTAAAAAATATGATCAGTGATGGAAAATATTATTTTTTGCCCACTGAGAAACTGAAAAGGTCACTTTTCCCACGAAGAGCCCCCCCGTACGGCACGGTGAGGAGGAACGGCATCACCGCTCCCAGTGTGCACAGTGTGGTTTTAAAGGAGACCCCCCCGCTGGCTCCTCAGCAGAACGACTGAAGGCACAAGGCATGAATAAATCATCACTGTTTCAGCAGCGGAGGAGCTGCGAATCCATTAATACAGCAGGAGACGGCATGAAGCAGAGTGCAGCACAGCGCCTGCGCACCCAGGGTAGCGCTGAAACGCTGGTACCGTTGTCCTCGGGCCCTACACGCCGGACCGCACGGAGCGGTCCGTAGACACGCGGCTCAAGCTCGTCACGTACCGGTGCAGTGTTTCGTAAATGCGACACATGAATCGGCGAACGAGGCGTTTTCACTGAGCTCGGGTTCGGTGGATTTCGGAAATCAGAGCCCTCACGTTGTGGACGCGATGTGCTCATGTGGGTCATGTTGCGCTGCCCAGCACTGTTTGATCGATCCTCGTGCACATCCACACAGTTCCCTCGATTCGCACACTGGGAATTCTGGGAAATGGGTTGCTCGTCCTCCACGAACCGCCAGCCCTCGCCTCGGATTGCCCGCCGCTCAGAGTTCAGCCGAAGGTCGTAGCCACACGGGCAGGGGCTTTGGACCGGTGCTGTAGCGCACACTCCACGAGGACCACTTGAGCCCACCTGCGGTCCGCCACGTACGGATATGGCTGAGGTCGGTCACGTGTCCGACCCGAACGCCCGATTCCCTCCGAAGTGCTTCTCCGTTACCTCTATCCCAAGGATGGTTCAGTTCTGCCAGTTTACCAGGGTAAAGGAAAGGATGTTCACAGCAGTGTCCGCTCTGGTACAAATACTGAGCTTTGGCGCTCTTGGCCGTCTAGAGCCTCAGAAATGATGGTGCACAGACGGATTGCTCGTTAATAATGCTGCCTATCGTGTTAATAAGAACAAATGAACGTACATGTCTGCTTTACTACAAAAGGTCTCTTTTGAAACGAGTGCAGTTATACACAGAGCGGCACAGTCGCCTGTTCTGGACGTGAGAACTTGATTTGTGCTGTAGGGACGACCAGTGGGCGGAGCAAAACTGTTGACCCCTCCCACAGAGGGCGGCTTTGAATCCCAGTAAATGAAGCATCGTTTTGGAATATTCAAGAGCCTGTGCGTAATTAGCACTGTTTGACAGGGTATTTTTGGTAACGTCGTAGTTCTCTCGCTAGCTTCTGTGAGCGTTAACATGGAAATGTCAGCATCTTGTTACTCACAGCCAGAGCCCTCGGCCTCGCGGGGTAGGGGGGTGGGGGGGCTGCAGCAAAATGCACAAGGTTCGTGGAAACTGTGGAGCCCATAACCAATGAGCCCCCAAACACTGGGCATCGTGCCTGTGGCCCCCCGCCCCCGTCCCCCCGTGCCCCGCTGGTTTCAGACAGGTATTGAATGAGCGGTGGCTCCTGAACAGCTGCTAGTGTAGTGGTTAGAGCTGCTGCCTTTGGTCCCCAAAGTCACAGGTTCAATCCCCACTTCTACCTCTTGTACCCTTGAGCAAGGTACTTACCCTGAATTGCTCCAGTACAATAGTCCTGCAAAGGGGTGAAGAGTTGTTAGCTTGGAGCTGTAATAAGTGTAACCTTAACACTGTAAGTTGCTTTGGAGAAAAGTGTCAGTTAAAGAAATAAATGTAGACACCCTGTGTTGCAGTGTGGACACTGGACCGGCTGTTATTGATGTGACAGATCCCTGTACTTGGTCCAGTGGCCCAAACTGGCACTTGGAGGGGTTTGAAACCAATTCTGCCACTTCAGCTGTCAGACCATTGATGTCCCACCAAATGAAGCAACTGCCTGATGTCCACATCCTCCAGATCAGAACAGACTTCAGCATCGTATTGCTGGGCGGCTGAGAAGCACGATGTCCCTTTACAAGTAGTATTGGATTCATTCATAAACCAGTAGGGGGATTTACCAGGGTAATGCAGTCACATAAAATAGTTCACTGACTCAGACATCAATGGTGTGAGACTGTGTATTCTACCTTTGGAATTCTGGATTGCTGAATTTTACCACTTAGCTTTACCCTGGTACCGTTTAGTTTTACGAAAGCACAGCTGGCAGCATTAATTATGATTCCTGTGCCCATGGAATATGTCACGCCTGGAATCCGCAGAAAGAGCAGAAGCGAACAGAACCGATGCGCCGTCAAATACGTGTGTTCAAATTATCCAAAGGATACGGTTTGAAGGCACCTGCTTTCATATGTTAAAAAATGTGTTTGGGGTACAAAAAAAGCGGTTCAGCAAAAAAAAAAAAAAAAAAAAAAAGAAAGTTGTGCTCTTCCCCCGGAGGGTTGTTCATTTGCTGGTTATCATCGGAGTGGGGGGGTTGAGGGAGGAGGATCATTTTTCTGCGCCGTTTCCTGCAGTGTGAGAGTGAGGCCCTGCCTGCCTCCCCCGGGGGTCCAGTGTGACTCTCTGTGTGTGTGTGTGTGCGTGTGTGCGTGTGTGTGTGTGTCCAGGGGACCCAGCTGCAGGCTGCCGCTGCTTCCGCCTTCCTCCCGCTAAGCTGATTTACTTGTTTAAGGTCTGACCTCATCGTCCTGCCAGTATCCCTCACCTCCCCTGGTTGGAGGCGCTCGGCATCGTCAGCCAGTGGAAAACTGCGTCTGGCTCCTTCTCTTCGCTCCTCGTGCTGCTGGCGTGAAGAGAGAGAGAGGGGGATGAGAGCTAGCAAGCGAGCGAGCGAGAGAGAGAGGGGTGTGTGCGTATGTGTGTGTGCCATGCATGTGCATCAGATGAGCTCCCAGAGCAGCACGGAGCACCAGGCAGGAGAGCTGTGCTGAGTGCGGTGCGAACACGCAGGAGCCCCTCCGTACCAACGATAGCGGCACCGGGGAGAGGACGGGCGGGCGGGCGGGCGGGCAGGCACGAGCGAGCAAACGAGCGAGCGAGGGATAGGCGTGCGGCACACCGCCCCGAACCTCCTTCATGCTTTCTCTCTCTTTTCTCGAGACCGCACTTTCACTGCCTTCATAATCGTGGCAGCGGGGATGTCGGTGTCGGGGAAGAAGGAGTTCGACGTGAAGCAGATCCTGCGGCTGCGCTGGCGCTGGTTCAGCCATTCCCAGAGTTCCTCCGGCAGTGGCGTCGGTGGCGGAGGCTTCATCCAGCAGGAGGGCTTCGAGCACCGAGTCGGCCCGGCCCAGAACCGGTTAAAGAGCCGCGAGCGAAGCGGGCTTCGTAAGGGTAACAGCCCTGTGCACAGCCTACTGGCGCCCACCCCGGGCCCCACTCCCGTGTACGGTCGACCCGGCACCCAGTCGTGGCACCAGCACGGCCTCATTCAGCCACTGCCGGCGAGTGACGACGCGCCTAAGGGCAGTTTGCCTGACAGCACCGCGACCGAGGAATCCGGGAGCGTCCGGGAAGATGCGGGTGGCCAGCCGGGAGACCCCTCCGAAGAGGAAGCGAGAGAGAGGTACGGTGCCGGGACCCCCATGGGGACGTGTTCGTCCCGTGCGAGCGTGAGCTGCAGTGCTGCGGCTGACGGGGTCGCTGATCCTGGGAGGAAGGCAGCCGAACGGCAGCAGTTGTCGTTCGGGGTTTCTGTTCGTGCCGAGACCCAATATTGCATCGCTCCGCTGGGTCGCGCAGAGGACCCTGATTCGTAGTGACATGATAACGGAAGACCAGAGTAGCGGCTGCTTTCGTTATCTCGGCAGTGCTGGCCGTCTGAGAGGTGACGCTCCTGCATGAGCGACTTCTGCATGTTCTCTTGCGTGTTCAGGTTGCTCCTGTCACCTTCCAGTCAGGACCTTCACGTTCTGCTGGTGGAGACGTGGAGCTGCAGATGCTGCTCAACGTGTTGGAGAGGGAACTCGGCGAAGCCAAAGGGTCCTCGCAGGGAGCCGGCTGACCGGGGAAGCTCGCATGCTGCCGCGGAGCTTCTCTGGCTCCCATCAGTGTTCCCGCAGTTGGCTCGTTCATAATTCATTTGTGGCTGCAGAAGAGTTTTGCCGCAGACTGGGGGGGGGGGGATCCTCAATCGAACCCGTCATGCCGTGTGTGTCAAATGGCTCTTCCTTCTCTTACCGGCGCAAATTAACCTGACGCAACTGTTAGTGGAGGAGGCTCGTCAAAGTGTGGTCATTTGTGCCTCTGTGTGTGTGTGTGTGTGTGTGTGTGGCTGGAGGTCCTCGGGGGTGTCTAAGCAGCTGAACCCGAGCAGGAGATGTTTGCGACATCGCGTGTCTGTCGTAACGGTACCCTGTGCATCCATGAGTGCCGAGCACTTCCCCCGCAGAGGCCGACCGCTGCCATGCGCCGTGAGACGTGACGGTGATGTCACCTGCACTCCAACCCCTTTGTCTTTCCTCCCCACGTGCCGGACGTCCGCGAGGCAAATTGCCTGAGCTCAGACTGCACTGGGTCATCACAGTTACCAAGGAGCATCCTTCCATGGCCTCCTCTGGTGACACGAATGAGCATCCAGCAGGGAAACCGCGGCCAAGGAGGCTGCTCAAGGTCTCGATCTTACACTGGGCACTGCTTCTATATACTACATATTTAAATTTGTGGAATTTTGGCATTTTTGCTATGGTACCATAGCAAGGGGGTAGCTTTCACAAACACCTGTCCTGATGGCACGATCACGTGTAGAAGATCACCAAAATCGCCACCCATCATCAGACGCATGAGTTATCCATTGCTAAAGAAGCAGCAGGTGGTGCGGCGATTTGAGTCGTCACCTTCACATAAAAGGATCTCGGTTCGAATGCCCACTTCTGCTGAAGTGCCCTTGATCAAGCTCCTTACCGTGATTGAAACTGTAAAAATTACCCTGCTGTGTATATGGGAAAATCAGTGTGAGTAGCTTAATGTACAAACCTCCCACTGTAAGTCACCTTGGTGAAACATGGCAGATAATAATAATAAAAATAATGATGTCGTGTCTAAATCAGTATCTGATCAGTTTAGATTGTCCTAATTGCAGAAACAACAGGTTGATTTTACCGTGGTAATTGATATTCTGATACTAGAGAGGACTTTCTCATTCAGCGGATAAACAACATGGAGGTGATTTGTACACTCACACACACTCACACACTCACACACACACACACACACACACACACACACACTCCAGTGCTAAGTGCTCTACTGCTTTACTTGAAGTCAATCAGCTTCTTGAAAGCTGGGAGCCCATGATCTGTGACAAACACACTTCAGAGCGACAAGACCATTCGTTGTCACACACCGGCTGACCATACAACAGATGTGTGACAAATACGGTAAAACCCCAAAAGCGCCTTTCTTATTTACCGCCTTTCTTGCCCTGGCTGCTCAGTGTCTGGTTCATCTGCTTATTGAATCAGCAGCATCAGGGAGCAGCAGCTGTTTCTAACTCATTTAGTCGTGTTTTAGAAGGGTTTCCCAGCGACAACAGGGCCCTCTCCTCGTACCCGGAGCAGGCGTGAGCTCCTCGTACGTCTCACCTCCATCCGCCTGCCTGCAGACAGCCCTGGACTGCGGGGATATTCCTCCATGCAGTGGGTCGCTTGTCTCTCGGAGGCGTTTCAGGGCTCTTGGACTCCCCTGTTTCGCACACGGGGCTCACATTTGCATGCAGGCGCTGAACCACTGAAAATACGTGCATTTCCATAACATGGTGTTCGAGGAGTTCGATTCAAATGGGGAAGCTGCCCGGAGTTTGACGGAATTGGCGGAAGCGGTCTGCCCGGCATATGTTGCCTTTTATTTGCGGTATTTGGAGCGCGTGTGAAGTCGGGAGACGTGTAAATGCCAGGAATTGGCTCCAATTAGAGACCCCACCGGGAAGCGGACGAGCGGGGCGGTGATCTACAAAGATGCTCGATGCCGCATTTAAATTGCTCTTTGTGAATTTGTGCGCGTGCTGCTCGGCTCGGCCGGTGCGCCGAGTCCCGTTCCTGAGACGACGGACGCTGACGTCAGCCTCGTCTCGCTGCTTCCAACGGACGGCAGTCCTGAGCTGCGCTTTCTCGAGCGCGCGGTGCCTTGCTGCGTCGTCTCGGGGACGATTTAGGGACCCGGGTCCCTTGGCGGGCGGCTCGTGCGGCCTCCTCCTCGGGAGCGTGTCCTTGGGTGTTAAAATCAATACCTCGCACTGCGAGCTGGAAGTGCCGCCCGCGCGCACCGTGCCACCGACCGTAAATCAAGCCACATGGAGGGCGCCTGCGGTCCGTCGCTGCAAAAAGCGTGAAATGAAGGTCATCCATCATCGTCGGCCCGGCGGGCCCCCCTACGTCGCGCCTCACTTCGGAGGCCTGTGCTCTGCGGTTGCGTGGCTGAGCTGCATTTCGGTGGTTTTTCTCGAAGCCGCCACCGCCGCTATCGACTGACCTTCATGTGGGAGGCCCATGTGGAGCAAAAGCAGCACACAGGAAACAGGAGCTGCTTGAGTCCCTGGACATGCAGTTTTAACACAAATACTTCATTCATCGTGTTGGTTTATGAATGAAGCCGCCGCTACTATCATTCTCTTTATGTAGAGCAGCTCAGTTGCTACAACCAGTGCTTTCCAAGGAAAGGTGGTGCGCGTGTCTCTGTGTGTGAGAGTGCGAGTGTGTGTTTGGTTAACATCAGCAGTTCAAATATGAAGCAGATGTGAATTTCATATGTGAAACACGTATCGGAGCCCCCCCCCCCACAGCCGCTGTGTGGGACGTGTCCTGCTTGGCCACGTTGCGCCGTCTCGCTCGCCTCCACGTCAATCCCGCTCCATTACACACAGGATTCCAGCCGTCTTTCACTCACATTTTAATTGAAACCCGCCTCCGTTCTCCTCCTCCTCCTCCTCCTCGCTGCTGCTGCCATGTCTGAGAGTCTCCTGAGAGGAGGCACTGACAACACCGCGGTAAAACAGTGAAAGCAGCGTGATGGGTTTGTCACGCCCAGCCAGTGAATCCCAGGGCTGGAGGAAGTAAAACCCTGATCTGATATTTATCTGGTCATTTGCGGTCACGGCCGAAGGAAGGGGACCGCTGTCGATGCTGACCGCCCCGGGGAGCTCCTCCTTCACCCCTCCACTCCACACACAGCAGTCCACTTAAAAATGCAGGAATTTAAATAGTTAAATGAAAGGAGGTGTGAGCGCCGCAGGAGCCCCCCGGTGGAGGTGGCTTTACTACCATAGCGCTGCATGGCGAAGGGATCACATCCCACTGCGAGGCTCAGAGAGCCGGTTCCTGCTTCGCCGCTCAGTGTCCGTAAGTGGTTCTGCGACCGAACAAGATGGTCGGCTGGTGTGAGCGCGACCCGCCAGCGAACGGAAGGGCCGACGGGAGGAAAGCGGCTGTGCGCTGAACCGCGGTTTCTGACGGTAAAGGGCGGCCGAGGACCTTGACTGGCGGCCTAAAGGTTTCCGGTTCAAATCCCAGAATTACCCGGTCCGGTACAAGGTGTCAGCGGCGCGGAGCCTCGCGCCGCAGACAGGATATGATGCAATAAGTCCTCCGATAAGCAATCATCGAGTACAGACGGAGCACTCGTGATGCTCTTCGATGTCTCGCCACCATAGAAACCGTAAATTATCGGTGTACTTAATGGGGCAGGTAGCGCCTTGACAGGGACGCTCTCTCCTCTTACCCCCATTAGTGTAATTAATGCTTTGAGACACCCCCTGTGGCCAGGTTTACACTCCCTCACGCCAAGGGACCATTAAAGCCAGGCACCGTGCCGCTGAGCAGGAAATAAAACGGTCCCCGGAGGCAAGCGGGGGCAGCTGGTTACCAAACTGGGGGTGTTTTCACCGCAGGCTTTCTGGCAAACGACGTACAATTTGGTGTCCGTCTCTCCTGGGATGTCGGACGGCCAAAAAGACACGGATTCGCACGAGCTCCTGCGGGCCTGTCGGCGGGATGCGGGCTCGCGGCCCAGCGTTCCTGTCACTCGTCTTTAGTGTGGAACGGTGGTGCTCCGAGGGACAACGATGTGGCTCTTTTCGTATTTTTCACCGGGTTACATATTCCGCCGCAGAGCCTCGTTAGCCGAAAACGCGCAGCCCGGTGTCGCCTGGTAGCAAGGGCTCGTCTAAAAAAATGTGTGTGATTTCCCTGCGGTGGCGCGTCATTAAGAAGCTGTGAAGTAGCCAGTGCCGTCCTGTGCAATGAATAAAATATTTTGGGAAAAGAATTAATCGGGATTTGGCGTGCTGACGCTGTCGCCATGGCGATGGGGGGAAGAGTCAGGCAGGCACTATGTTTAGACCATATTTGCCCTTCTCTCATAATGTGACTGCAAGGTTTCAGACTTTCAGCCCTCATGAATAATGCAGCGCTCATCGGTTCAGGATCCGTGTTCCCGTCGCTCTCTTCACCGGGGGGGTGTGGGGCTAAAGGAGGGAAACGGGGCGCTGTGCGTGTGGAAGGAAACACTGCACTGGGAATTTGGGAGAAATGAGCTTTGATGGACGTGGAGAACATGGGAAAGGGCACAAAAGGACGTTTCAGAGCGAGTGCCTCATGTCACCTGTGTCACAATAATTCGGCGTCACAGGTGTCTCATTAAAGACACACCTTTTCCAGTGCTTTTACCCTCTTTACCCCCAGGGAGCCCAGGCAAGATGGTCTTTGTTCTTCCCTGCATTTGTTGTTGTTCCATGCTGGGGGCGGGCTATGAACTGTACAGAAATTCGATACTGTGCTACCTGGGTGTGTCCCTGGGCCTGTGACTGAGTCCGTCTGGCTACTGCTTGCCCTCTTCTTCCTCTTCGTTCTCCTCCACCTTTCCCATCACCAGCATCCAGTTCAGCCTCCTCATGATGCGTCCAACACCTCGGTCTTGTCGGCTGACCGTTCCCACCTGACTCGATCCAACATCCAGCCTCCGCCATCGCTAAGTCCGTGCGGAGGACGCCGGTCGGCAAGCGGCTCGAAAACCGGGGAAGGGGAGGAGGAGTGTTAGGGTCCCGAACTGTGAGCGATCGCTTTACGGGAGGGGACCCGGAACAGGAGGGGCCACCGTTCTCTTACCGCGGTTCCTCGAGCCCACCCCCAGGCGACTCCCGTACGACACTCTCCAGCTCAGCCTTCGTGTTGACAGCAGGGGGCGCTGTAGTTAGAGCTGTGGCTTTACACTCAAAGGACTCGGGTTTGAATCCCACCTAGCACTCCAGTTGCCTTGATAGAGGCACTAACCCAAAAGCGATACAGTGAGAATCACCCTGCTCTGTAAATGGGTAAATCAGTGTAAGTGGCGTAACACTGCAAGTCACTTTGGAGGAAGGAAAGAGCAGTAATAACAAACATAAATGTTTACTCAGTAACCCACGGTTGGGTCATCTGCACACCCACGCAGGGCATCGATCCATCAGCACGCAGCGGCACCTTCATTTGGCAATGGCTGTTGGGTCCAGGCCAGCTGGGGCTGCGCTCCCTCCCCAGCTGTTGTCGTGGTTTCACACCATCTGCTAGACTGCGGAGGGGATCTGGTGTGTGGGAGACGCTCTCTGCAAGCTAATGCCCATGTGGCAGACCCCCCCCGAGGAGCACCGGGTCGCCGACGCCGGGCAGGACACCCTTCTCTCAAGTACTTCTGCACAAATTTTGCGCTGACTGCTGATGTAATTCAGTGGAGGCGTGTGAACCGGACCGCGAATACATTCCCGTAGATCAATAAGCCGTACGAAAGGCACGAACGCTCGAGGGTATGACCGCAGGGGGCGGTTGCGGTCTGTGTGCCGCCGAGGGAGGTGACCGCTCCCTCTGGGTTCGCATCCCTCAAACCGCGCTTCTCCGGTGAAGAGCAAGCAGTGCTGATCTGCTCGTTGTCACCGTGGGGCTGCGCCGCTCCGGTGTCCTCCTGCTCAGCACCGAGGCACCGAGGTCCGTCCACCAGGCACAGACAGATACCACGGTATTCATAGGCAAACTCATAATCTAGGGCATCTGGTAGCGTAGTGGTTAGACATGGTCCCTTTGCACCCAACAGTTGTACAGTTGAGTCCTCCCTCCTGCCATAGTACCTTTGAGCAAGGTACTTACTCTAAATTACTCCAGTAAAATTACCCAGCTGTATAAACGAGTAAATCACTGTAAGTCACTTGGGAGAAAAATGTCAGATAAAGGCGAACTGAGCTGAATGTGAGCATAATTCTGCCGTCCTGTTTATAATTATTCTTTTGTTTACCGACACTTCTTTCCAGAGTCATGTACAGTGGGAGGTTTTACATTACAGCAGGGTAATTTGTACTGTATCTGTTCAGGGTAAGTACCTTGATCACGGCTACTGCAGTGGAACATGGGATTCGAAGCCACCTGGTGCCTCCGGAGAGCAGGAAGCTCATTTGAAAATGAGGAGAATGTTCCAGAAGGCTGTAGGTCCAGATACACAGGTGGGCTTGAAACCCACAACCCTGGAGGTGCACTTGAGTTCAGCGTGAACACAGAGCTGTTGCAGGAGAGGGAGAAGAACAGTTAGAGACGGTAGAGGAGATGGGAACAACGGAAGCCGGTTTCCTGTTGGAGCGTTTCCGTGGGTCCTGCAGCGAACGTGTCGGAAAGGCTTACTGCAGAGCGGTAAACAAAGGTAAACAAAAGTAAACCGCTTTGGAAATACGAAGATGTGACGCACGCTCTGGAGGAGCATCACTTCTTCTCCTCATGCTGCAGGCAAAAGCTGCCATGGGCCACGAACCAACGTACTACCGTCTGGACTCGACCGGGAGCTGAGCGGAGACCCGAGTGTGACCGCGCGGTCACTCGCAGCGCGACCAATGGCTGCTCCTTCGTGCGTTATGGGATGATTGTCGTTCGCGGCCCGTTTGTGGAGCGATTAGAGCGGCGCTGCGACGCGGTGCCAACGGCTGGATCGCCGCCCACTTCTCCTTGGCTTCTTTTCAGACGCGCTCGCGTGCCGAGACGACGGTTCTGCTCAGCCCGCGCTGTTTCATTGTCCACGCTGTGTGTCTCACACGAGTGGCGCGTGCAGTTGGTGAGCCTCCCTGCGCTCTGGAGAAAGGGTTCGAATGAGGGTCCGCTCAGCCTTGCGGGGGGGGGGGGCAGAACTACCGATCTCGTGGACAGAAACAAATAATAATTAGTTGACTTGTTTTAATTAGGGGGTGCGGTGGCGCAGTGGGTTGGACCACAGTTCTGCTCTCCAGTGGGTCTGGGGTTCGAGTCCTGCTTGGGGTGCCTTGCGACGGACTGGCGTCCCATCCTGGGTGTGTCCCCTCCCCCTCTGGCCTTATGTCCTGTGTTGCTGGGTTAGGCTCTGGCTCCCCGTGACCCTGTATGGGACAAGCGGTTCTGAAAGTGTGTGTGTGTGCGTGCGTGCGTGCGTGTGTGTGTATTCTAGATTTACTGACCACTTCTTTCACTCATGTAGCTCCATTCCAGAAAGACTTGCCGTTCCTTGCCGTCGCTCTGCTGGAGAACTGTGTGCAAGTGATGCTCAGCACACCACGAAGAAAGTTGACAAGAACTTGTGGAAATACCACATGTACCGTTTTCACACTGGTCACTCGGCACAAGGGCGCTTTTCTTCCGTCATCATCGTACTTCCATAGCGGCAGTGAAAGATACAGGCAGTGATCTGTCGACGTTATTTCTAGACATCAGAAATGTCCGCGGTGGCACAGCGAGTAACGCTGCTGTCTTATAGCACTTGGGTGGTGCGAGAGGATCTGGGTTTTATTCCCACTTTGTCTGTGTGAGGTTTGTTTGTTCTCCTTGTGTCTGTGGGTTTACTCTGGTTTCCACCCACAGTCCAAAGACATGCTGTTCAGGTTCCCCCATAGTGTGCGATTAACACAGAGAGAGTGTGTTTCACCGATGTATGGATGAGTGACCCATTGTAAGTAGTGTATCTAGCAGTGTAAGTCACCACGGTGAATAAGGTGTGTGTCTGTGTGTGGACTGATAACACTACATAGAGTTCATTGGAAGTCACTCTGGAGAAAAGTGTCTGATAAATAAATGCAACTTGCATTTAACTGCAACACGCAACAGCTGTTTTGCGAGTGCACGTTTACTCGTCCCCTTCCCCAAGAGCAGGTGAATGGGCACCTCGAACCCGGGCTCTCTGGACAAACTCTAAATTGAGTCGGATCGCACCGCCGATGGAGACACGTAGACAGACCGGAGACGGCCGGTTCACACGAGCTTCTCCAGGCGACGGTCGCAGCGACCGGGTTGTTCCTCACATTAGAGACGGCAGCTGAAAGCGGCCCTGGAGAAGGGCATTCTGGGTAAAGCGAGTCGGGTTCCCAAAGGACGAGCGGCGAACCCGTGTCACTTCCGGATGTCGTGTCTCACATGCCGTGACAGCTGTACCTGCGGCCGTGCGAGCGTGTGTTTCGGTGCCTCTGAGGGTCCGGGTTCATCGCATATTTATGAGTGTCGGTGTGTGACGTTCAGAGGAGCAGAGGGTCTCCTGTCATAGTGAGTCACTTCTGGCGCATTATGAGAGGCCTGAATATGTAAGAGGAGTCGAAGGTCCTCATGTTACAGACATTCAAGTTGCGAATTTTCAAGCGGAACAAATATTTGTTCTCATTTATTTTCAAAAATGTTTTTTCATCTGTTCATTTTCAAGTATTATGTATTATTATGTTTATGCGGTGAACGAGTCCACGTTCAGCACTGAATAAAGATTTCTGGAAATTATGCGTTTTTATTTTTGGTTTTCTTAAGTTTTAATATTAATGTAGCTCGGGGTCAATAAAATATTAAAAGTCTTACAGCATATTCTTTATTGATTATGCCAATATCCAAGAACAAATAAATCAAGGTACGGCTCTGCTGTTAGGCAATCACCGAAGAGAGGAATAAAGATGTACAGATAGTAAAATAAGCTGAAAGTGACCAGATGCCGACGAATGTTTTCTCATGTTGTTTCCACTTAGTAAAAGACAACAAAATACAAGTCGCACAACAAACTGGTGTCCCGTCGGCGGTGTCCCCTGCCTCCCGCCCCGTGTTCCCTGGACAGACTCTGAAACACACTGACCCTGCACAGCACAAACGGTTGATGAGCATAGAATAAAAGACAAAAAGCCTTTTTCATAGCCTCTGATATGAAGTGTTCATTGATTGACGCATAGTGGTTGGATTTACAAACAAATCGAGTTACAAACTGACTTCTGGTCGCAACTGTCTTTGTGCACTGAGTGTAGAGAGAAGTAAAAAGAACCCAAGACCTGCTGCTGCGAGTCCTCGGGTCCCTCCTTCCTACCTAACCCTAATGCTAACCCTAACCCTAACCCCAAGCTCAGGTGTCCCACTGAGGAGGATGAAGGCTCGTGATCCAGAGCAACTGGCTCTCTACTGTTATGTATATCAGCCACACAAAGGTCAAGGCGCTTCCTTATGCACACGTGTGTGTGTGTGTGTGTGTTTACAGCATTGCCACACACAAGGCCAATATTCACTGACCTTCCCAGCTTTCCATTTAATTGCTGTTTTCCATGCTGGACCTTTCAAAGCTCTTGCGAAGACCATTGATCTTGTGGTCTCTGTGCTTCGTGTTTCGTTGCCCTGAGCAGAACAGCTTTTGAAGGACGCCCCCCCCGACAAGATATTTTTGTTTTAAATTTAAATCTGAGCAGTTCACTCTTTTATATTTTATCGAGGACAGAAAATGCATTTCATTCTCAGAATGGTTTCCTTGTGCTTATGTGAAACTCTGCCGTTTTAGTTTACCATGGTTCTACTGCTGTTACCATGGGCTTGGGGGGGTCTATGTGGTATCGGTGGCGGCGGTGAACGGCGTGGGGCACGGATACTGCGGTTATTGCTGGAGCAGAGTGAACAGTTGAAAGGATCTCTGTGAACATCTGAAAATGAGGGAAAATCAATAGTGGCGGGAGCGACGGGGTGGGGGGGTCGGGATAACCGCAGGAAACACACTTATTAAACACGCCTGAAAGGCACCATATTGTTTATGGCGCAGATGAGCGCCGAGGGCCTCATGGATCCCCACCGCTTCTCCATTTACCAGCAATGATAAACAAGAGTTAAAACCCAGTTAACGCTGGAAAACCGCAGCGCTGTGCACTTCTTGCTCTGTGTGTGTGTGTGCGTGTGTCTGTCTGTCTGTTTTCATGTTTTCCCTCCCCCTGAACTGCACACACATTCCTCACTCCTTCCCTTTGTCCTGCACCCGTGTGTTGGTCGAGGGGCTCGGACCCCCCTCTCCGTAGGGCCGCTCTCTCACTAAGGAGGGTGACAGGTGCGGAGCCCAGGGATGACGTTGCCCTCCGGCACGGGACTAGACCCAACAATAGAGCGCTGTACGTGCGCGAGTGGCCGAAAAAGACGAATGGGGTCGGTCAGATGCGTCGCAAACGTGTCGTTGTACAACAGGAGAGCAGGAAAAGGTAGCAGAGGAGGAAGCAGGGTTCGAGTCCCTGTGATGAGAGCGAAAAGAGAGCAGAATCTCCACAAAAAGTCTTTCATCCATAATTCATTGGGAAACAGCAGCAGGAGCAGAGTCCAGACGCACATTTTAACACGGCTGAGAAATAAATAATGCCCGTAGGAGGCGCCTTCTGAACATACGAGAATATGAAAATAATTATTTCCGTTACAAAGAGCCCGTTTGATCGGCGGAACCGCAGAGGGCTGATGGGAGGGAGGCGGCTCGTCCTTCGCCTCTTTGCACATGGACTCGGCCCCGCAGCCGCTCCTCAGACTCAGGACATTATTGGCTAACAGAAAGTGCCTGGAGAGCAACGGTCCAGCTCGGGGTCCCCTTGGCACGTCTCTCCTCGGCTTCTGCTTCAGCTTCAGCTGCTGCTTCTTCCTGCAAGTATCTCTATAGAGTCCGCACTGAGTCTCTATACAGACACGCTTCTAAAGAGCAAAGTAGACAACATAGGAGACAGAAGAGCATCAACAGGCGACGAGTTTTAGACACAGGACTGTGGACACACAGCTTGTGCGTATGACACCAGCGTGTTGCTGGTTCACATCCCTCCAGTAGCTCCCACAGGAGTGACATTCAAACAGCAAATACACGGATAATGATAGCTGATGGTGTTGGACTCATTTATGGAGCTGTCAGGAGGTCAGGAGAGAAGTGGCTCTCAAACAGATGCGTTCGAGACTTTTCTTCAATATTGGAGGGATTCAGCAGCTCCGAGGGACAGAAGAACCTCATTCCACCCAGAACTGCGTGAACGGAGGTGGAGGGTCAGGGTTAGGGTGAGGAAGTGGTAAAGGGCGTGTGTGTCCCACCCTGCTGACGTCCATCCACATACACACAGCAGGCGATTTGCCCTGACAAATTGTGATTTTTATGTCCATCGGGGGTTGAGCTTGAAACCCATGGCCGTTGGTTCGGTAGAAGCAGCCTGGGATCACAGGCCAAGGATCCGAGTTGGGTTGTTTGCCCACTTTACCATCGCTGCCCCGGAACTGATATGTCTTAAAAAGACTCAGAAAAGCACGAGCGGCTGTCGCACGGGACTCGCCGTAAAGCGTTTTTCCCTGACTCAGCGTTTCTTTCCCGAAGGCGTGTCGTGTAAATATGCGCTCGAGCCGCGGAGGAGCCGAGCCGGCCGCGTCACTTCCTCGAGCTCCTGAGCACGGGTAACGTGGAGGTGTGAATTATTTAAGGAGTGCGGTAAGCAGGCAATGGGCTCCATGGCAGGTGGAATATAGCGAAAAAGTCGCAGCTAATTAAAACTATTCATGAGGAAAGTAATTACAGTGGAGGCGATCCATCAGTGGGTGCCGCGCCGCCGTGCAGCATCCGGCACAAGGCCTGTCAGTCCGCTTTAGATGTACATGATCCTGTAGAGCTTCTTATAATTACACCGGAGAGGCGAAATCTAATAAAACGGTAACACAATGTTCTCCAGTAGACATTTAAAGGAGAAATACAAACAAAGCACCTTGGGCTTCTGCAGTGTAGGTGCAGCTGTGCCAAATTGAGCCATAACTCAGCTGAAGGTTTTATTACGTGTCCTGATTGCTGCAGGAAGCCAGTGGTGAGCTGCTATCAGACGCCCTTCGCAGCTGCCGTCGCGCTCGCTCTGATTCTCTATGGACCACGATCATCTCACACTGTAAGAAGCATCTTCACCATCCTCCGCTGCAGTTCCAGTTACATTGTTTAGCGACGTACAGCTCAGAGCGAACAGGGCATCGAGAGCAGACGGAGAGCTTTAGACACCCACGTGGGGCTATGGACACACAGCTTGTGTGCGACACCACCATGTTGCTGGTTCACATCCCTCCAGTAGCTCCTATAGAAGTCACATTCAAAACAGCGAATGCACGGAATGCATAGCGGATGGTTTTGATGGGAGGGATTCAGCACCTCTGAGGGGCAGAAGGAGCTCATTCGACTCTACCTGCGGACCTTAGATTGAAAGCGCAAATACGCAGATGATCGTAGCAGATGGTGTTTGACTCATTGATGGAACTGTCAGGAGAGAAGTGGCTCTTGAAGAGCGCAGTCCCACTTGGGTCGTGCTGTAGGACACTAGAGGATAAAGATGAAGGCTTTCCAGCATCGTGTCCATTGTAAGACAGCGCCAGGTAAACGCGAGGCTCTTGGGCTCCGGCGCCTGGGTCTCCGCACGGGTTCGCCTGATGTGCGCGGTTCACGGCGACCGGAGCGGAGGCAGCCGGACGTCCCGTAACGCGCCTTCCTCTTGACGTGGATTTTCTACTCCTCCGGTGAGCCGGAGAGCGGACCGACGTAGCTGGCGAACGCACTTTTCCCTTTTCCCTCCGCGCAGCGAGCACAGCTCCGTGGGCCGCGGTCTGAGACGTCCCTCGGCGCCCGGCGGGACTCAGACAGACAGGAACGCCCCACTAATTATCGGAGCTTTTTGTTATTTCTTGCCTGCTCCCCTGAGGAAAAGCACCGAGGGGGCCATTGAATCTCCAGCGTTAATACATTTTAAACAATGCGGGAATAACTCCGCTAATTAGGTGCGACGACGGAACAACGAGGCCGTTTTTGTGCCAGAGCTGTGCGGCGACAAGATGCGAACGCAACCACGCGCTTTCCGTGAAAAAGGGGTCGTGTTCCAGGGAAGGAGCAAATAAAGCAGGACGTGTCGCTGCGGGTAGAGCCGAGCCGCACCTTAACCGCTTCTTTGTGCACTCGGGACTGCGGTGTCACCGAGGGTCGCGCTGAGCCGGCCCACACTTACTGTTCTCGCTATAAAATCGAACCCGTGTCGCTGCGCTGCGCGACGGCCCCACGGCATCGGCACGTTGCCTTCGTTCTTCACTTTATCGTCCACGAGGCAGACGTTTCTCTTCAGCCTCACAGAGACGTCCGACACAAATGGCACAAATCTCACAATGAGCACGAAACATCATCGGCGTGAGATGATGGTGCGGAAACTGTAATGCGGAACGACTCCTTCGCCATATTTCTGTACCCCTTGCTTTCTCTGCTGCGTGGAGCAGGTTTTCACTTTTCAGACTGAAGGCATCAGGAGAGAGAGAGAGACAGAGAAGCATCATTTACAGTGAGCTTTGCTTTCCCTTCGACAGCCGCGGCACCGCTCCTCAGTTCCGTTCGGTTCCGTTCGGTTCCGTTCGGTTTTGCACAACACTTTGGGAGACACGGAGAGGCGAACAGCAGCACAGACGACTCAGAGCAGTGACGGCGAAAAGGAGCCACGGAGGAAATGGAGAACTCCGTTTGCTCTTGTGCCGTTCTCCAGTTAAGCCATCTGGCGAATGAGGAGAGGAAAACGAAAAGCTCTCAGGCCAAAGAAGAAAGAGAAAACAAAAGCTCTGGTGGTGCAAACACACTCACTCCATGTATAACTGAGCTCTGTAGTGTGAAATACTGCCTCTTAGAAACGGATTTTTTCCTGAAACAGACTTTTCCTTCTGTAGATCAGCTCGTATCACACGTTCCGGGGCAGAGATGTACAGCTGGTGTCTCAAAGGCAAAAGGTTGTTGTCCCTCGGTGGTGTCAGTCTGGTGACTTTCTAGCTAAATCTGCCATATTAACCTTTATATTACCCTGGAAACAAAGACTAGACGAGTGTAAATAAAGTGTTGATGTCACAGTCAAATCGAGATCATCCATCCATCCATCCATCCACCCATTTTCATGAACCGCTTATCGTGATCAGGGTTAGGGTGCTCCTGTATCAAATGTTTCTCAGTAACCCTGCACAGCCCCTCTAACAGCATCGCGTCCATCAGTGTCCTTCGTCCATCTCCTGCAAACACATGCAGTGATCTTGTGATCTTCATCTCTTTATGTCATAAAGATCCGTGATCCAAACGTCTCCTGGAAAAAGTTGAGAAGAAAGTGCAAAATTCATAGGGCAAGGCTGCAAAGGCAGAGAAAACTGAAGATAGTATAAATATATTAGAAATATATTCATAATAAGTATGCAATAATATAATAATGTAAATATACAAATGTAGGGGGTGCGGTGGCGCAGTGGGTTGAACCACGGTCCTGCTCTCCGGTGGGTCTGGGGTTCGAGTCCCGCTTGGGGTTCCTTGCGACGGACTGGCATCCCGTCCTGGGTGTGTCCCCTCCCCCTCCGGCCTTACGCCCTGTGTTGCCGGGTTAGGCTCCGGTTCCCCGTGACCCCGTATGGGACCAGCGGTTCTGAAAACGTGTGTGTGTGTATACAAATGTACCGTAGTATTTTTTTCCCGTAAGAAACAGTAGTAATGTGCCCCCCCCCCCCCCGCAGCAAGAATTGGCCAAAGGGCTGATTTCACCCATCGAATGAGCCCTACTGTGTTCGGAACGGGAGCCCAGCCCTCCTGCACCCGCGTGAGCTCCGTCTACGGCGTCTCCAGCCAGCGCTTGGGTTCGGGTCGGCGAAGGGGACCCGGCCTTGGTGCGACGAGCGGGCCGCTTGAGCGCTTGAGCGCGCGTCAACGAGCAGACCTGCAGGGAGGGCACGTTTCCGAGCGCAAAGCCTCGCGTTTCCCTCCTTCTCCACTTTTTCATATTAACAAACACATTTGCTGTGAGCCAAGCTCTTTCCATTTGCACTGCTGCAAGTAATTAGTTTGGAATTGCGATTAAAAGTTTATGCTCCCACACTTTAGGCTTTGGATCTTGCAACGCAGCTCATTAATTATACATGTTTAGTTATTTTTCCAGCCTGCAATATAAATACTTCACCGCATGTGGTTTTGCGTTTCCCACCAACGCTCCAGTTCGCCGTATCCCGTCCTGACATTTCGCCGCGCTCACAATCTCCGAGGCTCAAATGTCGCTTTAACCGGAGTCGCTGGGGAAGAGCTGCGGGCTGCGGGCTGCAAAGAGGCCCTCTGTCACCCCAGCGTCTGAGTCACGGCGCACCCCGGGGGAGGCTTTGGGATCCAGCGCCAAACAGTGACATTTAGCCCCGGAAAGTGCTTCCGGATCCTTTTGAGCTCCGGGGCTCAGTGCTAATTCTTCACAGCGTAGCTGGCAGCAGCCCGAGCGGCGGAGCAGTTCTTACGTTGCGGCTCGTGTCTCACCGCGGCGCTCGACGGCGGCGTCGAGGTCAGGCCGCGAGGCGCGCGTCCGAGCCGCGCCGCTCCGTTCCGCCGGGAACGTTTGTGCCGCGCTACAGAAACAGCGGCGAACGCGGTGAACGCCGGGCCTAATGACATGTGCCGGGGAGCCGGGAGGGCGAGGATGGCCTCCGGGCGCTCGTCTCCAGCGAGGCGATGACAAAACGTGCGCAGCCTCCTCGTCTCCGTCTCGTCACAAAGGCTCCTGCGGGATTCTTCTCCAGCCGTAGCGGCGAGCGTCAAGGAGCGACGATGTCCTTCGAAACGAAGGGCGCGAGTCGCGCGTTTCGTCAGCTCGTCGCACCCGATTATGCGGATCTGGCCCCAGCGGCAAGAGGGTCGGCTCTCCCGGGGATGCCCGTTCGCCCGGATGCGAGCGTCGGTTGCCACGGGCAACGAGCCGCTCTTTGATCGGTGCCTCCGACGAAACGCGACCGCCGCGTTCCTCGCCAGCAGGCCGACACGCACCCTGCGCGGCCCGCGACGCCGGCGCCTTTGAAGCAAGCCAACAGCTGGATGAGCGGCAACTTCAGATAAAGCCCGTTCGCGGGTTTATCAGGCTCTCGCCAGAGCGGCGCGTCGCGCTCGCCAGCAGCGTCGAGGACCGATGCTCTTAATGCCAATCCAATCGCAGACAGCAGCCGTAATTGCTCGACGCTTCCGCGCTGGGACTCGGGCGCACCGTTTCGGCAAATAACCTCGGCACTTGCTTCACATGGATAATTACAAGCTCTCTCATTGTCTAATATCTGGGGATGAGAAAGAATGTAGCTCATTATTACAGCGAGCCCCCGGCCCCTTCCCTTCCTAATTCTGCTCAGTCGAAACGCGGTGCGTCGGTGTGTTTGGAGGAGCGTCGGAAGGGGAGCCTAAGAAACGGTAGAATCCATTATGATCGACGCACAATTAGCCGATAAGCCGGTCTCTGCGCTGCCCTGTTTTTCTTCACTCTCGCTCTTTAATCCAAGGAGGAGCCATCGGTGGAGATGAGCCGCTCGGGCAGGATTCCGTTTCGCTCCGTCTTTTCTTCCGCCGCCTGCTTACATAAGGGCGCCGGCGCCGGCGCCGAGCGCGAACGCCCGAGACTTTCGGTCGCCATGTTGCTAGATGCTGCGTTCCCCCTTTCATCCGGTGGAAATGTGATGAAAGCTGTAAAAACGCAGACGCTCGACATCAGGGAGCGCAGGTAGACGTGTGCGGGGTGCGAACGGGTTTGCGAGAAGAACACGCGCATCCTGCTGCGTGCAGACCGTGGCGTAAAGCGCAAAGTGTGACACTTTCACCCTCCACTTCCCTCCGCAGAGTGAAAAGAGCTTCGCGAAAGTGACAAAGTGGCCTAAGCTGGAACACGTGTGTCTTGGCAGGGGCGTGAGAGGCGGATGCCCGGCACGTGCGTCCCGAGCTCTGCTCCGTGTTCCTCAAGAGCCGCTCTTTGAGAAAACGAGAAAGATTACGTAAGGAACCTGCTGCAGCGCGTGGAGAAGAGGGGAAAGTCTATGAATACAGAAGTGGGCGCGGGGGCAGCGAGCTGCGTCGCTGCTGGATGCGTCACCTTACGTTTCGGCATCCAGGGTTGCGCTCTGAGAGCTATAGAAACAAGGATAATAACAGAATGGTACGGATGTTGTTTTGAGAATCCTGTCTATGTGTGAGGAGCACAGTTACAAGTATCAACGCACTGATTTCACACACATCGCGCGTGTCTTTCGCTGCTTCCGGTCACTGGCTTCCAGCTCAGCGTTCCAGGTCTGAACCCCCTTTGTCGCTCTGGTACCTTTCATGGAAGCACTTATCATGAAGTGATGTAGTAAAAATTACCTTGCTGTGCAAATCGGTGAAAGGAGCTCAGTGCACAAACCTCACACTGCAGGTCACCTTGGACGCAGGGATCACGTTGCATTTATTTATGTATCACACGCTTTTCTCCAAAGCGACTTCCGGTGAACTCTCTGTCGTGTTATTAGCCAGCGCACCTTATTCACCGTGGTGACTTATACTGCTTGATACGCTGGGTCACTCATCCATACATCAGTGGAACACACACACACTCACACACTGTGGGTGTCATTGGAGTGTGGGAGGAAACCAGAGCACCTGGAGGAAACCCACAGGAACACGGGGAGGACATGCAATCTCCACACACACTGAGTGGGGAATGGAACCCACGTCCCCTCGCACCACGTAAATGGATAAATGTAACTGTGCTAAGAAAGAAACTACATCAACGGGCTGGACCCCAAGGAACGCCCGTATCTGCTTATGAAGCACCTGAAACGCGATTCGGTTTTCCGGGTATTTTCCAGTAGTCGGCGATCGCCCGGCGGTTCTGCATGGGCCTCGTGTCTGCGCGAAATACTCCGGCGCGGACGGTGAAGCGCGCCGCCTTGCTGCGCCGCGTTCGGCGGCAAACGGCTGAGCAGAGGCGTCAGTTTGAACCCGTGACGGACAGCTGTCAATCGGTCGGCGCGAAGGCTCACTTTGGCCCCGGATCGATCCCGGTTCCGCTCATCGAGCTTCACTCGAGGTGCGATTTCGACTCGAGCGCCGGAGCCGTTAATTATCCGGCGGCCCGTTGGTTTACTTAACAGATTGTGTTTACGGCGCTTCCGAGGCGAGGCTACGGCGCTGATTCATGGCGCGCGTCCGACAGGCACGGGGGCCTCCGAAGATACAGTCTGTTGGCTGCCGGTGATTTGTAAACAGGAGAGGGCTGTTGAGACGACTGCAAGATAACAGCAATGCGTGGAAATCGTCTCAGCATTCGCACAAACATAATAAGGTTATTTATACACCGCGATATTTATTTATTTATTTGTTTATTTATTTTTAATTTTTTTTTTCCTCCCCGCGTGCGCCGCACACACGCCCATTGAGAGCGACACGCAAAGGGTGGAAGCGGCACAACCAGCACAAAGCGGCGCAATAACGACACGCAAAGCCGTCCACAGCGGCAGCTCAAGGGCCTCGTTACAGGTTTGATTTGCACCCAACGGACGGCCCTTTACCAGGGTACAAAGGCCTCCGGACGAGGCGCGCGGGGATCCTGAGCACGTGAGGCGCTCTAAGACGGCACCGCGACGCCTGCTCGTCCAGCAGCTCGGAAGAGGGCGGAGGTCAGCGCCGGCGTCGCTTCGGTCCTCTCGCCCGCACCGAGACGCAGTAAAACACGGTGCGGCGCGTCGAGGACCGGCCTGCTGCGGCGGAGCCCTTTATCGGGGCAGGCCGACCGCGACGAGCTCTTTCCTCGAACCTCTCGCAGGGCGTCCGCGCTCCTCACGTGCTTCGTAAGACAATTTGAAAAGCAGATGCGGATTTTCTCCATGAAGGACAACAGAACAGAGCCCATAATTTGCCTGCGGCGGGAGGATTATGAGTGTGTGTGCAGCGCTGTGTAATCTGGCGGCGCCCTGCCGGGAGACGGATTAGCCTTTCCTTTTTTACAGCGCCGCCGCGGAGAAGGACTCCAGTTTGCGTCCCGTGGGAGCACGTGTCCGTCGCGACACGTTTCGCCCGTCCATCGTGTTTCGGACGTCACGGTCGAGACCCGACACCCTCCTGGGTGGGGGTTGGTGCGTGCGGGTGATGCTGTGTGATAGGCGTGTGTTTTGCGGGCGGCTGTTTGCTGGAGCGCATCTCACACACCCTGCTTCAGCCGCAAGGGCTCGTCTGAATGAGGACTCACCTGGTGCCAAGGCCTTTGGGCGCCGTCCTCAGCGAAGGGGGGTGACAGAAAATCGCTCTCGCGGGCGGCACGGTGGCACAGCGAGCAGCGCTGGCGGCTCACAGCGCCTGGGTGGTGCGAGAGGGTGTGGGTTCGACTCCCATTCAGTCTGCGTGGAGTTTGCATGTTCTCCCCGTGTTCCTCCGGGTGCTCTGGTTTCCTCCCGCAGTCCGAAGACATGCTGTTCAGGTTCCCCCATAGTGTGTCAATGAGAGCGTGTTCCACTGATGTATGGATGAGTGACCCAGTGTAAGTAGTGTATCTACCAGTGTAAGTCACCGCGGTGAATAAGGTGTGTGGGCTCACAACACTGCATAGAGTTCACTGGAAGTCACACACACACAGTCTGCTAAATAAATAAATGAATGTGAATGTGTCACACAAGGACCTGAACCTCGCAGTCGTTCCCAAACGGACAGAAATTGTAGAGAACAGAAGAAAGCGAACTGAGGATAAATGAGAAAACTGAAACGTGTATCTTTGAAAACGCGCAGCTTGACTGTTCATAACACAGGAATAGGCCTTACAGGAAGACACAGCTGGACAGGTGTGCGCTTCTGACACGCAGGTGGATTAGCGCCAGGTACAGGGGACGTTCTCACCTGGCCTCTCTTGTCTCTCCAGGTTGTCTCTAAGCAGTTACTCCAAGATGAGCTCGCACTCCTCTGACGAGTTCTTCCAGGCCATGAACCACGCGGAGCAGACCTTCCGCAAGATGGAGAACTACCTCCAGCACAAACAGCTGTGCGACGTGCTGCTCATCGCCGGAGACCACAAGATCCCGGCCCACAGGTGAGTAGGGTTCCGCACGACTAGGATGGATGGAAGGATGACGTCACCCGACGCTGCCGTCGCGGAGCCTTAGCGGGAACGCCGCTATGCCGTGTTTCTGGGTCTCAAGTCAAGTCCGTGCCGAGTCTCGTCGACCTCGTCGGGAGACTCTCGCCTGCAAGCTCTGCGCTCCGCTTGCGTCCATCCATCCGGTTGCTGCCCATCCTCTTCTTCCTTCGGCCTTCCCAGTCATCATGCAGTTTCGAGAGAGTCCAAGCTTCTCGTGACGTGTCCAAAGTGTGAAAGCCTCATCAGTGTCATCATCTGAGCTTCCGGTGACACTTCCGGCCTCATTTGATCCAACATCCATCCGTTTGTGTCCTTAAAGGTCTTCTCCCGCACCACGGTCCGGAGAGTCTGTGCGTCTCCTGTCCTGCTTCTTCAGCGCGTAGAGCTCCCACCCGTAGTGTCACAGAGAATACCGTGTTTGTGGCGCGGTCACCGAGGCTTTGCGGTGACGACAGCGGCCGAAACACACAAGACGGTTCAGTGGAGTTTCGATTTACTTCCCGTTTCTCCCCGTGAGACTCTAAGCCCCGGAGATGAGCTCCGTACGAGAGCGTGAAGCCCCAGCTGTGACCTGTACACACATCCGGCCGCGGTGCTGTGAAAGCAGGACCTTGGGGACGCCGACACGCAGGGCCGCCGCGGGTTCACCCGGCACACGCGCACCCCACCCTCCGCAGGGCCCACCTTCACGCAGCGTGAACACACAGACGGTGTCAGTAGGTGCTCGGAAACGCGGTAAACTACAGTATTCTACTGGTCCCGCTATGCTAACGAACCATAGTTAAGTCCCTGCGAAGGAGACGTCTACGGTAAACATGTCATGACGGAAGGAGCGGCGACCCTTCGTTTCGGTCCCGGCTCCGGCGTTCAAACCGCTGTCCCGCTCTGGTCTCTCTCCGCTCCGGCTGCAGACTGGTCCTGAGCGCCGTTTCCGACTACTTCGCCGCCATGTTCACCAACGACGTACGAGAGGCCAAGCAGGAGGAGATCAAGATGGAAGGAGTGGATCCCGAGGCCCTGAGATCCCTGGTGCACTACGCGTACACAGGTGAGTCCTCGGCGACCGCCTCCGTTGCTCGGCAACAGCGAGACCAGAACAAGCATCCCTACGCGCCGATCATCTGTCACGCATGACGGCGAAACTGGATGTTTTCCCTCGACGTGAACGTGTGCCAGTTCACCCCAGGTGTCACGCCTGCCGTAGTTTACCACGTGCACCCGCTCCCAGGAGAGGCGCACCGCTGCTTTCGCTTCCCTGTTTGAGGTTCACGCTAAGAGAGTGAAGGCGCCGGCAGGGGCAGGGCGAAGCATTGGGAAGTGCGTGGCCTTGGGAGGCAGACTCGTCGCACCTCGATCCCTCTGCACTCAGGGAACACGAGTTCTGCGCACGAGCTCACAACTTCTCACACTTCCTGAACTCGAGGTCTGATCTCATTCATGTCCAGCGTCTCAGAGGAGGCAGCAGAAAGTCTCCATGCACTCATGTGACACGGGGGGTCGCGTTCCCTCTTCGGAACAAACGGGGTTCAAAATTATTTCAGCTGGAGGCCAACGTCTGCGTTCAAACTGGGGCGTCTTTATGGACCCTCGAGAGAACTTACTTTTACTTTCACTCATTTCTCAGACTCTTTCCTCTAAATTCAGAGCAAAGAAAGACGAATCCACAACCAACAAAGAGCTTTAGACACACACACACACAAGACTATGGACACACAGCATGCGTGTGTGACACCATCACGTTGTTGGTTCACATCCCTCCAGTAGCTCCTATAGAAGCGACATTCAAATAGCAAATACACAGATAATCGTAGCAGATGGTGTTGGACTCGTTGATGGAGCTGGCGGGAGAACAGGGGAGAAGCGGCTCTCAAAGAGATGGGTTCGAGACCCTTCTTCAGTGTGCGAGGAATTCAGCAGCTCTGAGGGACACAGCGGGGACAAAGCTGAGAAGCTAAAGATTTCTGATTTTGGACGCTTGAGTGGGACGACTTAGTGTCCAGAGGTGGAGGAGCTCAGTGCTCTCGCTGTGCTGCGGGGGGTGCAGGTCTTGTATTGGTGTCGCTCTAATTGAGCAATAACCGGTCGGAATGACGCGCTTGTAGATCGGTGGCGCCGGCGTTCAGCCCGGCGGGATTCGCGCACACAAATCGATGGAACACACCAGAGGCTTTCGAAGCAGTTCACCGTTCGGCTCAATTTTACTACATTTCCCTCCGAAACAAAGAGCAAACTCCAGCGTGGGATTCTTTTGATTTCTCCAGCACCTGACACAATCAATCTGGCCAGCAGACAAGCGCGAGCTCATCAACTTCTACTGAAATACACACTGCCGCTGCACTCCAAGGAACCGACGGCAGTGGTTGTTTTACCGTGCACCGTGGTAAAACTCTAATACGAATTCTCCCTCCATTTTTTTTCTCTCGGTCACTCAAGCGACGTCTCCAACCCCTGCGGCTCTCAAGTGTCTCTTTGTTCTCTAACCGCCTCCGAACAAGGACCATTGTTTCTGGAAGGTTCTGCAGGTGTTTCGATGACCTTTGCTTCACGGAGGCGTGTCGACCTCACCCGTACAGCGAAGCGCCTGCCTCGTGTGGGACCGGCGCTCTGACGCGTGTCGGCGAGCGCAGCTGAAAGTGTCCCGCTGTCTCCCGCCCGCCGGACAGGTGTCCTGGAGCTCAAGGAGGAGACCATCGAGAGCCTGCTGGCCGCCGCCTGCCTGCTGCAGCTCTCCCAGGTCATCGAGGTCTGCTGCAACTTCCTGATGAAGCAGCTGCACCCGTCCAACTGCCTGGGCATCCGCTCGTTCGCCGACGCCCAGGGCTGCGTGGAGCTGCTCAACGTGGCCCACAGCTACACCATGGTAAGTGGCACCGGGGTAGCGAACGGGAACCCTCACAGCAAACAGACAGGGAGCGACATAAGACTGACCTTTTTATGCAGTAATTACTGTGCAATGTGGTAAGGAGCTCTGGGGACAGCAGGTGGCGTAGCGGTTAGTGTTTCCCCCTTCCTCTCGTCAGACTCAGGTTCAAATCTCACGTTCTGCTGCGGTGCTCTTGTTCGAGGTGCTCGACGTGAACAGTAAGCGCTACCGTGCTGTATGTAACCCGGTGCTGTAATGACCTTGGAAGAAGAGGTTCACTGAAAAAATGAATGTTGACACACCCGCAGAAAGAACAGCAACCACAAGGATGTGTGATACTATACTGGTGTTGTTATGACTTGTTATTTAAATGCTTTTACTCGTGACGCTGGTTTGTTTATTTGGACAAAGTGAAAATGGCACTGAAAATGGCCACGCTGCAGTACAACAGCGTCCAACCTGAGGACAATAAGAGCGCTTCGCGTCTTGCGGACGAAGCCGCAGCGTGTTGCACAACGGTGTATTTTGCACGTACCGCGTGGCACTCGGCTCCGAACGGCCTTTCGGAGAGCAGGGTCTCCGGTGAGGACAAGAACGGGGCTTCTGTTGAAATGAGGCCGCAAACCCACAGGTGCGACTCGTTGTTCTCCTATTAAGTGAAATTCTTTCCGGACTCCTCATGTCCCAAAAATTGCGAAGGGAGCAGAGAAAATGGGCCACTTTGCGACTCGATGAAAAATGCACCGCATACAGCGTGTGGCTGAGACACGTTGTCGGGAAGTGAGGGAAGCGGGAAAAGAGTCAAGAGAAGTAATTTCCAGCAGGGCCTCGTGCCTCGGCGTCACTGTGGGACGGCGGCGAGGGGCGGCGAGGGGCGGCGAGGACGTGTGCCGGGATTCAGGCCGCACAGCCACAGGATGACACGCCTCCCGAGGAGCGCGGCGACACCGCCGACGGGGGCCCTTATCTCCTAAGGAACATCTGTCGGCCGCCGCCGCCGAGAGCCTAATCCAACGAGGGGACGCGACAGCGCGGCTTCCTGTTCCGTCCCTCCAATGAGCTCCGCGGCGCTCCCCGGCCGCCGTCCTCTGGGTGCACGTTAGCGCCTCTATTTCTGAAAAGGCCGCCGCTCCTCTCTTCGCACTGCAGCATCGTGACATCCTGTTAGATTCCGCGCTGCTGGCAGCGCACAGATTACACCGAGAGCACTTTGCCGAGCGCGGAGCGCGAGGAACGCGGCGCCGACACCATGTTTCTCTTTTCGGCTTCTATGGAGCGCGTGCGGTAGCTTCCCAGCGGACGCAATCTGAGGCTACGAGGGGAAAAATAAACGCGCTGACGTCCGTAAGGCAGCTCCGCTGATCCGTCGCGATTTTGACTACACAACTAGAAAAGACGCGAGAGCAAATGTGCGACACGGGATCAGCGGCCGAGCAGGTCGTTTTGCCGACCCCCCGTGTGGATTAGCGTGGCTCCGCCATCAGAGATACTGTCGCGCCCCCAACGGCGCATCCAACGCACACACCTGCGACCGCTCAGGGAGGCAGGGCGTAAAGAGGCTGCCCGGACGCAGAGCCTCATCCAGAGAAGACGCAGCTCGCGAGAAAGCCTCTTTCCCCGTTTCCCGTCCCGTGTTTCCTCGGGTTCGGTCTTCCGGTTCCTCGACTCTCAGCTCCATCACCTCGGCTCTGGTCTTGTCTGCTCCTCGGAACAGCGTACGCCCATCGATCGACCCCTGCCTGCCCCACTACGCGAACGCGCACCGGCGCCTGGGTCCGTCGGCAGAATCCCTGTCATCAACATGACGAGATTCTGTCTTCATTTACATTCATTCTTGCACTCGGGGAAAGAGTGGTTTTCAGATGTTTGTCGCAGAGCGGTCATCGCATCCTCGATTCTCCAGATTCCCCGCCATCGCCACGACTGAGGGCTCCGCGGCACGGCCGCGCAGCTAGGCGGGTTCGCGGAGCGCGCTGTGTTTGTCTAATGGAGACCTTCGAGGCAGGGATTGAAGGCTCTCTGTGATCGGGCATGAGACGATCAGCGCTAAGCTCCCGCGCCTCGTTCTTGAGCCGCTCTCTCGCACGTTCTGCACGAAGCGCCCAGATCCCAGTTGTAGAACAACCGAGGGAACAGGCCGGCGCGCAGGGAGCGGGCGAGAGGATTTTCTCTGCTTTTGTATCGTCTTTTCTTCTTCTTTCCTTCTCGGATGTTACAAAGCGCGCGTGAGGACGGCCGATCCCACAGCGCAACAGCATTGTGGATTCTGCGCGGCGGCCTGAGCTTGTGGCTCGGAGCTCAGCGGCGGATTGGGGATGAAGAACATTTCAATGACATCAAACAGCCAAAGAATGAAAAATGTCTTTCAAAGTTTTTGGTTGGGGAAAAAAGACGGCTCTCTGATGCTGTGGCTTTGTGGCAAAATGTGTCATTCAGCCCGACATCACAGGAAAATACGAGTCCATGTTGTCTCCACACATACGAGATGATGACCACAAGCGATGCCTAAGAGATGAAGCGCTTGTAGGCGTGATCTGACGGCTGACCTTGAAAGTATTTCGTTTTCATCAACATTTGCCATGTGAACGACATCACTGAACCTTTCCACCGTGAAAGCGCTCCCCAACACACACCCTGTTGCCTCCCAGTTAGCGCCACCATCAGCAGCCAATGCGATCATGGCTCATCCCATCGCTGACACCATCGCTGATCGATCCGTTGCAGGAACACTTCCTGGAGGTGATCCAGAACCAGGAGTTCCTCCTGCTCCCCACCACGGAGATCGTGAAGCTCCTGGCCAGCGACGACATCAACGTCCCTGATGAGGAGACCATCTTCCAGGCGCTCATGATGTGGGTGCGGCAGGATGTGCAGCAGCGCCAGCAAGACCTTGGCCTGCTTCTGAGCTACATCCGCCTGCCCCTGCTGCCCCCCCAGGTGAGCCCCTCACCCAAAGCGCGGCGAGACAATCGTACGTGTTTATCCACTTTGCCGTCTATTTGCTTCCGCTGTTTGATGCGGCCGAAGTGCTTCAATAGGAAAACTGCTGAAACACGCTGAGATTCGTTTATTACTACTGGACAAACACCTACAGAACGTTTCATACACAGAAATCAGGGCTTTGTGTCAATCACATGTGATTCCTGCATTATTTTTCTTCAATTTTGCACAAAATAAAGCAGTTCTCCCGCATCGCTCCCAAATATGTATCATTAAAGACTTGTCAGCCTTCAGCCGTCGTTCGAGGGGTAAAAATAGCGTCTGGTTTTCAAGCGTCTGAAGCACGAGGAGCATCCAGTTAGTGACGCAGAAGAGGCGGCACTGCAGTGCCTGGCCCTCCTGGCGGAGACACGTACGGGCGCCGTCTTCGTTTGCAGCGCAGAATATCAAGCGGAGTTCACCCGAGGGGAAGGCAGCACACATCACACAGCATAGCGGCTTGGAACGGAACCTGCCGGAAGCCCCCCGGGCGACACGGAGCCCGAACATGTTTCCGAGCTGCATGTGTCCAATCGCGGTAGCTTTTTACCGCTTCCTCGCCACAGCATCCGAGCACAGGTGTGCGACACGCTGAGAAAGCCCAGGTGAGGGGGCTGACGACGCGGCGGGAGGCCCCCCCTCTCTGACGGAGGGGAGGAGGCCCTGCTCCGCAGCGCCCTGCTCCTCTGCAGTCAGTCGGTGTTGCAGTACAGAAACATTGATAGACATAGAAGAGCTAAGTTATCGAATTACGTTCTATGTTCAACTGTGCTTGCGCTACACCGCTGAGCTCTTCATCATCAGACAGGTGAGCTCTGGACACGACACATACATTGCGGGTGGACCACACTGTCCTGCTCTTATTTCCTTCACTTTTGGACAAAGTGATGGGTCCCCTCGATGTGTCGTACTGCGATATTCTCCGTGAGTCGAAGCTAACAAACCCGAGGGAACTGCAGAACATGCAAAAGCAGTCCGTTTAGTTTCCAGCGTGTTTCTTTCATTATCTTGGCTGCAGTGCAGCAGATATACACACACACACACACACACACACACACACACACACACACACACACACACACACACACACACACTGTCTGAACTGCTTGTCCCATACGGGGGAACCAGAGCCTAACCTGGCAACAAGGGCGTAAGGGGACACACCCAGGACAGGACGCCAGTCCGCCGCAAGGCACCCCAATCGGGACTCGAACCCCAGACCCACCAGAGAGCAAGACCTTGTTCAACCCACTGCGCTACCACGCCCCCTGTAGCAGATACAAAATATTCAAAATAATTGTATTTGTGAATTTACATGTAGAAAATATGCATTTCTCAGCACGCCTCAGTGCACACTTCGTGTGTCACATTTGATTGTGTCCAATTTCAGCTCCTCGCTGATCTGGAGAATAACAAGATGTTTTCAGAAGACCTGGAATGTCAGAAGCTGCTGATGGAGGCGATGAAGTATCACCTGCTTCCCGAGCGCCGGCCCATGCTGCAGAGCCCCCGCACCAAGCCGCGCAAGTCCACCGTGGGGGCGCTCTACGCCGTCGGGGGCATGGACGCCACCAAAGGTCCCGTGCATGCCGAGTCCTGCCTTTCGCACGATATGCTGGTCCAGCATCAGTTCACCGCCGTCCGTCTGGCCCCCTTCCGACCGGTCCGTCACCAACCGGCCCACCATCGGCTTGTCTCCCTTCAATTGGCCCCCCTCTGACTGGCGTACCATTGATTGGCTTCCTTCTAATTTTCCCCCTCCTGACTGGTGTGTCACCGACTGGCCCACCATCCGCTGACGTCCGTCTAGTTGGATCCATCTATCAGTCCACTAGTGATTTACTGGCTCAACTGCCATTAGTAAATTTTGCGTGTTGCCACAGCTGTCTGCTACAAATGATGCTGAGACCGGGTTCAAAAACACTGGACTGGAATGGATTCATTGCCTTTATAAGATCTGATATGGGGGTGTTTGTTTTGGGGGGGTTCTGGTCACACACACCATGCAGCATGAAGCTCAACTCCCTTCTTGTGGACCTTTGCAGCTAAGAGAATTCAGAAGTGATGTGCACAGCACAATCCACAAGTCGGGACCATGTGCCCGAGAGTCCCGTGATGACTGCGGTGCTCGCAGAACGCCGTGTGTACCTCACGTGGCCGGCTGCTTCTTTGTAACGTGTCAAAAAACAGAAATTCTGAGATTCAACGGCAGGGAGAGATGACTGAATAATAAGAACCCTGAAGAAGGGTTCCTGCAGCCAAGAGAGGGCAGCGCAGGACACACATCCACAGCGGTGTAAAACCCTGCTCTGGGCAGGTAAAAGTGTGTCCTCACAAAGCCCACAGTCGATGCTGTGCTCAAAGCAGAGTAATTATCACATCCTGTTGTCCTTCCACAGCTAATGGCTCTTTCATCAGCGCCGCTTTGCTGATTGTCAAGAAGGAAGGCAGTGGGGGCATCTAATTGAGCCATTAGAGCTCGGAGCCCTTTGGCTCCGAAATACGATCCAATCAGCAAAGCGTGTAGCAGAGACAGCGCCTCCTCCCTGTGAGCCGAGAGCAGCGCGCCATTAATGAAACATCAGGCATTAACACCTTGCTTTGAACGTGAGGAAACTGTAATATGCAGCTCGGCAGACAGCTGAACAAAGAGAGGGACGATTTTTATGACATTCAAGCACTTGGGAGCACAATCTGGACCGGCCTGGAAAGAGTCTTTAATGGGCCACATTAATGGGGTAATTATGGCACCTTGGAGGGAATATTGTTGAGGTGGGCAGGGGGGTGAGGGGGTCTGGTCGCCAAGACTCTGGGTACTTGACATTAGAGGTCCTTTGGGTAGCAGGATCTCAAGCATGAGGGCGTGTGCATCTCTTTGAGGGCTTACACTGGTGTAAAGAAGGTCAGGAGATGTGTGATGCTTTACCCTCTTCAAGCCCATTGCATCCATAGTGCCCGATGGTGCAAGAAACAAGGTGAAATTCTAAAAAACGGACTCCATTTGTTCGCCGCCTGCCTAGCGGAGCAGTCGCTGGGGCGTTGGCTCGCGGGAGATGCGCATGTCCTGCCTAGGCTCCTCAACTCCCGGCTCTCTGCTCATCTCCAGGTTCCACGACCATCGAGAAGTACGACCTGCGCACCAACACGTGGATCCAGGTGGGCGTCATGAACGGGCGGCGGCTGCAGTTCGGGGTCGCTGTGATCGACAACAAACTGTACGTGGTGGGGGGCCGGGACGGCCTCAAGACCTCCAACATGGTGGAGTGCTACAGTCCTGTGACCAAAGTGTGGTCCACCATGCCGCCAATGTCGACCCACAGGCACGGACTTGGTGAGTGGTCTCTTCCGCATTGTTTACGTGACTATAAGTAGCCTGAGTGCATTTCTGTGGACGCATTTCTTGGCGCAGTGCGTGTCCCTGAAACACGCATCTTCTCTTCACTAATGTTGTAAACAACACCATTGGAGGTTTAGAAGCTGTGTTTGTCTGGTGGGATGCCTGGACAACCTGACAAAACGATGTCAAGCTTCTCATAATCGGTCTATTTTTCTCCCTCTATCATGAGCGATTTCTGCTTTGTTTTTGCGGTTGAGAAGAACATGCTTTGCACCTCAGTCTGGCACCGATGCCAAAGATAGAGCCCCACCTCATGTGCTTCCTGTTTGTGGAGTTTGTTTGCACAACAGCCAGGAAGTGGCTTGCAGCTGTTGGAGCACGTCGTGCACAGGAAGCCCTTACTTCACCTCAGGGTTTGGTGGCGTCGCTCCGGTGACAGACCTAAGCTCACAAGCAGAAGTACACATCCCACACAGGAACCCGTCGCCAAACCCTTGAGAAACCCCTATAAATGAACGTAACGCTGACTTGCCTGACAAAGACAGTGTGTGAGCTGGCAACGTGTCTATGATGAAGAAGGCCACCTGGATCCAGTTTTATCGGCGAGATGTACAATGACGGGTGACGTGTGTCAGGGAACTCAGGTGGGCGGAGGTGGGCCATCCCTGCAGAGATGATCACCTGTTCAGGAAAGTGGTGCTCAAGGCCTCGATGGTCTCAAAACTGTGCTGAAGGCCAATGCAGCCATCAAGTTGGTCAGAGAAGGTAGCAGCGGAAGCATCAGAGGAGGCACCGTGGACTGTTCCTCTGTGATTGGAGCCCTTCCTGTAATCAGGTTTGGGGTTTGGGGATGACCAGTCTCTCCAAGGTGCAGAGCACATGGTCCACATAAGTGCCTGAGCAATATGCATCCAGTGACAATGGTTTGGGGTCTTCAAATATTCATGCTCAAGATGTCTTAGCAGTCAAAGCAAGTGACTGATCAAAGCTCTCCAGTGAGCGCGCTCGGTGGAAGTTGCTAATGCTCACACGCAGCTTAGCGGTTTTCCGCTGCGATGAGTTGGCCACAACTGGTGTCATGCTGTGCTGATGTTGGTGGTCTCCTGTTGCAATACAGGAAGTCTATTGTGAAGGTGGTGGTCTCCTGCTTTGACTGTGGTGACAGACAGAACTGAGGTGTTTTCTCAAACTTGAGCTCAGAATTCACGATATCAAGTTCAAGTTCAAGTTGTTTTTATTGTCATTCTTCTATACAGCTTGTATAGAGCGGAACGAAGTGTCGTTTCTCCGGAGACCATGGTGGTGCAACGCAGAACGGAGTACCAGACAATAATAAATACGCAGGACAGGACGTGGACGCGGACATGGGCTGTGAGCTGTAGGCAGTTGTGGTGTAGCGTAGTGCTGGGTTCGCTGATTGACTGTGCCAGTTGAGCGTTGGGAGGCAGCAGGGCGTTGAGTAGTCTGACTGCCTCAGGGAAGAAACTGTTGCGGAGTCTGCTGGTGGTGGCTCGGATGCTCCTGTACCTCCCGCCAGATGGCAACAGGGCGAAGAGTCCATAAGAGGGGTGAGAGGGGTCGTCCGCAGTGCCGGTGACCTTGCGGATGCAGCGGTTTTTGTACGAGGAGTCGATGGCGGGAAAAGGGACTACGATGATCTTTTCAGCCGTTCTTACCACTCGCTGTAGGGTCTTGCGATCGGAGACTGTGCAGTTCCCGTACCACACGGTGAGACAGCTGGTCAGGACGCTCTCTATCGTCCCACTGTAGAAGATGATGATATGATGATGGTCAAAAGGCCAGATCCCAAGCCGTAACACACCCACGGTGGTCTCTGCCCAGGCATCGCTGTGCTGGAGGGTCCCATGTACGCCGTGGGGGGCCACGACGGCTGGAGTTACCTGAACACGGTGGAGCGGTGGGACCCCCAGGCGAGGCAGTGGAACTACGTGGCTAGTATGTCGACCCCCCGGAGCACCGTGGGAGTGACCGCGCTCAACGGAAAGTAAGGCCATTCGGCCCCTTCTGAGCACAGCAGCGAAACACTCGCACTCCTCCCCGATTCAGCTGCCCGTAAGACTACGAGCACATTGCCAAACCGAGATGCGGAAGCTGCGGCCTGGCGATGTCGCTGTGTAGCGTTAGCTGCTGAGCAGCTGTTATTCAGCTCCTTTTCCGTAGCGTTCTGTGAAGTGAAGGATGAGTTAGCACTGAGTTAGCACTGAGTTAGCACTGAGTTAGCACTGATTTAACACTGAGTTAGCATTAAGTTAGCACTGAATGAACACTTAGTTAGCACTATCTTAGCATTGAGTTGGCATTTGAGAGTTTCCTCAAGAGATGATTTCTGCATGTACCCCATTTGCCCCGGCCTACTCCGTGGTCCATACCGTGACACCCGCTGCCCCCCGCTGTCTCCCATATCCTACCTTTCAGCTATTAAGCTCTCCTGCTAAAGATGTTAGAAGCTACATCCTACCCTCGAACTTACACCTTCTGGTTGCGCTTCCAGATTGTTTGCAGTTGGCGGTCGAGACGGAAGCTCGTGTCTGCGGTCCATGGAGTGTTTCGACCCCCACACCAACAAGTGGAGTATGTGCGCCCCCATGTCCAAGAGGAGGGGGGGGGTGGGTGTTGCCACGTATAACGGCTTCCTGTACGCAGTGGGAGGCCATGATGCACCGGCCTCGAACCACTGCTCACGGCTCTCGGACTGCGTGGAGAGGTAACGCCATAAGGGTCTGGAACCAAACACCTTCAATGGGCATTTTCTGAGTCAGCAGCTGCCGTCGTGGTTCGAGTCACTGCCTCACAAACAAAAGATCCAGGTTTGAATCCCACCTCTGCTGTCGTACTCTCGGTAAAGGAACCTACCCTGAACTGATACAGTAAAAATTACCCTGCCGTATAAAAGGGTAAATCAGTGCAAGCAGCTTAACGAAAGAACAGCCTTCACCCTATATTATTCTTCATCGTCGTTTGCTCTTGATTGTTTTTCCCTCTTCATCATTCTTCATTGCTCATATATCAGCTCTCAGCATCTGTGTCTCACATTTACATTCATTCATTTAGCTGATGCTTTTCTCCAAAGCGAGTTATAATCTTAAGGTTACAATTATTTGCCCATTTATACGGCTGTGTAAACTTCTACTGGCGCAATATAGGGTAAATACCTTACTCTCAAAGGTACGACAGCCGGAGGTGGGGATCGAACCTGTGATATGACTGGAACCTCACATATACACTGATATTCCTCATCTTCTTGGTTCACTTCTGAAAATGTAAGCATCTAGTGACACCACAGCACTTTTCTCTCTGCTTCCATTCATGTATCATTGAACAACAGCTCCTCCGCTTTGCGGCGACATGTGCACGGATGCTCATCGTTGCTGTGTCATGTCAAAGTCATAAAGCAGGGCTGGATTTTGGCAGAAACTTTGCTGCAGTGCGGTCACACACGCTTCCGTCAGGGAGCGACCGCTGAAAGGAACGGTCACCGAAACCACCGCTGTGACGCAGCAGGGAAGCGATGCAGGGAGCAGCTTTTTCACACCCGCAGAGATGTGCCCGGAGAAAAATGAAAGGCGATATCAAACTATTTACAGTGAGAGATTGCTTTTGATCTGGCTGCCACCTGCGAATGATCAATGTTGTGCGGAAAACAGAAATACCCAGAATGCCCAGTGTACCACAAACCAATAGTGTAGGTGGAGCGAGCGACATGAACTCAAGGGTTCCCCCTGGTGGCGCTGCGTGGTCACCTCAGGAAACGGGAATTCTTCGGGTTTCTGTCGCCCTCTGCTGGTGAAGAGTAACTCTGCGTTTTTGGACTAAATGAACCCTAAATCAACCCTAAATGAACCCTGAATCAAAAGGTGTGCGAACAAGTGCTCGGGAGCATGAGCCGAAAATTGAAACCAAACTTTAAAAAAACTTTTAAAAATTTACATTTGCATTTATGATTGCGCTTTATTGTGTTTGATTTTATACATAGTACAGTTACGCAACCTTATAATGAAGGGCTCTGAAACTGGCTGTGGTCGTGTGCGTGAATCTCTGACCGCAGCTGTAGACTGTAGTTAGTTCTGCGAAACTAATAAACGGTGGGAAAATTATTGTTTGAGTTTTTCTGAATTGAACAGATGAGCAACAGCTACGAGGGACATTTTTTAGCCTAGAGCTTCACTTTCACCGCAGACCGTGAGCAGCCTTTCCATCTGCAAGGTTTTGATTTTATTACCTTTTATCACCTTTTATTACTTTGCATTCATAAAGACCGTGGGTGTCAAACTCAGTGCACAAAGGGCCTAAGTGAGAGCTGAAAATTAGAAAAATAAGAGCGGAAGAGTGAGAATGAATACAGATACAGTGTCGAGTGCAGTGGTAAAGTAAGCAGGTAAAGGGGTCGAAGGACACACTGCAGGCCTCCAGGCTCCTCCATCGCTGTCCACTTGACAGCAGTGCGTGTCTCTGCAGGTATGATCCAAAGACGGACACGTGGACCACCGTGGCTCCCCTGAGTGTCCCGCGGGACGCTGTTGGAGTCTGTCTGCTTGGAGACCGGCTGTACGCCGTCGGCGGCTATGACGGGCAGACCTACCTGAACACTGTGGAGTCGTACGATGCGCAGAACAACGAGTGGACCGAGGTAAGCTGGCGCCCAGACCCCACCTCGACCAGTGCCTGCCACCGCTTCTGTGTTAGTCATTGCTGTCACGAACGCTTTAGTCATCATCATGACACCGATCATAGTGTTATTGTTGTCGAAACTGCCCTCTGGATTCAGTTTCCTCCCCTTTTGTTGATTGTGCTTGGCAGTTTATTAGACAAACACAGGCAGCTGCATAACATTTTCAGTGTGTTAGTCATCAGTGCGATGACAGTAAGAGCATTATCACTGTCAACATTCGTCCCGGAATTCAGTTTCCTTCTGTGTGTTTGCCTTTCGCCTTCATAATACACACATGGAGAGCTATTACATGTGCCCTTCACACACTAATAAGTATTTTTACTTATTATGCCTATATGCAAGATGAGCAGCAAATAAATGGAGGCATCTTTCATTGACTGTAACTTAGTAGGAAATGTGACTTTGGAGTTACAAACAATTCAAGTTACAAACAGACTTGCGGTTCCAGTTGTGTTTGTAAGTCCAGGAGCCAGCGCTCTTCCGTTGACCAGTGACTTTTAGTTCCATGTCGTCTCTGGCACAAACATGTCATTTTTTCCATTATGACTCTGGGGAGGAAGGCAGACTGTAGGACTGTGTGAGCAGCTGAAAACGCCTCCCTGTGTTTTTTGGCGACGCGTTAACCGTGCGCGTGTGTTGCAGGAGGTGCCCCTGAACATCGGAAGGGCAGGCGCATGTGTGGTGGTCGTCAAACTGCCCTGAGGACCAGCAGGCCTCCCCGTGCGAGAGCCGAGTGGAGAAATGTTCTACGTACGATGACCGACACTAAGCAACGAGAAACATTCCACGGGGCAGCAGGGGAGGGGGGGTCGCCTTCGGTGCGCTCGGACACTGACCGTATCCCTGACGTTCACCCGAGAGGTTGGACCTGACTATTAAATCAACATCTACATTGACTGGATGCACACGAGCTACTGAACCGCGTGGAGGTGAAGAGGCTGATGGGAAATACTGGGCAGACGGAGACCACCAGGCGTCACCGCGTAGACGGCAGCACGGTAAAATCGCAGTAAGACCACAGTAAGACCGACATGGAATAGCGTGTAAATAGAACAATCACAGTTTTAAAAGATCACTTTGAGGACATAGATGTGAGTTATTCCATCTGCGAGGTGGTGAGGAAGAAGCGGCGCTCCTCTCTGTCCCTTTGTACATATTCTGTTTTTAACTCGTTTCTTTTATGGGGATCAACACTGGAACACTGTGAACATTTTGGATGATGTACTTACTGCAAGAACACTGAGTTACGTTTTTTTGAAAATCAGTCCAGCGCAAAAATAATAATGATAATAATAATAATGATATTATTATTATTATTGTTGTTATCCTTATTATTATAAAAATAATAATAATAAATCGCTCACGCACCATCTATACTTAAAACTGTAATTTGTAGGATAGTCAGAGATTTGTTGTTGATAATTTTAGAGAAGAAAGAAACACTTAGAAAACGCAAAAGACAATTTTTAGAAGACGAAACAAGAGTGGACATTTTCTAAGGAGAAATGTTTTTGGAGAGAAGCTCTTTTGCCCTCCGCAGAGTGACACCAAAGTCATTTACACACGTGTGACAAGTGTCCTGACTCGCTAAGCTAATACAAAAGAAGTTTACAACATAGTGAATTTTCAAATATATCATATTGATATTTTACATAACTGTAAAGCTTTTTGCAGTTTTCACCAACAGATGCTCTCGTGTAAATAAACTCATTGCTAAACCACCGCATTAAAAAAATATCTTCAGCAAACTTCCTCTTTTTCGTGGCATGTTAGCTGGGTTTACATTTGTATGCTGAATGTCAATGGCCTCACACACACGCGCGCGCACGCACACACACACGCACACACACACACGCACACACACACACACACACACACACGCGCACGGAAGCATTCCGTATGTTACCCATGTATATGTGCCAAGGTTTCTGTGTGACGCCGTCATGCGTGACACACACACAGAAAACACGAACTGGAACTTGATGCTTATTTTTGAAGTTTATACACATATGGCTGCGAGGTGGAATACACTAAACACAGACACACACACACGCTCACAGAGTTTTAACAACAGTAGATACTTACATATGTAATGCCGACATGCTTTAGCTCTGGTTTTGTTTTCCAGTATTTTATAAGGCATGCAGATGGATCAATAAATCAATTTTGTTCTCTATGTCTCTGTGTGTTTCATTGGTGGACACTGGCTTGAAACGAACCGCTGCGTCCACAGCGTAATTTACCACGGGACAGAGAACTGCTGCACTGTCCCTGCAGGGAGACGTTGGCACTGGCGCCACTGGGATTTGAAACAACGCCGACCGGAACCCAGCCATTCAAAGCCGCGCAACCAGCAGCAGGTCTGTGTGAGTTCGAACGCGTGCTGTTCGGGTCGGCAGCAGGCCCACCCCTGTCCGTACGTTAATACACCAATATTGCAGCATAAACAGGCATATTGACTGTATGAACTCATAAGCAGAACCCTTCATGGAGACGCCTCCGGTAGTGAGCATCAATACCCCCCGTGGTTGTGAGGAGGTGTTCGTGTCTTTGTGGACTTTCCACAGTGTCCATTAGAACTTCCTTTCAAAAGTGAGACATGGTGAAAAGGCTTTAAAAACAGTATACATTCCTCATAAACAACATTTAAATATCTATGTTATTCTTCTTCTTCTTCTTATTATTATTATTATTATTATTATTATTATTAAGCCTGCCACAATGTGGTGCTGCAGGCTCTAGCCGGTGAGCCTCGTACATTAAGGGACCATGGTAAACTGTCCTTGGTTATACAGCCTGAGAACCTGCCACACAACTGTCGTTTGAAACGGACAGAAATGATGTCAATAATAATTCCTTCTAAAGTGCTTCATTAAGTCTGTTTATTCGCATGTTGAACTGCGAACAAAAGGCGAGGCGCTGCACTCCACAACAGGAGCAAGCGAGATCTGACTTTATGGGCGGTGAAGAACACGTGTCACGTGCTCCCGATTCTCACCTTGGGCCCCCGGTGCTTCCGTTTTCCCCGCGAAACGGGTTTGAGGCCCAGCGAGCAGCGGAATTCGGGCCTTGCGGTGCTGTTGCCCGTTCCTCCTGCTCATGGTGCTTTAGTCTCTGTCTGGGGCCCGACCTCATCACCACTTTCCCTTCCAGAAGCAGCTGCCCCCCCCTTCATCAGTGCATCTCTGTGCCGTTTTCTGCTGTGAAATTTACCATTTGTGCCATTTTTCTTCCTAAGGTGGCACTGCTCATTTTTGGCAGGATGTGACATCAGCCCCCCCCTCCCCGGTTCTGGTCCTGCCATGCGTGGCCACACCTGCTGTTGCACCTGCTGTCGACGTACCGCGGTTTTCCCTCGAAGAGCTGCGGAAGCACGCTCTGTCTTCGGTGTTTCCACACGTGGCGTCTTGCTTTTTCCATCATCCCCTCCCCACTGGACCTTCTCTAGCTTCATCACCCTTCTACAGGCCTGATGAAGGAAGCTTCAGCGCATCTGTTTCCTGGATCTCCAGCAAGCCGCCCCAAAACGGCTGAGTCAGCGCTTATGACCTGTTGTTTGCGCGGATATTTGGCAAAGAGCAGCACTTGGGGACGGGGTTGCAGTCCCACTGTGTGTGTTTTTGCACACTGGCCTTCTACTCTAACACTTCGTTTGTTCTCTACAAAATGAGACAAATCAATATGGTTTTCATTCTCTTCAAGCACTGGAACGACCCACGGCCCGTTGGCCGACAGTAGGGGACAGCAGGCGGCGTAATGTTCGGAGTCCTGCTTCTGCTGCGGTTCCCGTCCTCAAAGTACTTACCATGATTTTAAAGCCATAATTTTAAACAAATGTAATTTTTCTTTCGAAATCTGCTTGTAAGGTGGAGTCTTAATAAAACTCTTTCTTGTCATTAATTTAAATGAGAAAAATAAATAATGTGTTTGTGATGCCTAAAAGAGGTTCACTTGTTTTGTGTGTAAAATTCCAGCCTTATTGTTTAAATCCTAGAGAAAAACATTTAATTCACAACCAAGTCAAAAAAGCAAGAAATCAGAACTTCCTACCACTTGCCCTCATTTATCTTACGGTGGTATTTACTTCTTTTTTTTCGTTCACTCCTCCTCTTGGGTGGCACGGAAGTAGAGCACGTAGCCCTGGTGCCGCGTCGTGCCGGAGCTCGGGGTGTGGACAGGGCTTCAAACTGCTTGCGTGCTTTTCCGTGTTTGCAAAAGCGCTGCAGTCGCTCACCGCCGCTTTGTGCGGAACTGTTCTCAAAGTACAGTTTGCACTAGATAAAGTGAAAATGGAATCACGCGCAAGGGGGGCGGGGTGGCGCGCCGGGTTGGACCGGGTCCTGGGGTTCCGGTCCCGCTCGGGGTGCCCTGCGACGGACTGGCGTCCCATCCTGGGTGCGTCCCCTCCCCCTGCAGCCTCATGCCCTGTGTTGCCGGGTTAGGCTCCTGCTCCCCGCGACCCTGCGTGGGACAAGCGGTTTCAGGTGATGTGTGTGCGATGTGGAATCTCACACTTATTTGTACAGAAACACTCTGCTCATGTTAAACTGATAGGTACAGCTCTCCTTTGTATTCTGGTTTTACACTGTGATGGAAAGTTGTGACGTTTCTGAATGATGCCCCAACACCACTGAAATGTGTGGGAGAAGGTAAGCCACCCATCGGGGGGGGTTGCTCAACTTCTGTACACTTCAGCAACACCAAGGCTCCTATTTCCAGTTCATTTAGCTGCCACTTTTTTACTGGAGCACTTCAGGGTAAGCACCTTGCTCAAAGGTACAACAGCACCAGGTGAGACTTGAACCAGCAACCTTCCGCTCCACAGGCAGCAGCTGTAAGCAGGACATCATAGGTTCATCATAGGTGTCCGTAAGCGTCCCGAGACTGGTCATCGTGCAGATTTTACGTGTTTGCAAGTGTGAGCAGTGAAAATCACGAGGGATGCGAGTGCGTTACGGAGGGAAAGCGTGTAGCTGAGCGTATGAAGCTCTGCGGCATTTCTGCTTCAGGAAATGGCATGAGCTCCACGATGAGGTTCTACTAACGGAAAAAGGCTCATAAAGATGAGGTCCGGAAGAGTATGTGTGAAAATCGCGAGGAAACCTTGCTTGATGAAAAGTAGCGAGAAACAGCGGTGTTTTCGCAGGAAGCATTTTTTCCCTGTGAATTCCTTCGTCTGGGACCCCATGATGAAGCCCTTCCCCGTCCTTCAACGTCCCCCCCATTGGAGGACTCGTCATGTTGAGCCACAAGGAGCACAGCATCCTCAGCACCAGTCAAGCACAGGATTTATTTCACCGATACCTCCTCTCCCATCTGCTGCTCGAGGGTTTCAAAGCGAGCCGCCCTCGCGTCTCGAGGAAACGGGAGAGCCCTAACCCCACATCCGCAACAACACGAGCTTGCGATGCTCACGCGGAGCAGCGGGGGCGCTGCGCTCCTTCACCACGGCCTCCACATGGAGGGATCCCCGCCCAGCAGGAAGCCGGGAAGGGCAGGAAGTCGGAGGCCCGGCTGGGCGTCGCCCCCCTCCCGGTACCCGGGGGAGCGTTGCGGGCTGCCGGGGGTCAAAGGGGAGGCGGGCGCAGGCGCGGGCGGGGGGAGGGGAGCCGGGGGCAGAGAGAGCGGGAGCGGGGAACGGGTCGGGGAGGCCGGCAGGGGGCTGGCGGTGCCGGGACAGGAGCGCGCGGCGTTCTCCACGCTGACGCGAGGCAGACACTTGAGCAGGTGGTTCAGGAGACGGACCCCCAGCGCCTGGTCCAGGCCCGGGCAGCTCAGCAGCAGGCTGTGGACCTCATGCATGCACTGGATGTAGCCGCTGCTGTAGCGCCGTCGCGACTCGAACCCCGTGCTGCTCCCCGAAGCTCCTGGGAAGAGAACGGTTAGAGGATGGCAAACGCTCACACTGACTCCGCGCGGACGGAACCCGTGAAGCCCGGCGGCGCCTACAACTCCGGCTGAGAATTGTTCTGGTCCGAATCGAAGCCGGTGCTGCTTTGCCAGGTCTAGTTCTAGATGTGACCCTGACAGTCCAGGAGGGACTGAGGTTCGAGGCTGGAAACTCCTGAGAAACAACAGTGGGGGCGGAAGAAATGAGGACGTCACCACGGAGGAGCCCAGTGTTCCTCAGAGCTTGGCTCATCTGCTCATCTCTTCTTCACGTTTGTGGCGCGATTCACGGTCAGCGGTCAAGTGTCTTTCTCTAGACTGGACATGAGATGGGGTGCGGCGCTACTGGAGCCTGACCGAGCTGCTTCCCACCTCGTGTTGGGTTGTTCGGTACTCGAGACCTTCTGACGTGTTCGGGTATTGCCTCACGAATAAATCTGAGGGATTCGAGGGAACTGGGGTTCGAGGGATCGTAATGGTCTCAGATATTTGAAGGACCCGAGGGACCTGAGGGATTGCGGGGGTCTCAGCGATTTGAGGGATCTGGAGTATCGTGGCAGGATCCAAGAGACTTTTGTCATCTAAAGGGATCTGAGGGCTCTAAAGAATCCAGAGGATTTCATGCATCTGAACGAGGTCTCGACGCAAAGTGTCTTACCAGCCCCGTGGCTCCTCTGCAAGGCCTCCATGTGCTGAACCGTGATCTCCAGGACATCAGCCTTCTCCAGCTTGGATTGCTGAGACAGAGGGCAGGAGAAGAGATTCGTTTCACGCTCACATTCACGTTGAGAAGATGTGTCGGACGCCTTATTAATTTCCTCCACTACTGGACCTGACTGAGCGAAGCCAGCGGCGCCGGCCCACGTCTCGCGTTCACTTTGTGTCATACGAGCTACTGAAAGGGTCACGCCGTTTCGGCAGTAAAAGCAGCGTCCGGCACGTCCGGCACGTCCGGCACGTCCGGCAGCGGCGCTCACTCACGTCCAGGTTGTAGGCCTCCACCATGAGGCCCTTGAGCTGCTCCAGGCTGCAGTTGATGCGCTCCCGGCGCCTCTTCTCGATCAGCGGCTTCCGTAGCTGGTGGAGACACAAGGGCTTCAATGCGTTCGCTCTGCGCCTTGACGCACACTGGACCGCGCTAAAATTATCGCTCAGACGTGTCCAGTCCGGGAGGAAGTGAAGTTCAAAGTGTTTCTGTTTCGTCTCTGTGTCGCTGCCTCTCTTCAAAGCAACTTTTTATCATGACCGATACATTTTGTCCAGTGTTTACATATTAAGTGTACCGGTCGTACCGTCACACACCTTCACACACCATCACACACCTTTATAAACTGTCACACACCATCACACACCTTTATACACCGTCACACACCTTCACACACCTTCACACATTGTCACACACCATCACACACCTTTATAAACCGTCACACACCTTCACACACCATCACACACCTTCATACACCTTCACACACATTCACACAGCTTCACACACCTTCAATCAGCTTCACGCAGCTTCAGAGCTGCACATGGACTCTGCAGCGTTTCCGTTCCACACCCTCTTTCTAAGTCTCTATGTAAACTATCGCCACTAAACTGTAAACAAAGTGCAGCGAATTTGCATACCTTCCTCTCCTCTTTGGCGCTGAAGTTTCTCTCGGAAACACTGCCGGCGTTGGCGGCCGTCATCTTCCAGAGGCTCCGGTGACGGCGCGTCGCCGTTCGCACGACACGGCAGCAGAATGACAAGAACACGCAGCTACGGCCTGGTTTTAAATGCCCCCCCGTCACTCCGCTCTCATTTGCATGAGAATACGTGGGGGCTCAGCTCCCCTCGCTTTCCCACAGTCTCCAGAGGGACGTCAGGTCCGCTGTTAGTGGTGTCAGCACATGAATGGATGGAGGACACGGAGGATGGGTGGTGTGTGCAGATGACTATGATTATGGTGATGGTGGTGATGATGGCGATGCAATGTGGAGGGTATCACCTTCAGCTGTGAGCCAGCGGTTTGCACCAAGATGAGCACTTCATACATTTCCACGATGCGCATCCTTTATCTTTAGCAGCAGCAGCCTTGTGTTTCCCTTCCATCTGCAGGACTCGTGCATCTTCTGCTCACCGTGAAACTCGACACTGATAAAGACGAGCGAAGTTCCTGGCAAGCAGAACAATCTCATCTCTAAAATGTACTCGCTCTGCACCTCACTCAGCGCCGAGGCCGAAAACGACAACGATCAAAGCGCTCAAGATTCACAGATTCCATTCGTTTAAAGCAGATAAGTGTCTATCCGGAACCTTTAGCTGGGAAGTGAGACACTCAGATTCATAAACTGGAATAACTATCGTAGCACATATTTATCGTGATCTACAGTAGCGGAGTGTTTCCTCTCCTCTTCTACACAGAGCAAGTTTCCCCGTTTCTCTTCTACAGCTTCAGAAAACTTGGGCAAAATACAGATTATATTTACTGTGTATCATAATTTACTCTGGTTCACTTGTTGGTTACACAGCAAGCAGTGCAGTACAGTACAGTAGAGTACAGTAGAGTACAGTACTCTCGAAAGGCAGTGGTGTGAAGTCCGGTAAATATCACTGTGAGCATGGACTGACTGCGTAAGGGCTGCTGGGTTTATAACCCAAATTTATGATGAACCGCTGCACGGCTCTCGGGAAAAGTGAGAGCAAAACACAAAAAGGTGGATAAAGAGCGACCGCGGTGAAGCACCCATCCCCCGCAGTCTCCGGGGGGATCAGCGCAGAAAGTTGAAGAGGGAAAAAAAATCACTCAACAATAGTAAATAGCCTGGAGGGGGGGGGCCTCTCATGCATTATCTGCTTCGTTCCCACCCTTCCTCTGGGGCGCCTGCCCACCCCCCACCCCCACCCCCGTGCTCGCCTTTGTGTCCAGCATCACTCCAGTGGAGCGCGCGGTCATCTCCTTTCCCCTTGTCCTCCTTTAATGACCCTCAGGACGGGGAATAAAAGGCCGGGCGCCGAGGCGTTAATGGTTATCTTAAGCACTTAAATCCGAATTAGGCTCGAGGGGGGGAGGCGGCGGGGCGGCCGAGGCCTCGGACCTGACGGGGTCCGGGTCCTATCGAGGACGCTGGAGTTTCTGCTCCGCCAGCAACACGTGGATCGTTTGCTGCAATGTTGCACTTGTGTCCTGGCGGGGCGCTGCTGCGGGGGCCAGCAGGTGGCGCAGTGGTTAGCGTTGCCACCGTTGGGCTCTGCGGTCACGGGTTCGAAGCCCGCCGCCTGCCGCCGTTCCTTTGTTCAGGGCGCTTGGCTTGATGTGATGCGGTAAAAGTTTACCGTGTAAACGGACTAGTTGCCCGTGGATGCGCGTCGCTTTGCAGAAAAGCGCCGGCTATAAAACGAGGGAAAAGGTGCGAGCGACTCGGCTCAGTTTGTCACACGACCTGAGGATGAGGTCAGCGACTCGGTGCTCAAGACCTCATTGACATGCAGATGATCCCCCGCAGCGGATCAGCTCGGCCTCATCGTGTACACTTGGCACGCAGAGGTCCGGACCCCGTCTCGCAGCCACACCCTACCGCCATGGCAAAAACGGAGACGGGAGGAACGCGGAGCACCTCGCGTGCACCTTTGCGCAACGTGTAATAAGAAATGTCTGCGATCGCATGGTTGCTGCTCTTTTATTTTTTATTATCGCACTTTTGTATCTTTGTTCTAAGATTCTGCTCCCGGTAGTGGTTTTGGACTGCGCTTACAATCGAAGGTCCTGGGTTTCAATCCCACTTCCTGATACCGTACACTTGATGGAGGTGCTCACCCTGAGTTGATGGCACAACCGCGACCCTGCAGTATAAGCGTGTAAATCAGTGCAGGCACCGCAGTGCGCGAGCAGCGTGCGTTGGCAGCAGCAGGTGTCGCATCGGTCACCGTGGACAGTAAAAACGGTCCACATCTTACGCGCAAACGCGACCCAAGCCGTGCGTTACCACTCGTGCCCCTGCTCGCAGTATCATTGCATCAAGCGCTATTTTCAAGTGTAAACTGCTGCTCATGCGTGTAAAGTCAGACAGCGTGGAGCGCGGGTGCGACCAGCGTGTCGGGTGAGGTGCCAGCAGTGCGGTACAGTCGCCTGCGCCTCCAGATGCTGTCAGATAAGAGGCGGGCAGGATTTTCCCAGCCCGACACTAAGGCTTAGCGACTCGGGTAAAAGCAGGGTACGAAGGAAGCGCAGAGCCGCCTCTCACTTGCCGGCGCGGCCGTTTTCCAGCCCCGCTTTTTTCTTACTCGCGGTTTGGGCCTGTCGGGCTGCTGCGGTCGGAACCAAAGTCCCCGGAGATGTAATAAGAGCACAAAGGTGCGTATCGGTCATCGTTACTCGGGATGTTCGCGAACACGGACGTGCCGCGGCAAACGCGTTAAAGGTCGGAGAATCGCTCCGTTTCGAACAAGCGTGTTTCACCGAGACCTTCTGCGCACGCTCATCTCGCGGTGTCCGGCTCTTCATTCTAACACTTGATTGACTCGCACTTTTCCGACAGTTGACCCCCGGTGCGAGTTGACACTCTGGAACGGGACACGCTGAAGGTGTGTGAGGATGCGGGCAGAAGCACACACACACACGTTTACAGTACATGCAGCGAACATTTAGAGAGCACAAAAAGTGCACCAGAAAATATTTGAATTTTAAGCAGCACCAAATTTGGAAAACAGATAATTCAGTTTTTGTGTTAATATTAACATTTTCAATAATTATTTTCTCAGTCGGTCCATATTTTCATTGAAAAACATAGATATGATTTTGTATGGGCAGGAGCCCTTTCATCCTAAACTGAGACGTATGCGTGTGTGTGTGTGTGTGTGTGTGTGTGTGTGTGTGTGTGTGCGTGCGTGTGTGTCTCAATGGCCAGCGGGGGTGTTATTTCCAGCAGTGTTAGGTGTGACACAGTAGTGTGGCTGTGGGACGCAGGGGAAGCAAACGGTGCCAGTGTTGCTGATGCCGATTATCCTGATGACGCTGTTGATTCTGATGATGCTGTTGATGCTGATGATGCCGATGATGCTGCTGATGCTGCCCTACACTCAGATGGCGTCATTCACAACCTGTCACTGTGTTACTTTTCCTCTCCTGATTTTTCCACTTCGCAGTTGACACTCGGAGAAGGTGACGCAGTGCGAGTGTGTTGAGTTGTCAGCTTCAGCAGGGCAAACACAGAGGTGTGTGTTTGTGAAGCGGGCCGAGGACCTGAACGCACACTCTCCGGGAGGAGGATGATGAGCGTGACAGAAAACACACATTGGTGCGAGGCCTCGGTTCTCGTAACTAGTGCTGCGCGCCTGGTATAGCACCTCCGTGCAGCGAACCGAGACGAGTCGCACTGCCCTCACACTCTCAATCCCTTTGTGATGCAGAATGAGCGCTTTTGTGCCCACGCACACGGGTGTGTGTGTGTGTGTGTGTGTGTGTGTATCTATAAGCCTCCACCATGAGGCCTTTGAGCTGCTCCAAGCTGCAAATGAAATTTTCCTTCATGTAGCCTTGCAGGATATTAAAACAATGTGTTAGCTAGAAATAAAAAACTACTTTAGCATATTAAAATTTCTCAGTGATAATTGTAAACTTACACTTACATTTATTTATCAGACACTTTTCTCCAACACGACTTGCAATGAACTCTATGTAGTGTCATCAGCCCACACACCTTATTCACCAGGGTAACTTACACTGCTGGATACACTACTTACACTGGGTCACTCATCCATCAGACATGACTCTTGTTGGGTTTGTGTCACAGTTTATGTTTCATTTTGCATCTTTGACAGTTTTTGTTAAATGAGCCCAAATTCTGTTTCATTTTGTTTAATAAGACATGCAGCGCATGCGCGTTGTTTGCCAAAGGCTGCAGGAACGACACGTGGACACAAACGCTAACACAATGCCGAGACACGGTCGATGTGTGGCGCGAGACCTCGTTTCTATGAGCTCGATGTAAAGCGGCATCGCTGTGAACTTTTCGTGCTGTACAGACCCACGCATATTGCATAATGCAGCCATGTGTACCGCTGTGTACCGGTGTGTACCGGTGTGTACCGTTGTATCAGTGTGTACCGCTGTGTACCGTTGTACCGGTGTGTACTGCTGTGTACTGCTATGTTCTGCTGTCTACTGCTGTGTACCGCTGTGTACCAGTGTGTACCGCTATGTTCTGCTGTGTACCGGTGTGTACCCGCTGTATACCATTGTGCCACTCTGTACCGCTGTGTACCGCTGTGTACCGCTGTGTACCGTTGTACCGCTGTGTTCTGCTGTGTACCGCTGTGTACCCGCTGTATACCATTGTGCCACTCTGTACCGCTGTGTACCGGTGTGTACTGCTGTGTACTGCTATGTTCTGCTGTCTACTGCTGTGTACCGCTGTGTACCAGTGTGTACCGGTGTGTACCGCTGTGTACCGTTGTACCGCTGTGTATTGCTGTGTACCAGTGTGTACCGCTATGTTCTGCTGTGTACCGGTGTGTACTGCTGTGTACCGCTGTGTACCAGTGTGTACCGTTGTATCAGTGTGTACCGCTGTGTACCGTTGTACCGGTGTGTACTGCTGTGTACTGCTATGTTCTGCTGTCTACTGCTGTGTACCGCTGTGTACCAGTGTGTACCGCTATGTTCTGCTGTGTACCGGTGTGTACTGCTGTGTACCGCTGTGTACCCGCTGTATACCATTGTGCCACTCTGTACCGCTGTGTACCGGTGTGTACCGCTGTGTACTGCTGTGTTCTGCTGTCTACTGCTGTGTACCGCTGTGTACCAGTGTGTACCGCTATGTTCTGTTGTGTACCGGTGTGTACCGCTGTGTACCGCTGTGTACCGTTGTACCGCTGTGTATTGCTGTGTACCAGTGTGTACCGCTATGTTCTGCTGTGTACCGGTGTGTACTGCTGTGTACCGCTGTGTACCGTTGCACCGCTGTGTATTGCTGTGTACCAGTGTGTACTGCTATGTTCTGCTGTCTACTGCTGTGTACCGCTGTGTACCAGTGTGTACCGCTATGTTCTGTTGTGTACCGGTGTGTACCGCTGTGTACCGCTGTGTACCGTTGCACCGCTGTGTATTGCTGTGTACCAGTGTGTACTGCTATGTTCTGCTGTGTACCGGTGTGTACCCGCTGTATACCATTGTGCCACTCTGTACCGCTGTGTACCACACTGTGTGCTGCTGTGTACCGTTGTACCGCTGTATATTGCTGTGTACCGCTGTGTACCAGTGTGTACCGCTATGTTCTGCTGTGTACCGCTGTGTACCCGCTCTATACTGACTGTATGCCGCAATCGTTCTGTTTGCGCACACACAGCGACGTCTGAGCAGAAAATTCAACAAGAGGGTAAAAAATTCAGCAGAAAAATAGCTTTATGCTTTTGTTTACTGCCAGAGGACCTTTTTTACATGAGAAGTACGAAATGCTGTGAAAGCGAAACATTCAAATGTGAGCTGGTCAGAAAGTGAAATTTTAACAAGCTGCATTAATGCTGCCATATTTCTATGTGTGACTAGATAAGATCAGATGATTAAAATAAACCAAATATGGTTTTGTCACATGCAGTTCATACAGATATTTACACAAACACAGTTTACACATGACATTTGTTCATGTAGGTGACACTTTTCTCCAAAGTGACTTATAATGTTGAAGCTACAATTATTTACCCCTTTTCACAGCTGAGTAACTTTACTGGAACAATTTAGGGTAAGTACCTTGATGAAAAGTACCACTGCTGGGGGTGGGATTTGAACCTGTAACCACTACTCTACCAGCTGTCCTACTATATATATATATGTGGGTATGACTGGTATAGTTATATATAGATATATATATATATACACACACACACACACACACACACACACACACACACACACACACACACACACACACACACACACACACACACGTACATTCGTGTGGACGGAACACCAGCTCCTCCGGCATTCGGAGCACAAGAGCAACGCTTGGGGGGTTAAAGGTGCTGGTTGCTACACGCTGATGGACACACTCCAACTGCGCGTGCCCCCGAGCATCACACACTCACACGTTCACACACACACTGACACACTCTGCCCTCTTCTCTCTCAGCGTTTCTTTCAGATGTTGTCTGATGTCTGAGCGACACCAGAGAGTCTGAGTGACACTTTTTATGATGCAAGGGAAAGGAGGCGTCGCGCTGCGTCCCCCGTACCCGAGCGCCGCCGGACAGCCGCAAAAGGACTTCCTGTTGAACCTCGTCGTAGGAACGCCCGAGCGGCTCGAACCCCGCGCGGAGGTGTCGGGGAATCCGGGGCGCGGCCCGCTTCAGGTGTTGAGCGGGGCTTGGGACGGGTGGTTTTTCTCCGAGTTCTGACCTTGCGAAGGCCACATCCTGCGGACCGTCTCCATTTCCACCTTATTGCGGAAGGTTTCCGTGGTGAAGTAGTAGGCGATGGGGTCCAGCATGGCGTTGAGGCAGGCCAGCATGAGGCTGTAATGGAAGGCGTCGCACAGGGACATGTCCATGCTCTGAGCGTGCACGTAGAGCAGCACCAGGGTGGCGTGGTACGGCAGGAAGCACACGAGGAAGATGAGCAGGCTGGCGCCGATCATCCGGCGGATCTTGCGGCTGTCGATGAGGCCCATCTGCGCCATGGTGCTGCGGCTGATGGTCCGGATCAGGAACGAGGAGCAGAGCAGCATGGTGGCGAGGGGGATCCCGAAGCCTACGGTGAGCGTGGAGGCGACGGCCACCGCCTGGGTGGCGTACACTGGGGTGGCGCCGAAACACTGGCTGCTTTCCGAGCCGTTGCCGCCGCCGCCGTCGCCGCCGCCGTCGCCGCCGCCGTTTCTCGTCTGTTTCTTGCCCAGGTAGATGGGCAGGCTGGCGCCCACGGTCAGCATCCACACCCCCAGGCATATGAGCGGCGCCTTCTTGCGCCCCTCCTTGACGAACGACGACATCGGGAAGCAGACCGCCATGCAGCGGTCGACGCTGATGCACGTGAGCAGGAAGATGCTGCCGTACATGTTGACGAGCAGGACGAGGCCCAGTATCTCGCAGAGGTTCTGCGAGGGCCCAGAGAAGCCCATGTGGTAGTGGACCCTGACGGGCAGCGTGCTGACCAGCAGCAGGTCGGCCACAGCCAGGTTGGTCATGTAGACCATGGTGTGGGAGCGGATCTTGGTGCGGCGGATGAAGACCAGCAGGGCGATGAGGTTGAGACTGAGTCCGAGAGCGAACACCAGCGAATACACCCCCACGAAGACCAGGTTCTTGTGGGGCGAGGTGCACGAATGGATGGTGCTGTTAGAGGAGTTCCCCATGCTGAACCTCGCCTGCTCGCTCGGCTCTGCAGGAGACCTGCGAGGGAAGCAGAGGGAGGCGAGAAGTCACAGTGACGGCTGCCGGTGCGAGACAGAGAGAGAACGAGAAAGAGAGTGAGAGAGAGTGAGAGACACTACAGTGACCACTTATGGTTACTATCGCACTCCAGGCTGTGTGAGTGTGAGGAGGAGGCGTGGCGCCGCGCGTGAGGGAAGCGCCCTCCCAAGGAGTGTGCGGGAGGAGCCGAGACCTCGGGGGCTCCGAGGTCGCCTAGCTGCCCGCCCTCCGGGTAACCATGGCAACCTGGCGCCCCGAAGAAGGAAGGAGAAGGTGTTGGATGCGAGTCGGCCGCGACATCGCGGCAAAGGAGATGAGGAAGCAGCGCGGGAGAGAGTGTGTGACGCTGCAACCGTTCCTCGTAATCTGTGGCGGGAAGCGCTGAGCCTTCGACGCTCCCCTCTTCCTACGCTGCCGGGGGCGCAACCTGGAACCGAGCGCGACCGCAGTGAGCCAGCGTGTTCTCAACTTTCTTCCCGCTCGCGACGGCCTTCCTCTATTTGCACAAACGGTCAAGGAGAAGAGGAAATGCGGAGCGCGCGGTGTTCGCGCGACACGCTGACGAGCCACAGCTCAGCTTGGCCCGTGAGCGCTCCACGCGCTCAGAGTGCGTAACACACGCGACGTGGCTTTTCATCATCTCCACGTCGGTAGAACGAGTAAAATCCACTGCGGCGGCTCCTGGTCTTGCTAGCAGTAGAAGCACGAATTTTGCGAGCTGCGAACACTTTCGGTAGCGCCGACTCGACCCGCGTTCGCCCTCCGGGACGATGGGAGGCAGTAAGCATCGCGCAGGCGCAGCACGAGCGCTGGACCGACTTCATTCGACTCACTTCCACGGTGTTTACGGCTCGCGTGCGTCGTCCCGAGCGCAGGCCATCGGCGACTCGACGAAGACCGTGTTCGCGCGGTGAGTCGCGGAATGGCTCGGCAAAGAAGGGTTTCGCAGAATCGTCCCGGCGGGTGGGGGGTCGTATCGGCGACCTTTTGCCGATTCCAGGGGCAACACTGAGCTTGTCGTCGCAAACACCGTATTTTCCCGCCAAGGGCTGCAAAGTGCGACGAGGCTCGTTGTACCAGGACCCAGAGACGTGCGTGAGACGGGGAGGACGATGCGGGCGGAGCTCCGGCGGGTCTGGTGGAAATGTGCCGAGCGGCACCAAAACCCCCACTCGGTTCCTGTGAGCTGTGTAGGCGACGAGCCCCGATGTGAGGACTGTAGGCTCTCGCGCCGTCGCCGCCGCCGCCGCTCATCGCCGCCCACAGACCAGAGCACATCCAGCAGCTTCTGAAAAACATCTCGCGCGTCAGCGCTGCTGAGAATGAAAGCAAAGAGCACAAAAGGAGACCGAAGAGACTGCGCGCGATGGGCTTCGACCGCGCTACGGTCTCGGCCAGAGTGACCGGAACAAGAGCACAGCTCCATCATAACACAACCGCAGCCCCGGCTCAAAACGCTGTGATCACGACTCTCAAGGGACCAGAATGAAAGTGCAGACTGCAAAATAGCTCAGTAATAAGCCTGTGGACCGAAATGGACAAAATATGATCTCAACCGGAATAAAAGTACGGACCATGAAAAACCGACCAAAACATGACCGTGACCCTTAACTGATGACGAGAAAACACCTATTGACCGTAAAAGAGCTCCATAAGTCCATAATGGATGAAAGTAAGACCACAATCCTTAAACGACCGCATTATGATCACAGCCCTTGACCAGAACAAGCCAACAGACCATGAAAGACCTTGATAAGTTTAATGGACCATAATGGGCCAAAATTTGAACGCAACCTTTAACTGAGCAGAATACAACAGGAGCCCACGGCTGATCTCTGTCATCCGCTGTCTGTTTCGGTCCGATGCTCAAATTTCTCACCGCAAACGGCCGTTTCTGCATCGATTTCTTCTTTTTCCGTAAATCCCGGCTCTGCGCCACTCCTTGTGCGCAACGTCTGCTCCGGACATGTCCCTGCTGGACTTTCCCCCAAACCCAAACCGTGAGCTCCCATCCAGAGCGACAGTGACCGACGCTCCCTAGTTGCCGGCTCCCGGAATTCCTGCAGAACCGCTTGACCGTGAGCGCGACCCGGTCGGGACCCGAACGTGCTGACGGCACCGTGGAGCTCGCTCAGCCGGAATCGGCTGCTCTCCTGCGCGATTCGGACTCTAAATCCCACTTCCACCCGTCAGCGGTGTGAACGCGCAGCCTGCCGGAGGAGCGCGGCGCTCGCGCGGAGGACCGTGAGGTGAGCTCACCTGTCAGAAAGGCCTTTGTACTTCAGCGCAATGTGGTAATACCGCGTTATAGACTCCATCTAACATCTAGCAGGCATTGCAGCTGATGTGAGGCTCACAGTGTGTGTCAGAGTGAGCAGGAAGTGTGTGTGTGGAGGGCGCAGGGCGGCTGTCTCCTCCCCCCCCAGCGGTATGACACTCCCCGGTGGCCACAGCGCCTCTTGACGGCCCGAGCGGCGCTGCTCCGTGTGGCCCCCCTGCACCCGACCTCGCTGATGTGGACGCTCACACACACACACTCAGTCACATTCACTCACAAAGTCACTGTCACACACACTCAAACAGTGTGTCTTTTAGAGCACAAAGCAAGAAAGTCATTAGGATGCAAATCAGCTGAGCTCTGAGCCACAGCGCCTCTCAGCATAAATATATTGGACAGGTGTGCGTGCGTGCGTGCGCGTGTGCTTGTCTCTCTGTGCGTCCATGCTTCTGAGGGCTTCTTTCATGTTTGCGTGTGCATATTCCGTGCACGTTTGTGCGTTTGATGGTATTTTTATAAATGAGGAAAGTGTTTTGCTGGGGAAGTGAAACGGAGCAGGATGCACCACACGCACCTTCTCTCACTCCTCCTCCCGCTGCTTCGCACCGCACACTTCGTCCACCCTGCGCACATGTGCAAAGTCCTACTGTGCATTTCCTTTTGGATCAATAAAGTTGTCACCTCTCTCTATCTCTCCGTGTCTGTATCTGCGTGTGTGTGCGTGCGTGCGCGTGTGTGTATCCGTCTGTATCTGTTTCTTTCTATCTATCACACTTTGATGTGACAAAATGTCATCTCCTGAACTTTCCACGCTCCGCAGGCCAAGACACACGGCAGCGTCGGCCTGAGCGGGTGCTGCTCGTTCAGACACGTTTAACGGAGATGTCAAACAACGTCAAGACGCAGAGAATAAGACCAGCGTTGGGCTCCGTGTCTTTACATCAGGGTAAAATGACACAGAGACGAGAGTGTGTGTCAGCAGCGGGACAGAAGACAAAGTGCTGCAGCTCACAGCTGGAGGGACCCCCGCTGGAGTCCTACTGTCCACTCAGGCTGCCTGCGGACCATAATGAGCACTTCAGGGGTTGCTAAGGAACCGCCTTGTTTTTGTTGCACCCTGCTCCTTACAGTGCCTGGGCAGCAGGGGGCGCAGCGGTCAGGGTGTCACTTTCAAGGCAAAGGACCCGGGTTTCAATCCCCATCCTGCTGTAGTGCCCTTGGTCAAAGTACTATGGTGGCACAGCGGGTAGTGCTGCTGCCTCACAGTGCCTGGGTGGTGGGAGAGAACATGGGTTCGATCCCCACTCAGTCTGTGTGGAGTTTGCATGTTCTTCCCATGTTCCTCCGGCTGCTCTGGTTTCCTTCCACAGTCCAAAGACATCCTGTTCAGGTTCACCCCCAGTGTGTGAGTGACAGACAGAGAGACTGTGTTCCACTGATGTATGGGTGAGTGACCCAGTGTAAGTAGTGTATCTAGCACTGTTAGTCACCTTGGTGAATAAGGTGCGTGGGGCTCATAACACTGCATAGAGTTCATTGGGAGTCGCTTTGGAGAAAAGTGTCTCCTAAGTGAATAAATGTAAATGTACTGACCCTGGGGGGCATGGTGGTGCAGCAGCCTTGGCCAGGTCCTGCTATCTGGCAGGTCTGGGGTTCGAGTCCCCCTTGTGATGGACTGGCATCTTGTCCTGGGTGTGTCTCCTCCCCCTCCAGCCTTATGCCCTGTGTTGCTGGGTTAGGCTCTGGCTCTCTGTGAGCCCACTTGGGACAAGTGGTTCCAGGCTGTGTGTGTGTGTGTGTGTGTGTGTGTGTGTGTGTGTGTGTGTGTGTGTGTGTGTGTGTGTGTGTGTGTGAAACCGCTCCCCCCACATGGGGTTGTGGGGAGCCGGAGCCTAACCTGACAATAGAGGCTGGAGGGGGAGGAGACACACCCAGGACAGGATGCCAGTGCATCTCAAGGGGGACTCGAACCCCAGACTTGCCAAGCCTGCTGCCCCCCCTTTGGAGAAAAGTGCCTGCTAAATGAATACATACAATGTAAACATACATGTAAAACAGTAAATCAGAGTGGAAGCCTCACACTACAAGTGAGTGAGGTGGGAAGTGCAGCAGAGCTCCAGTGACGCCCCCTCCCCTCAACACTCTCACCGTGCACCATAGCGCTCTCTCTGAGCGCTTGTGAAACTGCCAGTGCATGACAGCATCGCCTGTTCTCACGCCTCTACCCAAACCGCCCATCGACCGATCCGGGTCTCGTGGACCGCAGTCGCATTGCGCAGCTGCGGGAAGATGCAGGAGCGTTCTCCGATCGGGTCTACGGAGAGAACTGGGTCAGGGTCACGGTCGCAGCTGACCTTTACCGCCTGCAGGCGGCAGAGAAGCCCAGAGAGCCTCCCGTACTCAGTGGGCAACGACCGCGTGGGCTTCGCTCCCGCAGCTCGCCGTTGGTGCACGGGGGTCACGTCTCACGTGCGCAGACTGCGGTCGAGCGAAGTCTCCATCGCAAAGGTGTCAATGGACACGAAAGACCAGGCTTCTCTCAGCAACTCACCGCTTGCGGTCAAGTGCAGTAAATAAAAGAGGAACCAGTAAGAGGCCAATTTCTACAATCTGCAGCGTATTTCCACAGAACATGGTTTTATCTGGAGAAACATCTTCACGTTTTTGTTTGTTGATATCAACGGAGAGCGACTGCGGCTGAGGTTAGAGCGTCGACGTCCCGGGACGCGACCCAGCCTGTTTCGGTTTCTTCAGCTGGGACTGTCGGCTCAGCACCTACAGGACCTGGTCACTTAGAACGAGCTCCCTGTGTCCCTCAGAGCTGCTGAATCCCTCCTGCATCGAAAAAGGGCGTCGAACCCAACTCTTTAAGCGCCACTTTTCTCCTGACCTCCTGTCCTTAGTCAGTGTTTCACCATGTTCATCGTACCTTCTTCCTCGTACGTGATTTCAGTAGCTACTGGAATGTGTGTGTTGTGAGAGCAGCTGTATTGCAAAGGACCTCCGTCTGCGCCCGACACACTTCTCTTTGCTTTATTTTAATTCTCTTCGCTTCGCTTTGCTTCTCTTTACCCTGCGTTACTTTGGGAAGAGGGGTCTGCCGTGTAAATTTCGATGCAAAAGCAGTGATCAGAGTGCGGCATCTGCAGGTCTGTGTGTGTGTGTGTGTGTGTGCGTGTGTGCGTGTGTGTGTCTTCCCGCCCAGGAAATGTGATGTGTTGGTACAAAGGGGGATGTACGTGGTCTGCAGGAACGTTACCACACCGGAAGCCAAAGGGAAGTAACTCCCCAGAATTTCATAATGATAGTTTGCACATTTATAGGAATTATCATCATCTCTCTCTCTCTCTCTCTCACACACACACACACACACACACACACACACACACAGGAACTTCCTCACAGGGGAGGCACTTTTTTTTTACTGGGCTGCTGCGTCATTTGAAATCGGGCCGCTAATATGGCCACTTTCACACGTGTCTTACAGCAAAGAAAGCAAATACGATGAAAAAGAAGTGTGTGTGACGCTCCCGTGATCCCGCTGGCCAATCCAGGAGGCCCAGAGGGGAGCCTGGGGTCAAGGGTCACAACTCACCGTCCCTATTTTTCCGTCACCCAGTCGGCGCGACCCTCAGCCACCTGGGGCCTCGGGGACGAGAGCGGGAAACGGAGGCGCCTTCGGCACGGGGCTGTCGAAGCACGGCGCTTCATTAGCATACAGGACGCTCTCTGACGGGGGCAGCGCAACTTCCTGCGCTGCTCTCAGTAACTTACTGCTCACTGACACCTTCACCAGGACGTCTTTACTCCAGCAATTCAGGTACTGCCCTGGGAGTGGGAATGGGACTCGAACCAACAACCGGCAGGTTGCAGGCGCTGAACCCGTTCACTCCCTGCTGCTGCGAGTGGCGTTCACCATGTTGTTCTTACCGGAACGTTCAGGTCGGGTGTAGAGGCGCCCTACTCACACGTGCCTTTTCGGTCTCGACGCGGTACTTCTTACCACGGTATTCTTGGTCATCTTCATTGCCACAGAGGAAATGAAGGAATTCAGATCATGACTGCGAGTTTGCGGCATCTCAGTGTTCGCAGCTCACGGTGGCCCTTCGCACCCGTGCAAATTCTCACACACACACACACACACACACATGCAACAGGAGAGCCCGCAGACTTCTGGAAGTTTCTGCTACGGGCAGCCAGCGGCACGTGTCACATTCCACATGGATTTAGGGGCGGAGCTCAGCTCCCGCTGCATCACATGGATTCTCCATCGGTGTACATCTCCGTCCTCGGAAAGAGCACGTTCCGGCACTTCCTGCGCTCGCACCTCTGTCATGCGGATTGCTATCAGATCCTCGACAGGATGCAGATAAAGGCTCTCGGCGTCACATCTGGGCCGCTCGTGCTCATCGGACACTTTCCGTGCCATGAGCGGTCCGATGGAGCGGGTCACTGACACACAGGGAACACGCGTGCAGGTCCACGGGTAAAAAAGTCACAGCAACGTGGAAACAACTGGTACTGCGGTAAAGGTCAGGGCAACAGCTACAATGAGGTCACACACTTTCAGCGCCCACGTGGTTCTCGTGCGCGAGGCCTGCTCGTGACACACACTTCATAACACGGTTCTCTGCACTAATTTTAACTTCGGTAGGTGTGTAAAACTTGTACCGCATCTCCGTCACATGTTCTCAAACATTTCAATCTCGCAGGACTTTGCATGGAGTCCAAGACATGAATTCATATTAATTATAATCAATATTAGAGGGGGCGTGGTGGCGTAGTGGGTTGGACCGGGTCCTGCTCTCCGGTGGGTCTGGGGTTCGAGTCCCGCTTGGGGTGCCTTGCGGCGGACTGGCGTCTCGTCCTGGGTGTGTCCCCTCCCCCTCCGGCCTTACACCCTGTGTTGCCGGGTTAGGCTCCGGTTCCCTGCGACCCCGTATGGGACAAGCGGCTCAGAAAATGTGTGTGTGTGTGTGTGTGTGTGTGTGTGTGATCAATATTCTGCAGGGACAAAAAAACGAGCTGCGCTACCTGCCCTTTGCTCCTAGTGTTGCTGCACAGCACATAAAGTTAATGACAGGTGTGTGTGCATGTGTGTGTGTGTGTGTGTCTGTGTGAGATACACAATGAGGAGCATGGAACCAGAATCAGCAGTCGGGCACGAGGCAGGTTTGCTGTTCCGTCGCAGCCTCTTCTGCGCAAAAGCACCATCAAGTGGTGATGCTGATGAATTGAGTGAATGAGTGAGCAGCACCATAGTCCCAGTACACACCCAGTACACAGCCAGTACACAGCCAGTAAGTCCAGGCTTGGAAAGACAGACCCCACGGGTCTCATCCATGAAAGCAGCTATTTACAAACATCATTTATCATTAAAATAGTGGAAAATACACTTTTAATTATTAAAGATGTACAACTTTCATCTTGAAACGCCACATTCCATTTATTTAACACACTTCTTTAAAGCCGCTTACTCTGATTTACCCTTTTACACGACATTCTCATTTTTCCCACATGAGTTCAGAGTATTTACCCTGTTCGAGGTGCTGTGAGCAGGAGGTGTGTTTCGAACCCAGGTCTTTGGAGCGGAAGGCAGCAGCTCTAAGCACTTCGCCCCCTGCTGGCCCTGCGCAGCTATAGTTGCTCTGATGGACACAATGTATATAAACACATACTGTATAATCCAGTCGCGAACATGTTTCGCTTGTTATTTTTATGCTCTCGTTAGTAAACGATGTCGCCTCTCACACAAAGCAGTGATTATGCGGTGAAATGAAGCGTAATGGACGTGTCTCCCAGCGGCACCAGCCACAAAGAGAAATATGACACGCATTTATTGATGGACATAAGTGATACTGTACTATAGTAAAGTGACTTTTACTACAATACCATGGTAAAGTACTACAGTAAAGTGACTCGGTATGTGTAATGAAACCTTCACTGTGAATACAGTATATAAATGGCGCTGAGCAATCGCAAAGTCGGACGTCTTGTACAGGCTGTGTATCTGCTGTGTCTCACGTGAAGGACACGTACGTGCAGCCTGACGTGAAAACACGCGTGTGTGTGGAAAGTGTGTGTACAGGTACATTACAGGTCCGGGTTCTGAGGGACTTTGGGTCTTGGAGCTGCGTCTGCTGGCCTTTAGGACACGAAGCGCCGGTTGGGTTCGAGGACCCTGCTCTCATCCAGGCCTTGCAGATGTCCTGGTGCCCCGCAGACCACCAACCCCAAACCATCGCCGCCACCACCACCACCCGGGTACCTTAATTGCGGCGCAGCACGTGTCGCAGGTGCTTCCCCAGGCGGCTGCACCCGCAGCTGCCCCACAGCCGCTCCCAGCGGAAGCTCTCGGACGCCAGGCAGTACACGAGGGGGTCGAGGCACGAGTTGAGGCTGCAGAGCGCCATGGCGACGCGGCGCGCCGGGTACGTGAAGCGGATGACGGGGCAGCGGGGGAGGGCGCCCATGCGGCCCAGCGTGTGCAGCAGCTGGTTCAGGTGGTACGGCGTGAAGCACAGCAGGAAGACCCCGAGCACCAGCAGCACCATGCGCAGAGCCCTCCGGCGCATCCGGCGGGAGCCGGAAAGGGCGTCGCCCTCAGCCCCGGGGCCGTCCTCCGCGCACGGGCGCTCCAGCAGCCGGCACGCGATGAGCGGGTAGCAGGTGGCGATGACGAGCAGCGGCAGGAAGAAGCCCAGCGCCGCCGACAGCAGGCTCACGGCGGAGAGACGGCCGCGCCACGAACCCGAGGAGAAGTTCTCCATGCAGGCCATGTGGCCCGTGGACGGGAAGCGCCGAGTCATGGGAGCCCTCGCCGTCAGGTACAAGATGATGGAGAGCAGGATGAGCCACACCTGCCGGAGGAACCGTGAAGCGAAACGGGGTCAGCGCTCCAACGGTCGCGGCCGGAACGGCGCGATCGTGCCGGCGGCTCGGCGGCGCCCTTACCAGGCAGGAGAGCAGGACGCGGTACTTGGGCTGGCGCAGCCGCAGGGCCCGCATCGGGTGCGAGACGGCCAGGTAGCGGTCCAGCGAGATGAGCATGAGGAAGAGGGAGCTGCCGTAGAGGTTGCCGAAGAAGAGCGCGCCGTTGGCCTTGCACATGACTTCCCCGAAGGGCCAGTGGTTGCGCCCGGCGTGGTACACGACGTTGAAGGGCAGCGTGAGCGCGAAGAGCAGGTCGATGGCGCACAGGTTCACCAGGAAGATGTGCGAGGGTTGGCCGGCGGAGCGGGAGCGCACAAAGTGCACCAGCGCCGTCACGTTGCCCGCCATGGCGAGCACAAAGACCACGCTGTAGACCACGGGCAGCAGCACGTACTGGAAGTCGGCGCGTTCGCCCTCGCAACCGTCTGCGCCCGTCACGTTCTCCGTCACGGTGAGGTTCACTGCGGCCCTGGACACGGTGACTCTTTGCGTCCCGGGGGCTGACGTGGTCCTCAGGAAGTCCATGGCAGCTCCGGGTGAAAAGGAGGAAGTGGGGTTGAGTTGCAACACAGCGGGTTTCTTGAGGGCAAAGTGGACGTGTGCCACTGAGCTCTTTGCGTTTGGAGGAAAGCAGCATTTATCGCGTGTGCGCGTGTGTCGTATCAGCTGCGTCGAATCTGGGCTGATTTGAAAACTGTTAATGATCCGAATGTTAACAATCGATATTTACATATGCTATAAATATTTGATATGCATTTGCATATTTATTGACCAATTTGCAGATTTCACCTGCATTTTTATAGGTGTAGTATACGTTTCGGAACGTGCTCCAAACGGAGAACTGATTTATCTACTTCATTTAAAGAAACATCCTGTAAAGCACAAACGGAGAAAACGGTGCGGGTGAGGACAGAGTGTGTGTGACAGCAAACACACACTGCACACAGGGAGAGTAAGAGACAGTTTTTACCTGGCGTACCGCGTGACCTCAGCACTTGGACGGGATGCCTTGCAGGACTGTGTGTTTTCACGCAGCTCACACTCCTTAGATTCCTCACACCGATCACGCTTCCTCCAGCGAGCTGCTCTATCTAAAGCACACAGTGAGTCGGCTGCGTTTTGTAAGGCAGGAAGCAGAAGCTGCTCCAATAAGGGCGCCCTGGGGATTCCTGACATGGCGAGAAAGCGCAAGACAAACAGCGAGACGGAGGGAGGGAGGGAGAGAGAGAGGGACCGCGGTCGCTCCGCGTTCGGCGTCTCCACAAAGACCGGGTCGTAAACCCCGTGTTCGAGGGACAGAGGAGAACGTGGCGCTGGACACCTCTGGACACCTCTCAGTGACTTTCCACACACCTTTACGTCCAAAGTGAAATTTCCGGGTGAACGGAAGGATGCGTTTCTACTGAGTGAATCACTCGTGTGTGTGTGTGTTTCCAGCAGAAGGCCTGAGTTTGGGCGAATCCACGTTCGCTGCCTCCCCGTCCTGCTCGCAAGTCGAGATTTCCATGAAAACCATCTAAAAAGGTGCCCAAACCGTACGCTGGCGTACCCTCCCCTCCTGTCCCCTCCCATCCCCTCCCGTCCCCTCTCCTCCCCACCCCTCCCCTGCTGTCCCCTCCTGTCCCCTCACCTCCCCTCCTGCCCCCTCTCATGCACTCCCATTCCCTCCCATCCCTCACTACACAGAGGGTGCTTCCAGCACACGCGGTAGAGCACCGCAGCCCTGCACCGGACACGCGGCCCCCGACAGCGAATGAGGGAGGCCGGCCGGCCGAGGGGGGTCTCTGAGCGATGAAAGCGACACGATGCGACGCATCAAGAGCATGGGAAGAATCCATTGACGATGCAACATTACGCTGCGGCCGAAAGTGAAAGGCTTTTACTGCCATCTCAGTGTTACTTATAACCATGGAAAATTTGAGACCTCATTTCATTTCCTGTTCTTACTATGTGGTCATAAAGTGTTTCAGCTGTAAATTGTGTTTCCATTTCGCAGTGGACTAACCAACAGTGGAGCGAGGAGGGCTGTTCAGGGGCAACACAAACACACGCACGCATGCACAAACACACCATTCGTGGGTGGAAACCTCCCATGGCGTCACAGCCGGTTGAAGGACGCGTTTGAGGCGCCACAACAAGAACGGGCTTCACACTCCGTGTGGCTCTTGAACTCTGACGTGACGCTGGGAAAACGCTGAGCCCCAAAATCCGAAGCAACGAGGTTTTCAGTTCTGGCTTCCTTGTGGTAGGATGACCTCCCCCTCTCACTCAGAACTGCTGAATCCCTCTCCAGTGCTCAGCAAACATGTGCTGTGTCATCTGTTTACTAACATTAAAAAACTGTCTGCAGCTACTTGTGTGATGTACACTGGTTTATACCGTGTACACTGGTTTATACCGTGGTATGAGAAAAGCTGGCTGTACTCAAGAGTCATGTGCCTGAATCCAAATCTCTCCTCCTGTTGGTGTCATGAACTCTTTGTATTTTTCTCTGAAATGCTCATCATTTTGGAGAAGAGCATCTGCTAAATTAATACCCATACATGTAAATGTAAAGAAATGAATAAATGTACGGAAATCCTGCGAGACAATAACTCACTTCGGAAACCAATTTACCCTGATGGATGGGGTAAAGATTCAAGAGTTTATTGTCATGTGTCCAGTAAACAGTTCATTACACCAGACAATGGTGACAAAAATTCTTACTTTGTGAATCCTCTCAGCAGCCTATGACATAAATTGTAAGGACATGAGGAAAGAAAAACACAAGGCATAAACCAGAAATTTACAAAAATTACTATTAGTGCAAAAATGCAAGTTACAAAGTTATATACATATATAAAGCATGCAGCGCGCAATGTAAACATGGAAGTTGTACATGTGCAAAGTCCTGCAGAGGTAGATTGGGTCTATTCACGGTTGGGGGGGGTGTGTATTTGTGTGCGCAAGGTATGCGGAGGTAGTCTGTGGTCTCTGATGATATTGGCGTTGTGGATGTGTATGTGTGTGTAGGAGGGATGGGGGTAGTTGACACCTCTCAGGATCAGAGGGTGAACTGTGTCTGCTGTGACGGGTGGAGGGGCAGTGGATGGGTGTCGTTCACAAGCCTGATGGCCTGTGGGTAAAAACTGTTTTTCAACCTTGAGGTTCTGGCTCTAACACTCCTGTAGCGTCTGCCTGATGGTAGGGTGTGAAAAGGCTGTGCTGGGGATGACTTTCATCCTTGATGATGTTAATGGCTCTCCTGATGGTTCTGGCCTGGTATAGGCTTTCCGGTGATGGTAAGGGCGTTCCAGTGATGGTTTGAGCAGCTTTCACCACTCGCTGTAGCACCTTACGCCTTCCTGTACCGTGCAGCTTCCAAATCACACTCTGATAGAGCTGGTGAGGATGCTCTCAATTGCACACGTAGAGAAGCTTCTGAGGATTTGGCTTGGCATGCGAAATTTCCTCAGCCTTCTCAAGAAATGCAGACGCTGACGTGATTTCTTCACCAGATGTGTTGTGTTGTGAGACCAAGTGAGATCTTCAGTAATGTAAACACCCAGGAATCTGAAGCTGCTCACCCTCTCCACCACTGTCTCACCAATATGTGGTGATGAGTGCTGCTCACTCCTTCTCCGTGGATCTTTTATCAACTCCTTTGTTTTGTTGACATTGAGGGAGAGATTGTTGTCGTGGCACCACTTCACTAGGTCGGCCGCTTCCCTCCTGTATGCCGACTCATCGCCTCCCGTTATCAGTCCGATGACTGTCGTGTCATCGGCAAATTTGATGATGCTGGTGTTGTTCTGGGAGGCCACACAATCATGGATGAAGAGTGCGTAGAGCATGGGGCTCAGCACGCAGCCCTGCGGAGTTCCTGTGTTTATGGTTATTGACCTGGATGTGTGGTTCCCCATTCTAACGGACTGGTGTCTGCCCGTTAGAACGTCCAGAACCCAGTTGCAGAGGGTGGGTGACACACCAAGATTGTGAAGCTTGTTGATGAGCTTCAAAGGTATTACCGTGTCGAATGCTGAGCTGTAATCAATAAACAACATTCGAACATAGCTGTCCTTGTTCTCCAGGTAGGTGAGGGCAGTGTGTATAGTTGTGCTAATGGCGTCCTCTGTAGATCTGTTCCGTCTGTATGCGAACCGGAGAGGGTCCAGAGTGTCCGGAGCGTTGGTCTGGATGTACCTCATGACGATTCTCTCGAAGCACTTCATCACTATTGGAGTCATTGCAATGGGTCAGTAGTCATTGAGGCAGGATGCTTTGTTGTTTTTTGGCAGCGGCAGGATAGTGGTCCTTTTTAAGCAGGTGGGAATTGAGGCTTGTGCAAGGGACAAATTGAATATATCCGTAAAGACATCAGCTAGCACAGATGAGCAGGCTCTAAGTACGCGTCCAGAGATGTTGTCTGGGCCGGCTGATTTCCGTGGGTTTGTTTTCTCAAAAGTCTTTGCCGCAACTGCAGATGTGACCGTGAACGGTGGGTTCTGCGTGTTCCCGCCAGTCAGTTTAACATCCAGTGGTTCGTTGTTCAAGACCTCGAAACGGGCAAAGAATCCATTGAGTTTGTCAGGTGTGATGCGGCTGTCGGTGATCTCACACCTGCTTCTGCTCCGATAGTCTGTGATGTTCTGTAATCCCCGCCACATGCGCCAGATGTCCGCAGTAGTGTAACGTAAAACAGGGTGCACTGAGTAACAGCGTGGTAGCATTATAGGGTGCACTGGGATTAGATTTCAGTAAAATACATTACATCACGCAGGGGGATGTGGTGACGCAGTGGGTTAGACCACAGTCCTGCTCTCCGGTGGGTCTGGGGTTCGAGTCCCGCTTGGGGTGCCTTGCGACGGACTGGCGTCCCGTCCTGGGTGTGTCCTCTCCCCCTCCGGCCTTATGCCCTGTGTTACTGGGTAGGCTCTGTGACCCCGTATGGGACAAGCGGTTCTGAAAAAAAAACATTATATCACATGAGGGAAATTCCGCTTTTTTTTTCAGAAACATAATGCAAGAATGTAGATGAACGTTATTGTGGAACGCGGTACGAGGTTTGGGACGGTTCCTCAAAAACTGACGTCTTACTCATTCGGTAATCTATCTGACCTCGTTTGCTGACGAGTTTCTCCACATTATATTTACACAAGTGTGTCGTCCTTTTCATCACCCATCATCAGTAACTGCCTGTCCAGAGCGTCCTGGAAGCAGAGGGAAATATGACGATTATAAGCAGTACCATCAAGGACTTCTAGGAGATCACATCCTTCCAGAAGGAACTCTTTCAGCGAAGGGTCACATGGCGGCACAATCATCACCCTGCTGTGGCTGCAGCATCTGCAGAGCCGTGCTCTCTCTAACTAGAGCGCAGCCATTTGGAATGACACCTCTTGGAATGTCAGTCGCTGCTGACTTGGAAAACATTTCTCTTTCTGCTGGTCCATAGCTGCACGCACAGGGTGTGTTACTGTTTGCCCAAAGTTCCAATCAGGCAGCGAGGAATCCAGGAACAAGGAAACTGATATCCTGCAGACTGGAGCTCAGACTGGGGTTCACTGCTGAGGCTCCTACTGGTCCCCCTGCTGGCCAGTGAGCGCTACTGCACCCCTGGGTCTGGTCCTCAAGTCCCTGACTCAGCAGCTCAACTTCTGAGTCAGCACTTTTGCATACATATTTCCATTTATTCATTAAACTGACAGTTTTCTCCAAAGCAAGGTGTACACACATACACACTTTCAGAACCGCTTGTCCCATACGGGGTCACAGGGAACCAGAGCCAACCCAGTAACACAGGGCATAAGGCCAGAAGGGGAAGGGACGCACCCAGGACAGGACACCAGTCCGTCGCAAGGCGACCCAAGCGGGACTCGAACCCCAGACCCACCGGAGAGCAGGACTGTGGTCCAACCCACTGCGCCACTGCACCACTGCACCCCCAAAGTAACGTACATCTCAGAGAAAATACAATGTGTTCATTACATTAGGAGAAAGCGAGAAATAGTTGCAGACGTGTGATTCTTAAGTAAACCTAGTTTGTTTCTTTCCACTTTATGCACCGATGTTCATCGCACAAGTAGATGTAGAAAACTCAGGATAGACTAATTCACTTTTACCTCCGAGTGAGCACTTTTACCCCTTCTAAAACAGAAGAAGAGTCATCTTCCAACTTATTGTACAATTTCAGATAAATAATATAAAATATATTAAATTTTCCCCAAGGCAAGAGGAAGCGAGGCGGGCCAAAAAACACATGGCGACGCCACCTGGATGCAGAAGCCAAGAGGATGGGCCACACCTGGGGAAAAGTGGAAAAACTGGCCCAGGACAGAGATGCCTGGAGAGCCCTTGCTGACGGCCTATGTCCCAAGAGGGCTAGTAGGCATAAGTCAAGTAAGTCATATTAAATTTTAAACTCTCTTTGTTATGTCTCCTGTGGAATTTCCTGCCAGCACCTGCTGCGGCAAACTGCACAAATAAACCATAAACAAGGACCGATTGGGACAAAAAATAATTTCTGGAAAAAAGTTTTCTTTCCTAAAACACTGTATAACTCATACATATTGTAATATTAAACGACCTCCCCATAAACACTATACACTGTATCATTCATTAGTGTCAATGAATGTTTTCATCAATGGATGGATTTGAGAAGCCTTGACTTTTTAATTACTGTATGTTGCATGTCACTGTTTAGATGCATGTCGTTTCAACAAAGGGAGCAGGGTTTCTTTGACATTCAAATATTTCTTGAGGTTTGGGTGATGGATTAGAAACAGAGCTGCGATTAGGCTTTTGCTGATGTTCTGCTGCTGTCCGTCAGTCCAGTGCCGTCCAGACGTCACAGATTCACTTCATATCAGTATCCCAGAATGCAGCAGCTTCTGTTTCTTCTGTTTGTAGCAGAAACGTGTCAGTGCACAACACATGATGCCAGTCCTGAAATGCTATTGAATGCTGTGTGTCTTCAGGGTGCCCCAGTGCCACAGATATGGATTGTTTCAAAGATCCTTTATTAGCTGCTGTTGAAGCCCCGGTCGGGTGAGGTCCTTCTCCTGCGGTCACTGCACCTCTGTGACGATGGGTCACTTGACAGTGTTTCGCTGTGGAGGACAAGCGGACAAGACCTGCATAGTAAGCGGGGTGAAGAACGCAGTCAGTGTGGTGTGTGGTGAACATTATCCTGTCACCCTCCGAAGTCACCGCTTACACTGCATTTCAGCAGAAATATTTTCCTAACAGTGGGGGTGCGGTGGCGCAGTGGGTTGAACCACAGTCCTGCTCCCCGGTGGGTCTGGGGTTCGAGTCCCGCTTGGGGTGCCTTGCGACGGACTGGCATCCTGTCCTGGGTGTGTCCCCTCCCCCTCTGGCCTTACGCCCAGTGTTACCGGGCAAGCTCCGGTTCCCCGTGACCCCGTATGGGACAAGTGGTTCTGGAAATGTGTGTGTGTGTGTGTGTGTGTGTGTGTGTGTGTGTGTGTGTGTGTGTGTGTGTGTGTGTATATGTATTTTCCTAGCTTCTGCTCAAAGCAACATGTCCAGCAACTAAACTAAGTAGCACTCTGTCAATTAACCAATTATTGTTATTATTGTAACGACCTGCATTACTGGGGAGTGTCATGTTTGAGCGGGAAAAGGGTTTATTGTAAATAGTTGAGAACTGTGGGTAAAATGGAATTGTGTCCAACCGCTGTGAGGAGTCACGGGGAATATAAGGGGGTGAGTGTCTGTGGGATAATATGAAAGGAAAAAAAAATAATAATAATAACACAACTGCTGAGAAGCCCTTAGCAACCTGAAAAGGTTGGCTCCGGGTGCAGATCCTTGAGGAACAAGGGATCTTTGGACCAAGAGCATTATTTTGTTGTGTTTGTACCAATAGCTTTCCTTGTGTGTTGCTGTTCCAGTATGTTTTTAGAATGAATAGTATCTGTCTGTCCTCCTTCACTCCATCTGAGCCTAGAGTGTATGTTATTACTACATTATTATCATTCCAGTTCTTTGATTTCACACTATAAGAGATGAGACAGGAGACAAGAGATGCAGTTGCCTGTTGACAAAGGCTTTTATTTGCCCTTACAACGGGGAGAAGGAAGGGGATGGAAAAGGAGGACCGGGAACAGGTAGGATGAGGTTTTCTGCAGGTCAGGGGGGCTGGGAGAGTCGGGTTGGTTGGGACGCGGGCGTCATCTCTGGGATCGGGTTCGAGTTCGGGTTCGTCTCTGTCTCGTTCTCCTCCTCGGTCTCTTCTCTCTACTGCTGGGCACCGGGGAAGGGGGAAGAAATAGGGAGTGTAATCAGCCCCAGCTGTGGCTGTTTTGCCCCCATCGCCGCCCCCTCCCCAGGCGGCCTCGCTGTGCTACACACTCCTTTTCAGCTGGTATTAAAATTGTACCGACTCAACTGTCTCTTGAGAGAGGTCATAGTTGGGTAGGGGGTAAATTCCAGGATTTATGTCAGCTATGTGCAAACTGTTGCAAACCCGGCTTCAGTGCCTCAAAGTGGCGCAACAGTGGCAATGGCTGTCTGGTAGCTATGGCGGTTGGATATACTCTGTATATCCTGGCAGGTTCAACCATGCCGCATTGGTACCGGACTATCGGTCATGCAGGTGGATCGCCTTAGCAGAAGCGGGCGTATGGTCCATCCTGTAGAGGCTGGAAGCTAGCTAAACTGAAGAGGTGCAATGGCCTGCCCGCCTAGCCAGCGGGGTGGCGTCATCTTCTGGCTAAAACAGCACGAAGAAATGGGCCTCAGTACCCTGCACGTCAATCGGACCGTGCCACGGCGGCGGTACTCCATCCGAGCGACGAGAGGCCGCTAAGAATCTCAGGTTCCAAGAAGCCGCCGCGGAACAGGACTAACCTTGCCATTTGCACCTACAGCTGCAGGTCTTTGGCAAGGGGGAACGGATTGAACCACCTGATGGAGGAGAAGATGAAGATCAGATGCGACGTGTTGGGTCTGTGCGAGACTCGGCAGAAGAAGGAGATGAGTGCGAGGTGGGAAGATGGATGCGCTGTAAGACTAGGAAAAGCGGATGGTAGCAGATCAGTTGGGGGTGTCGGGTTCATCATAAGCAAAGAATGGACTACGAAGATCGCCTCATGCCATTTTGTTCATCGCGTATCGGAGTGCTCAACGTGAACCTCTCGGGAAAGGCCACCCTTGAGATCATCCAGACCTACGCTCCCACCAGTGCCAGCGACGACGATGAAGTGGAAGAGTTCTATCGCCAGCTAGACATGATGCTAGCTCGGAAATCCACTTACACCGTCGTGATGGGAGACTTCAATGCAAAGGTCGGAAAAGGGAGGCAAGGTGAAAGGTATGTTGGAAAGTTTGGAACTGGAGAAAGAAATGAAAGAGGGGAACGTTTGGTCACTATGGCAGAGGCGAGAAAAATCTACATCGGGAACAGCCTGTTCAAGAAGAACAGCGAGAAAAGATGGACCTGGATAGCCCCTAACGCTGCACATCGCAATGAGATCGACTACATCCTGGTCGACAAGCGGCGCATTCTGCAAGACGTCTCTGTCGTAACGCCATTCAACACCGGCAGCGATCACCGCCTGCTCAGGGCCAAGATCGTCATCGACAGGACAAAGGAGAAGAAGACACTGCATCTGACGTCGAGGGAAGAACGTGTGAAGGTCTACGATGGAAAGCGACTGCAGGAAGCGATGGAGAGGAAATCCTGGTGCCGAATTGACGGAATTGACGATGATTATGACTCACTGATCGAGAAACTGAAGGAATGCTTGAGGGAGGCAAAGGAGGCGGGCCCAAGGGAGCAGAAGGGAAGAATCTCGGAAGAAACCAAAAAACTTCTCGAGAAGAGAAAGAACATGAAGAGGACTGCGGAAGATCACCTTGAATATTCCATTCTCAGCAGGGTGATACGACTGCAGCTGAAGAGAGACTTCGAAAAATACCGGATGGAAAAGCTCCTGAAGGCCGCCGAGGAAAGGAAGAGCCTCAAGAAATGTGAAAGGGGGATGGCACTCTATAAATCGGAAGTGACGAAGCTGAAGAACTCAGATGGTGCTACAGCCGATGAAAGAGGCGAGGTGGTAAAGATCTGTAAAGACTTTTACACTAAGCTTTTCAAACCTGCTGTGAAGATTGAACCACCACCGTCACTTCAAAGGAAGGAGAATGTGCCCCCCATTCTCGTAAGTGAGGTTGAAAAGGCCGTCAATTTGATGAAGAGGGAAAAAGCACCGGGGAAAGATGGCATAACATCTGAAATGTTGAAGTTGGGCGGAGAACAGCTCTGGAAAATCCTCGCCGAACGGTTCAGTCACTATCTGAACACGTGCAAGATACCATCGCAGTGGAAAGAGTCGAGAACCATCCTGCTGTATAAGAAGGGAGATAGAGAAGACCTGAAGAACTATCGTCCCATATGCCTCTTGTCCCACATCTACAAGCTGTTCACGAAGATAATCCTAACACGATTATCAGAACACTTGGATGGACAACAACCAAGGGAACAAGCAGGCTTCCGAAGAACCTACAGCACGATGGATCACATCTTCACTCTGACCCAATTGCTGGAGCGAGCGAAAGAGTACAGGCTGCCACTATGCGTCGCGTTCGTGGACTACGAGAAGGCCTTCGACAGCGTCGAGATCAACGCAGTGCTAAAGTCGTTGGAGATGCAAGGAGTCGAGGCGCAATACATCGAACTCCTACGGGAGGCGAATTCCGGATGTACCACCGACATCGCTCTGCTGTCGTCGCCGATTAGAATACCAGTCGAGAAGGGCGTCAAACAAGGAGACACCATCTCTCCGAAGCTCTTCACCACATGTCTCGAGCAGATCTTCAGAGACATCGACTGGAAGGGCGGCGTAAACATCAACGGCGAGCTACTGACCCACCTCCGTTTCGCCGACGATATCGTCCTCGTCGCCGAAACCACAGATCTACTTCAGACCATGCTAACCGAGCTAGACATCAGAAGCTCGAGAGTAGGCCTCAAAATGAACCGCATGAAGATCAAGTTCATGCGGTCAGATTACGCAACAAGGGGCCGAATAGTGGTTCAAGGCGATGAAATAGAGGAGGTGGAGGAATACGTCTACCTTGGACAAGAAGTAAATATGCGTCGAGACATGGAGAAGGAAATCTCGCGGAGAATAAGGGCCGGATGGAAAGCGTTTAACTCCATCAAGGATGTGCTCAAAGGAAAGTTGGATAAGACTACCCGCGCGAACCTCTTCAATGGCACAGTTTTACCTGCAATGTTATACGGCAGTGAAACTTGGGCCACCACGAAGAGAGAAGAGCAAAGGTTGGTAACTGCTCAAAGGGCGATGGAGAGATCTATGCCGGGAATATCACTAAGAAAACATATCCGGAGTGAGACGATCAGAGAGAAATCCGGCGTGAGGGACGTCATCAACGAGTACGAGAAGCAAAAGTTGAGATGGGCCGGACACGTTGCTCGGTTCACCGACAATCGGTGGACTCGCGCAATTGTCGAGTGGCATCCGCGTGAGCGGAAAAGGCCACTCGGAAGGCCTCCAAAACGATGGATTGACGACATAAGAAAAACGTTTGGAGCTACGTGGATGAGGAAGGCGCGATCCAGAGAGGAATGGGAAGCGTGCTGTGACCAGCGGAGTCGATTCGACGCCCGATAGTCTGGTCGGTCAAGACAAGACATGTCAGCTATGGTTAGGATAGGCTGCTCTAGGCCAGTGCAAAGGAAAGTACCGGTCATTAATTACTAATATTGGTGCCGAGGACTCCGCTGACAATGGATGCTGTGAATACTTGTTTCTGTAGAATCAACACGTTAATGTTGGGCAGGAGCATTTCAGTGTATTGCTCTATGGATCGAGCGATACCCCCAGTAGCGCATGTGATGGCAGGGATTCCTTCAGCATCTGTTTTCCAGAGTCAAGTTTTAATCTCATTCCTGAAGTGATGGCAGTGCTCCAATTCATGCTGTTATTATTATTATTATTATTATCAGTCATGAACCCCACTGAGCTAACCTGGGGAGAACACGGAGGTACTCCCCTGCACCCCTGGCACCCGTTGGACAGCGGAAGCTGCTTTAAAAAGAGAAGCTGCCTGGAGAAGCTCCCTGCTCTGTTTCTTCTATCTCGTCACTAGACCCACGTTGTTGCTCTTCTCTGCGTCGTTTTCCTGAAGCTCTGTTGCGGACGACCGCAGCACTCGCGCTGTGTGCAAAACTCCACACGTGGACTTACCCCCTGCTGACTTGTCTGCATCGTTGAATAACTGGTCTATTAAGCTGATTCCTGTAACACGTCACAAATTCATAAATGCTTTTCCCCTCGTTAAGTAATTTAATTAATAATATTTTAATTGGGTTTTTCAGGGTTTTCCGCCCAAGGCACACCATCACAGCTTGTCCTATGTGTGCGCCGCACTCAACTGATCTGCACAAGATCATACATGCACGTGTGGGGAAAGGACTGAGCTGCACGAACCCGGACAGACAATTGAAATGTGTTTATTTTGCCGTTATGCCTGAAATGTAATGGACGTTATTCCTCCACGGGAAGAGAACAGGAATTTCTATCCTGCTCTCAGATCAAGGTTTAAAACACAACATTTCTAGAAATGTCAAGTGTAGAAAAGCAAGATAGTCGCCGCAAACAGACACTTTCTGCTGGGTTCCGTCACATAGAGGACCGAGCACAGAGCAGGAAGAGGCCACGAGGTCGGATCCTGTACATTATGCATACACAAGTGTGTGGATATACACCACTTCACATTTAATAAACATGTTCCAGCAATTTGAGAACTTATACAAACACCTTATCCTTTAAAATACACACTGTACACATGTTTTTTTATTAACTGAGAACATTGTGAATCAATGAAAACATTTCCGCGCACAGCGGTCCAGAGAATCTCAAAGGTGTCACTTCACACGCCACTGTGTAATACTGTCCATGTAGACAAGAGGGCACCACTGGGTCAAGCGTGCATCGTGTCCTCCCGTTAACGTCACTGCAGAGACAGAAAGAGCAGCGACAGTGAACGGTCGTGCGGCGGCGGCGCACACGGAAACACGGAGCCTCCCGACACGCAGAGCGGCCATTTCATCAACCTGCATTTCCTGCTGAATTTCCTGCATTTCATTCTAAATGTCCTGCTACGCACAGCTTCTCTTTGCCCGATAACAGAAATGGATCAAACGCCCTGTGTCCCTCAGAGCTGCTGAATCCCTCCCATATTCACTCATTTAGCTGACGCTTTTCTCCACAGCAACTTAAAATGTTAAGGTTACAATTTTATCACTGTTTATCACTAAAAACTGTTTACCCATTAGACAGCTGCGTCATTTTTTTGCTAGAGCAATTTAGGGTAAGGACCTTGCTCAAGGGTACTGCAGCCGGAGATCGAACCTAAAACCTTTTGGATCCAGAGGTGGTAGCGCTAACCACTACGCTACCGGCTGTCCGCCAGATAAGAAGGGTCTCGAAGCCATCTCTTTGATAGCTGCGTCTCTCCTGACCTCCTGGCAGCTCCGTCAATGAGCGCAACACCATCTGCTGTGATTATCTATGTATCTGATATTTCAATGTCACTTCTGTAGGAATCACTGGAGGGAGGGATGTGAACCAACTCTCCAGCTGTTCTCCTTGTTGATGCTGAGTTGCGCTAGAGCTGGGATCGTTGCTCTGACATCGTGGCGTCTTACCTTCCCATTGTTGCACGTCCCACAGATGCAGCCAAAGAGCCCGTTGACCATCTGGAAGGCGCAGAGAATGAGCTCCAGGCTGGCGGCCACCAGCAGAGTGGAGAAGAGACCTACGTTGAACTCCACCACGTTCTTGGGCTCCAGGCACAAATCCCAGATTTCCGGGTTCTTCAGGTAGCTCTCAGAGCTGTGGAAAGTAGCAGTACGTTAGATGCCCCCTTCAGAGACGGACCTTTCTCCGATCTCCACAGCACATTCCGTCTCGCTGAACATGAACAATGTGGAAGTGAAGCGATTGCCTCTTACAGGTTCGTGAAAGGCGTTCCCCACAACGGAAGGGGCAGCCTCTCGTACATGCACGTGGGGCCGTTGACCAGACCGACGACGGACACGCTGAAGCTATAGAGAGCGCCCACGACCCCGACCGCAGCGAACGCGATGGACAGGAACATCTGCGAGGACACAGAGAGCAGGGACGCGATCAGCGAAAAGACGTCGTCGTTATTTGCCGCCTCTCATCCACGGCGACCGATGACTCCACCCGTCCGCTCGGCTGCGTGTTTAAGGAACCCGCGGCTAACGGGCGCTTCCGACCCTTTCGCGGCCCTTGCGGCGAGAGGCGGACTCACCCCGCAGCGGTTTCCGCAGCAGCCCTGCTTTCCCGTGAGATGGATGTGGATGGCAGGGATGAGCACCTGCGGGGCAGGAAGGACGAGAAGAGCGTGAGGCAAGAGTCGGGGAGCCCGACGAGCGAGGGTCCGCGGCGGGTCGTATCACGGCCCTCGAGCTCGAGCGACACCCTAAAATATCCCGAGTCGACGAACCCGGCGGAGGCCAAGCGCCGGTGCAGCGAGCAAGCGGGTGTGAAGGTCAGGTGCGGAAGCGCGGCCGTCGACTCACCATGACACCCCCTCCGATGACCCCCGACATGTACTTGGCCTGCTCCGTGATCCGGGGCCCCGCTCCTTCCCGCTCCTCCTTCGCGTACTTGGTTTCCCAGTCCGGGAAGAAGAGCATGATGTTGCAGATGATGGAGATGAGGGCCAGCGGGTAGAGCACCACCCCAATGAAGCGCGCGCACTTCCCGGTACACATGGCAGGCGAGCGAGAGGACGCAGATCTTTCCGGAAGCCCAACGTTTCAGGGAACTTCTCCGTTCCGACCTTCCCGCTCTGGCGAGCGCGGGGAGAACATCGGTTTAAATACCCAGAGTTCCACATCCTGGGCGTGGGCGTTGTGGGAAGGGCCGGGGCGCCGTCCCATCCCTGAACCATTTCACAACCTTAGCGAGAGCTGCTGGATTGAGGTGTGCAAGTTCACCGTGAAGACAACCATTGTGAGCGCAGAGGACCACCAAGACCACTGCAGCGCCCTCACACACACACACACACACACACACTCCATGAGGTTATAATCTCACTCTGCCTGAGGGAGAATTATTAACAGGGGTTGTGAACTAATTCAGCTTTATTCATTCATTTTCAGTAACTGCTAGTTGTGCTCAGGGTCGCGGAGGTCGGGAGCCTATCCCGGACCGACTGGGCACAAGGCCGAGGGCTGGTGCACCATGGACGGGACGCCAGTCCATCGCAGCATTACTTCACCTTCAGTTCATTCAACGCTGTCGTTTGTACCGCAGCTGTGGAACTACAGCTCTCACCACACGCTACAGCATTTCACCGCATGGTACTCTGTTTTACCACATAGTTCTCCCCTCTGCGTTCCACTCCGTTTCCTCAACTTTCTCCAGGTAAGAAACCCAGATGGGGCGTGTAGTACATCAGAGTTTATCTTTGCGTTCTCTAATCTTGGAACAGTTGACCTTGTATTTACAGCCCGTACCGTGGTAATCATTAGCAAATTGAGTCACTTGTTTAGGCCCCAGTCAGGCACCCTGAGGCAAAGACCAGGTGTGCACATGGAGATTTCTGGCCCTTTGTGGCTGAACTCTGCACTTTGTTCGACGCTGAGCTCCGTATCATCGGTTATCGATAAGGAGTGCGGCGAACATGGGGTCGGGGGGGGCAAGGAGGAGGACGAGGATGATGATGTCGTCGATGACAAATCTTCATATCCAAACAAACAGGGCATCCCACCCTATGAGGAAGTGTAGGTCACTGCGTTCTTGCCATGACGTTTTTTACACACCATTTGTGATGTATAAGTTCCTATAATTAGGGCAATAAAAGCATTTTTATCACCGGCATCTCACCCGCTATCACAAGAGTCACAATCCAGAGTTCACATCTTTGTACTTTCAGGGTGCGAACATTGAAAAAGTGCTTTAGCACCAACTGAGCATGTCAGCGCCATAACGGAGTCCAAGAGCTCTAACGTGGGGCGGCTGATCTGACGTCCGACACGCAGCAACGTGTGTTTTAAAGGGTTTGCAAAAGGTGAAACATCTGGACCTGCTGGTCCCTCCATGTGGCATAAACACGTGCTCTTCACTCCTTCAGCGAGCACCGCGCCTCCTTCCGCGCACCTGGAAAGAGCAGCGACGACCCCCCGCCGCGACCTCCGGGCCACGGGCTTCGGAAAAACGGAGGTGAGCGACGTCACACGCGAGCCTCAGCGACAGCGGTGACATCGTCATCAAGCCCCTCATCGTGGGAACTGGGGCGGGATGCAGATCGCCCATCTTTCGAAACCCACTGAGAGCACGAGGCTTTTTGGTCGCATCCCAGCGAAGCACAAAACTCACAGCAGCGCAACAACTGCTTGAACGCGGGGTCCGAACGCTCAGCGGGGAAATGGGAACGCAGTCACAAACACACGCAGGGTCACATTTTATTCATTCACACACAACAGCAAGTGAAGGTTATATGATATATTACCACGTGTGGAGCGGAGTGAAACGAGCAAAGGAGCATTCAGAAATAGCCCCCAATCGCCTTTTACAGCCCGTTATCGAAGAGCCCGGCCCTCTTTTACCACTCGGTGCCTGACGATAAGGTCCCCCCCTGATGTGACCCCGCTGGAGACACAGGAGAGCAGCAGTGGAGGATCACCGCGAATCATCATCGTCGTCGTCATCATCATCATCATCATGTTTGCGGAGCCCAGAGCGACTCCCCCAGCGGGCCCTTTGCTGTTTGTGTGGAGGCATCACCATCACCATCGCCCGCACGATGACGATCCAACGCAGGGATGATGATTAACGGTGTCTTACTGCTACAGAGTACCATGTTTACCTGGACACAGCCTGGTACCCTTAGAGCCCTGAAACACAGCTGCGTGTCCGTAACGCTGTACACACTTGGGACCGGAGGCGCGTTTGTAACTCGCGATGTTCTTAACTGCGAGTCACTTTCACCACGAGCCAAAAATCACAAAACAGTTACTTCAGTGCTGTCTATGTATGTAATGAGAACATAATTCGGACGTCTCTAACGACGACAGAAATGCACTTTTAAGTTAGAAAAAAGTGTCACTCCAGCGTGTGGAAAAGGAGCACCCAGAGCAGCGTGCCGAGTGGCTCGCATCGTGAGGACCCCTGCGGAGCCCAGTGCGGCCCCCAGCAAACTGCACCTCGATTCACACTGTTCTCCGAGGACAACTTCACCGCGTGCGTCTGCCACGGAACCGTATGTGGCCGAGAGCTGCTGGGCGAAGGAACGTTAGTTAAGGCTTTGGCCGAGCGTGCGCTCTTGGCCCTGCGCCGCGGCCCCGTCCCTCGGCCCTCTCGGAACCCCGAACGGGGCCCCGTGTCCGGGAACGATGACGTCGGCGATGAGCAGCGCCTCCTTCCGGCTCGCTTCCTGCAGCGCCGGGTTCTCGCTCAGCTGCCGCCAGACGTCCTCGTCGTCGTGGCGCTCGAAAAGGTCCCCGGCCAGCAGGACGGAGCCCAGGGAGGTCCCTCGTACCAGAACGCTCACGTCTCGGCCCGTGTGGCCAGGCGTGGCCAGCACACACACCTGGGGAGACACAGAGGGTTAGGGTTAGGGTTAGAGGGAACCCCGAGGAGCCGCACCCAGGGAGGACGGGCTCTGGGCTCGGCCACCTGCCTGTGCACCTTCACCACATCACACGCTCGGTTAAGGACACGCCGCTTCGCTTGTGCTCGGCGATGCGGTCGGCAGCGTGTTCTGCGCTTTTGCCCTCGGGTGGTCTGACTCTCTGTTGCCGTCAAACACAATGTGAGTTTTACGCACGTTTGCATTTATTTATGGGACGCTTTTCTCCAAAGCGACTTCCAATGAGCTTACTAGCGTTATCAGCCCACACACCTTATTCACCGCGGTGACTTGGTGAATAATGGATGTAACTGGACGTACGAAGGAGGTTATAACTCGAATTGCTCCGCATGATGAGTGTGTGCGCTTAGGTGTCATGGACTTGAGTCTCCAGCTATTGGGTTTGTATGCTTTCCTGTTTTACACTTCTTTGGCTAAAAACATTGTGAATAAAGTTGGGGGTGGGGAGAAACTAACCTTTTGACCTTTGGAAACACACACTCAGCTTTTCACATTTTTACTCTTTTTTTTGGTGGTGGGGGTAGATTATGTTGCCATTGCTGGAGTAGAGAGAGGAAACAGGGCTTCCGCTCTGGGTCGTACTTTTTAAAAGCACTTTGTGAAACTAGAAAGGAGAGCAAAGTGCAGCCCTAACCCAGAGGACCCCCCCCACAGTCTGAACTGTTTGTCTCATTTGGGGTCGTACGAGCCTAACCTAACAACAGAGGGCGAAGGGCTGGAGGGGACACACCCATGACGGGATGCCAGTCTGTCGCAAGGCACCCCAACCGGGATTCGAACCCCACACCCACCGGACAGCAGGACCAGCCAAACCCGCTGCGCCACCGCACCCCGGCGTGTGCGAAGAGCTCTATGAAAACACACTGAAAGGAAGTGAATTTTTCCCAGAATTCCGCACCAAAGAGGCCGCTGTCACTTTAAGAGGATCCTGCGCTCTCACTCGTGCTGCTCCGAGAACAGGGCGGGGGCGCGCTCTCGCTCTCGCTCTCCCCCCCGACAACCCACAACCCACGTGCGCGTCGATGCGGAAGGGCCTCCCCTCGGCCGGCCCGTCCTCCAGGTACCGGTCGCCGCGGCTCACGTCGCCGCCCACGATGATGGTGGCCTCGGGGAAGAGCGCCAGGTTGCCGATGTGGTCCGAATGGCCGTGGGTCCCCACCACCACGTGCACGTCGCCGGGCTCCACGCCCCTGTCCCTGAGGCGCTGCAGGAGCCGATCGCGGCCCCACGGGCCCCCGGTGTCCACGAGCACGGTGCAGGGGCCCCGCACGAGGGACACGGTGCAGTCGGCGCGGGTGGAGCCGTCGGGCTGCGGCGCGCTGTAGCCCTGCTGGAGGAGCGACACGCTGTACGGCTCGCCCGGGATCTCGGGCCCGATCTCCGGGGGGGCGCTGCTGGAACGGGGCGCTGCGAGCTCCATGTGCACAATCCTCACCTTTTTTTAAAAAAAAAAGTTTTTACTGAAACTTTGATCTCGCGTTTTCAAGGGCGAGCGAAGCGCTCGGCGACGGGCCGTCCGGAGGGACAAAAAGGTCCTTCCGACGCCTTTCGTGTTTCGTTCATTTTGCGTTCTTGCGCCATCTAGCGGTCGAACGGGCAATTACAGTCGACTCGGTGACATCGGATGGATGGACGGATGGATGGATACAGAACTCGAGTTTGCTGACACCAGAGAGATTAAGCTGGGACGTCAATTAATTACAAGAGATCGACTGGGAATCCAGGGGGGTCCCTTCCCAGTTAACGTTTCACTACAGGTTGTATGTGTGTATAACTGCGTTTGTGACAAATAAAATCTTGAATCTTGAATCTACTAAGGGTCTTTGTTGCCTGCCTGCCTGCCTGCCTGCCTGCCAGCATTCTCTCCAGGTTGAGACATACGAACGAAGCTCACCTAACTGTAACCGCCTTGGTAAATATAAGGAACAAACAACACGTAATTACTTCTTCCCCTCATATAAGTTCATTCACTACACACATTACTGTTTATTCCGTAAACAAGGTTATAAAAATGTGATCACCTTGTATAAGCCGTACCGCTACAATTGAGGATTAGCTGTAAGATTCTTAGATTTTGTTCTAGTTTTTCAGCCCTTTTTTTATTAAAAAAATCTTTATTGACAAAAAGCAGAAATTAAGAAAGTCAGGATCATAAAGAAAACATGGAACCAGATCCAAATATTACAACAACAATGCCAGAAAATAAGCACAGAAAAAAACATTTAGAAATAAATACCCGAAATAAATAAACGAAAAGGAAATATAAAAACAGGAATATATACATAAATGGAAATAAAGACTTATTCACCACAAATGGGGTTAGATGTCAGTAGAAGCACAGTTCTCTCAGCTTTGGGCTTTCAGAAAGAACAAATAGTCTTTCTATATGTTTAACTTATTTTACAATTTGGCTAATAAAAAGACAAGGTTAATAATGTGTGCCTGTTGTCATGTCTGTCACATTTGTGAAATCCGAGCAAATCATGTTTAAAAGTAAAGGAGAAATGAGAAGAAAAGCAGGTTTCCACTGCACTGACTGACCAGAGTTTTTGTGCCTATCGGCAGAACCAAAATAGGTGGAGGGCTGTTTCTGGGGAACTTCACAAAGTGAGCACCTGGTCTCGATGTCTTTTTTAAGTGCTTGGACAAAGCACTTACTTGGGTCAGTTTTTCGGCTCTCTGTGCGTAAGCGTACTGCACTCTTACTGCACTCTTACTGCACTCTTACTGCACTGCCAAATCGAGAGCGACACACCGCTTCCGGAATTGCGTTGCGAGGAAGGAGGTTGTTCCCAGCTGCGCGCGGGAGCTCTTCCGGGGAGGACGACATTCACTGTTGCACAGCGGAAACGCGCGTCAGAAGCCCGTCCGCTCGCGATGGCGACCTCGGCGATGGCGACCTCGGCGATGGAGCCTCTGAGGCAGATTTTCCTCCAGTACTTGATGCCCGAGGAGTGTTTCGACCGCTTCTTCCTGCACCTGGACTTCCTGCACGGTGAGCTTTTATCGTCTGGACAAATAGGATTTTAAATAATTCACCGTTTCACAGTCACAGACTTCCTCTTCACCCTCTCAAACTGCCTCGTACTCTCTGTGACTGTGTCTCTGTGTGAAGAAACTCTTTCCTTGGTTTTTCAGCTGAGCTCCTCGTTGATTTGCTCATGTATACCACAGGGTAATTTTTACTGCATTTGTTCGTGGTAAGGACCTCAAGCCAGGCGGAGGTGGAATTTGAACCTGGGTCTTAGCAGCAGCTCTAAACACTGCGCCCCCTGCTGCCTCCTCAGGGACTCTGAGCCGCTCCTATTGTGTCATTTCCTTATTGACTTCGTGCAAAGGAGGTCGTTGTTTTTGCTAAGTGTCTGAGCCTCCCCGCCCCACAGTGCCGTGTCTGAAGATCGTCCTGAGCAAAGTGCTGGGCTTCGGGATCATACTGGGCTCCATCATGGGTGAGGAACAGTTCCTCTCTCTGCGTGTGTGTGTGTGTGTGTGTGTGTGTGTCTGTCTGTGTCTGTCTCCTCTCTGTGTATGTGCTCCTCAATGCTCCCTCTGCTCTCCCCCAACAGTGAAACTGCCCCAAGTGTTTAAACTCATCGGGGCAAAGAGCGCAGAAGGTCTGAGCTTCGGCGCCATCCTGCTCGAGCTGTTTGCCATAACCGGCACCATGGCGTACAGCATTGCAAACAGTTTCCCGTTCAGGTAGGGGCGTCTCCTCCTTCTCACACACTGCTCACACGCCACGTTAGCACCACCCAGGGGTGTTGAGGGTGGACAGCACGTGAGTTTCCCTGCAGGCATTCAAGTATTCTGTCCTGTCCTGTCCATGGCTTCCCACTGTAGCAAACAGCACAAATATGGCAGTGTTTTCACCCCCAGCTGAGCAAGCCTTCTTGTGTGTGTGTGTGTGTTTTCACACCCTGCAGTGCCTGGGGGGAGGCTCTCTTTCTAATGCTGCAGACTCTCGCCATTGGCTTCCTTATCCAGCACTACAGAGGAAACACTTTAGCAGGTACGGGCTCCGCCCCTCTTGCAAGCTCACGGTTGTTTTTGTGCGCTGGTGCTCCGGGGCGCGACATGGTGTGACGAAAAGCTGTGTGTTCCCGCTTTCTCCCGCAGGGCTGCTCTTTCTCGTCGTCTATTTCTGCACCGTCTCTCTGCTGCTGTCCCCAGTCACGCCGCTGCTAGTCGTCACCACAATGCAGGCCTCCAACATGCCGGCCATCATCGTAAGCCGGGTACGTGACGGCGTGAGCCCGTAATAGAAATGAGGTGTGCGGTTAAGGCAGGAAATGGGGCCCCACGGGCTGGACGCCGAATGTACCATGAGGACTGTATCTCTTTCAGGGAGTGGGTTCCCTTTGCTTGAGGTGGAACTGTGGTCTCCTCAGCCCAAGTCTGTTCAGAAGTAGTTTTGTCTGTAACTCTAAAGTTGCCTTGGCTGCCAAGTAACAATCAGCGAGAGGTTAATAATACAGACACCTCTGTTTACTCACTGGTTTCAGTCCATAGAAATCTCAGATAAGGAAACTATGCATTTTATTATGATACAGTACGTTTTCAATAATAGTTTGAATTGAAAAGATTCACACTTATCTTAAAATTAGCACGAGTTTAAATTGACAATTTCTTGGAACAAATTCCTGTGCAGTACCTATTCAATTCACCCCATAAACATTCTTCTTCATGTTACTGATCAGCAACACACAGGAACAGCAGATATGAGCTGTTAACACTGTGGAAGTCAGTTGAACTCAGCAGGTCCCGCACTTCTATTCTGTTTGGCTGCTCTTTACTGCCATCTATTGGCTCGGAGGACAAATACAGGTTCTACACACTTTGGAAAACAGGTGTGAGTAAAGTGGAAAATGTGCGTGCCTCCGATTCAAAATCGGAAACCCAGGAGCCGCAGCTGATGGAAATGTCTCTTGTGAAAGAATGGCTGCCACACAGTGTGTGTCTCGCTGTCCTTTCGTCCTGCTTTGGTTGCAGCTCCTCCAGGCAGGAATGAACTACCGCAACGGCCACACGGGGCAGCTCTCAGCCGTCTCTGTCTTCCTGCTCTTCGCCGGATCTCTCGCCCGTATCTTCACCTCTCTACAGGTAAGCAGTGTTCAGGTTCGGGGAGGCAGGTCCCACACAATGTCCTGACATGTGTGTCCTCTCACATGGTTTCCTCTTCCTGTTTCCTGCTCTTTGCTAGGAGACAGGAGACTCGCTCATGGCCCTGACGTACGTCATTTCCTCCTGCTGCAACAGCCTCATCGCTGCTCAGGTGCTCTACTACTGGAACTGCAGTCCTGCCCTCAGGAAGAAGAGAGAGTAGGAGGACTTGGTGGAGAGAGTGGTGCGCCCATGCACACACACAAACACACACAAACGCACATGTGCGCGTGCATTGTCATTCCTCTCAACTCGAGAGATGGGACCAAAGCGCAGCTGCAGCCCTGGGTCCAGCGTCCACTGGAGGGTGGTGTGCACGAGCCTGTCCTCTGCGCTGCTTTCTGTGTGTGTGTGTGTGTGTGTGTATCACAGGAGCATTAACACACAGGACCGTCATGGTGTGTAGCCACATTCCTCTGTGCCCACTACAAGTGTACTACATCTTTACCTCAGCTATCATAGTATTGCTGGTATTCCTTTACCACTGTTCTTCAGCACAGCAGGAGGTTGACAAGGAGTTCTGTACATGTTGTTTTGGGACACGTGTGTGTGTGTGTGTGTGTGTGTGTGTGTGTGTGTGTGTGTGTGTGTGTGCGCGCGCACATGCTTTTTCTTCATACGGCTGACATGAATTTATTTCCAGAATGTTTAATTATGGTTGAGGAAAGATTCTTTTTAATTTGTATATTTTTAATTTGTCTCTGTATTCACTGTGAGCCAGTAGAGGAAATGGACCAGTACGGAGTCCGGTCTCAGTAAAGGTCCAACAACCTCAGTGAACAGAGGCTCTGAAATTATCGTCATATTTTTTCTCATGGAAAAGGATGTTTTCAGTGCCCATCAGTTCCCCTGTGTGACACAAGTTCATTGTGTGGAACTGCTGTGCATCATGTGATCCTCTGTGCTGCTGAGATTCCCTCCCTGTTGCTTCCAGAGGAATAAAAGCCTTTTTCCTTCAGATCTCAGGGTGTCAGTTGTTTGGGCTGCTGAAGAGCGAGGGGTCTGGTCTCGGTCAACAACAGATTTTACTATTGGTGTCCCTCACTTTATTACCTGGGTCATTCCTTTGGAAATATCAGATCTAGTACCTGTGATAAACATATATTGTCAGACTTTAACTTTGATCTACATTAAAATTGTCTAATTGAAAATGATTGAAAACAGCAGCTCCACAAACTGTTTGGTGCTGCTGTTTGTTGACCGATTTGTCCTGTAAACATGTGCAGCATTTCTTGTCTCGTTACTGGTCACAGACACTCAGGAACACCAGACAGGAACTGTAAACACTGTGGAAGTGGATTGAATGAAGGTGGTCCCACGCCCTTGTTTTTGTGCTCTTTACTGCCCCTTGTGGGCTCTGAGGGTAAAAGGCAGGTCACATTCGCTCAGCGAACAAGAGCTTGTAAAACTGAACTGGAAGTTGTTTGTACCTCTGAAGATACATCAGTCGGGCATGCTGTGGATTCATTTCCATCCATGCTGTGATTTGCCCTGGTTCCACTAGGCTGCACCAGAGATCCACCAGTGGGATTCCTCTGCAAACTGCACTGTACACAATGATTCACTTTGACCTGAGGTGACCTCTCTTCGCCAGGAGCACGGGGGTATAGCAGCAGCACCCGAACCCAACCTTTTCGCACATTATTAACAGCGCTGGTGCTTTTCTCCAAAGCAACGTAGAATTTACCCATTCATACACCACGGTAAGTTTTACTTTGATGGAGGGCACTACAGCAGGAGAGGGGTTTGAACCCCGGAACTTACGAGTATGCAGCAGCAGATCTAACCACTGCACCACCCACTGCTCTGTTTTGTGAGGAATCGCCATGTTTTCGTGGACTCTTTCCAGTTTTCTCCTTTTTCCCCAAGTTCCCTCACCTCTTTACAGTGAAACTTCTTCAATCTCTCGCTTCCTCGGTGAGGGGTTCAAGGGAAGGAGTCAGGGGGAAGCGAGAGATTGAAGAAGTTTTGAACCAAACTGGATGTCGGATATGGCCGCAGGAGCGAGTGTCCCTTGTCCTTCCGGTCCCCTTGAGCGCCACCTCCTGGACAACTGGAACAGTGCAAAAGGAAACGGTGACATGGAGAGTAGAAGGGGTAGGGGTCCGGTCCGCACAGGAGTCGTGCGAAGGAGATGATAATGAAAGTGAATCAAACACGGGTGAATGAAGGTGATGAAAAGCAGGAGGCCAGTAGCTGCGAGGTGCCCGTCAGCTTCCTGTGGGGTCGCGACCCAACCTGTTTGTTGTTGGGCCGCTGAGGCGCAGCCAGTCGCATATTTTTGATTCCTTTAATGTGTGGTCCAGCTCTTATCTACCTCGCTATCAATGCATCAGAGCAGCGTGTCCAAAACACCTCCGCGCTGTGCTGCCGTGATGGTATCGTGGCCCTTTGGTGCGCCGCGGCGGTACTGCGCAGTACGACGCCCCACCTGGCCTACGGAGGCGTCGCGCCCGAGCGCAGAGCTCCTGCAGGGGCCTCTTCTGCAGCCCGGACTGTGAGGGTTCAGCCTGAACGTCCCTAAGGGGCACCTGTGTCCGTTTGTGTGCCACCGCGATGCTCAGCAGGGGGGTCCCTCGCCAGGATCGACGGCACACATCAAACCCAACTAGAGCCGAAGGTGCGCGTGGGGCAACGGCATTGGGGGGTGTCTTTAGGTCAGACCTGACAGTTTACTTGTATGTGTTTGAGTGAAATGTATTTCTTTTTTATATCTCTTTTTGTCATCCTTGAAACTATAAGCGTTGAGTCGCAGCACTGACCGCCGGTGTCACGCAGGGGGGTCCAGCCGCCTTGTCGCCATCAGTGGTTTATTCGGAGTGCTCTCTGTGTTTATCATGTCTTTACTTATTTCTGGGGTTTCTTATACAGCATAACTGTATTTATTAGTCAGGTGTGAAAAGAAGTGGTCAATCTAATTATGGGGTGAGAAGTAGTTTGAATTCAGTGAAATTCTAGTAAGGGGCAACAGTTAGAGAAAGAGTTGTAGTTGCAATCATAGCAGCTAAAGGTGGTGCCAGCACTTAGTTACTTTTTCGCACCATGACTACAGTTCGTTGTCTTCCATAGTGGGGTCACTTTCTCAGGCTCCATTCACACACAACAAATGTGAAACAGGGAGAACAGGAAATGGGGTCAATATTTTTCACAGAACAGAATTTCTAGTTGAAGCTCCGCTTTAGGAGAACGACGACAAAACGCCTCTGCCTTTCGAAAAGGTTCATGTTTATACCGAATCATTCATGCTGCTTCAAGTTGCCGATGAAACAGTTCAAGTCAAGGAAAAAAAAAATCACAGCGTCTACCCCCGCCCCCGTGGAGCGCTGCCCAGTTCTTGCGTGACAGGAACAGAGGAACACACCTCTGTACACACAGTGTGCCGTCAGCACCTGTCAAACACGCGTCAGATGCAGCGTTCAGTGACTTTGCACCGGAGCGTGATGCGTCTCGCACCCAGCCACCCACACGCACACCAGGCCCTGTGAGTCGGGGGGCACCATAGGAGCGGTCCCGTCACTTTTCAGAAATGCAGGTACGCCCACGTGTCACCATGGTGACCTTTGATGTCGCTCTTTGTTCGTGCACCTCGCTCATGCGGCAGAACTTCTAGAAACGCAGTCCAGCCTACTGCGTAGGACAGCGATGGCGAAAAGTGTGGCGCCAAACGAGTGCCAAATCGGGACTGAGCTCGCTTGTTTACTGCACTCACCCCAGCAACCACAGCCACCTCCTATGAAGTCAAGTTTCCCCATTGTGAAGGTGGAGCTTTTCCAGAATTGCACTATTTTAGTGATTGTCAGCAGTAAATTCAGCTTGGCCACCTCGCAAGTGCAAGAAGAGCCAGCAGGTGGCGTATCGGTTAGAGGCAGAGCCTCGCACACCAAGGTTGCAGGTTTGAATCCCTGCCCCAGTACACTTACCCTGCAGTATAACAGGAGAAAGGTGTCAGCTACCCAAGGAAGCACATAAGGATGGAAGAGTGCAGTGGGATATTGGTTTCCATCCTGCTGGACAGGTCACTGCGGGGCGGCTCTCACAGGAACTGCTGTGGGTTCGAGGTGCACAAGGGCTGCAGAAGCGTGCTCATTGTTTGCCTTGGAGTCCCAGTTTCCCAGGCGATGGGCTCCCAGTCTCTAAGGGGGATGGTGCATTTATAGCGGGCCATTCCTCTCCAAACTGCCGTGGCGCTACGGCTCCCATCCCCTCCCCTTGGCCTCCGATTAGCCACTGTGGCCTCCCCCATTTCCATGAGAATAGCAGCAAGCACTGAAAGGGTTAAGACCGCGCTGCTCCAGAAGGGAGGCGAAGCCCCCGAATGCAACGCTAATTTTCTGCCCGGCAGGAGACCAAGAGGAGGAGAACAAAGCGCCACGGGGGGCGGCTGGGAGGGGGGGGCTCAGCGCTTTGGGGCTTTACTGCATGCACCTGCGAGCTCAAAAGCGGAGGACAATGAGCCTCCGAAACGGCCAATTACCGTTGGCCGAGCCACCCGCCCCGGGTGCGAAGGAGGGAGGGAGGAGGGCGAGGAAGAAAGGAGGGCTGGAGAAAGACCGAAGTGTGTTTGCAGCAGAGAGAGAAGAAAACAACGATGGGTCCCAAAGAAAACTCCTCCCCCCATACACGCAAACACACTCCAGGGTTGCTGTCAGGGGTCGAGTTTGCAGGTTTCATGACACACAGGTGTACAGCAGCCTAGATTCACACCCACACATGAAGTACCCGGGTGCCACAGACATACCATCCCATCTTGCTCACTCGTGTGAGTGAGTGTGTGTTCGTTCCTGGGAAAGACCAGGAATACCGCAGCCCCCCCCCCCGCCCGCCCGCCCGCCACCACCACTTGAGCACTTCCAATCCAGGAACCTGCTCCACATTCCCAGCTCAAAACCGCACTTGAAGAAATCAGCACCGCAGCACAGGGTGTAAAACACTTCACACTTTATTACTCACTCTGTCCTCATCACCCTTTACAAGTTTCTGTACCACAAAAGCACCCTTAGTGTAAGGGCTGCCAAACTATACACGTGACACTATGTACAGGACCATGAACACACACTACAGTGGAAAGACTTTACAGCACATGTGCACTCGCACACTCAGATTGCAGAGTAAACAGTGTAAACAGGGCACTCCCAGTATCACTAAGGCCGACTTCCCTCACCTACTGGAGCCCCGCAGCCCCTCTGGACTAGTTAAGGATCTGGGTTTGACAGTGTTTCTGTTGGCAGGGCACCAGCTCGGGGGTGTCAGCACACTGCTGGACAGCGAGGACATGCAACCAGAGCTCCTCAGAAAGGACACTTGGAGCAGGACACATGGACACGCCTTGGCCGTGTCCCAAAGTAACACGCATGGCGTCAACGACACCATCGCGGGAGGGGCTCGGTGGGTGCAGGTGCAAGCAGGGTCTATCCAATGTGCGGTAGGATTTTCAGTAGTAAAATAAATAAATTAAAAACTATTGGTAAAAGAGCACAGGCCCCAAGGCCCTGTTCATTTGTTGAATTAAAACTACAAATATCAGAATCCCATGTGACCCAACGGAGGATCCTGATTGGCCACTTCAAACATGGTTACTAAGGGTTGCCCTGTAGGCATCTCAGGAAGGGGGGGGGTTTCTACTCATGAAACAAGACCCAGAGCCCCAGCTCACAAACCCGGGTTCGATCCATGACGTCACACCAACCAAAGTGGCGAGAGGCACTAAGACAGGCCGCCTAGCAGTACAACTACACATGAGCGCAGCGCACACACAGCGACACGAGTTGGGGGGGGGGGGGGGGTCCTCGCACCCAGAGCCTCAGATGTGCGTGAGCGGGACGGTTCCACCGAGGTAGTGCTGCTGCACGGCCGGGTAGGAGCGCTGCGCCGCGGGGTCCGCCGCCTCGCCTCCGGGGATGTACATGCTGATCATGTCACGCAGGTCACCCTGCAGAGCACCGCGGTGGTGAGCGGGCGGCCCGGGCGGCGAGTGCGACGAGTGCGGCACGGTCTCCGGCTTCACCACGGGCATCACGGGGCTCGGCTGCTGGGCGCCACTGCTGTAGGACATGGGGCTGCGGGAGGCAGGGGGGACATGTGAGAATCCACACACACGGGTCAGGACAACTCCAAACATCTCAGACCTACACTTCATTTAAAAAAAAAAAAAAAAAAAAAAAAAAAAAAAAAAAAAAAAAAAAAAAAAAAAAACCCATCCATAGCAGCAATCTTTACTACATTATGACAGTAACTGCATCAATTTACAGTGTTAAACATGCTGTCAAGTAAAAGTGCATTGTCTAAAGTTTCTGCAGCTTTATACATTAACATTAAACTAGGTGAAATGGGGGGGGTTTTAGTCAATTTGCCTTTGGCTTCAGCACTGGCTGTGGGGATACCCTGAAACGGCACATCTTCACCCTTCATGTTCCACCTGTGGCAGCTTTACAATATGTGCCCAACGGGTCACGACACACAACACACTGCGTTGCTCTCACCCACCTCCTCCAGGTGACCAAACGCTCGACACACCACAGCACACACATGGAGGATTCAGTGAACCGCAGCTTCACTGAAATTTAACTGCGACAAGGGAGCAGGAAGGACACTTGTCACACCGGCCCCCCACCCCAGAACAGGTCAGCCATCCAGCTGTACAGGTGAGCGAGGCCCCGCCCACCATGCTGATGGGCACTGGCAGCCCGAGCACCGAAGCGGGAACAATTATTCCTAATGACATGTTAGCAAACGACTCCCAGGACCAGGGGAGTCAGGCCCCCGCTGACCTGTGACCCCCCCACCAAAAACACATGCAAGCCCTTACGTTCAGTGCAGGCAATTATTCAAGTACTCCGGTAAAACGATCGGCACAGAAGAACTGAACCATATTGACTCAGGCACATTTCACCAGTAAAGACTTGTGGGCTCAGCTGATGAGAAGATTTTGGGGGGGGGGGGGGCCACAACATCTGCTATCTGAACAAGTGAACAAAGCAAGGAGAACAAGGCACATTCATTGAGCAAAGAAACAGTATCGGAATGTGGTCAGAAATAAAAGGTGTCTTGGAGAGTGGATCCCACGAAGGTAGCGCAGCAGAGCCACACACGGGTCACGGGTTCGAATGCCACCTTGGCCTGCGGGGTGGTGATCAAGGTACTTACCCTTACCTGATAATAACAACCATGCTCTTTAACAAAAGGAAATCTGCATTTAAATCACTTGGAGAAATGTGACACATAAAGAATAACATGATTAAACGAAAATGACGATATTCATTAAATATTGTATATCATTTTAACTGGGGGGTTAAAAAAACCCAAACTTGGTGGCCCCGTTTTAATTCCAGTGTTTGTGTGGAGTTTTAAAGACCTTTTAAACTTAAGTTTTACTCGGAATTACAGCCTGGTCGCTGTGGAGTTTAGCATCTGCTAAATAAATATTATAGAAGTTCCTGTGTGTGACCGGTAGCGATACACACCGGGGGGGGGAGAGAGAGAGGGAGAGCGAGAGAGAGAGACACACACACACACACACACACACCTGTAGGAGTTGGCGCTGTTCATGTACGACTGCGCGGTGGCCATCGCAGGGGGGTACTGCAGGGCCGACAGGTCGTAGCGGTGCAGCTGCTGCGAGTAGCCGAGAGCGTCGCTCTGCATGGCCGCGTACCCCCCCGCGGGGCCCCAGCCGTAGCCCTCCATCCTGGGGCTGCCGGCCGGTCCCTGCCCTGCGGCGGCGGCTGCTGCAGCCGCGGCGGCCGCCAACAGGTTCCCGGCGGCGGCCAGCGGGTACTTGGCCCCCGGCGCGGCCCCGGATCCCTCCTTCTTGAGCAGCGGCGGCTTGCTCTTCTTGCGCGGCTTGTACTTGTAGTCGGGGTACTCCTTCATGTGCAGGGCGCGCAGGCGCTTCGCCTCGTCGATGAAGGGCCGCTTCTCGGCGTCCGTGAGCAGCTTCCACTCGGCGCCGAGCCGCTTGCTGATCTCCGAGTTGTGCATCTTGGGGTTCTCCTGCGCCATCTTGCGCCGCTGCCCGCGCGACCACACCATGAACGCGTTCATGGGCCGCTTCACCTTGTCCAGGGGGTCGCCGGCGGGCGGGCACGCGCCCTTGGCCCCGGCCCCGCTCCCCGAGTGGGGCCCCACGGGGGACAGGGCCTGCTGGGGCTGCTGGGGTTGATGGGACTGGTGGGGCGGAGGAAGAGGAGGAGGAAGAGGTGCCCCCGCCGCCACCTTCAGCTCGCCGTGGTCCATCAAGCTGTACATAACTGGGGCGCGTGTCGCTCTCGCTCAGCCCTCGATGTCAGTCGCGCGAGGAGGTCGAGACCCGCGAGCTTCGGCCTTCGCGCCCTTTCGCCTCGCTCGAGAACTTTCCTCAGAGCTCGAGCGCACCTCGGCCAGGAGTCGCTCCCTCCGCGCGCGCGCCTGGGCTTCCTTATTCTCCCGCCTTCGTTACAGCGGGCATCGCGCGCTCCTCAAGCGGACAAGGTGAGCGCGAGGACCATGCCGATAAAGTCCCGCTCGACAGCGCCGCAACTTCGCAATAAAAGTTGTGGCCCCGCGCCTCGTGCGAGTTTTTAGTGACGGCGCCTTGGCGCGCGCAGCCAATCGGGTGCCTCGCGCGCGCTCATTTGCATCACTGAAGGAGGACTGGACTGAACCGGGGTGGAGTGGGGTGGAAAAGTGGGGATTCGACCGCCACGCACATAAAACACACACACACACTCTTTCAAAAAAAAAAAAAAAAAAAAAAAAAAAAAAAAACAACATTCGACTTTAACATATAAAAATAAATAATAGAAACACGGCGTGGCCGGGCAGCGCGCACGTGCAGCAGGTGCGGGCGGGGGGGGGTCGAAAGAGGCATGGGATGGGATGAGGGATGGCCCGAGGGTCCGTACTCGCGTGCCGTGGTTCGGTAAACTTCGCCACAGTGACGCAACACGTGAAAGCCAGAAAGTCACGTGACAGCAGCGCTTCTTCCCTCGTGATCGACTGTCGGGGGCAGCAGGTGCCGCAGTGCTTAGCGTTGTAACCTTCCGCCGGAACGCTCTGGGTTCGAATCCCCCTCATGTTCTAGTGCCCCGAATCAAGGTGCTCAGTGTGAACTGACACTGTAGAATACACGGGTAAATCAGTGTGAGTAGCTGTGGAGCACCGTGGGTTAAAGGAGCTGCTGTGGTGAGTGTGGAAACGCTGTGTTCACTTAAAGCCCTTTACCTGCACCTATTTCTGGGGGGCAGCATAACGAGAATCACAGTACTATAGTAACAGGGCTAAAAGAGAGCTCTGTTACATGTCTGACTGGTGCTGTTGCTCCTGGATGCTGTAAATCATGCAAACTTTGGTGTCTCTGAACAGTTACCACGCTACGAGGCCACCCGTCAGGGAGACGATGCGGAGCGGTGCCCGAGGGTCCGTGTCAGTGACGCTGAGAGCTGGGGTTAGGGTGCGAGAGGGTAAGTACTTTGATCAAGGGCAGCACAGCAGGAGAGGGGATTCGAACCCAGGAACCTTTGAGTGTGAGGCAGCAGCTCTAACCACTGCGCCCCCTGCTGCTCAGCGTGAGCGTTTTGTGGCTGAAATTTGTTCCCATTTCTTCTGCTGCCTCTGCTTCCTCGACACCGTATCCCATCGGTACCGTAGTAAATTACACTGTCATTTCAGACACACACACACCCTGTGAGAGACAGTGCATTTGTGGAGAGAAAATGTTAAGCTTGCTGTAGTGTTGACAGTGCACCGTGTGTGTGTGCGTGTGTGTGTGTGTGTGTGTGTGTGTGTGTGCGTGTCTGTGTCTCGTTCTCAGGTGCATGTCCATGGCCCTGTGTGTGTGTGCGCCGCAGGTGTGGGTCTGTGTGTCTTTCTGTGCGTGACTGACAGTTACGCCCTGATGCCAATCAAACTCGGAATTGTGGGCCTCCACTCTGCCGTTGCCGTTTCCTAGGTAACGTCTTCTGGAATCTCCTCCACCCCCCCCAACCCCCACCCCCACCCCCACCCCCAAACCCTCTTCTTTCTATTCATCCCACCCCATCCATTTTTCCCCCTTTTCAACAAAAACAACCACGCAGCTCGAAATCCCCCCCAACGCGCACACACACACACACACACACACGCACACACATACACAGCACTTCTTTTGTCTATATAAATTCTCCGTGTTTTCAAGTCCTTGAAGTTGTAAAAGCAAACAAGTTGAAACACGGGTTTCGCTCCTACAAAGTGTCTCGGTTTGTCGAGGACAGAGAGCTGCACGTCCCTGCCGCTGCACCGCGGTAATGTTTACCCTTTTTACCCTGCTGCCGCCCAGGGAAGGAGCCCCACGAATTCAAGACGATTCCTTCAGGTGTTTATTTTCACCTTTGAACATTTTCTCTTTACACAGCTATCCTTCGCTGTGCGTTTGTTTCGGGACCCAGTCGAACCCGTGGCGCTGGACATAGGAGAAGGAGCGATGGGCCCACACACACACACACACACACACACCGTGCTTTGGCCGTTTGCAGTTCTTTAGACACTTCGCCTTATCTTTTTTGGGCGTTCATGTACCGCCCTGCCGGGGTCTTCACTGGGGAGGCCTGCACCCCCCCAGAGTCCTCCACCCAACATCCACGCAAGCGACAGGCCATTACAACGAGCTCATTATATGCAGAATCTTTACAAATATGAAATACTATGTCATCACGGCAGTTCACACACACTCTACCCATGACTGTCAAATCGAACCCGGAACACGCAGGAAGGTCAGGTCACAGTTATTGTTCAGAGGATAATGAAGCGGGGATGGGGGGGGGCAGATGAACAGCGTGGACACCGAGAGCTGAGTCTGCGGCGCGGGACGCGTGTGTCTCGCAGGAACACGATGCACGTAAACAATCGTGTTTCCGCAGTTACACGCGTTACGCAGGGATCATACTTTCCACCAAGGGCAACCGCAAACACACACACACACACACACGGGGTCGTGATGTGTGAAGAGTGTAAAGCAGGGCGGGACCCTCAAGCTCACTTTGTTACGTAACAACGTGCCGGTTTGTGCCTTCCCGGGCGTGTGTTACAGGCGTGTGTGTGTGACGCTGCGAAGGCCCCGGAGCGCGGGGCTCGTGGACACCAACACGGCCAGCATGGAAACAGAGGGACGGAATTACGGACGGGGCGGCGGCAATGATCGATGGGGGAGAAGAAAGGGAAAATAAGGCGAGGGGAAGGTGGAACACAAGGGAGGGGGGCAAAGGGAAGAGCTGGAGAAGAATGTTGTGGGTTGTGGGGTGGGGGGTTGTGGGGGGGGTGACAGCAGCCATCAATGGGCCCCTTTTCTCCCTCTCGCCGCTCTCTTCTCATGTAAATGGTGCCTTCAGTCCCCCAGCCATCCGTCAGCAGGCAGAAAGCCCTTGGCAGGCTCTTTACGAGCCTCCCGCTCCCATAATCCCTCCGGGCACAATCAGGCGCCCCGCAGGGGGGCCACGGAGCCGGTGTCGGGGGTTCGGCCCGCAGCGAAAGTGGCGCGAGGGCCACCTACGCCGAACGGCAGCCATGAAACATCACATTTCATACAGCGCCGACTGAATGGTTACCGGCGGGGCGGGGCGGGGCGGGGCGGAGCGGGGGGGACAGAACTGGACCCAAGTCAGGCCCAAGAAGGAGGGGGAACCATGGAGGTCTCTGTCTTTTAAATAGTTTGTGTGTGTGTGTGTGTGTGTGTGAGACAGACAGAGAGAACGCAAAGGACTGAAGTACTTTTTTACATAATTTTAGTTAGAATAGCAGTTTCACCGGCAGTGCTGGACACGCAGCTGTCAGAGCACACGCTGGTTGCCTGTGCATGTGTGTGTAAGAGAGGCCTCTTGAAGTGGAGCACACAACTGGTCTGATGGCCCCTTTTATTGTGAGCTCAACACATTTGCGCAGACGGCGCCCCCTGCTGCTCCGCTCACCCTCAGCTTTTTTATTGGAGCACTTACTGTCCCTTTAAGGGAGTCCTGCTCTCTCACTTCGCGGGCGACGCTGCTTTCAAAGCGCGCGCACACACACACATTTTCAGAACCGCTTGTCCCATACGCATAATCATAAAGGCAAAGCACGTCCTGTCTTCAGTCAAAATGTGTTATTATAAAGGGTCCTGCAGCTACACGGGTTCCCACACAGGAAACCCTGCGCTTCTCCTCTGGAACTTTCTTTGACCCGTCCTGTCCGTGTGCGTGTGTAAATCACACACGCTGCCTGATTCGACACTTGGAATAAATACGTACAGAACATGCAGTCAAGATGCCGTAAGAAACATCTTACACTATTGTGTTCTAACAGTTAATATCCTTCCGATCCTTCAGGGACACTTGCTGGTCCCCCTGCCAGCTGAGGACGTGTGTCGGCGGACGGTGGCGACTACCGAACACCTGCACGAGTTCACAAGAGTGCGTTTGCGGCGTTCCCGTCTACAACATTGCGCACAACGGTAGAAACGCATCACACGCAACCCTCAATCCGCTGCAGTACTTCCCGTCTCGGCTCCGCACGGCCCACGTCCTGCGCGTGGACGCTTGAGCTGTGGATTTTGTCACATCGATACACATTTGGACTTTCCGAGTCTGTTGCTCCACGAGCCCCCGAGAGGAGCAGAAGAATGGGACTTGTTTCTGTCTATCGTGGGATGCTGACATGGATATTAAAGATTCTAGTTTTAGTACTAGGAGTGTTAACCGAGCAACTGCAAATTTCAAAGGTCAGGTGGCCCCTCTGTGCAGCATTAATCTGAACCCATGGATTTAGCTGATGCTCTTCTCCTGACCATCTTACAATGATTTACCCATTTTTACAGCAGGGTAGCTTTCACTGCATCCATCCAGGTTAAGCACCTTGAATAAGGGCATCACCCCAGGGCGGGATTCAGAGCCGGCTCCTTTGAGTAAAAAGCAGCAACTGTAGTCTGGGCACTACTTTGAAACTAATCCTGAGCTACTGCTCTTTGCACTGCGTGTACTATCACTTTAAGGAAGTCCTGCACTCTCGCTTTGTAGCCGGGAGTCACCCGCTAGTTCGTACACCACAAACCGCAAACCTGATGTGGCAGGGTTGAAAGAAACATTTACTGAACCTGATGTTATGAAACTAGGAAATTTCATACAACACTATATTGCATAAGTCAAAAGATGTCAGCAAAACAGCCAAATACAACACCATACAAAGAAAAAAAAAAAAAAAAAAAAAAAAACTTTATTTAAAGGCCTTTAAAATAAATACTATACAGAATCCAATGTAAAAAAGTTTAATACATTGCTTCTGTCTCAAAAAGGTTAAAATGTAACAACATTTCATTTCAGTTCAAAAAAACCCCCTCCCCCCCAGGCAAAGAGACAGGCAAACTTTTTAAACTCAGAAGTCATAATCATCTAATAAACACTCAATCATTAGCCATTTGGTCCTCACATAAGACCACCTCCAACGTTATTTGTTGAGGTAGGATACAGAAGTTATACCCCATTTACTGTCTTTTACTGCACAATGGAGCATCTGAGAATATAAGTGTGTGAAACCCATCACTTGACTAGAATTTCTAAACTATGAAACAAGATGTCATTTGAACACTCAAATTGATAAGAACACCCCTTCTCACAGTGACGTAATTTGCGTCTTGGCCACTAAAATACTAACATGCTACCAGGGTAAAGTGTAATGTGAGATAAAAGGGCTATGGTCTCATCATAAGAATACAGGGGAATGTATTTATATTTATATATATATAAACACAAAATATCAAGTGACCTTCCCTCTCAGCATTCAGCTGGTAATTCCATCCATCCATTACAGTGTAGATGCCAAGTGGGAGTCACCAAAGTGGGGCTCTGCTGGGTTCGAGGGGAGGGCTGCTACAAGCAGCTGAGATGGAATGGGAACATGGGGCAGGTCCAGGTGCTCTTCACCTGTATGAACATTATTTCATGGGAATTCAGGGTGTCAACAGGCGTTCGCTCTCCAGCTCTAGATCAGGTCAGCTACGTTCATGGGCATCTCCTCAATGGTGGTGTTGTAGAAGGTCTCGATGTCCCGCAGCGTGCGCTTGTCATCTTCCGTGACCATGTTGATGGCCACACCTTTCCTGCCGAAACGACCCCCTCGGCCAATCCTAGGAAGTACAGGCAGAAGTTGGAGTCAAGCCATGGAGACAGAGTTGTGTACAAATCACGGGGCTCAATGTGGAACGTGGCAGATCACGAGGAGGGCCAAACACGCATACCTGTGTATGTAGTTTTCCCGATTGGTGGGCAGGTCGTAGTTGATGACCAGCGACACCTGCTGCACATCAATACCTCTGGCCTGGAGGGGTGAGAGTAAAAGGTCATTTCTGAATTTAAATTAAATAAAATCCCAGTGACACCCAGGAGAACAAATATGGGCGGGGCGGGCGGGTAGAGGGAATGTCACCTGCCTTATAGTTGTGAAAGGGAACCAGAACCCAGTCACAGTGGAAATCAGGTTGGACTCTATACCAAAGATCTACGTTCCTCCCACAGCACATGGTGCAGCCAGGTGGAGAGGGAGCTTTGGACACAAATACGACAGTTAACACGCCAGTGGACTTACGAGAAGGTCAGTGGTGATGAGGACTCTACTGGAGCCGGAGCGGAACTCCCTCATGATGAGGTCCCTCTCCTTCTGGTCCATGTCTCCATGCTGCAAGACAGAGGAAGCCAAATGAGCTGAGCACAACAGGTGAACACACACACACACACACACACACACACACACAGGTGTAGCAGTCCTGTGTCCACAGCATGAACCAGCCACTTCCTCACTGCACAGAGAGGACTGGGATGAACATGGACATCTTTCCTCTTCCCTTGCTTGACATAAGACTCAGTGCCACTGGACAACACTGCTTTGCCCAGTAAACAGGGGGGGGGGGGGGGGGGGGGGGGGGGAGGGAGTTGGGGTGGTGGTCACACAGGTTGTAAGAGGAGTTTCTTACCAGGGCGGAAACCGTGAAATCCCTGGCGTGCATCTTCTCTGTGAGCCAGTCTACCTTCCGGCGTGTGTTGATGAAAATGACGGCTTGAGTGATGGTCAGGGTCTCGTACAGGTCACACAGGGTGTCCAGTTTCCACTCCTGATAGACACCAGGAAGTGGCATCAGCATGGGCCAGTCAGCCACACACAGAGCCTAAAAAAAGCCACTCAGACACACCCTTGACACAAGAGCGACTAGTCAGCATTATACTCTGCAGGGGAGGTGTTTTCAGCCTCTAAGAACTCTGATCACAGCCCCAGAGCCATACAGTCTGAGGTCCACCTGCTAACAGAACATCAGCAAGCTGCCAAGAGCTGCAGGGGATTCTGGGATCAGTTGACACGCATGGGGATCATCACTAAACAACACAGCCCTGCAGCTGTACGGCAACACCGGGTGCTCGCATGCATGCCCGTGCACACATACATATACACATGCGCGCAAAGGCACCTCCTTCTCCACGTTGATGTAGAACTGCCGGATACCCTCGAGGGTCAGCTCCTCCTTCTTGACCAGGATGCGAATAGGCTCACGCATGAATTTCTTGGTAACCTCAAGCACATCCTGAGGCATTGTGGCAGACAGGAGAACCACCTGCAGAGGAAGGCAGACAAAGCTGAAGCAGGAGCCAGAGAAACCCCAAAATGGACCAGTCAGCCTAAACAAGTGTGTTCTGTGTCCACAGCATGAACCAGCCGCTTCCTCACTGCACAGAGAGGACTGGGATGAACATGGACATCTTTCCTTTTCCCCTGCTTGATATAAGACTCAGCGCCACAGGAGGACACCGCTTTGCCCAGTAAGCGGGGGGTTGGTGCGTGTGTTGCTATTCAGATGCCACACCCGAGCTGCAGCAGCCATCCCTCCTTACCTGTGTCTCAGAGCCCAGCTTCTGGAAGATCTCGTAGATCTGGTCCTTGAACCCTCGACTCAACATCTCGTCGGCCTCATCCAGCACAAACATCTTGATGTACCGGGCAGCTGAATGGAAACAAGGGAAAATTAGTGAAATTGTACCGCTGACTGCCGTAAGCACTGCCAGAATACGGCGAGAAAAGCAGATGGTGACACTCACAGAGGAACTTGCGGCTGAGCATGTCGAAGACTCGGCCCGGGGTTCCCACTACAATGTGGGGGGCCTCGGCCTGCAGCTTCTGCACCTCGTTCCGCACGTTGGTGCCCCCAATGCAGGCGTGGCAGGTGGCACCCATGTAGTCACCAAGAGCCAGTATCACCTTCTGGATCTGCGAGACAAAGACCACTAGTTAATCTCCAGGCAAACACAGGTCACGAACTCCAAGGCTTCCTAATATCCAGTCAAGAACATTTCAAAAGGAAAAATGAATCATGTATCAAGGGATACCTGCTGCGCCAGCTCTCTGGTAGGGGCCAGGACCAGGGCCTGGGTGCCCCTGAGTTCTGTGTCGATCTGCTGCAGGATCGAGATGGCGAAGGTGGCGGTTTTCCCCGTGCCCGACTGGGCCTGTGCAATGACATCGTAACCTGAAAGGAAACGCGGGAGTGAGCGGCCGTTCGGCGCGCAGGCAGGCCGGGCGCTCGGGAGGCAGACACGTACCCTTGATACAAGGGAGGATGGCTCGCTGCTGAATGGCAGAGGGCTTCTCGAACCCATACGCATAGATCCCCCGCAGCAGGGCCTCGCGGAGGTTCATGTCATCAAAGCTGTCCACAATCTCATTCCAGTTGCTCTGTCAGTGTCAACAGGCCATTGGATGTCAGTTAAGCAATGGGGTAACGCATCTCACACGCACACAGCTTCTCCATGCGAAGCTCTCAAGCAGAGTTGTCTTGAGCATCATCAGAACGATCATTCTGTCGCGTCTCACCTCAATGACACCGTCCGGTTCCATGCCCTCGGGGCCATTGTCTCTGGATCTGAAAGTCAAGTGGGCAGAGAAGGAACGCGCTCAAATTCAAAGCTCACAGGGGGCGAAGCGCCTACCGCGCGTGAACCACCGGATGGGGTACTTGAGACTTTTAAAGACAGGGGTGGGGAGGAAGCTTTTAAAACAAACCAAAAAAAAAGACCCGAGAAAGACATGTTTTGTGCTCCGACCATCCAAAATGGCGGACTCCGGAAGTGAAGAGAGGACGTCAGGTCCGCTCACGCAAGTCACGTGACCCAACCGGCCGCACGCACTTACGTCACGTGCTCCGGGCGGCAGCACGCGCGACGCAGCCCAAATGCCCGGCTCTAGCCTTTAATGTCGATTTAAATCGAACGTTATACGTTCGATTTCGTTCGCGATCAGCTCTGGCTTACTGTTATGTTTCCTCGCTTTTTGTGCGCATTGATTGAGTGCAGCCAAGTTCTTACTGGTGCCGAGCACATGGCTGTACGAAGACGGCGATTAAAAGCTTGGCTGACCCGCTAATCGCTCGAAATGTTGAAAATATGATACAAGTCAAAGTGTATTTTGAAAGCAGTGCGAGGCGAGGGCTCTTCTATCGTCCTCTGCGGCCGGATGGCCGCACCACCATGTGGTCGGATCTCCTACTGGCCGGAGGTCCAGAGCCTCGACCGAGTGCAGAAGCGAAGCCGTGATGACGTTATATTTAAAAAATAAGTTCTGAATTCTGTATCAATACGTTATCGGCGGCCGTGTATTCTTTCTGATGGAAACACTGGGAGCTGCTGCTGCTGGTACCGACGGTACTGCGCGTCGGACCATGCCATGGCATGATGATGAGATTTTACTGAACGTTCCGAGTCGTGGGTGTCGCCTTTATGGCGAAAAAGAGTGGAGCCGGGGCCCCCGCAGCGGAAAACAGTCCAAAACTTCAGTTTCTGAAAACTTATTTAGCGTTTCAGAATCCACTTAGACAAATTATTATGTTCACGTCCATTGTTAAGCGCGGCCTTTCTATCATGTCTGATCCGGGCACAGAAAATAAAGTACGTTTACAATACACACATAAATTATAAAATATGGAAACATCATGAGTCGTTTCCGACACAATGATAATGATCAATGTCAAAAGCCGGTTTCAGCGAAAGCCAATAAAAACGTGTAGAGGCAGTGGAAAACATTATATCGTCACTGATACAGACAGAGCTAATCGGGCGCAGTTACATTTTATAATCCCTCATTCGAATACATTTTAAATGCTCATTAAACTGATAAAAGCGTGCTTACCGATCCTCATATTCGGCCGACATTATCACAAAGAGAGAGCCGATCTGGAAAACGTGTAATATCCTTCAACGAGAGCGGCGACGGTCGGTTCGGATTGGACAAAATTCTTGTCAATCAAAGGGAGCGGCCAACAGGAAAGGCTGTTGGCCACGTCCTTCTATTCTATCCGCCACTCGTGCTGCTTTCTATCAGGAGGCAGAGTTCTAGGTGTTAGTCCCGCCTCCCAGAAATGTCACTATAGGACATGGGTAGGAAGAAGACGGATTTCATTGGCTGTTCTTTTCCCAGTCGCCTGTCCAATCGTCTTACAACGCCGGCATCTTCCGGGGGGTGACGCTCCTGGAGTGTCCGGATGAAGCGCTTCTTCTGTTCCCGATTTATCCAATACGTCCGTGACAAAGTTCACGCTTAGGAATCATCACTTACTGTTAGACCCGTATGTATTATGTGAACGCCTTTCCAGGGAGGAGATGTGTTTGTGTTGAGTTTAACTCATTTGGGAGCAGCGAAGTGAGCCGACGTGTGTGTTCTCTAAATTCTGTCCTTCCTTCACTTCCCTTCGGATCATGCGAAGATAATCAGTTATTCCTCCAAGTGGCTACATTTCACTTAATAGCGTCCTTAATGGCCAAGTAGTACTACAGTCCCACACGGTACAACAGTGCAGAGATCCTTACTTCTGCCCCCTTCTTCCTTCGTAGCTTGCAGTACCATCATACAGAGGAGAGCTGAAGAAACACTTGAATGAGTAAGTCCATTTTCCCCTTTGCCAAGGAGTTGTTTTGCAGTATATTGCCTTCTTATCCCAAGCTTTCCATTTATTTTTAACAACTCAAAGCACAATTCGGTTTCAAACATATAAAACATTGAGTTTTGTATTACCAGAAACCTCCCCACAAAGGGGAAAAAACAACTGATGAACAAGCAGCCATAGAAACAATTTAAAAAAAAAAGTATGCATTTCATATGCTCCTTTACAGCTTCAGATATTTCTTTAAAAAAAAAAAAAATCTCCACATCTTATGGACTAACCAACATCAAGAAAAACAAGAAAAATTAAAGTCATGTTCATGTCTTTGTTTGGCCAAGTCCGCATAACAGATCTTCACTGTCAACCAGGGCTTGAACTGAAGTGTTTCCCTATAGCCACACTGTCAGAACAGTTGGCCTCTATCAACCATAAAGGAAAAATCTCAAAGGCAGGGTCGAATAATACTAGTTGAAGGAGCAAAAGTGCACGCTGGAGGCCTGCAGCTGCCCACAGAAGAACGGAGGTGGACGTCACAGAGAAAGCTTGCAGTGACACAGCTCCTTGTACATGAGTCTCCTCAGCCTGGGCATGTCCTGCTGGCCGAAGCTGAAGGGCTGCCCCAGCGCCAGGCACTTGCAGTACTGAAACGCACAAGGACAGGGGCCACGGGTCAGAAGCCTCTCGCAAATCTGCTCTCAGTCCTCAGACACTGGAGCTACTCCTCAATGTAGTAGTAAAAGTGCAAGGTTTACAAATGGGTACTTTGGCCACTTCATCATCAAAAAGGGTACGGGTGACAACATTTCTTATATATGAAATACTGTGAGCTTTGGTCCTTATTTACAGCCAATAATTCTTAAATCTTAACACATAATGCAAATATATGTTATAAATATATTACACTTTGCTCTTTGCTGCATTTGTAACTTTCGTTAAGCACTGAGTCCATCCTTCAGAATGCTCCATCACCATAAACTGTACTGCAAAACTAAGAAAGAGGATTAAAAGCAGAATAATTACAGGGACACATACCTGTAGGACAAAGGCCCCACAGTCGCTGTCATTGTTTTGTCTGGCTATATTCTGAAAATGGCATGTAGAAATTGGAACAGGGTGTTCATACAAACAGCAAAGGGAACAGCAACATATGTGGTATACAGTTTTCCCCACACACCTTTACAAACTTCTCTCACACAGACACACAGTCAACATCTCGCTGCTGTGATAGGAATGTTTGTTTATAACAGACCAGGGTTTACAATTCCTACTTCTAAAAGAATCCTACATGAACACTACACTGAAACTCAATGTTATCCTAGCAGGATTTAGCATTATAAGTCAACTTTGGGCTAAACGCCAGTGTTCACTGGAAGGTTTTTTGGTTCGGGCTCTAATGTGGCGGAACGATCTCCCCCAATCTCATAAGTATACAATAAACATGTTTATGTTACGTTATTTACCAGAAGTCTTTCTCCAAAGCGACTTCCAATGAATTCTATGTAGCGTTATCAGCCCACACACCTTATTCACTACAGTGACTTACACTGCTAGATACACTACTTACACCGGGTCACTCATCCATACATCAGTGGAACACACACACACACACACACACACACACACTGTGGGGGAACCTGAACAGCATGTCTTTGGACTGTGGGAGGAAACCAGAGAACCCAGATAAAACCCACAGACACAGGGAGAACATGCAAACTTCACCCAGACTGAGCGAGGATCGAACCCACATTCTCTCGCATCACCCAGGCACTGCAAGGCAGCAGCGCTACTCGCTGTGCCACCAGTTTCATAATTAACAATTATGATGATGTACACCGGTTTATACGGTGGAATTTGACAAATGGACTGCATTCAGGATTCATGTACCTGCATCCAAATCCCATCCACCTGTTGATATAATGCACTCTTTGTATTGTTCTCTAAGATGTACATTGTTTTGTAAGTTGAAAAGCATCTGCTAAATAAATAAAACCTCAAGCTTCATATTTTAAACAGAAAATGGAAATGAGCTGAGGTGTGTGTTCCACTGATGTATGGATGAGTGACCCATTGTAAGTAGTGTATCTAGCAGTGTAAGCCACCACGGTGAATAAAGTGTGGGGGCTGATAACACTACATGGAGTTCATTGGAAGTTGTTTTGGAGAAAAGGCATCTGCTAAATAAATAAATGTAGGTGGAAACACAAAGACCTGAAACTATGTGACACACAACATGTTTGGAAGCTGCTGCTATGAGACTTGGCATCTTTCTGTTCACACATCCATATGAAAGGTACCTCTCGCACTCTGCTGCACCCGTTTCCCATTCAGCCATTGAGATGCAGATCAGAAGTGCTTACCATTTTGAAAAAGCCTTTCCACCCATTGAGGAACTCCCTCTGCTCTTTCTTGATTGCTTCTGCCTGCAGATACTTAGCAATATGCTAAATAAAACAGAACAAAGAACCTTGAGTCAGTCACGATCTCTCCAAAAAGGGGCGAAGTGTGACGCAGCTCAGGACTCTGTGGCCTCACCTTGGGGCAGCGGCGATTGAGCGTGCGCTGTGAGTCGTAATAGGTGATGGTCCGCTGGGGGACATCCACACAAACCAGGGACCAGTGCACTTCCAGGTGGATGGGGATGAAAAGTAGGTTCTTCTGGAAAATGTCCACCTACAGTTTACAGAAACCATGAGGAGTACGACACTGGGAACCGCCCTCAGCAGAATGAAGTCAAAGTTCTTTTCAGATATTCATAAATAATAAACGTGGTACGTTTTTTGTCCACCGCTTCACTCCATCGTAGCCGTTTGTCCTCAACTTGTCATAAAAGAAGCTGTTGAAAAAATGAACCTAAAAAGAAGTGGGGGGAGGACAGTTCAGCAACACTGTTAAAGTGGCAACTCTGGCAGATTGTTTCCATATGTTACGTTTAAATCCAAAACAGTGATTTAGGTGTACGAACTTTACATTTCAGCTTGTGGCTAAGAAATGCAAAAGTAATTATTTAAGTCATCATTCATGTTATGGACAAAAATTAAAGCATCTGATCTTTCAACCTTTTCACACCCCTCAGCAAACACCAGTTTAGTTCAGCACCACTCGCTTCTCAGGTAACGCCATCACTTTAATGTTGTTTTCATCAAGGGCTCAGAAGGACCGAGCAGTGGATCCCCACAGGCCCTCTGAGGGTGCGTATCAGCCAAAGTATCAGCTAATGTCAGGATATTCATGACGCTTTCACATCCAGTGGTCACAGGCCTCTTATATTAAAGAAGTCTTCCCTCTTAAGGGGAAATTGAGACAAAGACCTGTAGAAGAACAAGCACTCACATCTGACAGGGATCACTGACCGCATGTGCTTTTGTGTGTGAGTGAGTGAGTGAGAGAGAGAGAGAGAGATTTAAAAAAAGGTCTGGACACACAAGATAAATGGGGTACAAGCCAATCAATTGCATTTAGTCCCTGTACTCTGCCATTTCCAAACGGAATTCATTTTATCCAGAGTACAGTCATAAGCTGTAAGAATCACACACTGATCACCACAAAGGTTCCCCCAAAGTGTGTGAGTGAGAGAGAGAGTTCCACTGATGTATGGATGAGTGACCCATTGTAAGTAGTGTATCTAGCAGTGTAAATTACCATGGTGAATAAGGTATGTGGGCTGGTAACACTACATAGAGTTCATTGGAAGTCGCTTTGGAGAAAAGCATGTGCTAAACAAAGTAACGTAATGTAAACATGTTTATCGTACACTTATGAGACCAGAGGGAGGTCATTCCACCACATAAGAGGCCGAACCAAAAACCTTCCCATGAACACTGGCAAAAAAATTACATCACTTTGGAGGACAGAAATAAACAGTATTAGAAGCAGACTTTGGAAGACTGTGGAGGACAGTGGGAGGTCAGCGTTAGGAAACCAGAGCAGAGCTCCCATACTGTGATGAGCAAGAACTGTCTTCTGGAAAAACAGATGCGTGCATGTCCTTAAGAGGATGACCTGCAGCATCTCTCACCTTGTCTGGCACACAGTCCATCACCAGCTCCCCATACATGTTCATCACCTGAAAGAGGGAGTGCAGGACAAGAGAGCATTTCAAACAGTGGCCTGACCCTACAGTAAGCACAACTGACCCACATTTCCCAAACCTTTTTTGACATGACAGACATCAGGGAATTTCTTTACTCCCTTGCTCACCAACTCTAGTTAATAGTCTTGCTGTAAAGTGTGCCGTTTTCCAAAGTTCTGTGTTTCTGCAGCATATGATAATAAGAATGATTGAGAGGTACAGAGAACAGGGGACATGAGCACCTGGTCATTGAGCCAGTTCTGCCCGTACAGCGTGCTCAGGTCATCCATGGTGAGAACGTGCCGTTTGTAATTGACCCGGAAACCGCGCACCATGGCTGTTCCCGGCAGTCGCTGGTAGGACTGAATGAGGTGCTGCACCACAGCCTTCCTGCAGCAGCACACAACACACAGGCAGAGTAAAACATAATGGTCTGTAGGGGGGTGCTATGCTTGAGTCTGCGATGTGCTTCACCCAAAGGGTTACAGCTACATCAGCTGCTGCTCCTCCCCCACACACAGAAAAACAGGACCGCAACTGGACTCGTAACAGTGCACGTGGAGTAACACAGAACTCGGAGAGCAGACGGCTGTGTGTCAAACCTGTGTGGCTGAGAGAAGCTCTCATTAAACACATCCTGCAGCTTCTCCAGCACCTCGTCCACGTGGATGGGGATCAAGCTGCCATACTGCTGTAATGCATCATCCAGGATCCCTGGAATGTGAGAGACCACGGGACTGAAAAGGCCCAACTCCAAGTGAGGTGCCCCCCCCCCAGGCTAAACAAGGCTGGGGAGAAGTGCTTTCTTCAGCACTCATCGGCTTATGTGTTTACATAGCAAGAAGGAACAAGAAAGAGGCTGGAGCAGAATTACTTGACACTTTGCACGTAATGCGAAGAAACTAAGGCACCAAGAATCAGGACCAGACAAACCTAGAGAGAGTTAAACATAATTGAAATAAAAACTAAAAATTAAGGAAACAAGAGGAAGTTTTGTTACAGATTTCAGCCAGGCTTCCTCTGGCAGGATCCAGACCTTGCACACTGGCGACGTGCTCGTTGGTCAAGGCGTTCTGCAAGCTCTGAGGTGTTTGCTTGTCACGAGGGGAAGCAGGTGCGTTGGCCGAGGCATCCGGGGGCGAACTGTTTTGCTCTCTGTCTCCTGCATCATCTGCCTTGCATGGCTCTTGAGAGAAACCGTTTACCCCACAGGGCTGCGAGTCTGTACAAAGACAAGGAAAAACTGCCATTAACAACATGGTGGTCTCTGCTCTTTAGCTCTAAATGAGAAAAGAAGTAGAGGGGAGAAAAAAAAAAAAAAAAAAAAAAAAAGTTTCTGAATCCCACAAATCTCAACAAAAGTCAGAATGACTGTCAGTATCATAACAACAACCAGTGAGCATCAAGTCAGCTTCACAAAGATGCAGTTTCAACTCCTGGCTTCCTCATATTTTATCTATCTTTCAGAACACAAGATGGGTCCAAGATGAAAAGGAGCTTCTCTGACATGGTTGTCCTAAACTTCCACATTTACAAGTAGTCTTTGAGAGTGGGGTTGGGGTGGAGAACCCCCGAATTAGAGTCACAATGGGTGAAACTACACCTCTCTGCTTGCTCTGCTGTAGCGGCTCTGTCAGGGTTGCAGAGGCAGTGAAAGGCAGGAGAGCAGAAGAACAAATGCATTCGCGCACAACACGGGAGTTTTACACAACTGCAATGTTCTCATCATTCCCATAATCCACAGCTGCACAGATGTCAGGAACATTAGAACAAAACATCTGAGCAACAGAGAGGATCTGTGAACTCACACCTCTGAATTTGCCAGCCTCAGTGCCCGATCTAAAAGCACCTGGATAGGAAAAAAAAGTCTCAAAACAGGAGACAAATTTCTCTCTAGCACAGTCGAACGTGACTTAGTTTACCACTCACTGCAGTACAATCACTGCCTGCCTGCTCCCCAAAATTCCTCCTCATGCACATTCCCTCACCTGTCCCGGGCTCCGTCCGTGAGACGAGAGCAGCTCCGTTCAGTGATGCGCTCCCCAGCCGCGGGCAGATGAGCAGCTGGCTACGAGTGGGCCGACCCCCATGCAGATGGTGCTGACGCCACCTCCTGGCCCGCCTATAGCTGTGCATGCGCCAGGCCTTCCAGTGCTGGGACAGGCGGGACCTCAGACTGGTGTGAGAGCGGGGCCTCTGCCAGCGCTGGAGCCTGCGGAGCCTCAGGCCGTGGAGTCGCGATGGGGCCGAGCTGTTGTACAAGTCCCCCGCTCCACACTCAGCCTGCTGCTGCTGCACAGGCTCTGACCTATTGGGCCAATCTGTCTCTTCTCTGTCCTCTACCCAGGTGCCGTCCTCATAATCTGCCTCGTCCACCACCTCTTCGTCCTCCTCATCTCCTCCACCCCCCTCCCCATCATCCGCATTGTCCGGCTCTATGTATTCTGACTCCCAAACTCTCTCTTGTTGGCCCAGTTTGAGTTGCATGGGACTGGAGGCACGGTGGGCTAAGTCCTGGTCCATGAGATGATCCCCCACGATGCCCTCTTCGTCGGACCCATCTTGCTCCCCTGTCAGGGCCAGCTTGCTCTGCCAGTGATTCTGCCCCAGGCTGCCACCACTGTCCCTCATCGTCCACGGGCACCCTGCTACCTGCGCCAGCTTGCTGACCACCTGGCCAGAAAGAAGAGAGACAGACAGACAAGGTGGACATCCAGGGACAGCTGTCCCTCTCAGAGGGGGAACATTTGTATTAGACTGATGTCTGCATTACAGCAGAAGTACATCGCGTTGAACACAAAAAACCAATTTAATCAAGAACACAGTGAACATGTTTACATTTATTCCTCGCAGACAGTTCTCCCCAAAAATACATACACTGGATATTACACCGACCCCTCCCTCCAACATTACATGCACTGCATAGAATTCCCTATAATCATCCACACATCCAGAGAGAACAATGTAACAGACACACACATGCTACTGACAAGTGAGTCACCAACCCACCTAAGTTTACATTTATTTATTCATTTAAGAGAGGCTTTTCTCCAAAAGAGACTTCCAATGAACTCTATGTAGTGTTATCATCCCACACACCTTATTCACCACAGTGACTTAACACTGCTAGATACACTGGGTCACTCATCCGTACATCAGTGGAACGCACACGAACACACACACACACACACACACACACACACACACACACACGGGGGAACCTGAACAGCATGTCTTTGGACTGTGGGAGGAAACCAGAGCACCTGGAGGAAACCCACACAGACACAGGGAGAACATGCAAACTCCACCCAGACCGAGCAGGGATCAAACCGACGTCCTCTCACACCACCCAGCCAGTGTGAAGCAGCGCTGCTTGCTGTGCCAACATGCCGCCTGCCTGAAGGAACGCACGCCAGGTGAACATGGAAACTCCACACAGAGCAAACAGGCAGCGAACCCACGGCCAACCATGCAACCCAAGCGCTCTAAGAGATCAGCGTTACACGCTGTGCCACCCTGCACCACATTTCATACCATGTTGTTATTATGCCACCACAAGCTCTGTGCCTACTTGCTGGCTGAAATATGTGTTTCAATGCATATTTCAAAGAGTCATTTACAGTACGGAGTAGCAGGGAACAGCAGCAGTGGGGATCTTGAACAAACTGTACATATAGAGGCTGTTCAGGGAAGAAACACAAAACACAGGGAAAGTGGAACAAACCATCTGAATAGTGTAAATACGCAGCTCATTGCTCTGGACTGAAAGCGAAAAGAAACCTCTGATTCTTTGGGCAGCAGGCGAGGAAATAACATGTTTTCAGGTAGAATCCTCCTGGCTGGAAAGTGGAGCCGAGGGGGGGCACACGACGAGGGAGAGAGAAGACCCGGTGCGAGCGAGGAGTTAACGTGCAAAGTGCGTTACTCACGAGGAGAGTTAGCGACCACGAACGAGCGAGCGAGCGAAAACAAACAAACACACACACACACACACACACACACACACACACACACACACACACACACACACACACACACACACACACACACACACACACACACACACACACGGCTCCGAGTGACCCGCACTAGTGACTAGCCTCACCGCCGAAACACCGCCTTCTTCGTCTCCCGCGAACTCTCTTCTCTCCACTGCTTCACTCGCAATGCTCTGTATTCACCTAAATCATGAAACCACAAATAAAGAGTGCTTTCCAATCCTGCTCCATTCAATGAACCGCTGCGCACTTTTACGACGTACGGAGACACTTCCGTCGCGATTCGTGACGTCACGACACCCGCATAAGTCCCACCCTCTCAAGAGTTTCGGTTGAAATGCTTTTTTGTTTTAAAAAAAAAAACTTTCATTTGTGAACAGACATCAGAAACTAAGACGTATTGAGCAGAATTACAAAAATAACAGGGCAGAGTAATAGCAGCAGCCAACAAGGGGACGTACACAAAGAAAAATTATCAGAAACAGATATATATTATATTATTATAATCATGACCCGAACGCGTAGGGAACCGCGCTAGGGGTAATTCCAAAAGGACTGGGGTCTGTTAAGGTTCCAATCAATAGAACGGGCAGCTGCGTCTTCCGCAACCAAGGACAATAACACTTCCAAGGACGAGTGTAACAGAGCAAAGGAGCAATTCCAACTTCCACACAGCTCCTCCCCCAGCTCTAGCTCCAGCTCCCGCGCTCGCGCTCGATCCCACACATGCGCACTCGTACACCTCTGACGTCACAGGCATCTCTCGACCCCGCCCTCAGGTAAATAAAAGTGAACGCTGGACCTAATAGGGAATAAAAAACTTAACAGGGCAAAACACGTGAACGCAACAACAAAGCCATTTAACAATCAAATAACAAACAATACCGCAAGATATTACACTATTTTGCCGCTATTCTCAACTCCCAGAAAGATACTTAAGTTACAGTTATTTACCTTAATTTTAAGGGAGGCATTTGGTAAGTCCCACTGGTGGGATTCGAACCTATACTATATAGGGCAGGAGCTGTAACTCTTTCGCTGCCCGCTGTCGCCAGATAGAACAATAAAGGGATGTTTATTGAGATGTGCGTTGAAATGAATGAATGAATGAATGAATGAATGTAAATGTTTACAGTTGTTCATCCAAAAAGCACCTTAATAATTCGCAACGTTCTTTAAGCTTTCTTATCAGAAGAGTTTTTCTTTGTTTCTTTCTATATTTTATTTATTAATTAATTAATGGCATCATATACATGGAGGTGCGCTGGCGCAGCGGGTTTGACCGGGTCCTGCTCTCCGGTGGGTCTGGGGTTCGAGTCTTGTTGGTGGTGCCTTGCGATGGACTGGTGTCCCGTCCTGGGTGTGTCCTCTCCCCTTCCAGCCTTACGCCCTATGTTGCCGGGTTAGGCTCCGGCTCCCCGCGACCCCACTTGGGACAAGCGGTTCAAACGGTGTGTGTGTAATTGTGTCATATGTTCATATTGTACACGTGTAATCAATTAATATGTTCATTAATATTATTATAATATATTAATTAGTAATTAGTTAATGTTATTGGTTAATATGTTCATATTGTACATGTGTAAATAATTGCTGCCCTGTTTTCATTCAACAAACAATATTTTGTTTGTTGAATGAAAACAGGGCAGCAATTATGTCCATACACCTCACATGTCACATAATATTCACATTTACATTTATTTATTTATTTATTTATAGACACTTTTCTACAGTTCGACTTCCAATGAACTCTATGTAGTTTTATCAGCCCTCACACCTTATTCACCAGGGTGACTTACACTGCTAGGTACACTACTTACAATGGGTCACTCATACATACGTACATCCATGGAACACACACACTATACCAGTGGGTAACTTTTTACTTTACTACTGATCTTAATGCTTCGAGATGAGAAAGGAGTCCTCGATGGTTCATTTTTTACTCGACCACATCTCTGTGGCTTCAGCATTTGTCCAAGAACGAAGATGCCTTCATCTGAGGCTTTTTACTTCATTTATAGCAGTGCAGTAGAGTGCAGTCGGAGGTGGCGCACAGTAGTAAAACTGTGGTAAACTTCCGAAATGACGAGCGAAGAATTGTTACCTGTCGAGCTGGACTGTATCATTAATGTATCGTTAATGTATCAATACTGTAGCACTACTGTATTGTCAATATTCTGATCAAGTTTTATCAGCTACTCGTGTGATGAACATATGGTGAAAAGAAAATGAATGATCGTGGATCAAAAAATTTTTTAAAAATAAATAAATGAAAAGGTATCCCATGATTGTTTATTAGGGAAAAGTGAATCGTTATTGTGTTCCTTGGTAGTACGGCAGATTCCCCTCCACTTTGCAGCAGGAAGTGAAAACACTGCAAGGCCTGTTGTGGTATCGAGCCACTGCAGTACTGTGGTACTCTAGTGCTGTGGTATTCAAATGCGGCAGGAATGCGGTCCAGCAGGCTGGGCTGGGAGAAGCCTAGGCGCCAGAGGCACGTTCGACAAACAGCACGTTGTTGTCGAACACGTTCGGCTCCCGGCGGGTTTCGGTCCGCAGCGAGAACTGGAGCATCTGTTATCGTACTGCTACTGCTACTGCTACTGGTACTGGTACTGGTACTGTGCACCTGTACAGCCCATCCGCCCCTTTCCGTCAGCTCCATTTCACTGGACCCATTGACCTTCGCTTCGGCAGGCTCATTTTTACCATAGTTACCATAGTACAAGGAGAGCGGATTTGAGGCAGGTGCCAGTGTGAACTCAGCAGGTAGCTGCACACACAACACACGTGTGGGGGTAGTGACACACCTGGGTGGCCTTTTGAGCCACTTCTAGTGTCGCTGTGCAGAGACACATGTTTCACTATGTGGACCGTCCCTTATTCCTCGACCGACCGACTGACACACACACACACACACACACACTTTGGTCACACCTGAGCCTGGCACTCAGAGTCCAGGTGAGAGGCGGGGAGGAGGAGGAAGAGGGGGAGGAGGGGGAGGAGGGGGGAGGGGGAGGAGCGGAGATCCACGCTTCTTTTCTGCCTCCGAACTGAAGAAAATGCTTTGAGCGAACTTGTCCTCAGGAGGAACGAGACGCTAAAACAATGTGATCAGGGGCTGGAAAAGAGCTCCAGAGGAAGGTCGGAACCGAGGAAAAACCGGCGGGACAGAAAGGCGGAGAAGGTGCTCTGATCGGCCGCAGCACGGAGCGCAGGCGACCCCTCCAGGTGACTCTTCCTTGGCCCTTTGCGCGTTCGCGAGCGCGTTCCCGCGTCTCCCAAGTGCGGCCTTTGAGCGCATTCGCCGAGGTGAGTTTTCCACACCGTAGAACCGCACTCACACACACACACACACACACACACACACACACACACACACACACACACACACACACAAACGGAATTCGTATGGCTTTATTGTCCGTTTCATGCCCATATATGCCCCTCCAAACTGAACCTTGTGCTGTTTCACTCAATAACAAGCGCCCTGTTTAGGAAGGGTGTGTCAACAGCAGTGTCACCTCAACCTGTTCTTTACCGCACCTTCCACACAGAAGGATGAAAATATACCTGTGCTGTGACATTTCACAGCGTTCTCTTTTTATTGCTTGTACATTCGCTTGCGCTGTGCGGGGAAGACAGGAGAGGAGGGGAGGGGACAGGAGTGTGTTTCTCCTGCGATTCTGCTGAGTGTCGACACACTCGGGCACCGGACACTCATCACACAGGTTAAGCCGGTCGCTGTCATTACTCCGAGATCACGTCGTACGTGAGACGCGTTGCAGGGACAGCGAGGCCCAGAAGCTGCTGGGAAAGGGCCGATTCCCTGTCTCTCGTGGCGAAAGATTCCTCGGGGCTCTGTTTGCGTCTCGGAGGCCGGCAGCGGACAGAGGTGACGCGTGTGGAAGCTGTGTCACTTGTGACCGAGCACTGATTCGCACTTTTTCGGTCCGTTCGAGTCATCTGGGACTCGGAGGCACGTAGCACAACGAGGCACCGACTCACACGCATGGAGGGTGATGACAATGAGCTGATGACTCACAAGCGATGAGCAGTGCGCCGTAAACAATAATCCGGGGAACTTTAATAGAAGAAAGCATGAATAAGTGACGACCGACGTCCCGAGGACCAGGGGACGAGGCGCAGCACGGCCTCTCTACCCACACTTGTCACCGAGCCTCGAGTCTTGATTCCTTCAGCTGCTTTTGCTTTCCGTATTCAGCGTGACGCCTGTGGTGACGTCCGCGTACCGTGGTTCGCTGCGAGGAAGAAATTATTTGCTGATTTATTTTAATTTGCACAACACGGAAGACACACCTTGAACAGATGGGTTTTGTGTGGTGACTCACAGGAGCTGTTCCATGGAGGTTATTGGAGCTAAAATTCCTTCGTTGTGCTTTGTACCGAGTAAGCGGGCTTGTCCAGGGTTAGGGTTAGGGTTAGGTTTAGGCTTAGGCTTAGGCTTGTCCAGGGCTGCTGTGTTCTTTCTAGAACGTGCTTCACCGTCCTTCATATTTTGCAGGTAATGGTTTGTACTGCACCTCTTTCTCAGCCGGTAGCGTAATGGACGGAGCTGCTGCTTTTCCACCCAAAGCTGCAGGTTTGCATCCCATTTCCAGCTGTAGTACCCTAGAGCAAGGTACCTACCCTAAATTACTCCAGTAAAATGACCCAGCTGCATAAATGGGAAAATAATTTCAAAAGTAGCTTAACGTTGTAAATCCCTTTGGAGAAAAGTGTCTGCTAAACGTGGTATCCAATGTATTGTTACAGTCACACTCTGTGGCTCACGTTTGTGTGTAAATGTGTGTGTATGTGTGTGCATGTGCGTGTGCGTGTGCGTGTGCGCGAGACGTTACGGCTGCTGTCGCAGTGTACGTTCTCAGGTCCCCACTCTGCCCTGCAGGTCTTGGCTTGGGTGGAGTCTTACCTTCTGTTTTGAGAAGATACTTGCATGGCTTGGCTGGTCCCGGAGCCCTGTGCCCCTGTGCCCCTGTGTCCCTGGCCCAGTGCATTCGTCGGCTGCCTGTGTGTAGATGCTGTGTTCCTTTTGTGCGTGTCACTGCGCGAACGGGCAGAACCGAGGCGCGTTGTCCGTCTCCTCCCGGTCCTGCCGACCACCAGCGATGCTTTCGTGGCTACGGCCACATGGAGCGAAAGTCGGTTTGCACGTTGCGCTACAGACCTTGAGACGCAAACTCGAGTAGAGCGACAAAAAGGCAGCCGTGAAAACGTGAGCGCGCCTGCAAACGCGCCGGGAAGTTCGAAGCACGCTGTGGCGCGGCAAAATTCGGGGTCCTCGAGCAGTCAGAGTGCTGTGTGCGGGTAGAGTGTCCCGCTGTGGCCGAGTGCCGAGTGCCGAGTGCGGTTTGAGTTCAGAATTCATGAGAGTCTCCCCTTCATCCACACTTGGCCAAAAGCTCTTGTCCCTCCTCGTCGGTGCTGGCAGAGCGGCGCAGGGCCACATCCTGCTGATGGACCAGGACACACAGTGGTTGTACCAGCTCCTGGTCGAGGTCCAGCTCGAGCGGTTCTACCTGCGGCTCCGCGACACGCTCAACGTCACCCGCATCGAGCACTTTGCCTACGTGAAGGATGCCGACCTGGAGCAGATCGGCATCGGCAGGCCAGGTGAGCCCAGGAGGACCAGGGTTTGCGTGATGTGCGAATGGGGGGTCCGGAGTCGCCGGCTGCCGCAGAGCTCCAGCTTGTTTCCCGCTTACACGCATCGTTCCAATGTTTCTGCTTGACGTTCTTGTTTGCGCTTCTGTGCAGGACAGAGGAGGTTATGGGATGCCGTGAAGCGCTACAAAACGGTCCTCCGACCGCGGTCATGGATGAACAAGGTACCGCGGTATTCCTTCCATCACAAAATGAGACCGTCCGAATCCAGCAGGGTTTTCCTCCGCATCCTGCCCCGCGAAACGTCTAAAATGTGTCCCTTGGGAAGCTTCCGCAGTCACGGTTTACTCAGTTCCTTTTACCATGTTCAAGCAACATTTGTCCAGGATTTACTTTACTTTCCATCTAAACGTTCCCTGGTGTTTCAGCAGGAAGGATCCGTTTATACTCGACCTGGACATAGTTGGAGGGTTTTCTGTAGCTGTAATTTTATTAGCTAGTTGTAGTCCAAACATTGAGACATTGTGGTGTTACAGGGGTCTTTGCCCTTTTGTTTGTTATAAAGAGGAGGCCAAGAGGCAGTTTTTTTGATAGTTTATGTTCACAGAGGTGGGTGGAAACAAGTGACTCACTTACTAGTACACATTTAAAAAGATAATCTGGAAAAATTGCACTTTTCAGAGTAGTTTTTGACATCACTGCTTTTACTCAATTACATTGTAAAGAAAATGTACTCCGTTAGGGTTAGGTTAGGGGTGAGTTAGGTTTTTTTTTTTTTTTATACACTTTATTTAATAAAGTTATCAATAAAATACACAACCAAAAACAAACATCAGAAAATCCACAGTCAAATGAACCCAAAACCATTTTCCTAGTTGGTCAACAAAATTACTAAACAGCCATTACATAAAATACATTATCAAGACAGTGACAGAGTCTTTCCCATAACAATCCCCCTTCCTGGCTTCAAAAAATATAACTGACCCATGTCTTCCCTACACCAACATACCCACGAAAGGACTGTCCCCCAATAGCAGCTCAACCCAAGTCATCAGGGGTGAGTTAGGGTTAGGTTAGGGTTAGTGTCAGGTTAGGGTTGGGTTAGGGTTATGGTAGGATAGGGTTGGGTTAGGGTTAGGGTTAGAGTTGGGTGTCACAGATTTCCTCTAGATCTAGCTGCTCAATTTTGGGTGAAAATCATGGCCTCCAATTCAGTGTGTGTTTGTGGAACAAAACTAATACCAGAGTACTGTATTTGACTTCTACCCTGGATATACCTCACTGCAGGTCATGCCTGGCCGTGGTCCAGACGGGGGTAACCAATGGGCGGGGCCGGGAGCAGAGACTGGGCGGTCCCTCACCTGTCTGATCCAGGACAGTGAGCTGATGCTTGGGGAGAAGCTTGGCTCCGGGTCCTTTGGGGTGGTCAGGAAGGGCGAGTGGCAGATGCCCGCAGGACGGCTGGTGGGTGCTGGACTTTGGAGAATGTGTCTCCTTTGAGGGCCTTATGTTGCCTTCCTGGTTCCCTCCTAATGTCTCTGTCTCCGTGTGCCTCCCTCCATGTCCCTCCCCAGGTACCAGTGGCAGTAAAGTCCCTCAGGAGCAACCTGTCTCAGCAAACAGACAGCCTGACGGACTTCCTCCAGGAGGTGACCACCATGCAGTCACTGGACCATCCCAACATCATCCGCCTCTATGGGGTTGTCCTCACTCACCCCCTCAAAATGGTACGAGTCCCACGTCCCGTCCTAAATGTGCTGCCTGTCTCAGGTTACAAAGCTGCAGTCTGCACCACAGCTACTTTATTTCATGCTCCAGCGAACAAGAGCGGCCTGTGGAAAGCGTTTTGTTTAAGGGAGGAGCCAAGAGATGCTTGCCTTTTGAAGAAGTGTTTTGCAGCTCCTGTTTCCTTATGTAATTTGTACGGGTGACTCCCGACGCTTTCCACCTCGTCTTCTTCGTACAGTAGTTCGCTGTAAGGAGGGAACTCCGCTTTAGGACACATCGATCCGCTGCCATATTTCGGAATATATTTTATCGATCAAATTATCAGTAAGCGAAGATTTAAGCTGTGCTGCGAGGCTCGCTTTTCTCCTCTTGCAAATTAATAATTTGGGTCTTTCTTGGCTGTGATTGGCTCGTTAGCCCACTGCCTTCTCTGATTGACTTATTCCCATCCCTTGCTGCTGTGATTTGCTGATATCCTCCACCCCTCTCCTGTGATTGGCTCAGGTGACAGAGTTGGCGCCACTCGGTTCGCTTTATGACACCCTGCGCTTGCGGCAGGGCGAGTACCCGCTGTCCCGCCTGTGGCTCTTCAGCACTCAGATCGCCGCCGGCATGGAGTACCTGGAGAGCCGACGGTTCGTCCACCGCGACCTCGCGGCACGCAACGTGCTACTGGCCTCCCGCGAGCTCGTCAAGATTGGCGACTTTGGCCTGATGCGCGGCTTGGGCCAGGACAAGGACCATTATGTCATGACGGCCCATCGTCGCATCCCCTTCGCCTGGTGCGTGCGCGCGCGCACACATTTATTTTCTTTGTGTGTCTGTGTTATTCCTCTGCCATATGAATCCATGGCTCTATCATCTACACGCCCCCATCCCCCAGGTGTGCACCAGAGAGTCTTCGCAATGGTACCTTCTCTCACTCCTCAGATGTGTGGATGTTTGGGGTCACGCTGTGGGAGATGTTCACCTACTGTCAGGAGCCCTGGCTGGGAATGTCCGGCCGCCAGGTACCCCTACCGTGTGTGCGTGCGTGACTCTTCATCACTTGTTTTACACCCTGTCCTTTACTGTGGCTCACGGATGACTGGAAGTGCCAGTGCTGCTGCCGGTACATCCTCTGCCAAGCACCATGACCCATCTTTGCCGTCACACCGATCCGTCACCAAACATGTTTCCTCCACCTGGCAGATCCTGTGGCATGTGGAGCGGGAGGGCGAGCGTCTCGAGAGACCCCACGACTGTCCACAAGAGTTGTATGGCGTGATGCGCAAGTGCTGGGCGCTTACCCCTTCTGATCGGCCTTTCTTCTCCCAGCTCACCACTGTGGTGGCCGAGGTAACGTCACACCCCCAATCCCACCCATGACCGCTCCCTCATGCCCCTCCACCTCCTTTTTTCTGTATCGTTCAGCCAGGTGATGGAGGGCCCTCCTCCCATGTCTCACTGTGTATCTCCCTTTCCTTCCTTGCTTCCAGGCTCAGCCCATGGAGGTTCGTGCCCTGAGGGACTTCATGGAGCCTCGAAAGCTGACCTTGCAGACCAGTGACCTGGTGACGGTCATAGACCACAAGTAAGACGGCACTTTGCACAGACTTGTTGGTTGTGTCCTGAATGATAATGAGGTTCCTGGATGGTAAGATGTGGAGAACAGTTCCTCCAGCTTCTTGACACCACACATCACAGGTCCTTCCTGAGTAGCTGAACTACGTTAGAGATGGCCTTTAATTCTCTATATGAATTTTTGGCCTTTGGGCAGAAATGTCCCTAATGTGCTCGTTGGTACACACCATTTACTTACCTAGTTATACCTGAGGTTCCAAAATCCAAGTGTTCGGTCCCTACTATAGTTGGACAATGAATTTGATTGATGGGACTGGTCATGGTGTGTTCAGACCGGTCAGATTATGGTCAGATGTGTGAGCCTGGGTAGGACTGGCTGAATCTGGCTCTTCTACTTTGTGTGCATTTCCCTCACGGCCTTCCGTGTGTCCTCACACCCTTTCTCCCTCCCTCACTTCCATGGTGCCCCCCCCCCCCAGTCTGGAGCTGTCTGAGTGGAAAGGACAGAACCAGAGGACCCTGGCGGTGGGCTGGTTCCCCCCCAGCTTGGTCGCCCCGTGTGTCTCGAGTTCCTCCACCAACTTCATCTCCGCCCCTCTCAAAGGCAGCCTGCAGCATCGGGGACACGGGGACATGGTTCCGGAGCGCAGCTGGGGGACGCCAGACCGCCTAGACGAGTCAGTGACCACTCCACTCACTCTAGTGTGCTGTGAAGGATAGATTTGTGTGGAGGTAGTGCTGCAGCTCACATGGTGGTTAAAACACCACCCCGAAGGGCACTGTCTTGGCATTCCTGGGTGGGTGAAGGTCATGAAGTTTCACTCAACTGGACCTAGTAACTGTTTACTGTGGTTTCTCTCCTCTTCCCTCCAGCTCCCAAAACTGGAGGAATGTAGGGGTGTCCCGAGAGCAGGGCAGGGAGAAGGAGAGGTCTAATTTGCAAAAGATGGCAGGTGAGGCGAGGACGACAAGGCACCTGACTGAAGAGCAGGATGTCGGATTATGGAAGGAACCGCTGAGCATCGCCGTGCACAGTGATCGGTTCTGTCTCTTCCCCCAGGCTTGTCGCGAAGCTTGGAGTCCGTCCTTGGCTTCCAGGGGAAAGGTCAAGATGGGGGGGACAGACCCGAGGCACGTCGCGTCGGCATCATCTCCAATCCCCTGCTCCTGCCGTCCGAGGATCACCGGCGGTTCAGCGATGCCAACGTCACTCCACCCCCTCGCCCTCCTCCCCCCAACATCAAGAGCCTGAAGCCCCTGGTGCTGCTCCGCGACCACAAAGCGGCTGTAAATCAAGGGCCTGGCCTGTGGCTGGCGCAGCAACCACAGCAGCAACTGCCACAGACCACAGGGACCAGCAACTTGGCTAAGATTAATAATTTAGCCCGATCCACCCCCCAGCTGGACGAGTGCGGAGACAAGGAGAAGGAGAAGGAGAGGGAACGAGACAGAGCTCGGGACCGGGACAGATACCAGGCTCAGGTGCAGCCCAGCAGGGTAGCCATCGTGGCGCAGGTGGGGGCTCCACCGGGACACACAGCATCGTTACTGCAGAACCTCCATCATTTCCCATTACGGTCAAGCTCAGGGTTCTTTTGTGGAAAAAGAAAGTCCAAGGCAAAGCTTTCTTAACAATGAAGCGTATTTTCCAAATGAGGTTGCACTCAGTGGGATGAAATAATGGAAATTTCTGCTTATTTTAACATAAATGTCATGTGCTCTGCTTATTCTTTGCATGTGATCTGTGATTTGCGGTCTGTGTCATGATTTGTGATTGGCCACTTCCCGAGCAGCTCCCTGCAGCTGGCTGTGCTGTGATTGGTGCTCTGTATTAGGCCCTCTGTGATTGGCTCCCCTGCCTGGAGCTCCAAGGTATCCTATTGAATATAGCCCCTCTGATTGGCCCTCAGGTACAGGAGGCGGTGCACGGAGTGACCAGTGAGGAGGTGGTCAACGCCCTCAAACAGAATGATTGGAACCCGACGAAGGCGGAGCAGCAGCTCAAGGTACAGGCTGCTCAACCCACCCTCCCCCCCAGTAACAAGCGGTTCCCCAGATTGAGTCCAATGGAGGAAAGTCACTCGGTTCATGTGGGCGGAGTCTAAGGCCTAAGCTCATGGTTCCGATGGTGCGGACGTGAATTTCCATGAACAACCCACACTCTGGGTTCCTTACTGCTCCTGTACACCACGTACCGCCGTGAAAATCGACTCGTCTGTTTCTCCTCCATCCCATCCCCTCCCCCCCGTTCGCAGGTGGAGCAGCTGTACTTCATGAGCATGTGCTCCCGGGACGACTGCCACCGCATCCTCTCCCGCTACCGCTGGGACCTGCAGCTGGCCAGTCGCTACTTGCTGAGGAGGGCAGCAGGAGGGGCCGCGGACAGGGAAGGACCTCCCCCCCCCAGGTGGTGACCGAGCCGACCGGACTGCAGCCCGGCAAAGAGACGCTTGCTCTCGCTGTCGATCTCACTCGTTGCTGGAACGCAGAGAAAACTGGAGAGCCGGTGGCCCCACATTGGTCCCGCCCTCGGTGCCATCGGTACTCGACCGCAGCAGGGCGGTCAGAGGTCAAAGGTCAGACCTATTGCGCAGTGTGACACGATTCTGCTGGACTCACCTTTGTATAATACCGTACATCTACGTCCAGCGTGACCTACGACCTACGAGCTCAGGAAGCACAACGTTTACAACCACCTCTCCCTAAACTATCTATTGAGCTTCTTTTTTGTGTTTTTTTTTTTTTTTTTTTTTTTTACGAATTTTACCCCTTTGTCGAGATGTTTGCAGGTGGGAACAGATTTAGGAAAGAAGGAGCGCAGCTGAGCTCCTCGTCCAGACATGTCCCTTCCTGCCGCCTTCGGCTCCCGTCTGCTTTGGCCAGAGAGCTGAAGAATGCCGTCGGCATGTCATGTGATCTTGCGCCAATAAAGGCCGACTTCTTGCGGAGGTGGAAAGTGCTGCTGCTGGAACAGAAAGACCCGCTGGTGAGGGGTTACACCCCAGCCGCTCCTTCGAGTGTAATGCACCGCGGTACTGGCCACCCGCAGGACCCGTGCCAGGTGGCGATAGCCTAGGGAGCACAGCTCCTGCCAGCCATCAAGCCTGGCATGGCAGTAGGAGCAGGAAGGAGCTGCGGTGCGTGGGGGCTGTGGGGCTCCGGGCCGCCCGCCGCAAAGGATCTGCCTTAGCGCGGTACCCCATCCCCCGTCCATGTCTGTATCTCCACAATAAATAAACAGCTTTTGAATGGAGTTTGAAGCTCCGCCGAGTTGTGTAATTATGAGGATATGTGACGGGTGGAGCGGTGAAAGTGTCAGTCACGGTAGATGCTGCCCTTGGACCCGGTTCAGAAGGAGGAGTGGGGCCCGGGTGGAATCGCTTGCTAGCCGCCATTCCACATTCCACCAGAGGGGGCGCTGTCTGACTGACTGACTGACTGACTGACACACACACACACACACACACACACCATCCCCAGCCCCTGCCTTTGTGTTGCAGAACTGGAAGGGAAACAATCAGGTTTTCCTCAAGTAGAAACAGATGTTTTTGGGTTTGTCAAAGCAGCACAGCAGGGTGTGCGTGTGTGTGTGTGCACGCGTGCCAGAGAGAAACCCTTGAGACTTACCGAAAACCAGCTTCATTCAAGTTATCGGTGCGAATAAAGCAAGCAAGGAAAGTGTGCCTGAAATGCAAGAGGCACTAGGCGGCAGAATCAGCGGTTCGAGCCATTAGGACTGAGTGCATTAACTGAAACTACCTACGTTTACACAGCAGGGTAATTTCTACTCTATGGGTCAGGGTAAGAACCTAGATCAAGGACACAAGAGCAGGACCAGGACCCCGAATGAAGTGGCTCTAAGCACTCTGTCCGCTGCTGCCCATAAACAGAAAAATGAGCACTTGTATAACTCACATGGTGTGAAATACAGCAGGAAAATCCTCAGTTAATCACCAGTCTCTTTCACTCACTGTCACTCTCAGCCCGAGAGGTGCTGGGCCTGTTGCTGCACCCACCCCGCTCCCCCCGGGGGTGGCAAGCCGACCGGCGGATACACCCGGCGAAACGGGAAGAACAGCCCGGTTGACCTCCGACTTCCTTGCGCAACTTTCACTGGCAAACGTCCTCTTCTGGCGCCGCACCACGGTAACAGGACCTGGCAACTGAACTCATGAGAATAAAGGGCTCCATGGGAGCAACAGGGACGAGAAAGTCAATAATAAATAATAATAATAATAATAATGAGACACAAAGCGCTCCACCCTGGAGTTCTGTATTGGACAGACAACACACACACCAGCATGGAACACAGATTTTGTTACAAATGGGATAAAGTTGCCCAGTAATGGAGAAGAAAAAAAAAAAAATCATGTTGGTTAGAGGTAAACAATGTTTAAAAGTGACAATAATGCAAGCGGATACAAGTGTATTGAGGAGTTACTCAGAGTTTCCTGGTTTCTACAGTAATGAGTAAATAAAGCGTTTACTGGGTCTCTGAAAACTTCATTTTACACTAGTAAAAACAGACTGATGGACAGATCCGGGAGGTCTTACACTTTAACTTAGCACTTACACACACGCACGCACGATTAACAGAGGTCGAAGAGCCGAGCGGAACCACATCCAGAGGGACTTGCGCTCGAGGGACGGCAGGGTGCGTTTCACAGCGAGGACAGAAAAAGGCTTCCGGAGCTTTCCAGCGTGTGTCTTCACAGCGATCTTTCCACAGGGGTCTGGCCAGTGAGGCTCATTTGCATACAGCACCGGGAATCATGGGACATGGGCTTTTTCCTCATCCCTTCCTCGCTCTTGCTTGGCCTCCCGCTCACGAGAAGACCGTGTTGCGCTGCTTCGCGTCGCCGACTTTCTCGAAGAACATGAAGTCCTGCCGGAGGGGAGAGAGAAGGCAGACGTGAAGCGCGGAGACGACCACCTCCGCACGCGTCTCGCCACACGGCCGAGGGGCGGCACTCACGATCAGGAAGCAGGCGCCCATGAGCACGGCCTTGACCTTCACGTCCATGTCCAGGGGGAACTGGATGCCGAAGTTGTCGGTGTCGGTGAAAACCTCCTTGAGGAGTCCGCTCCACTGCTTGCTGATGCGACCGATGGGTTTCCCGCCGTCCTTCCCCTTGAGCTGTGGCGAACGGGATCCGTGAGGAGCGTCGAGGACGAGGGAACTCCCACGAACCAGGGAGTCCGCACAGGATCGCTTTGTTTGTTTATGCCCCCTTATCCACTCTTTATTTCATCATATTTTATGTGGAACTGTTACACAGGTAAAGATTAATGCAGGAAACATTCATTTTAGAGTTGCTTTTTTTTACGTTTACTGGGTCTATAGGGTCAGGAAGAGCCACAGCAATTTATAGGAATTTCATTCGCGAAGGCTTAGTGTATGTAAAACAGTTTGATGAAGTAAACTTACCCTGGTAGCGGACTGACTCGAGAAACACGAATGTCACATTTGACAAAGACTGAAGCACAGTGGTGCAAAGCAGAGGGCACACGCGCGGGCGCGCCGCATACACGCGCCTGGGACACAGGTGCCCACACAGTGCTAGAATGTAACCGAGAGCGTGGGTACACAGTTCCCACAATGCACTGCGTCTCATTCTCTCACAGAGCGCACTTTTGGGGAGAGCGAACAACAGTTAATGAGTGACAGAGGAGAGCAGGAGGAAGAGCAGAGGCCCCCCTACCCCCCACCCACCTCGAAGCTGACATCTCCACAGCAGTTACAGGCGAAGCAGGGCCCCTCCAGCTTGAGCAGGGTCTCCCGGGACGGGCCCTGGATCGAGAACTTGGGTAGGAATGGGTGCCAGTCCTGGACAACGTAGCCCACCGTGGTCCCAGGAGGAGCCTGGACCTCCAGCTGAGGAGCGCACACACACACACATACACACACAGTCAGATTCTTCCAAAAACAGATGTCCCTCAGGAATTCAATGAGTTCTTCACTGAAGCAGATTCTGCACTTAGAAACTGTGAAGTTTTAAGTAAAGGTAACATGGTAATGAATTACTCATATTTTCAATAATTAATAAATGTATAATTTATGTAAAAAATATAATTAATAAATAATTTGAAATCAATAATAAAATAATTTTATAAAAGTGCTGCTTCTCGGAGAAAACAACTCATAACTGATACGTTTACCATATTGGTACCCTGGGCACCACTTCTCCTGTTGTCTGTTCTGTGAAATTGTTCTTAGAGCGGGTGGGGGAGTGGGTCGTACCTCTTGCAGGCAGCACGGGCACCAGCAGGTGGCACAGCGGAAGGGGCGGATGAGTCTGATGACCTCGTTGCCCACGTTGTCCTTGATCTTCATGTCGAAGCTGCGCAAAGAGCCGCAGCAGTTGCGGGTGCAGCAGTCGTTCTTCTCCTTGGCGCTGTAGATCTTCTGGCCCAAGCTGTTCTTCACCTCATACTGGTTGTTGGTCTCAAAGCCGATGAAGGCTGCAGAGGAAGAGGAGTTTGAGGGACGGGAGGAGGAGGAGAACACGAACGAGAGGAAGGGGTAGCAGGAGAGCGAATGTGGAAACTGCAGTGCAGTAGGTCATCATCAGAGCCCCATCCTTCTCCCTCTGGCTCTTTAAGGCTTTTTAGATCTGCTTCCAGAGACAGGTTACATCTACTGCGCAGCACAGAAAGCACAGCTCCCAGAACCTGGCGACGAAGGTCCCATTCAGACATGACCAGACCGAGCGGCTCACCACTGCGCTGGAACCAAAACTGGACCAGCATGCAATGCTCATGCCCTGGGGTCTGGACCAGAACGGTATTCCAGGGTACTTCAGAGGAACAGAGGCGAGGTGTTGGTCCTACCTTCCAGGAGCTCCACTTTCTGGTGAATCAAGATCTGATCGATCTGTTAGAGAGCAAACGGCACAGCTGTCAGCATGAGTACGTGAGAATTTCCCCGGCTCCTTGGTTACAGGTGTTTGAGCAGCACATTTCTGAAGATACCCCCCCCCCCCAAATTTTTGTTTTCCCCGATCAGAAATTAGTTTCAATTTTAATGTAATTATCAGTTCCAAAAATATTTTCATTTATTATAACTGAATCTGAGACTTTTGCCGAACCAGAGGATAAACTGAGGGACGTCTCTCATCACTTATTGTGATTTTGGATTCACAAACAAAGCTGCGAAGAGACTTCTGTTCTGACGTTGAGAAGCCACAGTACTAACAATGTGAATCAAGGTCAAGCGTACGAGAACATTGTACTGAAGTTACTCTATTCCCACCTTCCTCAGTGACCCCAAACAACACGTCTGTAAATCGTTTCCACCAGCACCTCTATATATTTATAACAACAACAACCAGTAAGTGGGTCATGGGCGCTGGTTGGACGGGTGGTGCCACGTGACGTCACAACGCACTGGGTTACAAAAACGTCCGAGGCGAAACGAAGGGCTCAACGACTGACTGCAAACACCTGGAGACAAGTTGTGCAAAAGGGTGGGATGTGGACACAGACGCACCCGGTGCTCTAGAAAGGTGGGATTTGGGGCCAACAGCTTCATTTCGCTGCGAAACACCGAACCTAGAGGCGCAGCGCGGCGTTTGGCGGAACACATCCCCCGTCCACGTCCATCCTTTGTTTCGCTGCCCTCTGGGCTGAGCGTTTCCTGCTCCCCCCCGCCCTACCGCCCCCTCATCGCGGGCGCGTTCCAGGGGTTCGGCCGCGCGGTTCCACGACATCCAGACGGGAGCGAACGGCAGCCGTGCCGAAGGAGCTGACGCAGCGAGGAAAGCGCAGGTCGCGCTGCTCACAGCATGGAGCTCAGGGAGGAAACGGCAGTCGCACGCAGACGTGCGCGCTGCCGTGTGTTTTCAACTTGCACCCTCGGCCGTGTGTGTGCGCGTGCGTGTGCCCGCACGTTTATCTGCGTGTGTGCTTTGATGTTCTGACTCACCTGCGTGAGGTATTCCAGGCCGGGCGGGACCCCCACAGGGACAGAGACGGACGAGGCTGGAGACACGATGGCCGGGGGTCCCCCGTACTCAGGGACAACCATCGGCCCCTGCTGCTGACCCGGGCTCACCGGTCCCGGCTGGTACATCACGGTCTGACCCGGGGGAGGCTGGTAGCCCATGTGGAACCCAGCAGGGGGCGGGGCCTGACCCGGTTCACCGTAGCCCCCCGGCGCCATGGGGTATGGGGGCATGGAGTACCCTCCCTGCTGGGGCATGGGATACGGAGGCTGGCTTGGGGACGGGTATCCTGCGGGACAAAGGTTCCATAGTGTCGCAAGGGGGTGAGGACACGGCGGGAAGCGGCAGGCCTCTCGCCGAACGGAGCGGCGCTTGGCGGAAGGACTGAGCACAATAACTTTCTGTGCCCTTTCCCCACGCAGCCGCAGAGCCCTCACAGCCATCAGCCGCGTACAACAATCTGATCGAAATCTGATCTGCTCGTCTAGCCTTCGCTGAGCAAGTTGATCATTTGCAAAACATTTAAAGGGACAGTATTTTCGGAGAGACCCAACAATTTTCCGTTGGGCAAACAAAGCAAATGGCAGTACGTAAAACAATACAGAAGAGCAGGGGCCACGACACACGGACACGTGCCTGTAAAACCCTTCGCGGAAACACTGGGGCTCGTGGCTCACTGCAGGAGAACAAGGGCAACGCCGAGGCCTCGCGACGGGATCCCACTAAACATCAGGCTTCACGACAGAAAATGCTTCCACAACATTCGAAACACTAGGTCCAAAAAGCAAAAGGAGAAGGCAGCGCCGAAGGAGCAAGTTCCACAAATTGCATTTGGCACTGTCCACACGACCATATCTGACTGGAAAATATGGAAGTGCACGCAAAATATCACCGTTTTACCGAATCAACGCTGCTGCTTCAGTAAAAAACTGGCAACAGATGATACGATAATGAGACGAGTTAAGGCGGCGACTCACATTCTTCCCTTCATTTCACCTACAGACACGCCTCTGTAACCCTCTCGTGCATGTGCCTAATTTTCTCCGAAGACCGGCTGCGTTCTGCGCCCAACGCCGACCGCCAGGCTCGCCGATTCGCCGCAATGCAGGGAGCAAATTAAGCGGTGTCCTGTGACCCCTAACCCCCCTAAGCACATGACTCAGACAGAGAAGAGAGAGCCGTGTTGTGTCGACACCTGCGGCGAGTCCTGAGACACATTCAAACCTCCTCCAGCCCACATTAGCAGAACAAAGAAGTTCGCACCCTCAGCAGCACCTGGTGGGCGGCTCGGGCCACACGCAGCAGCAGGCACACAGGGCACGGCTTTTTGGAGAACCAAACCCCTAGCAATACCGGATCGGCAGCCGCGACGTGAACTCTGACCGCACCTGGGATGTTCTTTACGCTGTATTACAGAACAATGTTTACTTTTACATTTATTCACTGACAGACTTTTCTCCAAAGCGACTTCCAATGAACTCTGTGCAGCGTTATCAGCCCATACACCTTATGCACCGCGGTGACTTACACTGCTAGATACACTACTGACACTGGGTCACTCATCCATACATCAGCAAAACACACTCTCTCTGTGCCACTCATACACTATGGGGGAACCTGAACAGCACGTCTTTGGACTGTGGGAGGAAACCGGAGCACCCGGAGGAAACCCACGCAGACACGGGGAGAACACGCAAGCTCCACACAGACTGAGCGGGGATCGAACCCACATTCTCTCGTACCACCCAGGCGCTGTGAGACAGCAACGCTACTTGCTGTGCCGCCATGCCACAATGCGATCAGCATCTTACACTGTCAGATTTATGCCACTAACAGAGATTGTACTTCTTACAGAACACAACTTAACTACACACCAACTGAATATGCAAACGTGCAGGTGCACCTGCATGTTTGGACACACCGAAGTGTATGTGTACACACCGATGAGCCTAACAATGCCCCACACGTCTCTTCAAATACTCAGAAGTCCCCTGGTCCAGCGACAGCTCGCACGCATTACCTGGTACTGACATGATGCACGAAGCTCCTCGCAAAGCAGCTCTGGATCCTCAAGACCAAGTCAGGAAATGCTGTGGAGACAAAAAAAGTACAAATGCAGTATGTAGGAGATGATGCTGCCAAAGTGCATAAGCACAAGGACCTCACAAGCCCTATGAAACACGGTTCATGCGCTCTGTTCTCATTTTGCGGTCTGCAAATCGAGTCAAATATAACAAATGACACACTCATTTTTTCTAAATTCACAGTTGTGGTCAGTGGCCCCGAATCACCTCAAAACTACGCTTAAGTGAGAAGAATTAGATGAGCTCGCAGTCTTGCTGAGCTCGGTGTTACTGATTTACCAGTAAAGCAGCCAATTCTGCCGATATTGGAACATTGTTAGACTGTAAAGAGCAAAAGCGCCAAGGAATAATGAATTGAAGGTCACTGCTGGGCAACAACCTTATTACATGATGTCTGTCGTCATCTGGCCAACATATCTGAGATACCACACGTGTGAATCAAGGGAATCAGGTTCCACACCTTTCCTTAGAGAACCCGAAGGAGCAAACAGCGAGGCCTGAACTCGGCAGCTTCAGTCAGCGTACAGTAGAGCAAAAACTGGAACGAGTGTCTGAAAAAACATGTTGAAATAACAGCACACACCTCTAACAGCTTCACTAACCCTCACACACACACAGACTGAGAATCACACGCAGCCACCGTGTTTTCTGAAAAGACAGAGCAAAGTGACAAGTAGTAGAGCTGGAGGTGTGTGTGGGTGTGGGTGTGTTGGTGGTGTTGAGAACTGCTCACTGTGACTGGAATGAAGCTGTAAGTAGACATTCCACCCTGCTTATCATATATAATTCATGGATTCCACGATTCGTATTAAAAAATAAACTTTCATAACATCAAACATCCATATCATATGTTGCGCGCGGTGAACTGTATTTAAATCACGAAGTTGTCAGAAATGAGAACAAAAAGACAAAGATGGAAACAAAAATACGAATGGGGGGGGGGGACTCGGGCGGATTGTTTTTCTGCCTCTAATTCAGTTTTATCCAGGAATCAGGAGCAGCAGGAAGGTCCCGTGGAAGCGGGAAAAGAGCAGTAAACGCAGTACAATACGAGTATACGAGTAAAAAGAGAGTAAAGTGCCCTTCGCGCGCTCCCTCCAGCTCGGAAAGTACCGATATGAACGTCACTCATTGCCTTGTTTTGTGTATTTCACAGTATTTTTACACCATGATTAGTAGAGCTGCACTCGCAGAGACCCGCCGCGAGCGCCTCGGATACATTGTAGCGCAAGTCGCTCACATCAAAGCGCTTCCGCGCGACATGTCTTCGTTTCATCTGCTCATTAATTACCGCCGCTTCAATCGCTCCGCAAAACACGGACAAATATCGCCGAAAAGGGCTATAAGGGTTAAGAAAATGGAAGTTTTCTCACCGCTTGTGGGTCCGAAGAGCTCCAGTCCAGTCGAGTGGGGAGGAGGAGCGTCAATTCCGTGTTTTACAGAAATGTAAACGAAATTATTATTATTCTTATTATTCTCCTTAAAAATGTGTAAATAAAAGCGAAAGTAACACAATTCGATCGTTTCCCCGCAGCGGAAAAACACTATATCACAGAGTTACAGGGAAAATAAACACAAATAGATACGATGTGGATGTAAACGCCCCCCCCACTCAGCCTCCGCCTCCGCCTCCGCCTCCACCCACACCCCACACCCCCCTGGTCACAAGGCGCCTATTTACATCTTAACACGTAAAACTACTTATTTTCATATTTACATGTTACATGTATTCATTTGTCAGACACTTTTCCCCCAGAGCGACGAACATCTCATAGAAAATACAATGTTCATTAGCAGGAAGAGACACTTAGATGCAGACGTGTGATTCTTAAGTGCAGTTGTTATGAACCTGTCATCACGAGTAGATATAAAACTTTATTCGAATATCCACGATTCCTGATCACCTTCCGCCCTAGTAATTTTTTTGAGATACATATGAACATCGAGTGATGAACACTGGTTCATATGGTGGAAAGAAACTAACTGTACTTTTGTTCGTCGCTTTGGAGAAAAGTGTCTGATAATCAACGAATACAAATGTAAATGTAAACATTAACGTTACATTACAGGAGTAGCTGCGTAAAGGTTTATCCGGGTATCATGAGCTTGAGAGATGATGGGAAAAGTGAGTCTGGAAGAGGTCAGTTTTCAGACCCTTTTTAAATGTGGACAGGGATTCAGCAGTTCTGAGTGACGGGGGAGGTCGTTCCACCACAACGGAGCCAGAATCGAAGGTTTACCGCTTACATTTACCTTAGCGAATAATAATAATAACAATAATAACGATAAAAGTGGTACTACAGCAAGAGCACGGATTCGAACCCATACACTTGAGGCTGAAAGGAGCTCCGACCACACATAGTAGAAACAATCCAATATTTCGACTAGTCAGGCAGACTTTCTTTGAAAGCTTCTGCGGTTTTACAGCACTTGGGGGACACAACTGAAAGGGGACAACTTGTCCCAGTGGAGAAGAAGACGAGCTACAGCTACTTTCTGTACGTACAGAATTATCAGACGGCGTGAACTCGTAAAACGAGTGTGTGTTTTCTCAGAGAGAGAGCGAGAGAGTGAGGGATAGAGAGACGGCTATATTGAGAGACGGTGGCGCAGTGGGTTGGGCCACACAGTCCTGCTCTGCGGTGGGTCTGGGGTTCGAGTCCCGCTTGGGGTGCCTTGCGACGGACTGGCGTCCCGCCCTGGGTGTGTCCCCTCCCCCTCCGGCCTTACGCCCTGTGTTACCGGGTAGGCTCCGGTTCCCCGCGATCCCGTTTGGGACAAGCGGTTCAGAAAATGTGTGTGTGTGTGTTGAGAGAGAAAGAGAGAGAGCAGCGACGGGAAGACGCCTGAAGTGCCACCAGGGGGGCGCGATGGGGGGAAAACGGAGCAGATCCTTTACTCCCCGCCACGACGAGAGCGCAGCAGCTCGAGACACTTCCCCTCTTCTCCGCCGGGGGGCGCCCTTCGCTCGGTTTGCAGGCTGGGCTTCGACCCGAGAGCGAACCCGTTCGAGCGAAAATGTCCATTTTACCTTTGGGTTCCACTGGACTCGGACGCACAGGACGCGCAGAATCCAGATGGCAGCGAGTTCTTAATAAAGTGCGCGGTGCGTGATAAACGAGTGAGGGAATGAGACACGAAGGCACATAAAACGCAGATAAAACGCAAATAAAACGCAGATAAAAAACGCACGCGGTTTCACAATCATTTTTCCCGGCCCGGTTCTTCCGTCCGTCCATGATCCATGAAGGAACTTCGTTCGTTGCGCGAACTGAAAGTTCAGCCGCGTCCCTCGCAAAGGGAATCAACGGTTCGCTGCATCCCGTTGTGCGGGGTTTGGGAAAGTACCTATGATTTCCCAGAAGAAAATTCCTGAAATTGACGAAAATACCAGAACAAAAGGTTGCAGTTATTATTGGTAACGCCGACATCTTTATCTCCTCTTTCATTTTAATACATTTTTATTTGACATGATTTTTGGCTTTACTTTTCTTCAGGAAAAACAGTTTCACGAATCATCAAAACAAAAGCAATCATTGTATTTAAAGAAATTCCGACAAACACCAACAATATGATTATTATAATATTTCTAACAGTATATTGTTGTTTCTAGCTCCTCCTTTAATGCTGTTGTCACTCATTCACTTATTCACTCGCTCATTGTCAATAACTGCGCGTGTCCAGCGCAGGGTCCCGGTGGTCTGGAGCCTGTCCAGGAAGCGCAGGATGTGAGACGGGCCACATCCTGGATGGAGACACTGTCATAATTTGGTTCACAGATGTTTATGATATAAAGTAATAAAGTTAAAAAATCTTTTGAGTCACTGAGTGTGTATCTATCCCAAAGGCCTGATTAATGCAACAATGCAGCTGCACAGAACAAAATACACACTGCTGAGGTAAAACGACCATGTAATGAGCAAAAATATACACACACAAAAATATACTCAACTTTGTGGAGTGGTGCAGCAGGAATCATCTACTCCTAAATGTCAGGAAGACCAAGGAGATGGTCGTCGACTTTAGGAAGGCAAGAACTGCAGTCAGACCCATAAAGATCCTGGGGGAGGAGGTTGAGACTGTTCAGAAATACAAGTACTTAGGTGTCCACTTGAACAGCAGTCTGGACTGGAAGGACCGCACTGATGCTGTGTACAAGAAGGGAATGAGCAGACTCTATTTTCTGAGGAAGTTCAGATCTTTCAGTGTGTGCAGCAAGATGGTGGAGATCTTCTACCAGTCTGTTGTTGCGAGCGCCATCTACTTTGCCGTGGTCTGCTGGGGGAACAGCATCAATGCCAAAGATGCAGGCAGGGTGAACAAACTCATCCGTAAGGCCGGTATCATCATTGGACAGGACATGGAGACGTTTGAGTCGGTGAGGAATAGGAGGTCATTGAACAAACTGCTCTCCATCATGGACACTCCATCCCACCCACTTCACAGCATGCTGCAGAGACAGCGAAGCTCATTTTCTGAAAGACTCATTCAGCTCCGCTGCCGTAAAGAACGGTTCAGGAAATCATTCCTACCATTTGCAATAACTTTGTACAACAGCTCGCCTCTGTGTGACAGATGAACTATTCAGCACTATTGTTAGTTCATTTTGTTAATACTTCATGATGACTATATTACCGTTTTGTACAACTTGCACTTTACTGTTGCACTACATACTGTTTTAATTTATTTATTTAATATACTTTTTATTCTTTTATTCTTCCAACTGTATACATAATTGTACATACTTATATTTTTATTTTTATTTTTATCTTGTATTTTTAACTTGAATTTTTCCACATGTTTTATAAATATATTGCAAGTATTTATCTGACTTGTGTTCTGCTGCTGTAACATAATAATTTCCCTTGTGGGATCAATAAAGTATATCTATCTATCTACACGCACACTTTCTGAACCGCTTGTCCCATATGGGGTCGGGGGAACTGAAGCCTACCCGCCAACACAGGACGCAAGGCCGGAGGGGGAGGAGACACACCCAGGACGGGACGCCAGTCTGTCACAAGGCACCCCCAGTGGGACTCGAACCCCAGACCCACGGGAGAGCAGGACCCGGTCCAACCCACTGCACCACCATGCCCCCTTGAGCAAAAATACTGCTAAATAAATACCTGAATCAGTTGAATGAATAAACATGCTTTCATAAGCTGTTGTAGCATTTTTTTCTACGAGAACCTGACAGGAGGCTTAACGTAATCCATAAAGTGTAAAGTGCAATCCATTCCTGAAAATCTGCATGTAAAATTATTAAAAAATTACTTACTTACACTGATTTGAATGTGAAAAATAAACAATGAATAATGAGTTGCAAGGGTTCATCTATTTTTTTCTCTATAAATTCTTCTAAACAAGGTGAAAATGATCAGAAAGCCAAGTCCATAATGTCAGGACTGCTGCAGATCCCTTTAAATCCAGGCTTAAGACCAAGATGTTCAAAACCACTTATACATAATACTCATGCAAGCTTCTTTTCCGTCCTCTTTCCCTCATCGTTCATCTTATTATTTTCTTCCTTTTTGATTCTATTATTCTTGGAGGGCATTACAGCGCAGGAGGGGCTGTAAAGCTTCTTGTCCCTGGAGCTGAGTACTGGTGGTGTTTACATGTTCTTGGGATCGCATGTGTTTCCTCCTACAGTCTGAAGACAGTTTCAGGTGAACTGGTAACTCTAAATTGCCCATAGTCTGTGTATGTGTGTGTGTGTGTGTGTGTGTGTGTGTGTGTGTGTGTGTGTGAGAGACAGAGCGAGTGAGTGAGTGAGTGAGTGAGTGAGTGAGTGAGTGAGTGAGATTGCCCTGTGGTGGACTTGCATTACAGCTTTCCTGTATCCCGTCTCACACACTATGATTCCAGGGTACACTCTGAACCACCACGACCCTGGATTGGATTACGGTTTATCAGTAATGGAGAGATTATGTTGTTCTTTTACTGCTGTATTTTTTAATGCTGGTTTTTATTGTGTTTCACATTTCACACTGTCACATTTTTAAAGGTTTAAACCATGATATTTATTGTAAATTGCTTTAGAGTTCCAGACCATGTGTCTTTTTCTTTGTTGTAAGGATCTTTGTGAAGCTGCTTCTAAATGCTATACAGTAATGCCACCGACCAAGGCTATTACTCCTAATCCTGCAATTATTTATTCATTTATACAGCTGGGTAACTTTTTTCAGTGGAGCAATCCAGGATGAGTACCACTCTCACAGCACAGGGGCAGGAGATGAGATTCAAATCCACAACCTCCAGCTCCAGAGGCAGCGGTACGCTCTACTATGCCCCGTGCAGCCCCAGCTCACACAATCGTTTATAATCATATTTCCTTTCAACAGAATTATTCTACTTGTCATCATTTCATGTTTTAAACTGATAGGTAAGGCTTTCCTTTGCCTTTTCAACTTCCTTTCATACTCTTGTGCTTTATTGCTCATTATTACGATGGATTATGTTTTTTTCACAAACGGTGGCTTTTACATTATGTTTTTTTTTTTTTTTTTTTTTTTGAGGAAATACCACAAGATTTTTGAGAGATGCCTGCAGGTGGCACACAGCTATGAGACAACAGCGATGTGCAGGTGAAGCCACACCGCGGGGGGTGTTCATCACCAAGGCTCGTATTTTGAAGTTTCTATTCTGATAAGATGGTTCTCATACAGGTACAAGAGTCACTTGTACTCTAAAGTGAGACTTCTTGTATTATGAGTATTTGCTATGTGAGGGAAGATACAAATGATAAAACAAATTTAGATGTCATTTGGATCAGTTAAGTCTAAAAACATTGCAAAGCACAGTGGACAAAATTAAATAACTGCAAATGTAATGTTATAGTGTGTGAGTGACAGAGAGAGTGTGTGTGTGTGTGTTCCACAGATGTATGTATGAGTGACCCAGTGTAAGTAGTGTATCTAGCAGTGTAAGTCACCACAGTGAATAAGGCGTGTGGGCTCATGGCACTACATAGAGTTCGTTGGAAGTCGCTTTGGAGAAAAGCATCTGATAAATGAATGTAAATGTAATGTTTGAAATATTGCTTAGTCTCATTCCGCAGCATGTAGTTTTTCCTCAAAAAACACTACACTAATTGACAGTGATTTTACACTGATTTTTCTATAGTCCTGCGATGTATAACTTTGCAAAACCTGGCTGTTGACGCTGCTTCAGTGGAACTAAGTGATGCAGATAAAGCCAGTGAGTGGCCTGCTGTGATTGGAACCACCACCAAACTGCCCACCTGGAAAGACAGCGAAACAGCAAACAGTGTAAGTAACTTCTTGAATGCGCTCGCAAGTTTGCTGCATTTAGTCGTACTCACCCTAGTCCTCCAAAGGCAAGGCAGAATTCTGAATGCTATATTAAAATACTTTTAATATACGTTTACTAACACTGTGGCACTTTAGGGTTGGTTGCGGTCACTCTTTGGTCTTGTCCTGGTTTAGCTTTTACATTTAAATTGGTTCTGCATTTGGCCCATATTGTGACGTGAGGAAAGTGCACATCTGAGGGGCCCCGAGTGCTCCTGATCGTGTGTCCCGTGTTCTCTGTATGAGGCGCAGGTACACACTTGCTGTGGACGCAGTGGGAGACCCCCGGGGTCCAGGTGCTCCGGTGCTGGAGAGCGAGCGCGTACACAGCGCCCCGCCGTTGTTTGCCACTTGTTCTAAATTTAGCTCGAGCAACAAACCAGGGTTCTTATAGTGCTGAGAAAAGGAGTGGTGGCAGGAAGGGGGGGCTGGCAACACAGCACACACACACACATACACACACACACGTGCCCACGCGTGGGCTCACAGCCCGCCAGGGCACTCGCTGCTCCGCCCACAATTACTCTAATCAGCGGTGCCTATCTGGCTCTGCCCTGCTGCCGGAGTGCGGGTGGCGACCCGCCGCACATCCACCGGGGAAGCAGAAGCGTGCTGGTTTATTTTGGAGTGGGGTATCTGTCAACATCGCCACTATGTCCGCTCGTCTCCGGGGCCACAAATAGTCGCAATTAGGGCCGGGCGGCCGAGGGAGGGACAAGTGGAAACGTGTCGAACTGCTGGTACGCTCACTGCATCTCCCGGCACTCACACAGCCCTCCCAGACCCTCACTTACACTCATTTCCTCGTGTGCGTTTTCTTTCGCTCTCTGTGCTCTGTGTGCAGTGTGTGACCCAGATGGCAATCTAGGACCACTGTGTGTGTGTGTGGCAGAGGGCCAGAGGGCCACACACGGCGCTGGAGCACTGCTGCTCTCTCTGAATCCCCTGTGGTGCCCAGGGAACACACACTGGCAAAAGCTCTAAGGGGCTGCGGGTGACATCAGGTGGCTTGAGCTCCTGCCTTCAGACCCAAAAGGTTGCAGGTTTGAATCCCTCCGGCAAGGTACCTTATATTGCTCCAGTAAAATTACCCAGCTGTTTAAACAAGCAAAAAAGTGTAAGTAGCTTGACACTGTCAGTCACTTTGGAGAGAAGCGTCAGATACATGAATACATGTAAACGTGGAGCTCTCCTCCAGCCCAGTGAAAGGACACCGGTGGATCTGCCCTCCTTGGCTGGTGTCGGTGGTGTGAGACATAAGAACTCTCCCTGCCGCTCTCCTCCGCCTTCCTCTAGGTGCCCGTATCAAGTCCAACACTTTGGTTACAGCCTACAAGGTGGTCGAAGGAGCTGAAGCCCGATACCTACAGGAGCTGATCAACTCCTACACTCCAGGAGCTCTTCCTTGTCTGGCCTCTGGCTCCGTAGTCCCACTCACAAGTGTCCAAAATCAGAAGTCTGAAGGTTCTCAGTTTTGACTCCAATATGGTGGAATGAGCTGCTTGATTCCCTCCCACACTGAAGAAGGGTCTCGAACAGATCTCTTTGAGAGCCACTTCTCTCCTGATCTCTTGACAGCTCCATAAATGAATCCATTTGCTATGAACGTCTGTATTTGCCTGATTCTGAGTTGCACAGGTAGAGTCACATAAGCTCTCGCGGTCCCTCAGAGCTGCTGAATCCCTCCCATCAACAGCATCTGCTACGATCATCCGTGCATTTACTATCTGAATGTCGCTTCTATTGCAGCTACTGGAGGGATGTGAACCAGCAACATAGTGGTGTCACACACACAAGCTGTGTGTCCATAATCCTGTGTTTGTGTCTAAAGCTCTTCATCTGTTGTTCATTCCCTTCTGCTTACTCTCAGATGTACTTCACTTTGGAGGAACGTGAAGTCAATGTAAGAACTCGATAAGTCAGGGTCAGTGAGGTCACTTGGAGGAAGACATGCCAACGAGCCCCCCCGCAGGTTGGCATTGCCCAGAGCTGAGCTCCTATCACTCCAGTTTAGTCCAATTAAGTGTTTCCAAATAAACACCAGACTTAACATGGAAGCTTATGGAAGAATTTAGGATTTAAGCAACTCAGCTGCCTGACGACGACTCCACCAGCGTCCCATCGTCTCTGTGTATGTGCGCAGTCCCAGTGATAGAGCTCCATCGAGACTCGGCCCCCAGCGGTAAACAATGTGCTTCCACATCTTTGGTGATTGTCTAATCATGTTCTCATCTGTGTTCTTCCTGGGGTAATGGGAAGGTGGGGGGGTCATCTTGTCAAAACTTCCAAATGGCCTAAAAGCTTTGACCCCAAGTTCAGTGGGAGCAGCCTGGCCCTGGCCTGTAATTGCTGTGTCTCCAGTTTCTCACACACACACACACACACACACACACACTCCAGGATAAACAGCCAGCATCCCACCGGCATATAAACCCACCCCCAAGGCAGGTCTACAAAACCCCTGGCACCCACAGCCGCAGACTAGAGAGAGGAGAAAGACCACAACTTGAACATCATCAGATAACAACGGTCATTCTTCTACTCCATCGCAAAGAAAGTTGACAAGGTAAGGATTCCGCCCGCTTCTGTGTGTGTGTGTGAGGTGTTATGTTCGTGTAAGCAGCTGTTGTAACGTGGACACTTACACAACACATTATGTATGACACAGAAGGTAGATACTTCCAAAGTATAATGTGACCTTCACTGCTGCACCAATTCACACAGCAGGGTCATTTTTTTTTACTGCACCAATTCCCACGATCAAGGGTACCGCAGCACTGGGGGAACCCGAAGCGCCTGCAGCCAACAGTTAACTCGAGACGAGAGCACCTGTGATGTAAAACTGTGTAAAATAACCTGAAGCCTCCTTTTCCAGATGTTCTGCTCCAGGTGTTTGTTAACTGCCTTTGTGCTTTACCTGGTGCTGGAGGAGCTGCCTGCTTTCCTGCTGCCGGACCGGCTCCGTCACAAGCGGGTGAGTGGAGCCGAGCGACAGCATTTTCGTGTCGTGTGTGCGTGTGTGTGGGGCACTCTGAGCTGCATCTGCTGCAGTGAGGTTAAAGCCAGAGGTTCAGGACCCAGTGCTCTTCTCCTGTCTCCCAATGACAGGAAGACAGCTGGATGGATGTGGACTTCCCCTCCGATCTGGACGGGCTGTCTCCTGGGGACGCCGGCGACACCGCTCGAGACTGGGCCACGCGACATTCCAAGCCTTCCACCTTCCTCGCCCCCCTGGAGCGGCTGTCCATCCCTCAGCACAGCGCCCCCCAAAGCAAACCCAAGGACAAGAGGTGAGTTAGATCTCGGGGTTCGTACAGCTGGAGGGCGGCTGTCCTGCGTGTTCCCTCGAGCGCGTTCAGTCTGACCTCTGGAGATCCCTGTCCCCAGGAAGAAGATGAGCGCCCCCCTGGACTCCATCGGAGGGTCCTTTGTTTCAAGCCTACGGAGCAGAAAGGTGAGGGAACTCACTGGACCACGTTTCCTTTAGCTGCATTATTGTTACTCAACGGTCAAGGCGGTTCCACTCGCTCCGCCGCCGCCTGGAGCGCAGCCTTGCCCACGTGTGACAAAAGCCGACGATTGCTGTGTTGCAGGACGACGGCGAGGACCGCGGAGAAGTCGTCAACAGTGAATGAGAGAAGAGCGCGGTCACACACTGCGCCTGGGCCTCCCGTCCAAGGTGGGCCCTGAATCCTGTGACCGCCTCCTTGCGACTTCTCTCATTCTTACCCTGTCCTTCAGTCTAGCAGAGTGCATTCACATGAAAAGACCACCTTCCTAGATTTAACGCAGTCTAACAATACTATGAACAACTTTCTCGACTTCAGTGTGGCTTGAAACCTCGTTCTCACTGTAATTAACCAGTACAGAATTACAAAGAAAGCGTAATTCTAATCGACGCAAGCGACAGCTAAAGTTCAAGAAATGTGTATTATTTATTGCTATTTATATGATACAAAAATATTGTAGTGTTCAATCTTGCTCTTCATGAAGGACTCTCTTAATGTATGCATTGAGATACTGGCTGTTAAAAATGATGAATGTGAAATACAAAGTAAAACAAATAAAAATAACGAACAAAGAACACTTGAGTAAAACTGCATTTATGGGTAAGAGACACTGGAAAACACAACCAGTATCTTCAAAAAAGAACAATTTATTTTTCACACTAACATTAATAAGAAAACAATATCAGATGTCAAAAATATTATGTGCTTTTCTTAATTTCTTGTTCTTTGTCATATATACAGTTAAAATTTAGAGGCAGGGTTTGTGGGTATACATAGACAACACGAGAGGGGTAAAAAAGATGGTAATTCACTATGGAGACAATCTGATCCTGCCAAGAAAAGTAATAAACAGAAAAGGTCAACTCTGTTCAACACAGAGACACAATATCAAACAAAAAAGTTCCTTCTACCGTTCTGGAAAAAAGTGTCAACCGTTTCACAGAATGGGCCTTTAAAATGAGTCAGTGATGAACAGAAGCCAGTACATGGTTCCTCCATCGTTCCCACGCACCAGTCCAGGTAAAAACACACTGCTCAGAATCAGAACCTTTCCGCTACAGGAAAGGCGTAAAAAAGTAACTTTCTCTGACACGGCTTCTTGAACTGTAGCATACTCCAGCTACCAAATTAACTCCAAATACCCAATAAACTGGAGCTCCAAACTCCACTAAGCAATGGCTCAACGCTCTCCAACTCAAGCACCTAATGAGCTGGGATGGACTCAATAATTTGAGTAACCAATGGATTGAGTCTAATTGGTTTAAGTAACCAATGTGCTGAGGCTCCCAGCTCCAGGAAGCAACGGGTCAGCGCTCTCCACATCGAATAACCAATGGGCTGGCACGTGATCCTCAAATAGCTACTGGGTCGGGGGCCTTTGAACTCAAGTAACCCATGGGTTAATGTGCTCCAACTGGAGTTTGGAGTCCCAGCGTATTGGGTACTCAAGTAACCAGCAGCTTGGACCAAATTTCCATCCCAGATTCCCCAGATTCTTCTGCATTCCTCGTGTTGGATTTCTTTTCGAGGTGCCGGAACTCAGGGTACAGTAGACAGCTTCTGGGAAATGAGGATGATGAACACCCTTCCTAATGTCAGCATGTGGACCAAACCTTAGAGCTGTACTCTGTCAGAACTGCAGTCTCATCAGTGGCTGCAGTTCTGCGCGTACAGGGAGCGAGTTTGCGACTGAAAGGGCAACATGAACTGGAGAAGACACTTGGCATGACACAAAAATTAGTAACTTTCAACAGAAAGGTACAGCAACCCACAGCAGCAGTTTCTTGACCCACACAAAATGCGCTTAACTTGAAATTACAACTATTTTGGCTGATGATGTGACTGCTGTGTCATTGCTTGACAGACAGCCTATCTAATGGATGAAAATTAAATTGAAACAAGGCACATCCTAACATCCATGTCAAATTTAACAAAAGGAAACAGTGTGCAAAGTCAGAGCATTTTCAGAAAACCTCAGTTTACCGAAATATGTTTCCATCATCACACATGTTAAAATTCCTGAATTTTCCCTCCTCTGTTGTAATTTTTAGTCCGACAGCTGAGCGTCTCAGAGCCTTGAATTACACCTCAGTCAACAACAGACTTGGGAAGGAGAAGGCTGAAATGCCACTGATAAAACTAGGCATTAAGAGGCACAGGAGTCCTGACGGTCATGGAGAAAAAGGCTCCTCAGAACAGTGCTTCTCTTAATAAACAGAAGGAAATGGGCGATAGGCAGGACAGTCCCTCCTCCGTCTGGACTCAGGTGTCTTTCTTGTGCCCAGATCGCCGGTCCTGGCGAGAGTCCCTGCACTTGTGGCAGTAGAAGATGTCGGGCACGTTGGACTTCTTAATCTTGGCGCATGAGAGGTGCACCCAGACTGCACACTGATTGCACTCGATCATTGGTCTCCCGGCGAAGGGTTTCCCACAGTAACAGGTGATCAAATCCCATGAGTCATCACCTGCAAGGGAGGAGGAGAGCTGCAAAGGTACGTGCACAAGCCCTGAGGGGCACCCACACGAGGAGGGAAGCTTGGCCGGGACCAGTGCTGGCAACCAAAAAGGACAACGGTGTTCCCTTCGCAACGCATCACCAACAACCTTCTTCTACCAAGGCAGAGTTGCCCTCCCCTCCCCTACTCACCTGATTCCACCATGATGTCCTCGTCCGTGATCCATGCCTCGCTTTCACTGGAGCTCATCTCAGTTTCCTGGGGAGACTCGTCCTGCGGGACGTCCTGCTCTCCCGCCTTCCGGCCCACAGCCTGCCCGGCCTGCCGCGCGGAGCCACTCTCGTACCCCAACTTGAGCTTCTTCACGTCTTTGGGCACTTTGGGGTTCTTGCTGCGTTTAATCCTCGCCCGCTTCTCCCCTGGCATGTCTCCACCTTCGCTCTCTCTTGTGCTCAGAGAAAACTTCTTAAGCTTTTTGTCCCTCTTGCGCTCAGTCTTTCGAGCGTCATAGGAAAAGTCCTTCAGACGCAGACCGTCCAGCAGGGAGTCGTCCACGTGCAGCCGGTGCAGCTTCCCGCTTTTGTTGGAGCGCGCCTTGTGCACAAAGGCGTGGAGGTCTGACGGGCTGTCCGCCTCCCCAGAAGAAGCAGAATCACGCGAGGAGCTCGAGGAGGCTGGGGACCAGGTGCTCTCCTACAGGGAGAAACCAAGGTTTGACAGGACTGACAAAAAGCAACAGGCTCCTGCCCCACGAGACAGCACAAGGTTTAGAGTAACTCAGGCCCTCCCTGAACAGAGTCAAGAATTTTCATAGACACACACAAAACCCAAGGTGTGTAAACTATTAAATCAGTGTAAGCAGCTTATCACTGGATTACGCATCAGATAAATGAATAAATGCAAATTGAATGAATGAGTCAACAACCAGCACAGAGAGGGATACGGTCATATTTCCATTTGACATTTAAAAACAGTTTTACATTTAAAGTAGGTCAAAATTAATAAAACTGATTTTAAAAAACAATGTATGACCACTATTTCCAGCATGTGCTTCAGGGATAGGCTCCAGACCACCCCAACCCAGTAGTGGGCATAGGGAGTGTGCGAGTGAGTACTGGAAAGACTTGACAGAATATGATGGATGGAAACTCTCAGGACGTTTCTGTTCTGAACTGTGTATCGAGGAGTTTGTAGTTACAGTGACGTTGGAGTTACGAATTCGCTTGTTTTGTTCGTAAGCGGAGGGTCCGGCGCACAGCGGTTACAGCAGGTCACGGCAAGGGTCGCAGCACAGAGCCAAAGAGCGCAAGGTCTGGACTCCCGAGAGTCGGAATGTCGGGGCCTCGAACCCACCTCCTCTCGGCTCGGCGCGTAACCGGCGTAGGCGAGCACGACGCTGCAGAACCGGTTAAAGTCCTCCACGGTCCTCCTCCGTGGGGGCTGCAGGGAGAAACACACAGCGAGTGACAGTCAGCGGCAGTAGAGAGAGAGAGAGAGAGAGAGAGAGAGAGAGAGAGAGAGAGAGAGAGAGAGACACACACACAGAGAGAGACATTTCCACTGTTTACACTCACCAGGGCCTCTGTTTTGCATTTCACTGCTGTATCTGTGAGAAGAAAAGAAAATTAAAGGCTGTTTTTCCGTCAAGTTCACAAGTTTCAGTCACAAACCTGTTTAGCTAACGGCTAACAAAGGAACAGATTCTACTTCGTGTCGTTATTATTATTCGTACAAGTATTTATCCGCATGTTCTTTTGTTCTATAGACACACGAAGAAAAAAAAGAGAAAGAAAAAGAGAATAAAAAGTGTTTTCCAGCCGAAGCTCCGCGGACACGAACGGAACGGGACGGGACGGGACGAGACGAGACGAGACACGTCTTCGCCGCCCACACACACAGCGCTACTAGCCGAGAAACCGCTGCAGACCGACGAGCTGCACGTTATTTTCACACACATATATTATATGATATTATTATTACACTCTAATTACTCTCTACTCAAGTTTTTTTGTCCGGCTTCCAACGTCGTATAATAAGTACATGGCATGGTGGAAACGCCGGTTATTTATTTACTAGTCTAGAGTAGAGAGTTAATCACATCCGCATTTCACACACTCCTCGGCGGGACGAAAATACACACATAAGTTGCAAGAGACAAATTACAATATTATCATGAAACACACATGACATGGTATCAGGTATAAAAACGACTGAGTAAAAGTTACGCCCCTGGCTTGAGTTGAAGTCACCGTGTGGTAAACACCAAATTCTCGTCGTGTTAACAGCATCGATCGACGACAGCGGGCCTTTTCCTCAAGTCAAGAGACCAACTTGGGACTAAGACAAATTTCTTTCTAAACAACAAGGAAGGCGAACAACAAGTGCGGGATTTATTGACGCGATTAAAGAACTTATCTATCCCTTAGGCTTAACACGTAACAGCTGCGTCCGTCGCGCACTAACGTACAGAGTAAGTTACACAGTGATTACACACACAGTACACGGTACGTTAAGCCATACAGACTACAGAGTACACAGTCAGTGATAGTAAAACGCGGTAACACGTGTAGCTGTCAGCAGCGGCTCACCACGACTCCTCAGAGCGGTTCAAAAGAGACCCACCTACCTTGGCTTGGTGCTCCCCCATCGGAACATGACATGATGATGATGATGTGTTGCATGACATGGATGGTGTACTAGTATCCACACAGTCAGAGACGCGCTCATCAGCCGCGGAGCCGCAGCCCGTCTCCTCTCTCATCCGGAGGAGGCCCGGGCGTGGAGCTGCCTGGAGCTCCAGCGCTTAGTTCTACCACTGCTCCTCCGCTCCGGCATCCTTCGCTTTGGAAAGACGGGGCGGGACGCCGAGATCCGGGAAACCGCTGACTGGGTCAAGCGGCACCCAGCCTGGGTCCCAGGCTGCCAGGCATGAGCCGAGAGAAAAAAACGGGGCGCTGCGGCGGGACGACCCGAAACCGGCTCCAGTCCCGGGAAAACAGGTTGTTTTTCCCTCGGCAGAAAGCAGCGGCTCCACGCCACACGGGACCGTTGCTGTCCAGAGATCCGCCGGCGGCCCCTTGTGGCGAGAGCAGCACAGCATGACGGGAAGTGTAGTCTTTCCAGTGTAGTCTTTAGAGTGAGTGTCCTGCACCGCTGCGGCGGACTATACTATAGTCCCGTGTACTGTACTGTACTGTACTTTTCCTTTTGTACACACTTTTCTGCAGAGCGCGGTGCCCAGTAGGTGGCGGTATGTCGTCCGCAATGAAATCCACTGCCGAAGAAGAAGGATTTCCGGCGCGTGAAGTCCGAACGTACAGAAACGCAAGCCAATAATAGACTATTGTTTTCGCCTGCAGATTAATTGGAAAGAAATATATCTATTCTAGCAAACGTTGTCATTTATTCCGTACGGAATATATATATATATTATATATATATATATATACACACAATATTATAGAATCATTAGTTATTTCTCAATGTCTGGCGTTAGTAGGCCGCGGGGAAGCCTCGGACTCGATTGGGCAAAGTACCTGTAGAGCGGTCGCACTGCGCGGGTCGGTTCGTGTCTACCGAGCAGTCATGTTGCTAGACGTCATTCAGTGTGTGGAAAGCGGAAGATTCGTCATCATCCAAGGTACAACAGCAGCAGGTGCCTCTGTATCGCTCTGCTCCGGTAGTAATACTAGGCAGAGTGCCTGGAGGTTCCTCTTACTGTGTGTGTAATGATGAAGAGCAGCGAGGTGTTTCGTTGTTCTCCTCTTTCCTTTACAGAAAACTGAGCACTTTGCCTTTTTCCAGACTCGGTGCAGTGCTGCGGGCGGCAGCTTCTCCAGAGCTTCATGTGTGCAGCGCTAAAGCGGTGAGGAGTCGCCCTGCACTACAGCCAGGCATCTTTACCCAGAAGTTTACTCCTTTTTACTGCATTCTCTCGTTCTCCATTCCTTGCTCTGTCCGAATACAGAGTAAAACAAGGCACTGCTGGAGGAAGCTGCATGCGCCAGGCTTACCGCGCTATGTTTCAGGGAGGAGGTTGTCCACGTGTTGGCGTTCGATGTTGCAGAAGAGGACTTGCGGGTGCCATCGGACAGCGGCTGTGCGCAGAGGTAACCGGAGACCGGAGAGGGTCGCGAGCTGGACCGCACAGGTGTCCTGAGCTCGTGTGACACAGTGGCATCGCTCACGGGGATGCAGTAGGTGGCGCAGCAGTTAGAGCCACAGCCTTGCATTGGAGCACCCAGGTTCAAATCCCACCTCCTGCTGTCGTGCTCTTGACTGAGGTTCTTACAGTAAAATGACCTTGCAGTGTAAATGGGGAAAATGGCTGCAAGTCACTTTGGAGAAAAGCACCAGTGGAGTGAATGAATGAATGAATTAATTCAATTCATAAAACCTCCCCGCGTTTATGTCTCTGAACTGAGTTTTAAACGTGTCTCTTGCCTTTTCTGTTGTGTAGGCTGTGTTTCCACGATGGGTACACTGACCCCCTGGGCTGGAATGACAGCCCACCGCTCACGGTACTCCAGTTCAGTCCCGGTGAGATCCACGCCCTCCTCAGCCGCTCGGAGCATCCGAAACCAGTGACACTGGTCATCGACTCGCTGTCCTGGGTCCTGAGGCATCACCCTCCGGCGGTTGTCTGTCAGTGTCTCCAGGAACTCAGGAGAGGTTTGTGTCTCCGTTGGTCTAGACTGTCCTGGGAAAGTGTCAAGCAGAGCGTCAATAATGGGAGTTGATGGGAGCGAGATGCTCTCCTCATGGCTCAATGTGCCTTTTCACCCACAAGGTGGCGCAGTGAGAAGCATTGTGGCGCTTCTGCACTCTGACTTGCATCAGCAGGGCATTGTGGGTAGCCTGTGCCACCTGGCTACTGCCATTGTGACTGTGGCACCAGCGCTCAGGGGCCATCATACAGTTGCCAAAACTACACGACGCACCAGATCCGGCAGAGTTACTCAAGAGGTGAGGAGAGCTGAGATGTCACACTGGTTGGTTGTGAACGTATGGTAAAGGTTAGGCACAGTGGTGATGGTGGTGGTCCTCATTTTGGCAGCTCCGATCTGCTTTATTTTATGGTGGAAACATGCAGGTGTTGTCAGTTATTGGTGGAACTGTTCTCCACTCTGTCACTAAATGTGTGTGTTCACCTCATCAGGAGGAGTGTTTCATTATTAAGGAGGACCTGACAGTCACTGTGCAGAAACAGACACATCACCCTGGACAGAGAGACACTGAACAGGAGGAGCCTCAAGTAATAATCGTGCTGTTACACACACACACACACACACACACTGAAACAAGCAACCAAACACATACACACTTATGCTCTGACTACAGACAGTGATCTTGTCCCTAATGAATTGCGCTGTAGGAATTTCCTCTTGCGTCTACGAAACAATATTGTATTCGCTGATTTACAAAAACTTGAGAATGTTGTTTTTGCTTATCATGAACAAATAATGTAGGTCTGAACTTGTGTTCAGACATTTGTGTAAATCTTTAATCTACGACATTTTTTACATTTGTTTATTTAATTGACAGGGGTGTGGTGGCGCAGTGGGTTGGACCACAGTCCTGCTCTCTGGTGGGTCTGGGGTTCGAGTCCCGCTTGGGGTGCCTTGCGACGGACTGGCGTCCCGTCCTGGGTGTGTCCCCTCCCCCTCTGGCCTTACGCCCTGTGTTGCCGGGTAGGCTCCGGTTCCCCGCGACCCCATATGGGACAAGCGGTTCTGAAAGTGTGTGTGTGTGTGTGTGTGTGTGTGTGTGTGTATATTTAACTGACACTTTTCTGTAAGAAGAGTCTCTCGTCTCTAAAAAGAGTTAACATACCTACAATGATTTACACATTTATCCTGTGGGGTATTTTTTACTGTATCAGTTCAGAGAAAGTACCTCTCTCAAGAGAGGAATATCACAAGGTGGGATTCCAGCTTGATTCCCGTGGGTGAAATTCAGCATGTCTAACCACTGTGCCACCAGCAGCCCTATGTGTTGTGCGTGGAACGTTAATCGGTGGGTGTGTGTCTCCGTACTCAGGCAGACCCTGCTGCACACTTGACTTTCAACCTTCGCCTGTCCGAGGCTGAGAAAGAAGCCAAGGATAAACTGTCTCTGCCTTTTGTCTTCAGCCAAGAAAAGTAAGATTTCTTTGTTTCTGTTACTTTTGCACCACTGGTAATTGTGCTGCATAAACTGTGACATCCAGTCTCTGTAAGGAGACAAGATGAGGTCATTTGACGTTGTCGTGATGACGGGATGGTGAATTTGGTCTCCCTGTGGTCATTTTTCCTAATGGCCAGCAGACTTTTGTGTAACCTGGTCTCTTGAGTTGGATATTCCTGCCAATGACTACATTAATCGTATGCCGTTCAGACTTATGACCTTTCCCTGTCACTCAGAACTGCGGAAACTCAGTTTATTTTCAAGAAGGGTCTGAAAACTCACCTTTTCCAGATCCACTTTGCCCAAGATCTCTCCAGCTCATTTACGGTGTAACTGTTCACGCATCGTAACTCCATAAGCATCCCCAGATAAACCTTTATTCAGCCACTACTCTGGCATTGTACTTGCTTATTTGTGTATCTTACGATATTTAAAAAAAAAAAAATGGTGGGAGGGTATCGGGATTTGTCTATCCTGTGTTTCATGCACCTACTCGATCGATGAACATTGGTGCAGCAAGTGGTAAGTAATGAACTAGGTTTGCTTGAGACTTTCTTGTCTGCCTCTATGTCTCCTCCTCTTAATGTAATGAATACATTGTACTTTTGCTGAGCTGTACATCGCTTTGGACAAAAGTGTCTGCTAAATGAATAAATGTAAATGAAGTGGGTATAGAGCTGGTCCAGTGTTCCACGGCCAGGGCGAAAACCGCATTGCTCCTCCTGAATCCGAGGTTCGACTATCGGTCGGATTCTCCTTTCCAGTACCCTGGCATAGACTTTCCCAGGGAGGCTAAGGAGTGTGATCCCCCTGTAGTTGGAACACAATCTCCGATCCCCCTTCTTAAAAAGAGGGACCACCACCCCGGTCTGCCAGTCCAGAGGCACCGTTCCCGAGTGCCACACAATGCTGCAGAGGCGTGTCAGCCAAGACAGCCCCACAACATCCAGAGACTTGAGAAACTCGGGGCGGATCTCATCCACCCCCGGAGCCTTGCCACCGAGGAGTTTTTTGACTACCTCAGCAACTTCAGCCAGAGTAATGGACGAGTCCCCCTCCGAGTCCCCGGCCTCAGCTTCCTCTACGGAAGGCGTGTCGGAGGGATTGAGGAGATCCTCAAAGTACTCCTTCCACCGCCCGAGGACATCCTCAGTTGAGGTCAGCAGCGCACCACTTCCACTGTAAACAGTGTTGGCGGAACACTGCTTCCCCCTTCCGAGTCGCCGGACGGTTTGCCAGAATCTCTTTGAGGCCGACCGAAAGTCTTCCTCCATGGCATCACTGAACTCCTCCCAGGCCCAAGTTTTTGCTGCGGCGACTGCCAGAGCCACGTTCCGTCTGGCCCGCCGGTACCCATCAGATGCTTCAGGAGTCCCATGAGCCAGCCAGGCCCGATAGAACTCCTTCTTCAGCTTGACGGCATCCCTTACCTCCGTTGTCCACCACCGTGTTTGGGGATTGCCGCCGCGACAGGCGCCGGAGACTTTATGGCCGCAGCTTCGAACCGCCATCCCGACAATGGAGGTGTGGAACATAGTCCATTCGGACTCAATGTCCCCAGTCTCCCTCGGGACCTGGTTGAAGCTCTGTCGGAGGTGGGAGTTGAAGACCTCTCTGACAGGGGCCTCCGCCAAACGTTCCCAATAGACCCTCACTATGCGTTTGGGCCTGCCAGGTCTGTCCAGCTTTTTCCCCTGCCATCGAATCCAATTCACCACCAGGTGGTGATCAGTTGACAGCTCAGCCCCTCTCTTCACCCGAGTGTCCAAGACATGTGGCCGAAGATCAGAAGAAACGACTACAAAGTCGATCATCGACCTCCGACCTAGGGTGTTCTGGTGACAAGTGCACTGATGGACACCCTTATGCATGAACATGGTGTTCGTTATGGACAAACCGTGACTAGCACAGAAATCCAATAACAACTCACCACTCGGGTTCAGATCAGGGAGGCCGTTCCTCCCAATCACGCCCCTCCAGGTGTCACTGTCGCTGCCCACGTGGGCGTTAAAGTCCCCCAGTAGAACGACAGAGTCCCCACCAGTGGGAGCGCTTTCCAGCACGCCCGCCAGGGACTCTAAAAAGGCCGGATACTCTACACTGCCGCTAGGCGCATAAGCACAAACGACAGTGAGAGACCGTTCCCTGACCCGAAGGCGCAGGGAGACAACCCTCTCGTTCACCGGGGTAGACTCCAACACATGGCGGCTGAACTGGGGGACTATTAATAAGCCCACACCGGCCCGCCCCTCTCACCCTGGGCAATGCCAGAATAGTGGAGAGTCCACCCTTGGTCGAGAAGAGTGGTTCCAGAACCCAAGCTGTGAGTGGAAGTGAGCCCGACTATATCTAGACGGTATCTCTCAACCTCCTGCACTAGCTCAGGCTCCTCCCCCGCCAGTAAGGTGACATTCCAAGTCCCAAAAGCCAGAGTTGGCGCCCGAGGTTTGGGTCGGCCGGGCACTCGGCCCCGACCACTGCCCAAATCACAACGGACCGGCCCCTTATGGCCTCTCCGGCAGGTGGTGAGCCCACCGAAGAGCAGCTCCACGTCTTGGCTTCGGGCTGAGCCCAGCCAGGCCCCGTGGGCATAGACCTGGCCACCAGGCGCTCGCATGCGAGCCCCCCAGCCAGGCCTGGCTCCAGGGTGGGGCCCCGGTGACCCTATACAAGGTGGGGTAAACAAAAACCTTGATTTAATAGTCATAAGGGGGTTACCCTCACTAGGGTGTTGGAGGGTTCATGGGAGTTTGCCCAACCAGTCCATATGTGTTTTGTGGACTTGGAGAAGGCATTCGACCGTGTCCCTCGTGGCATCCTGTGGTGGGTACTTCGGGATTATAGGGTTCAGGGCTCGTTGCTACGGGCTGTTCATTCCCTGTATGACCGGAGCAGGAGCTTGATTCGCATTGCCAGCAGTAAGTCAGACCTGTTCCCGGTGCATGTTGGACTCCGCCAGGGCTGCCCTTTGTCACCGATTCTGTTCATTATCTTTATGGACAGAATTTCTAGGCGCAGTCAGGGAACGGAGGGTGTCTGTTTTGGTGGCCGCAGGATCTCGTCTCTGCTTTTTGCGGACGATATGGTCCTGTTGGCTTCATCAAATCAAGACTTACGGCGTGCACTGGAGAGGTTTGCAGCCGAATGCGAAGTGGCGGGGATGAGAATCGGCACCTCCAAATCCGAGGCCATGGTTCTCAGTCGGAAAAAGGTGGCTTGCCCCCTCCGGGTAAGGGGGGAGTTTCTCTCTCAAGGGGAGGAGTTTAAGTATCTCGGGGTCTTGTTCACAAGTGAGGGAAAAATGGAGCAGCAGATTGACGGACGGATCGGTGCGGCGTCCGCAGTAATGCGGTCATTGTATCGGTCTGTTGTGGTGAAGAAGGAGCTGAGTCGTAAGGCGAAGCTCTCAATTTACCGGTCGATCTACGTTCCTACCCTCACCTATGGTCTCGAACTCTGGATCATGACCGAAAAAATGAGATCGCGGATACAAGCGGCGGAAATTAGATTCCTCCGCAGAGTGGCTGGGAGCACCCTTAGGGATAGGGTGAGGAGCTCGGAGTAGAGCCGCTGCTCCTCCGCATCAAGAGGAGCCAGTTGAGGTGGCTCGGGCATCTGTTTCGGATGCCTCCTGGACGCCTCCCTGGGGAGGTGTTCCGGGCATGTCCCACTGGGAGGAGGCCTCGGGGCAGACCCGGGACACATTGGAGAGACTATGTCTCCCAGCTGGCCTGGGAACGCTTTGGGGTTCCCCCAGAGGAGCTGGAGGAGGTGTGCGGGGAGAGGGAAGTCTGGGGGGGGCCCTGCTTGGACTACTGCCCCCGCGACCCGGTCCTGGATAAGCGGAGGAAGATGGATGGATGGATGGGTGGATGTAAATGAAGTGGAGGCGCTGCAGTGGTTACTGGCCAATAATGTGAAATATCTCTTCATATGGTATAATTAGTTCAGGTTACTAGCCCAATCACTCCAGCTCCTCTGTCCTCTTCCCTCTGTGCAGGAAGTCCGCTCTCCTTCAGCCTCGGCCTGGTGCTGGCCAAATCATCTACGAACCTGACGCCAATGATGACTTTGACCAGGAGGACCCAGACGATGATCTGGATGTGTGATCTGGAGAAGTGGACCCCAGAAGCCCAAGCTGTGAGGGACAGATTCGCCATAGGTTCACTGGGCAGAGTGGAGGACAGTGCGTACAGCCATGGAGCCAATGAGGGCCTTTACTCTCTCTTCTGTGTGATCCTTTGGGGTGTAGTAGATGTTTCATAACTACTGTGACTTGGATCATAATGCTGTTGGAAATCCATTGGGAAGCGAATGAGCTTATTCTGTTTAAAAAAAATTGTTGTATTGTTTACATTAACCACTGAATGTGGGTGCAAAGAAAGGGGCTCTAAATGTTATATTTTGTTTCTACAATAAAATACATTTATTCATTTATCTGACATCTTTCTCCAAACCAATTTAGAATGTCAATCTGCCTATAGTTATTTACCCATTTGTACAGCTGGGATTTTTTAACTGGAGCAATTTGGGGTAAGTATCTTGTTCAAGGGTTTCACAGCCAGAGGTGAGATTTGAACCTGTGACTTTTGTGGCTAAAGACGGCAGCTCTAACCACAAAACTACCAGCTGTTCCTACATTAAACACTTAAAACCCTGTTTATATTGTGTTCACTTCATTTTCATGTTCAGATTATAACAAGATTCATCTTTGGTGACAGTGTCATGTCTTCACACCAGGGTGAGAAGTGAGCTTATTCTCTGCCCACAATGATCTGCAGTTCCAAAAATGGTCTAAAAATCATTTAAGATGATCCTCATGTGGGAAGATTGCTCAGTGAGGGTTGGGTTTGTGAACTATCTCATATGTCTTAACGTTCACTGAAGGGAAAAATATTAACCATATAATATATACTTTAGAAATAAATACAGATTAGTCCTTTACTGAAGATTTTTATAACTGAACAATTTAACATTTTATCCTGTACTGTACCTCCTGCGGCCCCGCCTCTTTGCCCGTGGCCCCTCCCCTCCCCTCCCCTCCCCTCCCCTCCCCTCCCCTCCATGCCTTGCTCTGTCGGCGACGGCTCTCTGCAGAGGACATCTGTGACCGGAAGTGACATCAGGGCTACGATGGCGGCTCGCAGTTTGGTTCCGGTTCTTCCGTGAAGTCGAGGAGGTATTGATGGCGACCAGTTTGAGCACCGGCGTGTGCTGAGGTTTTCTCGCGTTTGCGACGAGAAACAACAAGTGAGAGGCGGTCAGCTTCGGCTCATTGTCCTCGCAGCGACGCCGGTCGCGTGCCTCCTCAGGCACTGAGGCAGCTGCCGCCCGCGCGCTCTCTCTTCTCCTCGCGCCGGCCGGGACTCGCTCGGTTCTGCATCCGGACGGAGTCGGAGAGAATGGAGCTGAAGGAGCTGCAGGAGCTTCTCCGGACAGCCTCCCGCTGAGGCGCTCCGCCGCTGTTTCGGCGCCTCCTTTTCGCTCTCTCTCCCGGCTGTGGAACTTAGACAGTCACACAGTGCCCGCCGGGGCTGCGGGCGGAGTGAACCGCGTCCGCACCGCACCGCTCTGCTCTCCCGGCGCCGGCCGGGACCCGCCGGGTGCCGCCGACATCATGCTGAAGAGCCGCCAGTGGCTCCTGGGGCTCCGCTCTCTGCTCAGCCTCACGTCCCGGGTTTGGGCCTTCGTCGTGTTCCTGCTCAGGAAGCACCTGCGCACGGTGAGCACGAGCGCAACGCGGAGTGTCGTGTGTGTGTGTGTGTGTGTGTGTGTGTGTGTGTGTGTGTGTGTGTGTCAGACTCTGTCTGTGTGTCATACATACATACATACACACACGGGCAGCTGGTAGTACAGTAGTGTAGTGGCTGGAGTTGCTGCCTTGGGATTCGAACCTGCGACCTTTCTTTGGTTCCCCTCTCCAGCTGTAGTACCAGCCTGGTACTTACCCTAAATTACTCCAGTAACGTTACCCAGCTGTATAAATAGGTCAGTAGTAAAATACCTTAACATTGATTGTAACTTTTTGGAGAAAAGTGTCCGCTAAGTGTGTGTGTTGTACGGCAGGTCTGCAGCACCGACACCCTGAGCAAAACACAGTTCTTTCCTTTCGCTTTCTCTTCGGCGGATGCTCTCGTGCATCTGTTTTCGGGTCACTGATCATCTACTTTGCCGCACTCTTTACCACACGTGTGTCGCATCCTTGATTTCCTCCCTCCTCTCAGCACAGCTCCTTCTGTTTGAACCCGAGCGCCGGGGTGTTTTCTTCATTTTACTGCTCTTCAGCTTCATTTACCAGAGGACACGTGGTCAGGGACCTTGGTGTGTCACCACAGGCAGCAGCACAGGGGATTTTGTGTGTTGTGTGACAAGGAACACAGAGCTAGTTTGAGCGACACCCCCCCCCCGCCTATTCATTGGTGTGTGGTGTCTCCAGTGGACCCTGCTGACCACAGAGGGTGTGAAGAATTGGTGACACGATGCCATACGTCCACCCTGTGTCTAACCTGAGCTACGTGGACACATTAAATACCGGTAAACGCAGTGTGAACCTTAAATGCAGGGAAGAAACTCGAGCACCACAGGTCAGTTACAATACTTTTAGTAAACCTGTGTGTCCAGTTCCAGCCAAGTGGCTCTCGCTACAAAGGGAAAGTAGGTGATGAGGAGAAAAAACCTTTGAATATTTATATGTTGTATTGTGGCTTAAGACCCCCCCCCCTCCCCAAACCTCTTGAATTCAAACCGTGGTCCTCGGGGTTCTTCTGGCCTCTGATCGCACCCATTTATAAAAAGCTCCAAAAATGGCCTTTCCAGGGTTCTGACATCAGTCGTGCTGCCGAATGATGTGTTTTAAAGCACTGGCTGTGCTGGCTAATGATCAACAGTGAGGAGAGCTGTGTGTTTGACTGACCCAGAAACACGACCTTGAAGTCTGTTATATGGAATTCAATGGCTCCTCATGGGATGTTTTTAGCATGAGTTCAAAGATGTAACAACCTAAAGACCGTGGCCTTCACTGTTTAAAAAAATAAATAAATAAATTGGGCCATCTTGTTTGACAATGTAATTCAGGATACCTTAGTTGTGTTGCTGAACCACAAAGACAAGCGATGCGGTCCCCACCTCCCGTTCCCTAACTCCCCGGTGGACCTCGATCCCGCTTTTCCGTGAGGTTCTCTGCACTGGGATGTTGTTTGGTTTAGACCGCAGTCCGTGTCCTGTTGCGCTACAGATGTGGTACGAGAGGAGGAATACAAGCAAGTTGAGGCTATAAAGCTGTAAAAGAAATGTTAAAGAAAGAAGGCCACCTGTGACACTTTTCTGGCCTGGTTATTTGGTGAACGTTAGGAACACATCTGTGCTAAGGTGAGGATTTTTTTGGTCCAGTTCATTCTAGGGTCGACAGAAGAGCACAAATGGAGTGTAAGGGAACAGCTCAGAGATGATGGTGAAACGAAGGCTTTGCACAAGCAGAAGGTGAAGCTTGTCGTACTGGGATCGGTCACGATCCTGCGAGGACCCAGAGGCTGTGCAGAGAAGGACTTTGCCCTTTATGAAAGGACACAAACACGTGTTCATGTGTGTTCTAGAGTTACACTGGATTTGTTAACCCTTTGTGACCTTTGATGTAACTTGCTTTATGTAACTGATTTCCTAACACTGTGATACATTGTGCTGTGATGAACAGATGTGAACGATTTATAAGCTGGTCTGTATTCACACATGTTTAGTGTCTATGTAGAAAACAAAGGGGGGGGTTTGCCCCATTTACCACTTTGAGTGTTTTTTTGTGTGTGACTGCAGCCATGTGGAAACATTTAGGGAAATTGCATAGGGGAGCTCCAACTCTTGTCAGCTGCATGTCAATGGGGACACTTTGTTGTGAGCTTGAGAAGTGGTTCACAGAGCTCCTACACACACACACACACACACACACACACACACACACACAGAGTCTAGTTGACATACTTGGACAGCTGGAGAGCTCTAAGAATATCCTCCTGGAGTTTGGGACACTGGGCTGAGCAACAGGGAACAGATGTGTGCTTCTGTGTGTGTGGATTCCTGGGCTACTCCTAGTGTGTCCCAGGCCAGCAGCGAAGGCTGCGATTTACCACGTTGCTGGACAGGACTGATTAGCACATGTATGCGTTAAGAAGTGTCTTTGTTATGTAAATAGGGGCTTATTTGAGTTTGGAAATAGAGATGTGGAAGTCTTTCAATCCGATGTCCTTTGAGTTGGACTGTGATAAAAGCTTGTCAGAACTTATTACAACTGTAATCAACCTGAAACAGTTTATTTTAGATTTACTGTGTTTGCTGGATGGGCATAAGTTTCTTTTTGCATTTTTGTTGCTTTGCATGATAAAAGCTACATGAACTGTGTCTTTAGCAGAGCATAACCAAGGATTCAGTAACAATAGAACATAGTTTACTTCTTTAACGTGGGTGCCCTGTTCTCATCTGATGAGTAGAGCATTCAGTGATTACTTCGGTCTTCTGCTCTGTGTGTGTGTGTGTGTGTGTGTGAGAGAGAGAGTGTGAGAGCTGGAAAAGGTGTTCTGACTGCATTTTCTGCTGTTTGAGAGGTGCAGATAAGATGAATTTGGCCTGTTAATACCCCATCTACCTTTGCCTGTCACCATTACTTGTACCTTTTCCTGAGACTGTGTTCCCTGTGTCCTGTTTCAGATCATTCAGTACCAGACAGTGCGCTATGACATTTTACCCCTCTCACCCATCTCCAGAAACAGATTGAGTAAGTTTTACCAGGGACATGTGGACACAACACAACATTAGAACACAGCACTGCTCATCTCTGTGACTTCACCTTATCTAGATTCATTTAAAAAAGTAGTGGCCATGTTTTCATTTTAATTATTATTAAATGTTATTGTCCATTTTAAATAGGATTTAAACAGTCTGTTTTATGTGACCTGATGAAGTATGATGTACATACAGAATATTCCAGTTATGCAAATGTTGCTATGAATTACCCCCACGCTCTGGTTTACCTGAATTATTTGTGAAATTTGAATTTAGTCAGTCATAACTGGAAACTCGGAGAAACCTGAATTGCATTGGGCATTTTTTGAGCTCCTCTGAAATGAAAAGGAGCCTTCAGAAAGGATTTGGATTTGTACAGATGAGAGCACATGGTTACGTGTTCAACAACACACTTCACGTGGGTCTGCTAATCAGGGTCTCAAGGTGGCAGGATCACACATTCTAGGTACAGATGGGTCAAAGGTTTTGTGTGGACGTTTTAATGTGAGCGTAATGACCAGATGCGGTGAAGAGGAAGATCCTGGTGCTGGATCTGGATGAGACGCTGATCCACTCACACCACGATGGGGTCCTGAGGCCCACTGTACGACCTGGCACACCGCCTGACTTCATCCTCAAGGTAAACAAAGAGATGGGCTTCTGCATCTTGCAAGCTCTCGTCTCTTTCACTCTTGCATGCAATTTGGTTTAGTCTTTCTCACACACAGCATATTTGTATGATGTAACCCTGAAGGTAAGTAAGTGTAGGGTACACTATTGTTTCATATTCCTCTGATATGGCAGCTTTCAGTGTTAATGAACTGAATAACTGGGTAGTAGCAACTGTTTACAGAGCCATACCTACAGAAGTGTCCCATGCACATTTAAGAGGTGTGTGTGTGTGTGTGTGTGTGTGTGTGTGTGTGTGTGTGTTACAATGACCTTTTCCTCTCTCTCCCCCATTTCAGGTTGTAATAGACAAACACCCAGTCAGGTTCTTTGTGCATAAAAGACCGCATGTTGACTTCTTCTTAGAGGTGGTGAGTATAAAGGAACGTCTGAGTGGATGTGCACTCGCTGTAATTGTGTCTTGGCACACAAGGACCAGTTAGTTGGCTGCTGCATACATGTGGATGTTGCTGGTCAAGAATATGACTCCCCAGGTTGTTGGAGCCTCCTTTCTCACACTAGTGTCTCTGACTGCCTCAGGTCAGTCAGTGGTATGAGCTGGTTGTGTTCACTGCCAGTATGGAGATCTATGGCTCAGCAGTAGCCGACAAACTGGACAACAACAGAGGCATCCTGAGGCGGCGATACTACAGACAGGTGATCCTCTGCTTTGCCATCTCACTTGCTGGTTGAAAAATGGGTTTTGCTGGCAACGGTTCAAGATTCAAGAGTTTATTGTCATGTGTCCAGTAAACAGTTTTACACCATACAATGAAATTCTTACTCTCTGAATCCTCTCAGCAGCCTATGACATAAATTGTAAGGACATAAGGAAAGATGAACACAAGGCATAAATCACAAATTTACAAAAATTACTATTAGTGCAAAAATTCAAGAAACAAAGTTTATATATGTATATAAAGTGTGGCAAACACAGAAAATTAACTTTGACACCGGAGACGAGGGAAGTAATGTTACAGGTAATCTTGTAGCTTATGCATGCAGCGCTGCAGGACCTTCCTTCTCGCTCCTCTGTTGAATGATGGTTTTAGTAACCAGTCGTCCCCCTTCTGCCCTGTGTGTCCCCCACAGCATTGTACCCTTGACCTGGGCAGTTATATAAAAGACCTGTCGGTAGTACATGGCGACCTCTCCAGTATAGTCATACTGGACAACTCGCCCGGCGCTTATCGAAGTCACCCAGGTGAGTGGCATCACACCTAGACCGTGACCAAAATAAAAGTGCAAATGCTTTCTCTGTTTCGCCACTTGTTGTGGTGCAATCTGCAGAGAAATCACACAGCAACTGTATGCAGCCTACACACAAAGTGCTCATGTGCTATTTGTTCAGCAAGCGATGAAGCATCAAGTGAATTTTGCCTTGAGATGTTTGTTTTCCCACTGAATTTCTCCAGCCCTGGGACTGTATAGTTTATCGTCTGTCATTCAGATCTTTTAAAGAGATGAACTGGGGAATTTTTTTGCAAACCCAGCTGTTGTCGGAGACCATCTGTAGAACAGTTTCCTTAGAGCACTGACCGCTCGAGGAGATCTGGAGGTTGTGAGAATGTACTCCCTTATTTGCTTTTTACTGCTCATGCTTCTCCAGACAATGCAATACCAATAAAGTCGTGGTTCAGCGACCCCAGCGACACAGCGCTTCTCAATCTGCTGCCCATGCTGGATGCACTAAGGTGAGGGACGACCGGTGCCCACCCCCAAGGTGGGAGCAGCCTTTTCCCGTTAGCGCAGCGCTAACCCGTTCCACTTGGCTCTCTCGCAGGTTCACCGCTGACGTCAGATCCGTCCTCAGTAGAAACCTCCACCAGCATCGACTCTGGTGATGGTCCTCGGGGCTTCGTCTGCACTTCGAAGCCCCTGTGGCTGCTGATGCCCCCGACCGCTGGCCCCCACCTCTAATCCATTATCTGTCCGTAGCCCACCTCAAAGATGGGGTGGATACAAAGACAAAGGTGGAGGAGGGATGGAGCAGCATCAGGACTGGAGGAACTGGAATCAAGTCGGGAGGCGAGCTGTCCTCCTTTTCTGCAAAACAGAGTCTCTGCCTAACAGTTCCGGGTACCGTGTGTGTGTGTCAGGGTAGAGGGGGAGTCTGAGAGCGTGTGTGCTTGGAGTGGTGCTTATGTCTGTAACCACATGTGTGTGCGCGTTTGCAGGGTGAGCTTGAATATCTTTTTTGCAGCAAGTCTTTTTCACTCAGAAGAATAAGATCCAAATGGACAGGGAAGGATAGAGAGACGATGAAACCAGCCTTACGCTTTCTCTCCTGGATACACGTTGCCCTGTGCCCAACCACACACCCAGCCACACACCTAGCCATCCCTGGTCTTCCTGATGAGATGAAGAGCCATCATTCCCGCTCAGTGAGTTTGTTCCACTGAACATGGCCAAGGGTGATGGGACATGGCACCCCGGAGGTGTGATCTGTTTGTCTCCCAGAAAGTGACCTGCGTACCGGCTGCCGTGTTGCAGACCGAGTGTTGATGACACACAGATGTATGACATAAGGAAAGTGAGGTGTGGGGTTACCTTGCTTGTGTGTCTAGTGAAACTACCGGATAATCAGTGCTCACTTGATTTTTTTTGGTCAAAATTATTCATAATCATGAAACATGGACAGAAAACAAAAACTAAAACGCGACGACTATGGAAAAAGGACAATGTAGAACTGGAAGGCCATACCTCATTTTCCTTCTGTGTGCCTCAGTCCATGTGCAAAACTGTGAACCACAGCCCAAAGAAGACTGGAAAGTGGTTTCATGTTTATTTTACATTTCTTTCATTTTAAATATTTTCTTCATTTGTCTATACTTTTTTGTTTTATGCTGACTCAGCATCCATCTTGACAGTATCAGCACTCTGGTATTGTTGAATTTATCACCCCTTTCCCTGAAAATGCCAGTTGAACAATTTTTAGTCCAGTGCTCCAGGTGGCCTCTGTTTGGGTTGGTTCCCAGGTCTGATGTTTGAGGTCTGTGCGCGTTACTAATAAAAGAACTCGTCTGATTCGCCTGCCCTGCCCAGCTCGTTCGGCCATGTGAACGTGGTGTTGGTGTCATTTCGGGTGTGCAAGGTGAGCTGTCCCACTGCAGTCTTATTGAAGAACCACCTTCCATCTCATTATGGTTACTGGGTTAAGTGGAGCCCTGTACTAAAAGTATTGTGATGGTAAAGTGGGTATTTTGTTTAGTAGGTCTGTTTCAGGCATCAGATTGGGTCTTGTTCCATGGTGGTGTTAGAGGTAGGGAGACTCGACACGAACGCTGAAAATGACCTCTCAGAGCTACGCCGTCGCCCTGACGTGACAGTCCACACTTTGGCAACTTGACTTACCCCAAGTGTGTAAGATTAATGGATCTATTGATTATGATGATGAATAACAAAGTAATGAGATGCAGCATCTCTTTCCTTGAAAGACTTGGAACAGCAGTCATTAAAGTGTGTACTTTGGGGTGTGAGCGGTATGATTCATCTCAGTTGAAGTCGCATTTGAACTCTATAGTTGAGGTGCGCGTGAGTCTTTGGCCTTCGGGCCGGTGCATGTTGTAAATCTTGCACTATTACCGTTCGCTGCTTTCGTTTGTTACCGCCATTAATTTAATTACGCTTTTTACACAGCTGTATATTTTAGTATCGTAACTGAAGGTGAGCTGCTCCAGCAGTTCGTCAAACTGCAACCACAAGCCTACAGCTTACAAGGTTTTAACCGCTACGCCCCCTGCTGCCCTCTTCACGTTTAATAGTGCTAACGCCTGCTGCTGCAAGCAACTTCAGTAGCTTAGTAGTCCTGTCAAATGAGAGCATTTGTGTTGCAGTTTAAAGATAAGCTGTAGTGAGCGTTAAGCCTTTGTGTTTCTACAGTATATTAAAAATGCGAACACGTAGATCCCCGCGAACACCCCGTGACAAGTCACATGGCAGGTCCTCATCACCACCTCTTCTGCTTTCTCCTTCCGCCTTTCCGGAAACGACAGAACATATCAAAACAAAATAGTCCCCGTTTGAAAGGTACAGAATAGATGTTAATTTCGACAATGGGCAACAAGTCAGCGTGACTGCACGTAACCATAGTGATCAAGCTAGTACATTCCAACTTTCAGTGTAGCGCAGTGCAAGGAGTTTAAGTATTTCCAACGTCTTACACTGACTCTCGACTACGCATCCAGCAGTTAGAAATGCAGTTAGCGCAGACGAATTTCTGGCGTACAGGTATGTGCGAAATCCCTGACAGAATTGGTCAGTAGATATTTCGAGCTTCCTACCTAGGGTATTTATTGTCAGAACAATTCTTTATTTAAAAACTAATAGGGTACTGTTAGACTGCTGCATATCAAGGTAATACAGTGTTTACGGTACAGACGTCAAACGTCAGAGAGCGGAAGCCGGAAGTGATGCTTGGGAGGCGTGGAAGAGGTCACGAGGAGCGCGTCACGTCTGATTCGTCATTGGTGACGTTGTTTTTCAGCCAAAGCGACTGATGGCAGAAAAACTGGAAAAGTAGCCTGCCTCATTTGAACAGGTGGTGCGTTTTCTTACTATTATAATAAACAAACACATAAAGGTTACCACAATAAGTTACTGTGCTATCAAACATGTCACATTTGGAATTCCACGGGGTTTAGTTTTGAAAATGCTACCGGCCTAAATGATATTAATTTTGGAACTTTGTAAAAAAAAACAATTGCAAAATGATCACATTTCACTTGGCATACACACAGAAATCGGGGCCGCTTCCGCAAACAAACAGGTCGGGGTTTCCCAGAGCCGCGCGCCGCTGAAATGCGCCGTCTGCGTAGCCGCGCAGCCAATGGGCTTCGGCGCGTGACGCCAGACTGAGCGCAGCTGCGCTCTGTGAATCGCACCGTTACGTTACTACGCGTTTCGCTTCACCTGTTGTTGTCATCACCGACCTCGTCGTCGTATCCCTCCGCCGCAGCGCAGCAGTAGCACTCGGCCTCGAGAGCGACCCGTAGAGACAGACGACGTGCAGCTGGGAGCCCCGCACGGAGAGCCTCGTCAGGCAGCTCGTTCACGGCGCCCAGGATGAAGTTTCAGTACAAAGAGGAGCATCCGTTCGAGAAGAGGCGGTCAGAGGGAGAGAAGATCCGAAAGAAGTACCCGGACCGGGTCCCGGTGAGTCTTTCCGGGCCGAACGGGGCCGAACGAACGCCGCCGGGGCCTCGCTGAGGTAAATAAATGTTATTCATGAGGCGGCGGAACGAGCGAAGCAGGGCGAAGCTTAGTGCGCTCGAGCCCTCCGGCGTTCGCGAGGCGAGGCGGCCGGGCTTTCCGGCAGTGCACGTGCAACTCGGAGGCGGCGCGGATTCACTTCAGGAGCCCAAGAAGAGTCTAGAAGAAGAGTCCGTGGGACCGCGCCGGGACTGGAAGACAGAGACACAGAAACAGGGCGGCACCTGCATGTCAATCAGCTACTCTAGAAAGAAGGCGAAGGTTCATCCAGCAGTTCCCACCACCACTCCACAAATCACGTCGAGATCGTCCTTAAAGGCTGCTGGGAGGGAGAGAGAGAGAGAGAGAGAGGGAGGGAGGGAGGGGGTCACTCACTGTGTGTGTGGGGTTTAAACAGCTGAATGGCCGCAGGAAGCGTAGTGCCGGCAGCGTAGGTCACCTTGGCTTGGACAGAGTGAATATATAATTGATTCGTTTGGAAGGTGCTTTTCTGCAATGTAGAAATAAGAAGAGTCCCAGGAGGGTAGGTGCTCGAAACCCATTTTCTCTTCTTATCGTTTGGAATCGGTAGACGTGTCCAGCCTGGATGCGTGTTTTTCAGAATATCGTCTTCAAAGGGCTTTAGTTGAACTCACCACTTGGTTGTGTGTGTGTGTGTGTGTGTGTGTGTGTGCGCGTGCGCGCCTCGTTGGCGGGACTCATATTTTCAAGTCGTTTCTGGTCCTCTCTGTAAACTTTTGTTCATTTCAGTTCTGATGCGACCTTTTCTTCTAGGTGATCGTAGAGAAAGCTCCGAAAGCCCGGATAGGAGATCTGGACAAGAAGAAGTACCTGGTGCCCTCGGACCTCACAGGTGACATACCTGTACTCTTGTATTGCAGCTCCTTCAGATCCATGCTGTTCATGTGTAGCACCTCAACACGTCTTCTACTCAGAGCAGCGCCATGTGGACAGTGCTGGCATTGAGTAGAAGTTAAACTTTACAAGCGTTTCAGATGCTCCTCGACTTAGGATGGGTTTCGCTGACCGTAACCCCATCGTAAGTCGGGGACCACCTGTATATTACATAATCGACAGTCAAAATGCTTATTAACTGTAGGTCCAAATGCTGTGCGACATTCACGTGACACGCATACAATTCGTGTTAGTCGCGGTATGTCGCACAGCGCTCGGACAGTTTCTTTGACCTCCGCAGTTATAAACTGCAGACGTGCTGGTGTCTCAGGCATCTCGGTATAAATAAGTTTAGTTTGTACTTATTTTTCTACATATTCAAATATTTCTAGTTTTTATTCAGCAGAGATATTGTAAAACAAGGATGCAGTGTTAGTATCTAAAGCTTGTGTCTGTTGTTGATGCCCTTCTGTTTACCCAAGTTGTACGTCGCTTTGGAGAAAAGCTTCTGATAACTGTCAACATACGTGCAGCGAGACGCACTGAACTGGTCACGGTGAAGGCAAGGCTGGCGTAGCAACGTTGCGCTCTGTTCTCTGTGCTCCTCCTCAGTGGGCCAGTTTTACTTCCTCATCCGAAAACGCATCCACCTCCGAGCTGAAGACGCCCTCTTCTTCTTTGTGAACAATGTCATTCCGCCGACCTCCGCCACCATGGGCCTCCTTTACCAGGTAAACTTTTTCTCTGTGCCCTGTTTCATCTGTTTGGCTCTATTCTCCTGCCCTCCCTCTCTCTGTCCTCTAGTCCTTCCTTTGTGGCAGCTCCCTCTGATCACCTGTTCTATTTACTTTCTCATCATCGTCACTGCTGAATGTGTCCGCTTCCGTCTTGCTGAACCATTAATGACTGCGTTTCGTCTTTCCCAGGAACACCACGAAGAGGACTTCTTCCTGTACATTGCCTACAGTGATGAGAGTGTATACGGAGGATGCCAAAGGGACGCATGAAACCCCTCTGTCCCCCCCCCCCCCCCCCCCCAATCCCCCACCATCTGTTGAGAGATGAGCCCAGCTCAGCAGCCTAGAGTTCTCTCGCTAAAGAGACACTCCTTTGCCCCGTTCTGCTCTTTGTCTGTGTTCTTAAAGTTTGAATTTTACTGTCTTACTCTTTTGTAAGAAAGCTTTTGCCATTGATGAGTTTGACGTCCTCATTGGCGTTCGATGACCAAGGCAGAGAAGTATCACCGGTAAGGCTGTAATTAAAGAGCTAGTTTAGGTGGCGCTGTTTTGAAGAAGTGAATTCCCTGTAGCCCTCTGTCAGGTGCATTGGTAAGTTTCAGCAGCTTTATTCTTAATTTAGCACGCAAGTGTTAAAAAAAAAAATTCAGACGGGATGAAGAGCTTCCTTTGTGTTTCCACTTTAAGTAGTGCTATTATTATTGTTATGGTTACTGTACCTAATTTTTAGGTTGCTTGGTTGTAACGCATTGTGCCGTTTTTCTTTTTATTATTTTAAACCATGACTGTATGCAGCAGGATTATTGGCTCCAAGTGCAACCATATAAACTTGCCAAAATTATTTCCTTGATTCTTTGTGATGTCTGTTTTGGGAACTTTCCCCATGCTGTAACAGTTTTAATGACAAATGATCAGTTTCAGAAAATTCATTCTTGAAAGAATGATCACAGCACAAACAATGCAGAATATGGAATCATAGTGCAGTTCTAAGTGTGTAGGGGTCTTGTGTAGCTTTGTTAGCTCCTAGTTTCAGTGGGGTGGACAGTACGTCGGAGCAGGACAGTGTTGGAAAGAAGAGCAACAACTGTTCTGCGAGAGCAGCAAGTGGCTCTGGAGGAAGAAGAACTTAGAAGACGGAAAACTGCTGCTTCTGGATGATCCCTTTTGTGTTGGAGCTAAAAGTGCTGTGTGTAGGGGTGGGGGGGGGATCCAGTACCTGGAGGAAGGTCTGTCCTACGCGTTTTGTACCAACAGTGAGCCCGTGTGGCTTTGCGCTCTGCAGTGCCACTCCTCACTTAGTCCAGGTGCAGCTCTGCTGCTGGGATGGTCCACGCAGCCACGTGAGCGATACTCGAGCCCTCAACAGACCGCTACCTGTAAATATTTGTACTTGTTCAAACCCTTCAGTTGCAGTATTAATGGGTAAGTCGAGTCCTGTGACCTGAATCCTTACCATTTTCAAAACCCCTTTGTAGCTGCAGAAAGAGTGGAAGGGCAATAAGAGCACATGCTTCAATAAAACCTCTTGTCCTACTGTGTTCTACGTAGGATGGATTGAGGAGAAACACAAAATGTTTTCCACACACACACACCATTTAAATAATTTATAATCTATTTCACTTAAGGTTTTCCATTTCATATGCATATTACTGCTGCCTTCTTTTCTAAAACTACGCATATTTACGTCTCTTTCATTGTGATTAAACGTGAAATACATCAGGGCAACTCCGTGAAAGGAGTCGAGCGGCTCACTGTAAAAACTACAACACCCAGTACCGCCTGCGCTCAAATAGGAAGTTCCTTATTTGACCCGGGGCCCATGAGTATTACGTCACCGGAAGTGCGACTTCAACGACTCGAATACCTGAAATTGGTGAGGGAAATTACCGCCAGTTATTTTTCTACATACTGCTGTACATTTACATATACCGCCAGTGTGAATACAGGATTTGTGCTGAAATAAAGTCGGGGTTAGGAGGACTTGTCCTTCGTTGTAGCTCAAGTGGCTGCTGAAGTGATGTACAGTATATTATATACAGTGTAGACTGGGTGAGATGTCAAACTTTAAATAATTCCATTTCTCAAGCTAATTGAAACTAACCTTTCTGCTCCTGTAATTAAGTGCTTTTGTGTCCAGCTGTATAATCGTGTACTGTAAGGCCTGGAAGAAGGCTATGCATGTGTTTGTGTTTTTGTTCACCCAATCCCAACTGTGTTGGTTGTCTATGAGCAGGATGTAATATGTAATAACAGCAGCCCCCCTGTCCCACCCCAGGGGTCACTATGCCTGCCCTGCTGGACAGACCCCAGCTGTCCAACGCCATGGCCAGAGCGCTGCACCAGTGCATCGTGAGGGACCGAGAGCGCCGCCGACAGGGTACGCAGCGTGGTACAGGTTAGGACGGCACGCACACGGACGAGCGCTGTCCTGCTCGTGGCGAGGCATCGCTTCATTAACTCCTCTCTAGGGTAATAGTGCGGTAAAGATACAGGTAGAGTACACTGTGGCGACTGCGGCCCTAGAGCACTGGCGTCTCTCACCCGTTCCACTCAAGGCAGAGTGGAGTACAGCGCGCAGCTGCTGAATGGCACTTTCAGAACCCGTCCCATGTCGGCAACTGTTGTACCAGCTGCGTAACGTCTGTGTGGAACCGAACACCTTCACGCCCTTCCTGCTGTAGAGTCACACCGATGGTCCTCGAGCTGACGCTGCATCACGGGACACGTTACAAAACGGGTTCCGTGTCATTCCTCAGCCCCTGTACCAGGGCTGTGCTCACCGGCTCTCTCTGTGCCACAGAGGAGGAACAAGTGGACAAGATGATGGAGGAGAAAATGAGGAAGGAGGAAGAAAGTAAGAGAAAGAAGGAGATGGAGGAGAGGATGTCTCTGGAGGAAACGAAAGAGCAGGTCAGCGGACGCCTCTTTCCTCCAGCACTGAAAGCTGGGTGGAGCCTTCAGAGGTTGGCTTGGACTCGGTGCCCTGGAAGGCTGTTGTGCACAGTGCGCTTGTGTGTTGGCGCACACCAGGAAAGGAGCTCTCTCTCTCTCTCTCTCTCTCTCTCTGTCATACATTTGCTTTCAGATCTCCAAGATGGGAGAGAAGCTGGCAGGTCTACAAGAGGAGAAACACCAGCTTTTCCTCCAGATCAAGAAAGTGCTCCACGAGGAGAAGAGACGTCGAAAGGAGCGAAGATAACGTCATTTTGAGCTCGTAAGTGCGACACAAGCCACGCGTTTCAGTTCCTCAGGAAAAGGCTCACGGTGCACGAGTAGCTCGGCTCTGGGTTCTGCTAAAAGTGGTGCTTCGTCCCTGTCCACTCCAGTGATGTGACGGCTCATAGCTCGGCCGCGTACCATGTCGATTGCTCAGCCACTCTGCGCAGGCCACACTGCTGAGCCCTCAGGGTACGAGTGTTCAAGTAGCACTAAGTTATGAATGAAAACTAAAAATATTAACAATCAATATGAATTCAAGGTCCCAGGGAAGAGTTTCCAACCCAAATTAAATGTAATTAACTGTTGGGCACTGATTCCCCCCCCCCCGGCAGCGTGGTGAGTCCTGCTCAAGCCGGCACCATTCTGGGGCAGCGCGGGAAGCAACTCTTCCAAACCTCTGTGATCCAGGTTCGTATGACTTGTCCTGCAGACTTATGTGACACCACCAGGTACTTGTGTGCAGCTTAATGTGCCGAGAGTGCATGTCCAGCTCTTTGTTAGCAGCGCAGATGCTCCCGTGTAGAGCGTGTGTTGTGTGTGTTCGCCGGACCCCAAACCCATTAGCGCATTGCTGACCCGAGTGTGTTGTTGTGTGACAGGGCCATTATTTCCAGGTGCAGCCAGGTCTCAGCCCGGGAGGTTCTGAGCGGAGAGCTTTCCCTTCGAGCTGGTTGGCACATGGGCCCCGTGGTGCCCTCCCTCCTCGGTACGGCTCTTACACCCACAGCCCGGTTGTCCCAGTTGGCTTCGCTGGTAGTTTGTAGCTCTCAGGTACCGGGGTGTGAGTGTCTGGGACTGGAAAAGTGCAGTGGCGACATCCCTCTTTCTGTAGACAGCTTCTCAGCGGGGACTCGTGGCCCCTAAGGGGCCGCAATCTCTGTAAACGCACCCACGCGTCATCATGGCACCCAGGTAATGACCTCACCCGTCTCCAGGTGTGTCAGCGTTCCAGATGGTGCCGTTTGTGCCGCCCCAGCAGCAGGCCTCCTCAGTCCACAGACACTTCGTCTCCCAGTCAGGTCACTGGCCCGCTGGGCTAGCGGTCACCTTTTCAATGGCTCTCTCGGGCACCCTGTCGTCATCGTCTTCCTCAGATAGAGCTCTGGTTTCCTTCTTGCTTTCATTTTTTTAAAATGGTTCATATTGTAGCCTGGGGGTGTGCTGGCGCAGCGGGTTTGACCGGGTCCTGCTCTCCTGTGGGTCTGGGGTTCGAGTCCTGCTGGGGATGCCTTGTGACGGACTGGTGTCCCGTAATGGGTGTGTCCCCTCCCCCTCCAGCCTTACACCCAGTGTTGCTGGGTTAGGCTCCGGTTTGCCGCGACCCCGCTTCGGACAAGTGGTTTCAGACAACGTGCGTGTGGGTTCATATTGTAGTGCTTCACAAATTGACTGAACTTTCCTGAACCGTAGACACACCAACAGTCTCTAAGAAGTGTGTCGTCTCTGGCGCCAGCAGTCTTGCGCTGTTCAGTGTCACGAGGCTCATTCTGACACACTGAACGCTGCTGCACCTGACAGTCACTTCCAACTTGGTTACATTGTTTTACCATTCTTTTTTGTGCTTCCTGTCACTCTAGGGTTTGCTGAGTCTCGTCCACCTCCCAGCACTCCTGTCCAGCTCCTCCACCACAGTGCAGATCCTGTAGCTAAGGTGTGCTGACTGTCCTGTGCGTACACACACACACACACACACAGTGCGATGCTGTCTGAGAGAACTGATCACTTCAGTCACCATTGTTGTACCGTTTTCTGCAGCTCACCCTACCATGTACCCACTCTTCCCAACCTGCTGCTCCTGGGATATTTGCTCAGCAGAGCCAGGCGGTGAGTCCTGCAGTGGCCTGATACAATTGCATGCTTGGCTGAGGGAGACCCTGTCCTGTTTGGCTCTTTCCCGCATGTCTCTCTGTTGCGTGTGACACACAAACAGCAGTATTTTGAACTCCCATAGGCAGCGTTCCAGGTGCCTCCACAAGCCTCCTCCTGGCTTGCCTTCGTACCCCAGCCGCAGGCAGGACAGCGGCCCCGAGATGGTCGGGGGAGGGGGCCTCGTGGCTGATGAGGACACCTTCTGTTGCGGATGCACTCAGGTCTCTGTGGGGACCGTGACGCTGAGCACAGTAGTCACCTGAGGACACTGTGTACAATCCATTGTCCTACAGGAAGTTCTTTACAGCCACTGACATGTAGAAATACAGCATCTCTGGTATTTTACCCTTTGCTCTCATTCTGAACGACCACTTTGTGGCTCTGCCAGTGCTTTGAAAATGAGTCCAATACTGTAGCGGAGTCATGGTGGACACTGGGCCCCTCTTGCTGGCGCTGTAAGAATGAGCTGCTGTTCCAGTGTGTGTCCTCCTGTGGGACCTGGAGCTCTTTGTGCTGGATGAGTGAAACATGTCCTGCTGCTTTAGTGAGCGGTGGGGGTTCCTTTCGCCCCCAGAGATGGAGACTGAAAAGTGTTGAATTATTTGTCACCTTTCATCACATCCCCTCTTCCACACTGCGTTAAAGCAAACCTGGTGGTGAACCCCTCATGCCCCCACGAGGTCTAAAGGAGGAGTCAACCACCATGGCTTTCACTGCTACCACAGAAGAACAGTTCTGCTTTATTAGGTCCATTTGGGTACGTTTTATTTAATTTCAGAGAGGTCTTCCTCACTTGCCTCCGTCTTTTCCTTCCCAAACTTCAACATAAGTGGGAGTTGTATATGTAGAGGACAAACATGAGGATTTTGTACTTTGGGCTCCCAGATCCTCACTGTGTTTTTGCCAAAAATAAAAGCAACTGGACCCTCCTTTTGGCGATGTCCACCTTCCTGCCTCCACGGTACCATGGGAGACGAAGAGCGGGGGGGGGGGGGGGGGGGGGGGGGCAATGCTAGCGGTAAACAAGTCCCCCATGCGCACAGTAGAGCAAGGAGATGGGAAAACAGCAGTGCTCTGCCACGTAACCCATGAACCCCCCATGGTGACTAATAAGCACATAAAGCAGATGAATGAAGACATTACACTTCACAGGACACACCCATGAAATTCTAGTCTTGCTCGGCGGAGAACCAAGGCTCACTTCACACAACGCTGTGCGGTCACTCGGCAGGTTGCCGTAGGACACCTAGAGGACATGACAGCGAGGAGAGAACGAGTCACACGTGTCCCTGGAGCAGCTCACACCTCCTTTCTGACACAAAGAGGGCAACTTATGGAGGTCAAAAAGGTTTCCTCAAGTCAAACAGTCGTTTCTTTTCAAAACGCCCAAAAGTAGCAGCAGATTCTGACCAAATCAACCTGAACAATTACTCACACATTTATCCATGAGTGAAGGGCTCACCTCTGGTGGCTCCAGCCCAAGTCACCTGTTTACGAGAACGTTACAGCTTTGCACGTGCAACACGACAGTAAGTTTGTATAAACAATACAGCTGAATATGTAAACAACAGATCTGCATTACGATGGGGTTTGTGAAATTCAAAGCACGATGATTCCGTACACGTGGTATTTGGCCATAGCCGTGGACCAGTCCGTCCTCAAGCAGCTCTCTGCTCAGGGTCACGGTTGCCCAGGGAGTGGGACCTGCTTTGAGTTCACGCCCATTTTGGCAAAGACCCAATGTGCGCGGGAGCTCAACACGCATTGGCGTTTAGGAAAACACATTTACTCTTTACTGACTCTTCTCCAGCCCCCGCGGTCCGTATCTGCATCAGTTCCTTTCCCCATCCCCGTGATGGTGCCAGTGGGCTACAGTTGAGTGGCCCACAGCGCCCCTGGACACCGGTCGGCAGAAACATAGGATGCCGCGTGAAGTGCTGCGGCCATTAGAAGCAGCAGGCTGACCTCAACGCGGTACACGGCCGTGTACAACACCCCATCTCCGCTGTAGGGCGAGCACGAGAATATGCACCTTCCACTTCGCTCACCTGCGTTCGTATACCTTGTATATGTGGACATTTTTCCCCAATTGTTCACCACATTTATTGTCTAGTGCCACTCGAAAGGTGAGCAGAGAGAGAAAGAACAAGAGTCGGGAAGAGAGGAAGCAGAATCGCCATAGAGGTCATATGCTCTTCTTTAAACAAGCTGTGTGTGTTGTCAGTTCCTGAGAAGGAAGCAGCAAGCAGCAAGCAACAGAAGAGACAAAAGGCAAAGTTTCAGGAAGGAGAAGACTGAAAATGCCACAGAAGTTCTCACAGACCGATCACATGTGAGCAAATGCATCAAGAAACAAACCACCAAACATGCCCATCCTACAACTGGACAGTTAGAACACCTTCTGGGGCCCAATTAGAACAGTCAATTATTTAATTATTAAATATTGATGTGGGACGACAATGAACATGAACTCACGGTACCCGCGGTAGTGTACGGTCCTCCTCGTATCGTGATCTAAATATCAGCTCATTGACTACAGTGACATGCGGTCAGAATTTCATGCACATACACACTGGTGTAAGGAAACAGCAGCTCAGTTGCCGGTGATACTTGGACCTACCAGGTGATTCATTAGAAGCTGGATGTTATGAAAGATGTAGGATGTAAAACAGTGTAAACAGACTCCTTGTGTCTAGTGTACAGAACACAGCAGGAGTTATATTACATATTTGTGATGCACTTCTTGACCAAATGCTACCGCGGTGCAGCTGCTGCCAGTGCAAAGTTTTGATGACTTCTTGTTAGTGTAGCATGCGTGGGCCAGCCGGGCAGCCGCAGCGAGATGACAGGTGAGCTCCATTTACCTGTAGCGCCTCACTTAGCCATAGCTTTGATGGCAACTGCAGCCTCTTCGTTCATTGCAGACAGAACCGTGATCTGTTGCACACAAACACAGTAAATGATCCCCAAAGTGCACACAGGCCCTGGTGGCACAGCGCAGCTTAAGAAAAGACCATGGGAACCCACCAGAATCTCCTCTGCGGCCTCAAACTTGCTTTCGATCTCTCTGCCCAGGTCTCCGTCGGGCATCTTCAGGTCCTCCCGCACGTCACCACTGTCCTGGAGCAGAGACAGGTACCTGTCTTGTATTCCAATCAGCTGCACAGGAAACACACACAGTGGAATTCGAGTCATCAGAGGAACACACTCCTCCCTGTACACCCCTACGGTTCTGGACCCAGAAGCCTGGCCACCCTCTCCCTCTCTCCAGCACCCACACCTGGTAGTCCATCCTCTTGATATTGGGCACATCCATGTTGTGAGTGGAGGGACAGATGTCCTCATACTTCTTCCCAGTGAAGATGTCTATACCCACCATGTGAACCTGGAAGCGCGCACACACACACACGAGCTGTAAACACTGCAGAAGGCAGGTGAATCAAAGTGCTGCCACACTCCATCGGCTCACTGGAAACCATTCATACTTTTGAAAATCCATAAGTTGACTGCTGCTAACACGAGGACCAGTGTATCCACAGAAACGACCGTTTCGTTCAGTCATTTACTTTACATCTCAAATTAAGGCAACTAACAGATTGAGAGGAGTGAGAGGAGAACTTGACAAGAGCAGGAACGATGTTTCCACAGCCAGAGCGGAGTGTGCAGGGTAAACGTGAATGTTTCTTTTCCCTTCTTCAGCTTGTCCATGTTGACGTATGATGTCAAGAACAACATCCTACAACAAGAACTCTGCACAGCAGCAGCATTTCCTCTACTGCAGCTGATCTTAGTAGCGCTTAAAACCAGCAGCAGGACAGCAGCTGCATGAGCTACAGAGTAATGCGAAAGAGAAGTAGAAAACCAAACGTCTTGGCTACGACACTTGTGTGTTTTCCCCGTCGGGACTGCTGGTAGAAGTGACCTGATGGGTGGCTCTCAGTGACACAATACAGTATGTTGACATCATGGGGAGGACTTGGCATTTACGCCATGATCAGCTAAATCAACACGAACACTGCAGTGTCACTAATGTCAATACTGGCCTCATGTGATCTGCCCAGATCTCCAGGCAACACCTCACTGGAACAGCCAGAGACACAATGAGGCTGGGAGCAGAATCGATGTCCAGTGCCTGCGCGCGCTTGCTCTTGCTCGCTCTCTCGCTCTCTCGCTCTCTCTCTCTCTCTCTCTCTCTCTCTGCGTGTGTATGCGTGAGATTCAAAACCAGAAACACACAACACACACGCTGGAGGAACACCTACCTTGGCGTGACCGTGCTTGCCGGTCTTGGAGGTGGACATCTCAACGATCTTGCAGGGCCGCCCCTTCAGCACGACGAAGCCGTTCTTGCGCAGGGCCGAGCACTGCGTGGGGAAGGTGGCCGAGGCCCCGGCGTCGCCCGTCCGGAAGTCCAGGTCTGCGTCTGCCATGTCGGCCCTGGAGGATGGAGGTCAGGCAGTTGTCTCAGCCGCGTGTGGGAAGAGTGAGCGGCTCCCACAGACACCACACGTACACTGTGGATGAAACTCTTACTGTGTGTCTGTGTTGTACAGTTTCAAATGTTACCTCTGCTTAGATTTTACCGTGACCCTTTCAAGTGGACGAACTGAAAAGATTTAATCGCTGAAGGCAATTGACACCATATTTTGCACACGCAAATGGTGCAAGTGAAGCCCAGTCAGGGCTGTTCCGTGTGTGTGTCTGTCTGTATGCTGTCAGTCTACACACTCCGGTGCTTGATGTGTGTCCACACCAGACACATATACATTCATTTGTCCAGCTGACACTTTTCTCCAGAGCGACTTCCAATTTTTTACCCATTTGTACAGCTGGGTAATTTTATTGGAGCAATTCAGGGGAAGTGCCTTGCTCAAGGGTACTAGAAGCAGAGGTGTGATTTGAGCGTGCGCCCTTCGGGTGCAGCTGCCCCGATGCTCCATGCCAGGTGCTACAATAAGGATAAAGAGAAGCACGCGAACGCACGTTGTTCCCGGACTGTGCAGAAACAGCACTCCGTAGGAGAGCTCGAGGGGATCGTGCTTCAGCGAAGAAACGAAAGCCCCGAAAAGACGAAAGGCGTTTGGAGGAACTTCTCACCAAGAGGGCAGAGAAAGGAGGGAAGCAAACGCTCGGCAAAGGTATCACGAAAGCGCAGTTGCGCTCACAGGATGCGCGAAGCTCCCTTCAGCAGACTCTGCGAAAGCACTACGTCTACGGTACCTATTCGGTGCTGTGGGTTTTTTAATACGTTTGCGTTCGGTTTCCCCCGCGAGACTCACGGCAGTAGAGACGTTTCGTATCTGGGACGTCTAACAGCGCGTTACGATGACGACGTTCATCCGTGCGTCCGCTGTGAAACAGCCCCTGGGCCTGGCGGGAGGACAGCGGTGCCCGTTAAGCCAGGCCCCGGGCGGGACGGCCGACGAACACAGGACGGGGCCGCTTCGCACCTCTCCCAACGGCTGCGTTGTGACCTGACGAGCGTGTGTTGCGCGAGCGTGTCGTGCGTGCAGGAACGCGGAGCGCGGGTACGGCCGGCGAGAGCACCGGCGAGAGCAGCGACACACACCATGGGCCACGGTGAAGGTGAAAGTTGTACTGTGTGTACCGTTTAGCCAAATTCAGTGAACGCGGCGCCACATCACATCATGTCCCCAAACAGCGGTGAGCCGAGGATCCCCAGAGCTGTGCTGCAAACACACACGCGCACCGGTCAGTTGAGTTTTCTTCATAAAACCATTCTCTGATTCTGTTACGGTTCATAAAGTCCACACGTCGCCATGATTATCTGGCAGCAGTGCGGGAGCGCCTTCCGTCCTCAATGCTCATCAGCACGTGACGATGCGGATGAGCGAGAAAGATGAGGGACACCGCCGGCGGAGATTATTGGGACGAACCGCCAACAACTCAACTGGCACGCGATGATGATGATGATGGTGGTGGTGGTGGTGGTGTCTGGACAATCTTTCAATTTCTCCTTACTTGTTTTTACATGCCGCTTGTGTCGTCCCAGCGAGTCTCGATCCCATTCTAGCGCCAACTCTTCTCTGTCGTGTGTAACGTTATTGTGCTGCAGCCGACGCGACGCGACGCGACACGGCCACCATCGCCGATCGCTAAGCCCCGCTTAGTTGTAACTCCGGCGGAGCCGCTCTGCGACCGCCAAACTTTACACGACGAGCGAGCGAACTAACTCACTCACTCACCTGTTTCGAGAGCTTTTCTCCACAACTACTAGGCTAGGTGAGCGCCGTGCGCGCGCGCTGTCCCGCTCTCGCGCTTCCCGCCGCCGCCTGCAGTCGGTGGCGCCTCGTCTCGCTCCGTCGGCGCTCTACCGCGCTCTCATTCCACTCGTGCTGTGTTGTCGCGCGGCGAACAGGCGCTAGGTCCGCCGGCGGTAACCACAAAAGCCAGCGTCGAGACGGCGTCGTCGCATCTGCGCAGGTGCCTGGTTCGGCGGAGCCGGTGCGTGGACGCGCACGCACGAAACGTCGGCAATCTCGCGATCACGTGACGGACACCTTTCTGCGCGAGCCTTCTCATTCTCCCGGATGCCGAAGCGGAATATTCGTCTGAGGCGCAGCGGGAGGGCGAGTGTTTGGGGGTCGGACGCGGTTCTCTTACACACAAACACACACACGTGTACGGCGGCACAGGTGAAAAGGGGATGGAGCGCAGAAGTGGAAGAGAAGAAGGTCCCGACACACTTCACTTGCCTTGTTGTTTAGTAACTGTGTTAGTTGGCGGAGAGTCTGGAAGGCAATCATGTGCCGTAACTCGAGTGTCTCTTGCAAACTCCAGTCTCGGAAGAAAAAAGTGAAATATTTAACGGGGAAAAAAATGCAAGTAACGAAATCTCTACTTTTAAAGACCCAGTTTTCCCCATTATTGCACTAAAGTTTTCTCTCCATTTGCTGCAATGCAAAGAAATAAAGACGCCACAGCACGGCAGCGACTGGCCTGGCTTCAGCAAACAAACATACAAGTATTCAGTGTAAATTAAATTAAATTACCCGGCAGTCTTATCCGCCTCTTGGAGTTGTGTCTCGCTTTGTGCCTTCTTACTTTTGCATGGTGTGTGAGAGGAGTATTTATCTCTTTCATTTTTGCACAGCTGAAAATATCCCCGATATGTAAAATATTGTTATATACTGTATTTATTTCTATTGCTTAATTTTCTGACGTTTACACGCTGACCACTGTAGTAGTATTATTACACACTCTATTAAGCGCTAACAGAGAGAGATGTAAAACACTTCAACAAAATGTGGACAGAGGTGCTGTGAAAGTTTGAGTTCTAAACAAATCCAGAGTTTTTGTGAGTTGTGGTAGGAGGGCTGTGTGTGTTATACCCGGAGTTTAATTATGGCCTCCAGTCTTAAATGTATTCCAGGATAATATCACTGTGTTTATACTATTGTTACCTTCTTTTTTGTCTTTTACGCATCTTTCATTGTAATGTAACTACTGTAACACTCCATTGTGCTGAATGGGAAGTTCCATCATTTCATTTTAATAAAAATATAACTATTTTCTCAACAGAGTAACACAATTGAGCTCACGGAGTAATAAGTGACGGAAGAAAACAGACATTTCACGTTTTCCAATTAGGAAATAAACGAGCCAAGTGGCAGCTGAGGAGAGGAAAAAACCCCCCCCCCATCTGTGAATTCGCTGTAACAACGTCGGTTTCAAACGTGCCCGATTTCCCGCGGTCGCTCCACGCCCTCCGCGCGCCCAATCGCCACGCGCCTCCCGGCCAATAGGGCTCCTGCGATTGGAAGGTGCGGCCCAATAAGGGCCGAGCGCTGATAGCGTGGCTCGTGAGCGGAGCCGCATAAGAAGTTTGGCAGCGCGGCGCGGGCGCGAGGCACACGCGCAGTTACTGAGCGCGAGAGGGAGATGAGCGACGCCGAGGGACAGAGCGTCCAGCCGCCCGCGCCGGGGGACTCGCAGCCGCAGCCCGAGCGGAAGGTGATAGGTAGGGCAGTCGGGCGGTGGCGCTGGTGCCGCTGGTGCTGGTAACTAATTGACAGGCTGACTCGCTTACTACTTCCTAAGTTAGTAAGTAGCGCCGCCGCCCCCCTCCCGCCACAAACTAGCTGTTCCTTCTTCTAGCGGTGCCTCTAGTTACTCCTCCTTTATTTCTCTGGACGGAGCTCCAGTCCCGGTGGCTGTGACCCGCTACCTGTCAGACCCCCTGCGGTCCGTATTAAACACAGGCCACGGTGGGCGGCTGACGCGCTTTCCGCGGCGCGTGCCCGGGGTCAAAGTCCTGGTGCGGGTTAATGATTGATGGCGCGGCCGGAGACGCGCGCTGATAAGCGCTCTCCTCACTGGGAGGTGAGGAACCGCTTTGTGACCTGCATGTCTCTCTCTCTCTCTCTCTCTCTCTCTCTCTCTCTCTCTCTCTCGCGCCTGTCCTTTCAGCCACTCTGGTCCAGGGTACCGTCAAGTGGTTCAACGTGCGGAACGGCTATGGCTTCATCAACAGGTACCATTTGTTTGCATCTGTCATCACCGGGCAGCAGGGGGGGCTGTGGTTAGAAGTGCTGCTTCCCCCTTGAAGGATGTGGGTTTAAATCCCTGCTCCTGCTGTGGTGTCGCACCTCTGTCAGGGTGCTTGGCTTGAGCTGATTCACTAAGAATGACCCAGCTGTACCTATGGGTGTAAGGTGCACTTAAATCTGTGTGATTGTTGCTCTCCTCATTGTACAAATGGACTCTGGCACATCAAAGTATAACGTTCCCTGTCTCCCCTCCCAGGAATGACACCAAGGAGGATGTGTTTGTCCACCAGGTGAGTGTTCGTGCTCGGTGGGGACCTGCCCCCCGTCACGGAAGAGCACCACCTTCACACGCTTGTCCCTCTCCAGACGGCCATCAAGAAGAACAACCCCAGGAAGTTCCTCCGCAGCGTCGGAGATGGCGAAATCGTCGAGTTCGACGTGGTTGAGGCGGCCAAGGTGATCCAGTGGCTTTCCTGGGTGCGAGGGCTTTGAATCGGTGTAGAAGTGCTCTGGGGCACGACTGGACCGTTCTCTCAACGATCCTCAGGGTGCGGAAGCTGCCAACGTGACCGGACCAGGTGGCGTTCCCGTCAAAGGGAGCCGCTACGCTCCTAACAAACGGCGATTCCGTCGGCCCTTCATCCCTCGTGGGCTGCGCCCTGCCCCGGGCGACCAGACCAGGCCGGGAGAGGTTCCCTCTGCCCCCGCTGCTGCAGGAGAGGGGGGTACTGCTGCTGATGGAGGTCCGCAGCCCATTCCCCGACGACGAAGACCACGTCGAAGGCCAGACGCTCAAACGGTCGTTGTACTGCAGCGGTTCACCGGTGCTCCTGGGGAGCGCTGGTCTCATGTCCACTGGGATTGACAATGTGGTTCTGAAACCTCCAGTGTGACCAGTGTTCTCGCTCTCGCTGTTCACAGGCAGCAACTACGGAGCAGAAGGAAGGTGGAACTGCTGCAGGAGGAGACGCACCTGTCCAGCGGAGGAGGTTCAGGCCCCGGTTCCGCAGGTCAGGTGCTGTGTGTGTGTGTGTGTGTGTGTGTGTGTGTGTGTGTGTGCGCGCGCGCAACGTGCTTGGTGCGGCTCGGCTTCAGTTTCGGTAAACGGCCGTTCCTTGCGCTCAGGCCTTTCCGCCCCCGTCCGCCTCCCGGGGAACGTGTAGAAGGGCAGCAGCCCCTCCCGACCGAGTCGCCAGCGAAGCCAGTGTCGGAGGGGCAGAGCGAAGGGGCTTCTCCCGGCACCCTGGGGCAGAGACCTCGGCGACAGTTCAGCCGCCGCAGGCAGAGGACCTCAGAGTCGTCAACAAGCAAGGTGACGAGGGGAAGGGAAATGGCTACTAAAGGAGGAGCAGGGGGCTGTAGGTTCCAAACCTGATGGTGAACGGCTGCTTTTCACTCGTGTCTTGTATCTGCTTCTTTAAATAAAGTGGTGAAATGAACAATTTGCAATATTGTGTAATGCTTAAATTTGCTGGATCTGCATGTTCATGTCCACGAAGTTCCCCTCCGTTGCTGTTGGCTGTGAATACATCTGAGCTCTTTAAACTGCTGTATGCGAGTGCGGTCCCATGTGACTGGTGTCCCCCTTGTTCTCCAGGAACCAGCAGACAAGCAGCCCAGCAACCCTGACTCCACCAGCCAGACTGCACAGCTCACAGAGCCAAAGTCCCCTGGCAGGATTTCACCCAACAGCTCCTCCCAGACACCACCAGAGACTACCAAACCATCAGATGAGGCAAGTGCTTCAACTAATGAGAAGGAGCTGTAGCAGCTGCATGCATACTTCGACTTAGTGGTAGAAATGTTCACATGCTCAGTAAAGCTGGACAAGTGGGACTTGCAACATGGATAATGAAGCACTTTGCTGCAAAGAGTAAAATGGTGTCATGGCACAAGTGGAGATGAAGTGACGATGTAGCTCAGCTGAATCTGTCCTGTCGATACAGCGTGCCCAACCAACCTGCTGGTGGTCCTGCCTCTTGTCTCATAGCTGCCCGTTTCCCTGACAGGTTCCGGTGTCTGCGGCAGGGCCGCCATCAGACTGACTCCGGCACTCGTGGAACGCGTGGTGAGCCTAGCGAGAGGTGAGGAGCCATGTGCTCAGCTGACCGTCCTGTGTGAGCAACAGGAGCCGCTCGGCAGCAGGTGGATGTGTAGCTCGGGTCTCGAACGCAAGCACTTGATGGTGTGGGAGCGAATGGCCTCCAGTGCCTGTGGGTTGGAACGCCTCACGTTTCAGTGTCTTTGGGGGGGGCACCTCGTGTTCAATCACGGCTCTAAAGGCTTTAGCACTCAGTCTGTAGGGCTCAAACCACGTAGTCGTCTTTGGGGTCAGAGTGAGTTGTGCCAATGGTCATAGTGACAACGCTAACCCTTTTCTCAACCCTCCTCTCTCACCCTGTCTTCTCTGTAGGTCCCAGGGTGGGGTAGCTGGGGGGGTGAGCCTGGCCAGTCTCTCAGCTTGCCCACTGTGCGCTCTACTCTCCCTCCCCTGACCCATCCTACCCTTACCTGTCTTGTTTGGACCCTTCGGCAGTGCATGGGGAAGGGGAGGGGTAAGAACACTGGATTGTGGAAACTGAACTTGTACAAAAAAGGACCTGCATGAATGCCCAGTTACTCCATGGTGCCCCGGTTTAGTTTGATCTACTGAAAATGGGCAGAGCAACAGGAAGCAGCCCAAACTGGCTATTTAAGTTCATCAAGGGGAAGTGTTGAGGGTGGTCATGTGTTGGGCTTCTTGGATCAGGACCACCTCAAGGGACAAACTATGCTGGTTAAGGAGGTCCCTTTCCCCAATTTTTTTTTTTCTTTGGAGGGGATTATGTGTCTAATATATAAAATTTGCAAAACTTGCTCTTTGCTGTCCTGTGGTTATTGTGTACAAAGCAGCCACAGGCCTGTGCCACCACTCCCACTTGGCTTTGCCTGGTCATTGCCAATAATACACATATCCTGTATTAAACACTCTTTGAGTATTGATGTCAGTGCCCTCCAGGTCTCCAACCTGTCTACCCTTTGATGGGGTTAAAGGGTGTGGATTACCAACCTCCTAAACTCCCTGTTACTGAGGCACCTGTAGCAGAATGTGGCCACTCCAGCGCTTGGCCAAGCCCTCCGTCCTGGAGGATGTGACCATGACTTATGCAGAAGTGAAATGCTGTTGTAGAATCTCTGCTTCATGTCTGTGTCCCCATCAATGACTTCAGTGCCCTCAGACTGCATTTAAACAAAGGGGTCACTATTGTAGTTAACTTGATCACACAATGAGTTGGTGACCATTTGTATAAAAGCCTTGCAGTGGACAGCAGCAACAGCTTATTCCTTTGGGCCCTATGCCTGGGGGCAAGAATCTCTCTGCTGCCTTTCTATTGCTATGTAGTGAAGAGCCCCAAAGGAGCACTTTCCAGAGTACTGGAGTTGGAAAGGCAACGGAAAGCCTTACCTCTCAATTAAGGTCATGATAAAGGGCACAGCTTAACACTATTACAAATGACTTTGTTTAGCTGGCTGCTTAGTCCTAAAGATACTTTATGGACACAGGGTCAGAAGTGCTTTGTCATGAAGTTTGGATGTTCTGCACAGGGTTTCCAGTGAGATTTTCTCTATTGAAAAAAGGCATTTTGCTAAATCCAAAAACAGTTTGTGGATCAAAAATGCATTTATTTTTCCCATTTGAGCAAGAATTTTAACCTAAGTGAGTTTCCAGCTATGGATTGTATTGTGCAATGGAAGACTTGTCTTTCAAAAATGTTTTTACTTTTGCGTGTAGTCTGTGTGTTTGTTCCTAGACTAGCAGTTTTTTTTAATGACTCCAAATGCCATTCAATGAATGGCTCAATCAACGGTCATTGTTTTCTAAGTAAGTTCAACACCAGCATATATGGTGTCTGCAAAAAGCAGGCTTGGGAACTGATGGATGTTCTGTGGCTTTTTACTATGGTCACTCCATGCTTCTCAGCGTGGGGCTCTTTACACCCATCTTGTTTCAGTGTAATATGGGAATTAGGACTGTAACGCTGCTTTTATCCGCACTGCTTCACTACAGTTGAATTAATTTCCTCATTAGAGTGACCCACAATGACAACGACCATCCAAAGCTGAGTGACGAGTGACTCGGACTGAACGAAATCCCAGATACCCTGCAGCGGAGGGTACCCGGGAGCAAGCTGGTCGAACCCGCTGTACTGTATTCCGTCCCTTTCGCTTGGGTAGCGAAGGAGTTTCCTGGTGGCAGACTTTACCACTGCTGTAGTAACATTGCTGCGGGGTCAGTGCTCTCTAATTGTCGTATAAACACAGTGTTGTCTCAGGCAGGACTCATTACATAATTTATAGTACATTCGCTTTCTTTACAAGGCGCAATAAAATGTCGTTACAAACACTAGTAACAGATGGCAAACATCTCAGTGTAAATGTGTGGCAAGGCTGTGAATGAAACAGAATGCAAACAAAGTCAATGTTGGCTGAGAGGCCCTTGCACTGGCAGTATGACGAACTTCTGCTCAAAGGGAAATGTGTAACTGTGAGATGAGTAGGCATGTGGAAAAGCTGTAGAGTGTCATTTCTGCGTAACGTTCTGGAAAATTCCCATTGATGAGCCACGACGCCGTCTACGTTTACTTCTCCGTGTTCTGCGTGCACTGCGTTTGGCCTGGAAGCCTGAAGACAAGACATGTGCCTTCTTCTCAGGACACTTCGGTAGAATCAAGAGCAAGATTCAGTGTCATCGGAAAGAATGTTATGTACATACAGCAGATTCAGTAGTTTTGTGCATCCACAAGCGCTACCTACAGAATAAAGTGCAGGAATCTCGAAGTGTTTTGTAGAAAAATACGTGTTGCATGCTTTCATAATGCAGCTTTCTCCCTGGTTCTCACCTCAGTTCGTGCAAAGTGTGCCGACACCTCAGTTCCCGTCTTACCCCGCACCAGGCTCCTCTTTTCTCCAGACTACCCCCTTCCAGTTAGCCCTCCCCAATACCTTGTTGAGTTCCCCAAATACTCGAGGTCTCAGGATGCACCTCTCTTTGCTGCCTTTCCTTCTTCACCCCTCGACCTTAGCTGAGGTTGGCCTCGCCCAAGTACTCCAGCTCCGTGCTGGCCTTTCCCAGGTCAGGGTCTAGGTCCATATCTGTCCTGGCCACGGAGCGCTGGAAGCCTGCTGAGATCTGGTCAAAGGTCTTGCCCCGCGTCTCGGGCACTTTGAAGAAGGTGAAGAGAAGGAAGAAGAGGAGGAGAGCTGCGAAGATGAGGAAGACATAGGGGCCGCAGAGCTCCTGTGGAGGGGGAAGGGAGCCAGCCGTTAACATCGCTGAAGCGTGCAATGAGTTGCGCTCTGTCTTGATGAATAAAAAACAAGATTACTGATCATGAAACTCTCTGCTGAGGTTACGTTGAACTTAGACAGTCGGTGGAATGCTCCCGTTCACACTCACGGCAATGTACTGGAAAGCCATGCCGACAATAAAGTTGGCGGTCCAGTTGGAGCAGCCGGCGACAGCCATGGCGGCGGGTCTCGGGCCTTGGGAGAAGAGCTCAGCCACGAAGAACCAGGGAATGGGTCCCGGTCCGACTTCGAAGAAGGCCACGAAGCCAAAGATGGCCACCATGCTGATGTAGCTCATCCAGGGCACGTTCTCCTACAGGGACGAAGGCTTCATGGAGACGGCGAGCAACAGGGCGACTGGCCGCTCGCTCAACGTGCAACATTTCATAAAACGTCTCATTGGTGGGCAATAAAAGAGCGAGAAAAGACTGACCAAGAGTGAGAGAGCCACGGTCATGACTACAGCAGAGACACACATGCCAGCCAGTCCCAGCATGTGGAGTGTCCGCCGACCCGTCCTCTCCACTAGGAAGAGCTGTCAATTGCACGGAAACAGAGAGAGACGAGTCAGGCTGCTGCTGGGTGACGATGTCGCATTAATACCTGTCCACAGTGGCAGCCACACCTACGCACACACACGTAATTTTACAGTACCAGTCAAATGCTTCACTTTACCTGCTTGAAAGCAGACTTTCCTGGGCCTAAAACCAGAAACCGTACGTTTGAGGAGTGCAAGTCCGTCTTACGGACCAATTTACTTTGAAACACGGCAGCTCTCGATTAACGCGGCCATCGGTTAATCTGGCAGCCATTAATTTGGGACAAATGGAAAGAAAAAGAAACAAATTGACAACAGACAGCGGAGCGATTGCTCAGATCTTCCTGATTTTGTAACGTTTGAGACCCTTAGCAAGATACCACAAAGAGATGTGACGCCAGCTAACAGGATGGTCTTACTTGACGAGCGAATCAAACGGCAGATTAATGTTTTTAGCATTAAGATTTTTCTCTGACTGGTACCATTTGGTCCAGAATTAATTTCATTCATGTACAGAGTTCTGTTGCTCAGTAAACACAACTTTGTCTTTCACTTCCCAGGTTTTTAACCCCATGGTAATATTGACATAATTGGCCCAAAGTGTTCGAATCCCGAAGTGTCCCACTGAACCGGAATCTGCTGTATTTGAGTCCAACTGCTGAGTATTTGCAAGACACGCAGAGGCTGAGTGTATGAGTTGTCTGTGTGGTTCCTACTGGTCAGGAGCTGCTTTGCTGGTCATAGAGTTGGTGAGCTTTACCAAGTCCATAGCAATCTCAACCAGAAGCTGTCATTGCATTCTTCGAAAGGATGCCTTTTCATCGGGATTACAGATAGTTGAGCAGTCCTTCGTTCTCGTGCAAGATCCAGACCCAAAACAAGCTCCACATTTATGCAAGAACTCTCTGGACAAGAAGGAAAGTGAAGGACACCTCAAACTACTGACCTGGACACAAGGCACCATCAATTATTAAAAAGTAGTTTCAGAAAGTGTACAAACAACCTTTGACTGCACCCATATACTGTTTCATCACTTTCATTCATCCAAGTAAAAGCCGGCGGAGTGTTGCTCCCATCACCGTTACCCACCGAGAGCACGGTGAAGGCACAGTTGACAAATCCAGCTCCAATGGTGGCGTAGACAGGACTCTGCACTCCAGCCTTCTGGAAGATGCTGGTGGAATAGTAGAATATCTGCACAGGAAATGGATGAAGAACTCATGTGGTCAGACTGAAGGAGGCGTGATGGTGAAGGAGATACTCAAGGACATCAGTTTCCACGAATCCATGCATCCAGATCCTGTCTGTCTTCTCCCAACTTCTCCCACTTGACTGAGAACCTCATAGCTCCACTCCCAGTGTTCCCAGTGTTCCCACCCTCAGAACTCACGGCGTTGATCCCAGAGAGCTGCTGCGACAGCTGGAGCAGGATGGCGATGATGATGGGCTGCCGGTAGAGTGGGGAGCGGAAGAGCTCGGCGATGGAAACCTTCCTCTCCATGTCCATCCTCCTCTTCTCCTCCTTCATCTCAGCCAGCGTGTCCCCCACCTCCTGTCGGCCTGTGAGTCGCCGCAGACCTGCAGAAAGGCGGAGCGACCGGAGTGGGTTCCGCTGGGCAGGGAGCGCGGGCGCGGCCAGAGACACCGCGTCTACTTCCACGTAGAACGCGGGGAGTCGAGGATGGTCTTTACTTTTTCGTTACTTTGCTGGAGTTAAATTTCAAACTGTGACTTTCGGTAAAGCATCGAAAGTCTGCTGCTTGTGCCCACGACTAGCAGCAACGAGCGCGCAGTGGAAACGGTTCTGTTCGCCTGTTAGAGTGGGTTTCGCCTCTTAGTCTCTTCAGTGCTCATCACGCTGCCCTCACCGCTTTTGGCATGGTGCTCCTGGCAGCGGATGATGTACAGGTAGCGGGGGCTCTCCGGGCAGAAGGGCAGCAGGGCCATCTGCAGGACGGTGGGCAACACTGTGACCCCCAGGAGGACCGGCCACAGCTCCTGGCTGCCAAGGAGGGAGTCCAAGCCCAGGATCTGGAGAGCAGAGGAAAGCGGAGCGACAACAGGAGGGGGCAGCGAAGGGATTAGCGCAAGGGAGCACGATAATGTATCTCGTCAAGTATGCGACTCCCACGTGGTGGAACGAGCTCCCTCTGTCACTCAGAACTGCTGAGTCCCTCCTGGCATTCAAGAAGGCTCCTAAATCACATTTCTGCTGGAGTTGCTTCTCCCCTGACTTGTTGTCTCCTGCATGCGCGGCGAACGTGTATTGTTATACCTTCATTTTAAACGAAATACAGTCAATAAAACCCCTGTATGCGCAGCTCCCCGTCAAGAGGACTCTGCTGATGCTCTGCTCTGCATCCACACCTCTCTCTCTCTTGGTGTATTTTTGTGCTCTTCAAGCAGGCGCCGGTCACTCTGAGGAGAGGAGCGCGCCGAATGAAGACGCGTAAATGTCAGCGTAACTACGTTTGCTTCTGTGTCGCATGTTTCCGGTACGTGGAGCTTACGCTGATGCTTTGATCTGTAAACGTGTTTCGACAAGTGTCACGAAACGAAGAGAAGAGCCTCATCGCAGCAGCACGACCGCCAAGTGTTTCCTCGAAACGCTCCGCCGAAGCGCAGGTCCCTGCCGCGCGCTTGAACACGCACTTGCGGACGCGTACCTGAGCCACGAGAATCCCGGTGACGATGGCCAGCTGGTGCAGGGTGCCCAGGGCCCCTCGCAGGCTGGTGGGGGAGATCTCGCCCACATACATGGGGACCAGGCCAGACGCCAACCCTGCGAGGCGCAAAGGCGAAGGAGGGCATTTACGTCACGCGCTACAGCGTTACACGCAGAGGAGCCCCGAGCTTGTTTCCTCGGCGCGTCTCCGACGACGCGATCGATAACGGACGCTCGAGACGCTGCGTGCGCAGATGAGCCGTGTCGCGCGACGCTTGAACGTGTGCGGCCGAAGAGCCGAAGGACTCACCGCAGTATGCGCCGATGATGAAGCGGCCCAGTATCATCATCTCGAAGGAGCGGCTGATCTTGGACATGCCCATCATGCCTCCGCCGATGAACGCCAACAGGTTGTTGACGAGCATGGCTTTCCTCCTGTCAGAACAACGGGCGAAAGACGTAGTAAAAGACGTAGCTGTGGAAGCAAAGCTTCTTTGGCCAAAGCCCTTCATTCACCACACTTTTTCCTCCCAGTTCAAATGTGGTCATTTCACCAGCTCTACCACCCTGCGGGGTGTGGAGGGGCGAGCAGAGACGCACACGCTTCCTGGGTGCTGCACCGGTCTGTTCGGTCTGCTGGCTGCACTTTGTTCCAGCACCAACGGACAGGTTGATGTGACAGTGAGGAAGGAGACTCAGAGCCATTTAACTCCCTCACCACACCACAGTACTTTACCATTTCATTACCTTTATTTATCCAGCTCACACTTTTCTCCAAAGTGACTTACACTGTTAATGTACCTACAGTTATTTACCCATTTAAACAGCTGGGTAATTTTACTGGAGCAATTCAGGGTTTGTACCTTACTTAAGGGTACTATGGCCAGAGGTGGGGATCAAACCTACAACCTTTGGGGTGAAAGGCAACAGCACTCACCACTCCACTACCAGCACAATGTCATCGTGTACATCATAATAAAATGTTGTTACCCTTCACTGCTTTAGCAGAGCAATTGGTTTAAAAAAAATAATTGAATTGCTGTAACTGCTTATGTGAGAGATGACCGATGACGTTCTTTCCACAGCAGTGATGTCCTCCAGCCACTAGAGGGAAGGAGAGTAACGAACGGATGTGACTCTCAGAAGCCAAAAGTTGGGCTTTCATGCGTTAGAAGAAAAATCGCAGCATCGGTGGACAATGTGAGAAAACGCGAGCAGCCCTGGACAGTCTGTCTGAGCGTCAGTTACCCTCCCTGGGTCACGTGACTCGCTCAGCTGTGGCCTCCGTCAGCCTTGTCCTGGCGAGGGATGCTGGCGGGGGTCAGGGAGCGGGGGGCAGGGGACGGTGAGTCAAAATAAATACTCTGCTTTTCTTGCCCTGAGGGTCACGCTGGCTTCAGTTCGGAGTCCTGCTTCGGTTACCATGGAAACCCGGCCCAGTATTTGGTTTGGCCGCCTGTGACTTTTCAGTACACGTGTGTCATGTGACACGTGTCAACGGGGCAGCTCGAGAGCACCACACTCCCGCGTGGTTCCCTGCACCATTCACAGCAGATGGCTTCGTCCACCGTGCCTCTCGGAGCCGTTGAAAGCGAGGCCAAACCACGTGGAAAGTGCGCAGCCCGTGCAACTCGAAATTGTCATGGAGCCGCTTTCAGGTGTCCCTTACCTGCCCAGCCATTCGGAGAGGAATCCCACAGTGAAGGAGGACAGCATGCCCCCCACGGAGAAGATAGCCACTGAAAGGGACCACAAGGAGGTGAGGGTGCTCTGGGGAATGGGTGCGTCATACCTGTGGAGCCATGTGGCGTTGTAGTCCCGCTCGATAATCTGGGGAACAGAGGACAGAGGACAGGGGACTGAGCCAGGTGGACCGTGTCTCGAGTGAGGAGGACCACAAAGGACAAGGCTGCTACGACTGACACGGGGCCTGTCGAGATGTCACTCGGACAGGGCGAAGCGAAGACGAAGGACGCACGCAGAGGAACGCGAGGAGCGTTTGCGGACGACGTCGTGCTTCTGTTGCAACGCAGTCGTTACGGAACGGAGAGGAAGGACTTTTGGCTCTCCGGCCACCGATACTTTCTGTCCGAAACCCCCTTCGCTGCAGTATTCCACCGAACAAGGTACGTCGCTGTCACGTGAGCGGCCTTGCTCGCTCCGACCGCGTCGCGATTCCGTCAAGCGCACGCTCTCATTTCGAAACGCGTGCGTTCGTGTCGAAACGTCCCCGAAACGTACGGCACGGTCTTTCTCAGAGGTGTGAAGAGCACCGGGGATGCGTTTGTGAAGCGGAAGTGAAATGGAGCCGAGAGCCGAGCCATCGGTGGACCTGCGTTCGCAGCCTGCTTCGAAGGACAGGAAGGACAGCTCCGCTGCGAGCTCTCGTCCGCGTGGCCTGCGAGAGGCTTTCGAGGCCGAGGGCGCGGGGGCAGAGTTGCCGCAGATCGGCGTGTCCCTGTGCGAACGTTCGAGCCCCTTCGCGCGTCGCTGAACGGACGCCAAGCAAACCCCGTGAGCCCCCGTCCCCAAAATAGCCATCTTTCCCATGGCGCCACGTTCGGGACGTCCCTCCCTCCTCCAGTTGCACCGCAGCTGCGGCGGACACCGGAGCCGGGGGTATTTGGAGAGGGCGAGGCGGGCGGACGGCCGCACGGATGGACGGACAGATGGACGGACGGGACGGTGAGGTCCTGGGGCTATTTTTGGGGGGTGCCGTTTCCGCAGCCACACGCTGTACACAGGCTGCCTTTGTTGACGCTACCGGAACGGCGCCTCTTCCTCGAGGTCCATCGCAGCGCTCGCCTTCCTCTTTCTCCCTTTCCCTCTTTCTTTTTCTATTTCTGTTTCTATCTCAAACACTCCTGTTCTGTTCCGCAGCGGCCGCTCTGTAAAGGTGAAGGTAAAGGAAAGGTACCTGCGCGGTACTGCAAGCAGTCGCTCACCTGCTCCCGTCCACTTACTTTCCCCTCTTTGCACGGCAGGCTCGGACGGCACCCGCTGCGCGGGGGGCCTGGGGTTCAAGTCCTGCTTGGGGTGCCCTGCGATGGACTGGCATCCCGCCCTCGGCGTCCTCCGCACGCCCTCCCTCCCGGCTCGCCGCGACCCCGCTCAGGACAAGCAGTGGCAGACAATGGATGGACAACCCTACCCGTACCCCCCACTGTGACACCAGCGGAAAGGGGCGAGGGGGAGCAGTACTGAGTACTTGTCCAAAAAGCTACTTGAGCACAAATAGAGTAACTGCCTTGGTGTCAACCTACTTTATTAGTCCTTTTCACATTCTCAACGCTAACAGCGCTCACACCTTCAATATGCATTTTCAACTCATATTATATATAAACATTATATTGGGTATTGGGTACAAGGCTGAGGGGGGTATTCTCTGGATGGGATGCCAGTCCATCACACTGTAGCCACACACACCTGAACTGCACGTCTTTGGACTGCGGGAAGAAACCAGAGCACCCAGAGTAAACCCAGCAGACATGTGAAGGACATGAAACCTCTACGCAGGCTGAGAAGGGATCGAACCGGCATTGTTTTGCGCCACCCAGGTGCTCACTGTGGCGCCGCATCACCCTTCAAACTAGTGAAATAATTAGAAAAGAATTAAAGCAGCGCAGTTTGGTGGTAAAGTGTCATTCAGAGCTATTTATCTGACCCTTTTCTCCAAGGTAACTTGCAGTATTAGAGTGATACGCTTTATGTGCCCATTTCGACAAGTGGGTGATGATTCGCTGGTAAACAGCTGGCTACTCAGTCAGTGCAGCTCATGTGACAGTTATATTATGGTGTGTAGAACTAGTTACCTATTATGGTACCTAAGATGCCAGGGGGGCGACACGCCAGTTTTACTATAAGTGTGGGAGAAACGCTGTGACAGTACAGTATTGAGTCTTTACATTCAACGTGAAATTGCTGTAAATGGTAAATATTCACGGAACGTTTCACGTTACATAATCGGAGGTGAACGTGCGTCCTCAGCCGACCCCGGGTGCGAGATTCCTTACGAAGGGACGCGGGCAACGCAGCTCACGGTCGCCGTGCCCCTCGCTTTGTGTTTTCAGTTGAGACCTTTCTTAAATTGTCTGTTTTTGTACTGCAAAGAGTTCTTACCTTCTGTGGAGCGTTGATGACTCCAATATTGTACCCAAACTGGAGGGATCCCAGAACCGCAGTGAACACTGAGAGGGCAAGGGTTCCAGTGACAGTCTGTGGGAGAAAACATAATCACACTGCGCCCTGCTGTTGCCATGGCGACACAGGATGCTGCGCTAAAAATCATGAGACAGGCCACAGGTCGTCACGGTGGACGTCACGCGGCCCTGATATTCGTCCGGCACCGTGTGTTTCTGTGACGAGCAAACTCCCAACAGCCCGTTGACGACCATAAGAGCTCGCAGGAGAAGAGAACAGCCGTTTGTAGAGCACGATTACTCTATCGCTCTCTTATGGTTGGGTTAGGGTTAGGACTTTGGGATTAGGGTTAGGTGTTAGGAGTTGGGGGTTAGGGGTTGGGGTTAGCCTTAGGGCTCGGGGTTGTATCTTTCAGGCATGCTATCTGCAAGGGCCCATGATGAGAGCGAACACACTCTGCGCGCGTGTGTATGAGCGCGTGTCTTCGGCTCAACGTTCGGCATCTGCTCCTAAGACACACTCGTGACGGAGTCGTAATTCCTGCCCAAGACTCCCTGCGAAAGGCTATATTTGCGCGTGCCGTGCGGCCCCACCCAGCTAAACAGCGGGACGGGCAGGGTGCCTGTACAACAAAGAGCGTTTGTTTTGGCACGGAGGCACGTGGAAGCGGTGCGACGCCCCGCTGAGGACGGAACTCGTGAGCACGAGCTGCACTTTGCCCCGCGAACCGCGCGTCTGCCGACCTCCTGCTATATTTAAGAGTGAAGGTCGGCGGGAGGATTCAGGGACGTGGAGCGAGCACAGCGCTCTGGGCAGCGCGAACCCTGACGCTCCCCCCCCCGCCGTTAGGTAACGCACAGCTGTCCCCACGCTGACTGACGGTCCACGGGACCAGTTGGATCGACCTCCGCTTCGCGCCTCTTTATGTACTTTTATATCTATACCGACGCACCACGTTTAGGAAAATCTCTCTAGCACGGTAAACGGTGGACTCGTACCCTGCGAGTACACCCGCAATGCGCTGAAGTTGTATTTGTAAAAAGTGATACATTATTCATTTGGGTCTTTTCATTCCAAAAGCGCGTCTACATCTCGATCTCGGTATGAGCGCACGTCGAGCGCTGCGTTCGTACCAAGGCTGTAAAAAGAGAGAGAAAAAGCGGAATTCGTTTCTCTAGCCGTCAAATATTGAGGCGAACAAGGAGAGGTGTCGTGTAGGAAAGAGCTTATGGGCGTCGTTTTCGCCTTGCTTTGACCTTGAGGTGCTCATGCAGGAGCCACATTGTGTTCAGTAAACAGAAGAGTGGGAGGGAGGGAGGCAGCAAAAGGCGGAACCCAGAGGGGCTTTCCTTAAAGACTCTCAGAGCGCCGGGCGCAGCTCAGGCTCTTTAAACGCCGCAACAAGCAGGACGGCACAAACACACTAGCGGAGGCCTGCGGGAAACTTCACGCTGACTTCACGTACGAACGTGCCCTCGGCGCCGTGTCCCTCGAACCCGTCGATCCCGAACCTCCCGGGACGCAATATTTTTATCGGTCGGGTGGCTTCTCCGAAAGTGCGGCTACGTGCACACCTGCGCTGCGCCGCATCCGTTCCCTGTTAGATCAGTGCCTAACAGGGGCGTGCAAGGGCCGACCCCCTCCCCGCAGCCCGCAAACACTGTGTGCGTGGAAACTAAACAGGGACGAGTGTCTCGTAACGCAAAAGCAGGTTTCTCCTTTGAGCCAAGTGAAATACACACGCACACAGTCTGAACCACTTCTCCCATTGGGGGTCGCGGGGAGCCGGAGCCTAACCCGGCGACACGGGGCGTAAGGCCGGAGGGGGAGGGGACGCACCCAGGACGGGACGCCGGTTCGTCGCAAGGCACCCCAAGCGGGACTCGAACCCCAGACCCACCGGAGAGCAGGACCCGGTCCAACCCACTGCGCCACCACCCCAGGTAAAATACCACTTTGGATTTGGCGGTGTGGGTCACGCAAGTATTTGCCCAGTTTGCACCCATCAGTGCTGGGGGTAAACAGAGAAACATCTGCTTACCTGGCAGAGTTTTCACTGGGATTACAGTGAGCTCGTGCTTTTTCTCATCCAGTTTTTATCATCATTTTCACAAGTGGATCATTTGTCCCGGAGCACTTCGGGGAAGTGTCTCGACCGAGGACGACGCGGCAGAAGCCGGCAGTTCAAACCTACAACCTCCGAGTCGACCTCTACGCTACCTGCTGCCCTGGGATGAGACCCCATCGGGGCTCGCAGCGTTGCCCTCGGTGGGAACATATTGATCAGGAAAGACTCTTCCCATGTAGCACAAATGTATAATGGATTCAACTCACATTTATCTGACACTTTTCTCCAAGGTCACTTACAGTGTTCTGCTTACTGCTGTTTACCCCTTTATACAGCTGGCTAATTCCACAGGAGCAATTTAGGGTCAGTGCCTGGCTCAAGGGTACTATAACTGGAGGTGGGGCTCAAACCTGCAACCTTTGGGTCCAAGGACAGCGGCTCAGACCCCTGCACTACCACTCCCGCTGTACAAGTACGCAGTAAGAATTACCCTGCTGTTTTAATGGGTAAACTGGTGTAAGCAGCTTAGTGCATTGTAAGTTACCTTTCGGAAAGTTATAAGATAAATGATTAAATGTAAATTTTTATGTTCCGACGAATAAAAACAGCACAGCGAAAGAAGAGGCAACTTTTTCCGTGGAATTAAAGTTAGGACAGAACATGTATGATATTCGTTCGGAAAACGGCGCTGAATAAAAGTACAGGATCCCCAATTTAGTGCTCTATGTATCACATTTGCTCCACAAAATCCTTGTTCATTTATAACGAATCGCAGAAAAGGATTCGCATCCTAACAGAGGGCTCCGTGTGCCCGGGATACAGGTGAGCGCCGTGAGCCGAGCGAAGGCGACGCGCCAGCCGAACCTTTCAGAGAACAACTGTCTCCTGCGTATAGATAAGAAATCATTTCAGTAGAGTTTTTACCCGCAGAGCGCAGGGTAAAATACACCACACCATGCCACGGCCCAAGGAGGCAGCGAGCGCAATCATTTACTGACGCCTATTTTGAGAAATAATTGCATATTGTAGATATGGTTTTATTTTATTATTATTTTTAAAGAAAACATCTGTTATAAATAAGGCACTATTTCCTAGCAGCACCCAGAAAGTGAAATTTGCATTAGGCTTAGGGTTACTTCCACACACCGCCGTATGTAATAACCCGTATACAGTACGTACGTATAGCACGTTACCTTATTGATAATCATATGTCAATATGCTCCCTCTGAAAGGCAAACGTCTGCATGTTTTCCTCTGCTGTACAGTGAACTGAAGAAATCACAGCATTTTTGCAGCCCGGCGAAGGTCTGACTTCGCAGGGCTGCTCGCATTACCTCCCCTCCGAGCTGCTGAAACCCAGCCGGCATGTCTCCGAGAGCCCGACGCGGGGCTGCAGCCTTGTCCCGTCGCGCTGGAAGGCGTCCGCAGCCGTGGAGAAGCACCTTCGCACCTTCAAGTCCGCACCGTCACACCTGAACTTGAGGCAGAGGAGGGCAGAGCAGCGCGCTGCAGAGGGAGCAGCAGATCCTCATGGAGGACCGGAGTGAGACGTGAGCAAAGCACACACAGCCTGTTTATGCCCTACACAAGGAGGGTTAGGGAGAGAGAGAGAGACACACACACACACACACACACACACACACACACACACACACACACACACACACACACACATACACATACATACACCTCCCTCAGTGGGTTCCAGGAGGGGGAGGGAAAGAGGGTCATTTCCATGAGGAAAAAGAAACTCAGAAAAAGAAGAGTGACCTTCCATGTCCTTGCGCAGTTTAGAGAAGCGACTGCGAACCAATAGAACTCAGTCAGTCAGTCAATCAATCAATCAATCAATAAAACTGCATCACATTTACACTTATTCATTTAGCAGACACTTTTATCCAAAGCGACTTACATCACATTACACCAATGGGGGGAGGTATCAGGATGCAGACATGTGATTTTGGAGTGCAGTCATTTTGTGTCAAACTACAGTAAAAATTAGTGTACATCACACTAGTAGCTGCATATGGGTGTTTTATATTATAAACAGACGAGACAGCACACATTTATTGAGCACTTCGGCGATCAAGGAGAAGGGAGTCTGAAAGAGGTGAGTTTTGAGACTCTTCTGAAACGTACAGAGGGATTCAGCAGTTCTGAGTGAGAGCGGGAGGTCGTTCCGGCACATCGGAGGCAGAACCGAAAACGTTCGGCCCTTTTGCGCGCGGGACCACGAAGCGAGCGGAGCCGGAGGAACGCGGCGGTCCGGCGGGGGTGCGGCGAGCGATGAGCTCTTGTAGATACGAGGGAGCGGATCCGCTCGTGCGCCGCTCGCGCGAGTCGTAACCGGACTGTCGAGTTTGATCCGGGCAGCGATAGGAAGCCGACGGAGAGAGACGAGGAGGGGGGTACACGGGAACCCTTCGGTAGGTCGAACGCGACTCGTACCGCGGTATTCTGTATCAGCTCCAGAGGCTTGATGGCAGAAGCTGGAAGAGCAGACAGGAGAGAGCTGCAGTGTCCAGGTGGAATGTTACTATGTATCTATGTACCTATATCTTATGTATCTAGCTGTCTGTCTGTCTGTCTGTCTGTCTGTCTGTGTACTTGGCAGCTCTTTTTTGTCAAGGTGATCTACAACATCGGGACAAACTGACCACATTACTGTGTTTAAAGAAGCAGAAACAGCAACAAGGTAATACTCTTTGCTGAAGTATAACAATGGCTGTTTACACCTGCTGATGAACCTGCCGATAAAATCAGAGTGTTAACTGGAACACGGTGTCACGGACATGCGGCGTGTCCTCGGTCTACGACGTGACCGGACACCTCCGAACGGCCCGGTCGACCCGGCTTGCGCGGGTGGCCATTGTCTGTCTTTCCATTGGCCATAAATGACCTGCTATTTCAGGACACATGCCAAAGAGGTCAGCGGCTCTAACGGCCGAGCACAGCTGACCGCCACGCCCCCTCGCGAGCTCCGCACGGAATCCCGGTCCAGTGCAACAGGTGCACGACAATCGTGGAACGTACCGCCTCCCCCCTGAAAGAAAAGGGGCTCCGAGCACGGCGGCGCTGCGGCTCACTGGGGAATTACTGCGCTCCCGAGGTGAGGCAGAAAACGTGGTGGAAAATCGCCCGGCCTGTGGTTCTCCTGTAGCGCTGGACCCGGCCCCCACCTCCCCCAGTCGCCTTGTCTGCATCTCCAAGCCCCCCCTTCCCATCGTACGCTGAACGGAGCCCCCGATTGAGAAAGAGGGCGTGAACATGACACCTCCCGTCTCAGGCCGGCGCTCCGGGCACAGTCACGTGTGGCTCACACTAAAAAGAGAGTAACCGGACCCCCGGCGACGAGGGCGCCAGGTCCAGCAGAGGGGCTTAAAGGAGCATAATGCTGCTCATTATCACATATTATGAGGGTTGCGAGCGGCCAGAGGAGAGCGGCGGGCAGCCGAGAGTCCTCCGCTGCAAAGTGAACGCTGGGCACAGCGAGAGTTCTCCTCGGACAACATGAGCTGAGAACCTTCCGAAAGCAAACAGGTCTTGGGTTTGGATGACTCATCTACTCTCTGCCCCCCCTTCTTTGTTCTCCTTTTGTATTTCATTGCACAGACTTCCCTCATGTAACTAGTGCAGTGGCCAGGAATGGAGCACTCACTCTCTCTCTCTCTCTCTCTCACACACACACACACACACACACACACACACACACACACACACACACACACACACACACACACACTCACGCACTCTGCATCTCCGCTTTCCATCTCAGCCGGGAACTACCTGCACTTGGACACAGCGGCGATTTGTGCCCCTTCTGGAAAGCTGCGGAAAGATGTCCCCTTCTGGTGGGAAACACGCAGTGCCGGCTGTGAGGGTCACTTCCATCCCAGACGTTCCTTCAGAACATGAGCCGGCGGGGTGGGGTGGGGTGGGGGCACCCCTCCCCAACCCCCCCCCCCCCCCCTCCGGGTCACAGCACAGTGATTTTTCGGGAATGAGCCCTCACCGAAATTGAGGACATAATCTGGCAAGCAAAGGAACTGCCTCTTTTTAAGAGGACCAAAGTAGCGCAAAATTGATTTGATGACGCAAAACGAAATTTTCTTCGGAGTAGAACAGTTTACAGGCTGGGCTTTGAACACACAGCATCCCGGTGCAGCTGCGTGCAGTGAGCTCCGATGTGAACGCCATGGCGAAGCGAGGGCGCAGAACAGAGCGCGCGGTCCGAACGCTGCTGTCGTTACTGCCTAACAGGAACTGTTGAGTAATTCAATTTAAAAAGACGCGGCTTTCAAAAAAATGCGTGGGGGCGCACGGCCACAGGATGACGTTTTAATGCGAAAGCAGCTCCTCAGCAACAGGTCCCCGATTGGCTGCAGGCCGTTTCCTCCGCTGGCGCTCGGCTTCACTCGGCGTGGCGTCCGTCACACTGACTCACTTCCACCGTCGCTCGCTGCTGCTCTCGGCCCTCATCTCGGCGACACGCCGTGCAAATTGAGCGAGCCCTTTGTTACCCCCCCCGGGTCACACAGAGTTACAAATTAACCCAAGTCCTTTGGGTCCAGACAGTGGACAGCTTTTTTTTCTTTTTCTTTTTCTTTTTCTTATTATAGCGGACAGCTTGCACACTCTGAGTGTTTCCAAATAAACGGAGAAGATTGACATTTCCAAGAAATGTCTGCGAAACACTTCCTGGCTCCGTTTTTCACACACGTGGGTTCTGAACTCATCACACGTCCACGCGTCGCCGTGGCGCAGTTGAAAAACATCGCACGCCCATTGGTCCCGTTGCACAAACAAATGCGAGCCCTTCGTGGCGCGACCACGCTGCTACGATGTCATGCTGGTTACACGTGACATGTGTGAGGTAACGGTCCGCGGTAAACGCGACGCTGACGGACAGCTCCCGACAGCCAATGGAAGGACGCAGTTTGACGCAGTTAGTCAGCTGAGAATGAGGAGGCGCTACTGAACGCCCAACAGTCACAGTGACTTGACCGGATTTTGGGGCAGCCGGTAGAGCAGTGATTCGAGGCCCTGCTGCCGCGCGCTTGGATGTCACAGGTTCGATTCCACGCCATAATACCTGCTGCTGTGGATAAATCAGTGTAAACAGCTTAACATTGTAAGGTTCTTCAGAGAAATGCATGAGCTAAAAAAATAAATGTAAAGAGCTAAATGAATGGGCTGGATGAAGCACAAATCGATGGGATAGACAGGATAGTAACAAGTGAGTGTGACACATAAGGGCAGAGAGAAAACAGGCCAGGTCCTGACCCTTTTTCTATTTATAATACCTAAGAATGTGTATGAAAAAAGAGCCGCTCCATTGTTTCAGCTGCATTGGGTCATTTCCGGGAGGGATGGGTTTGTGCTGATGACACAGAGCGTGTAGGTGTGCGTGGTTTTGTGTGTGCATGTGCGCGCGTGTGTGTGTATGTGTGTGTGTGTGTGTGTGTGTGTGCTTTCAGACAGCTTGGACGCGGGTGTGCCAAGGTGGAAAAAGTAAACAAGAGTGTTAAAGTGAGATGAGCAAGCGAAGGGTGTGATGAGAAAAGGAGACGGAGCAGGCGGCGTGGATCCGGAGAGGGGGGAGTGCGGAGATAAAGGAGAGGGATGTGCGAGGCCTCTGACGATGTGACAGGCAGAGAGGGGGGCGTGGCAGTGGCGTCAGAGCTGCAGGAGCCGGTACGAAGAGGAAGAGAGACGTTGAGAGAGAGAGAGAGAGAGAGAGAGAGAGATCGACTCAGCAATAACGAAAAAGGCTGCCAGCACGCCGTGATGCTCTCCGAAGAAGCCGAGAGACGGAATAACTGCGCGGGACTCCCGGCGTGTGCGGGCAGGGCCTGAGCAGAGAGGGGAAACTGAGCAGAAGATCCAGTTGCGTGACATTTCGGAACTGAAAGCGGCTGCAGCGCGAATTCATGAGTCGCTGAACAGAAACAGAAAGGGGAGAGATGACCGCTTTAGCGTTGCTGCCTCACCCGTGTTGTTCTCCTGCGCCGTTTTGATTTCGGGGCATCTGAGAATCTGGTGAACTTGTCAAGTAAATATATGTGGTTTATTCGATGAGGTTTGCTCATTCTTGCTTCCTGGTCCTCCTTCCTTCAGCAGTCTTTGCTCCCGGTGTCACCAAATGGCAGATGCTGTGCTAACCTCGATCTTTCTTGGGCAGGCTTGGGGCATCCTGTCGTCACAGCAAGATAAGTTTAGCCTCACGCGACCTCCCGAATTTCCCGAAATTTCGATTGGGTGATTGGGGCCTTTGTTTTTCATCGCTGGTCCTGATGTGTTTATGGTAGCCACCACCACCTCCCCTTCCAATATGTGACTACCTCCCCCTTCCGGTTTGACTTAGAGTAGAAGTGAGGGCAATCGGCCTGTTTTTCCATCCAGAAAACGATGATCATGGAATCGGACACGATCCCCACAGCGCTTTCGAACTTCGATGCTAATGTAGGGGAACTTTCTCAACCTGCAGACTTCTTCCCTGGCAGGTGGGTAACTCCATTTTAGAAAGAAGTAGCTCACTGCTGTAAGCATTACCCTGGATTCCTCTTCACGAAATATTAAAGCACTTGAGCTCCTAACTTGTATTTAATTTCAATAATTTCCTTTAATTTTAACAAATCGCCCACAACCGCCCCCATCAGAGCATTCTGCCTCTTAAGAGTTTGTTTGTTCAGCAGTGCAGAGCAGAGGAGACATGTGCTGCGTGGTGACGTTTGGAGGCAACCATTTTCCTCATGAAACCAGCTCATGTGTTTCTTTCTTGCCTTTTTCATCCAAAATAGTCTTATATTGCTTCGAAAATTGCTGGAATAGCTGGGGATTGTGTTTTAATCTTCCAGGCCCCTCGAAACCTTTGCATTTGTCCAGGCAGGACAGTGCGCACCATTTTACGATTCTCAGTATACAAAACAGAGAGGGGTACTGCAGCTTTATACGTTTCATTCCCGGAAATTTGTTCTTGTTTCGGAGTTTTCTGTGTTTTTCTTTGAACTGCTTTGTTTTTGGTTATACATATTTTAAAATCTATGTTTAAAATTGTTCATGTAAGTTCTGCTGGGATTTGTGGTACAATGCAAGGAAAACGTGGTATCGGCATCGCAGGAGGGTAGGCTATTCAGTGTGAGGAGCCATCAAAACAGAAATCATTAAAACAATGCATTCATTACTATGCAGACAATTTCCACATTTTAACATATTCACTTTCAAAACATTCCAGTAGTTTTATGACACTGTTGTGTCCAAATACATGCAGTAAGACTTTAAAATGGAATCACTCTGCTCCTCCGTGCAGGTAAACCATAAATGATGTACATATCAGTGTGAATGTTGAGAATGTATTTGCCTTTCCTTGTCTGCTTTTTCCTTTTCTTTCTTTCAGCTTCTCCTTTGTTTTGAAAATAGAGCAATGATCACCAAAATGCACTAAAGCAAATCCTAAACTTAATTGTGATCATTGATAATGGGGTCTAATACTATAGCATTAGGCAGCTGGTAGTGTAGTGCTTAGAGCTGTTGTCTTTGGACCCAAAGGTTGCAGGTTTGAATCTCACCTCCAGCTGTAGTACCCTTGAACAAGGTATTTACCCTAAATTGCTCCAGTAAAATTACACAGCTTCATAACTGGGTAAATAACTATGAGTTATTTTAGAGAGAAATGTCAGGTAAACGCACTCATTTCATTGCAACCGAATCTTATTTTAATCTACAATTTGCTTTTGTAGCAATGTATATTATATTATATTATATTATATTATATTATATTATATATTTTTGCACTGAGGCTTTTGCCACTGAATGTAGCCTTTATGTGAAGAAATGTTGTGAATAGTTGACTTTCTGAAAACTGTTATTAGAGTGCTTATGAAAACTGAGACTAGCTAAAAATCCATTTATCTCCTTACATCTGGCTTAGGAGCTCATATTTTCACTCGATTTCAGATCGAAACTCTTTAAATGACTATCCACCTGGCAAAAACTGATCTCATTTTTTTAACCATTTGAAAAAGCTTTGTCTGACGCAGTGAGCCTCACCACCGTGGTCTCAATGGTTTTAGTTGTGTCGTGGAGTTATGAACAGAGGAGTATATTAAACAGTCAATGTGGGAGTGTGATATGAGTGCGTGTATCCTTTAGTTCGTAAATTGCGGTTTATTGTAGGAAACGGTTACTGCTAGTGGCCGTCAGGGCAACGTGGAAGCTGGCTGACAGGTGTAGCACACATTTCACAATGAGAACGAGTTCTAGAAAGAGAAAATGTGACTATAAACATGAAAACACATGGGGTCATCCTTAGTAATACTTTCTAGTTCAGATGTAAAGAAAGAAATACTTGGTTAATACCCTTAAATATAAATCTCAACAATCTTTTAATATCAATGTGTTTTGAGATTTTCATTAAAACATCTATAATTATGGATTAATTGGTATATATTCTGGAATACACTTCGGAAATGTACAACTGGTGGTCCCTGAAAGGCAGAGTCAGTAAAATTCAGGGAAGGACTAACTCGTAACTGGAGGGAACTCAAACTAAGGCAGCAGAGAACTAAGCAAACCAGTTAGTTAACCAGCTGAATTTTAAAAAATTAAATAAACACACGCGCCACGCACACGCACACGCACACGCACACGCACACATTTTCGGAACCGCTTGTCCCATATGGGGTCGCGGGGAACCGGAGCCTACCCGGCAACGCAGGGCGTAAGGCCGGAGGGGGACACACCCAGGACGGGACGCCAGTCCGTCGCAAGGAACCCCAAGCGGGACTCGAACCCCAGACCCACTGGAGAGCAGGACCGTGGTTCAACCCACTGCGCCACCGCACCCCCCAAAAATTAAACAGTGACTATTAAACATTCTCGACTACAGCCTTGGCGGTTAAACAGAGAGAGGAGTATGGTTTTATGATGAGAAGACACATTTTTTACAACGCCACTAATGCGCGTTACATATCTAGTCTAGAAAAATAACATAAAAAATTACTTAATAATATAAAATTAGCACTTATGAAGTGGACTGTGTACAAAGAGTATTAATATGCATGAGGGCTGTTTACAGGTACGAACCTCTAACTAAAGCGCTGGAAAGTTCTCTGAATGACCGTTATCACAGCCTGCAGCCCAAGACAAAAGCGCGCGGTTTTCGTTTCCTGCTCTCTGATTGGACGATTGGATCACCTGACATGTAACCTATGAACTCTGCTTGGCGGCTTCTGAAGTTTTAATCAATCATATTGTCGTTGTTTTGGAGGTGAATTCATCATGAAGTTGTAACTGACTGAAGAAAGTTTTACTCTGTATAGCAGTTAGGACTGTGCAGAGGGAGCGAAAAACAGCTAAAACGTGAAATGTTTTAAGTTTAGCAAGAAGACGTGAGCTCGCGCTGTGTGGAATCGCGACGTTCTCATTTCCTCTTCTGAGGCGAAAAATCACGGTTGAGTTTTTCTACACCCATTCATTCCTCTTTTTCTTTGGGTCACAACAAACTCCGACAAATCGTAGAACACCAGATTTCGGTGAGCTGCTGGCCAGGTTCTGCCCGTGGAGTCTTGTGTTAGCTGGTTTGTATTCTGCTTATTTGAATTACTCTGCCTCAGTCATTATGCACCTAGGTTTTATGCAAGTTAGTAACTAGTTGGGCGTGTAAGCAAGAAGCAGTTGATATGTTAAATTAAACTACCTCATCATGATGAAGCCAGATGAAATGTTAACGCACATGACGACTCTCATGTAACAGGATAAAACTAACTGGTTATTATTGGTTTTCATCCGGTTGGAAACATCACCTAGTCGCTTTTCCATGAAAATAACATGTTACATCGGCCTCATGAGTGTCGGAATACTGGCTGCTGCCATTTCTGATGCCAAGTGTGTCTTTCTCAGTGGCTCGCACCCCTTTCTCTTCTGCCTCTCCACCTTCTTTTTCTGTTCTGTCAGTTTCTGTGTGTGTGTGTGTGTGTGTGTGTGTGTGTGTGTGTGTGTGTGTGAGAGAGAGAGAGAGAGAGAGTGAGAGAGAGAGAGAGAGTGTGAGTGAGTGAGTGAGTGCAGGGGGAGGAGGTCGACATGGCTGAGCAGGAGGCCGCGGACCTTCCCTTGAGCCAGGAGACCTTCCAGGAGCTCTGGAACCTGATGTAAGTTTGCAGCATATATGTGCAGGATGCTGCGTGCGTCTCGAACCCAGGGCCGCCCCGCCACCGTGCCAGGGCCCCCCTCTCTGTGCTCGGATGAGAGGTGTGGCAGCCTCTACATTTGACCCGAGCAACGTATATACATTTGTTTTGTAATTATTCTATGTGGTTTCAGGTAGTCGCTAGCTTGAAGTGACTGAAGAAAAATCTTTATCATCTTGCAGATCCCCTGAGTTTGATGCTCCTCCAGGTGAGAACAGTGATGTGGAAGAGAGCAGGAGCTGGGAAAACCTGGAAAATGTAAGTTCTTCATCCTTGTTCACGCTCAAGCACTTCCTAGCCATGTTTATCTTTAGTATGCTGTCGATAAAGTCGACAAATTGATTATGAATAACTGTTTTACTGTGACCTTCTCTTGGGCAAGCAGAAGGAAACTAATTATTCTGAAACTTTGATAATAGAGTAGTATTTTTGTTGTAAAATAATAAAATACTGATATGTAATCTGTAAACCTTAAAGAGGAATGGAAACATATGTATATATATCATTAAGTGTCACTGCATGAGAAGAGCACTCTATAAAAATAAATAAATTTAAAAAGTCTGATTTTACAAAAATCAAGTTAAAAAGCTGGATTTTCCTGCCATATTTTGTCCTTTTTGGAGCATTTTGATTTTCTAAATTCAAATTTTTATATGCACAAGTCTAAATTGGATAAGTATATGTTGTACTGTCCTGTGAATGTTGGAGTAAGGGTTTTTTGTATGATGTATTCAGAATTCATTAGTTTTAAATAAGCACTTTTTGGGTTAAGTGACCCCACTTTAGGTGTGGCTGATGGGTCTTAAATCCAGTAATGGTAGGAAGTTGATGAAAGTAAGTTTTGTAGTTATTTAATGATGGTTGCCACAGCAGCTGGCACCAGTGTCTCATAGTACCTGCACTGCACATTTGGATGTGGGTTTGAATCCAGCACAGTCTGTGTAGCTTGCATAGTCTCCTTGTGTTTGTGTGGGTTTCCTCTTGTAGTCTGTCATATATTTCAGGTGAACTGTAAATTTGCCTGTGTGTGTACAGTTACCTATTTGTTACATTACTCTGATGTATGTATTTGTGAATGATTGTAGAGACTTTACTGTAGTCTACCAAATACATTATCAAAGTTTTACTTAAATTTTTAAACTGTATATTTTTCTTATTAATGTTACTATTAAATACTAGTTACTGGAGATGTGCTTAGTTTTTTTTTTTTTTGGTTATATAAAATATTAGAAATTAAAATTAGAGGACCTCTTTGGCACAGCATTTTCTGTATTTAGGAGAATAGGGTTTATTTGCATGCTCACTGATTTAATTTTCAATATAAAGATATATAATAATTTGTTAGACTTCTGTATTCTGAAAAGACGTATACTACACTATATACTAGTGGTCCTCAACTTACAAATCGGGTATTTTCTGACAGCCTTGTAAGTAAACATTAGCAATTAATACACACTCAAATACTTGCTAAAACAAGTTATTTTTAAATTTACAGTATTTATTGGTGTTTTGTAACAGATGGCTTCAGAGTGTTGGAGTAATGGTCATGATTTAAAATGTCTTAAAAATGAACAAGTTCACATTTTCAGCAAGTTACTGAGATCTCTGTGCTGTCACTATGTCTCCTGCAATAGAACAGACTAACTCAGTTGGAATGGATAGATAGATGTGATTTGGCCAGAGGAGCAAGCCTTGCGAATCTGGTCGCATTGTCTTTCCACCAATCAACAGCACTGCTGTTGAGAGCAATACAAGCCATTGCACTGAACAACTTCACAGCACTCGTATGTACCACTTATCAGTGTGTGCTTTGGTCCCAGGAATTTCTGCTTTGATGTTAACACAACCAACGCAATGGCGTGGCAATGGGGGAAAACAAACTTGTGAGTCACTGCACTTGGCTGAGGAGCCAATTCAATCTGGATACCTACAACCCCCTTTGGGCTGCTAAATTAAGAGTGTGCTGTATCTGTGTGTGCATGGTGCCTGTCATGATGGCAGTTCCATGGTTTGACTCCTTGAGCTCCCAGGGTTAACAAAGGGAATTTGTTAGGAAAAGACTCCTGCAAACTCCTTTGTTCTGTCTTTCTCGCAGCTGTAATGCCTGCTTGTTTAACTTCTTGCAGTGATGACGACACAGATGTGCGGTTATTTTTGTCATATAACTGCTATTGCAGAGGAGCATGGTTTTGTGACTTTGTTAAATTTTTGTGTCCTTTTCATAAATAATAGGGAAACCAAAATATTGCCACACTGACTTATAATGAACTGGTGTATTGTCAGTGCATTTCTGAAATTAGTGTTATGAGCATTGAGGTGTATGTAGTATAGTAGTGACTCACAGAAATTTCAACTCTCGTTACAGAATACCGGACTAATTTTGCTAGCATTATTATGTATAGCGAAACCTTATCTGAAAAACCTACAGGTTTTATATTTTTTCACACATTCATTTTAAAATAATACGAATATGGAATATTAATAAAGTAACAGCACTATTTTCACTTTCATTTCTAAATCTGTTTTATTCAACGTTCGCTTTCCTGAAAAATGATTTAGCTCTGAAAAAAGTAGCTCTCATCACTACAGCATGTCACACTCTTTTCATGCAGGTACAGTCAGAGCCCCCTGAAGCCCTCTTCCAAGAGGAATTAGAAGAGGCTGTGATTGAGAGGCCTTCCACCTGCAGCCCTCAGCCTTTTCTGTCAACTGCTGATACCACTCCCTCCCCTGCCCTATCCGTGATTTCTACTGCCAACTACATGGGGGAGCTTGGCTTCCAGCTTCACTTCCATCAGTCCGGCACAGCCAAGTCTGTCACATCCACTGCAAGTGCCTTAATTTGCATCCACTTTTATAAGCACCCTCCTTATCTATAGTCCATTTGTAACAGTGCTCATGTTCACACGTACGTCCACATGCTCAGAATGTTCGTCTGAAAGGATAATAAGAATGCTAAACTTTGACCCTGATTATCTTTCATCTAGTGGAATAGACCACAAATGCTTTTCATCGTGGCAATGATCAGACACTTATTTGTCCGTGTCCTTTTTTGAAAGTGTGTGTGTGTGTGTGTGTGTGAGAGAGAGAGAGAGAGCGCGCGCGCAAATGCTGATACTCTAGGTGTCTATGAATGTCTAAAAGTGTGACTCCTCTCCCCAGTATTCTCCAGACTTGAATAAGTTATACTGCCTGAGTGGGAAGACATGTCCTGTTGAGATACACGTGGACCAGTCTCCGCCCCCAGGTGCTGTCCTGCGTGCCACTGCTGTCTACAAACTGCTGGAGCATCGGGCAGTAGTGGTGCGTTGCTGCCCCTACCATGAGGGTGCTGCAGAGAATAATGAAGGTGAGGACGCTGGTCCCAAAGTGTGCAAACCTCTGACCAAATTTCAGCTATTGAGAATCTTTTGTACTGCCACTCGCCTCAGGCCCGGCTAACCGTAGTCACCTGATACGGGCAGAAGGCTGTCAGCGAGCTCAGTACATAGAGGACAGTGCCACTGGAAGGCATAGTGTCCTGGTGCCCTATGAACAATCCCAGGTAGGCTGTTCCTTAGCCTCTCCCATGCTAGTTCGCACAGTGAGTTGTTCAGAAGTGTACTGTCGATAATCAGACCCCTGTCTGTCTCTAGCCAGGCACAAAGTGCTACACAGTGTTCTACACTTTCATGTGTAACATTAGCTGCAGGGGGGGCATGAACCGTCGACCCATCCTCACAATCATTACGCTGGAGACCCAGGGGTAAGTGACTATCTGCACGTGCCTCTGGGCTCCTGGCCACTTTGTGTGACCTTTATTGCTTTCTACTAATGCTGATTCAGAGGCACTTGTGATGACCTCTGCCAATCTCGTCTCATTCAAGGGGTGAGATTCTGGGACAAGGCTGTTTTGAGGTGCGCGTTTGTGCTTGTCCCGGCCGGGACAGGAAGAATGATGAGGAGAACTTCAGGAAGCGCAATGCGTGTAAGTCCTCTGTAAAGGACAAGTAGCAGATGACAAAGTGTTCTGGAATACTGTTGCTGAAACTTACATTTGTGTGTGATAAGGAAACCAGAACTTGTACTACTATTAGCTTTATCAGGTACCAGAATAAGTCTGTCTTCCCTGTGCCTCTAGCTTTCAGCGAAGTGTCTCATCTTGAAGTCCAAAACAAAAAGATCAAGTACAGCAACACTAGTGCTGATGATGGGGTATACACACTGCTGGTGAGCTATACACATGCAAACACACAGGTTCTTATTTAACACATTGAGTGTCTGAAATCTGTGTATTCTCCTGACAATGTACATTTGGCTCCCCAGGTCCGTGGGAAGGAGCGATTTGAAATGCTGAAGAAAATAAATGACAGTTTAGAGCTGTCAGACAGCATTCCAGCTACAGAACTTGAAAAATACAGACTGAAAGTGTGAGTTTTTATATAGATATAGACCTGCCCATCATTTTATATACCACAAGCCTTTTATATGAATCATTTCAACATCATTCTCAAATTACCTGTTTTAGTGTGTATGCACATTCAAGTAATTCTGTATGAATTGTATTCAGTAGATCATTTCCGTTAATTTTATTTTATGTATTATACCCTTTCCAGCATTTTGGTTCAGGTTACTGAATAGAGTAAAATTTTACCTGACCTTACAAAGGAAATGCGTTCCTTAGAAACCCTTTGTAAGGTGAATTCTCGTAACTGATAATTACAATTAGTTTAAATGGAAACAACTTATGTGTTCCTGATCCCAAAATTTACAACAGTTTATCATGAAATATCACTAATCCCATTAAAATTAAGTTACTTCAGTAGTAAATGTTAGCTATAACAAAACAAGGCAGTTTCCCTTTATTAATTACTCTGATGCTGTATGGCTGCCTGCCTGCACTCATTCAGCTCTTTTATAGCTAGTAGGTATTACAGAATTAACAAACGGTCACAAATGAAACAGACACATGTTGCTCGGTGTTTATGTATTAGTTTAACCTTTTATTGGGGGGAAAAAGGCAGGACGGTAGAGAGACAAGAAATCAATGAGAACTACAGATGAGCTCACAATTGCTGGGTATATTGTTACATAGCTGCTGTATGTGAATGACTGTAGGGAGTTTACTGCAGTGTATCTAACACTAAGCCACTTTGGATAAGTGTCAGCTAAATACTATAGAATAATTGTTGTATGTTGCTTTTGAGAAAAGTGTCTGTCAAATGAATAAATGTAAATGGCTAGGGCTGTTTGGGTGCCAGGAGGAAGGCAAAATCCAAATTTAGTTAATAAAAATGCAAAGAAAAGCCTTGCAGGTTGAAGTAGGGGTATTCAGTGAAACTCTTTGTAATGTCATATTCCCATAACGCTAATGAACATATACATGGCTGTATGATTAAAAATAAAATTAGCTCAGAGGCATTGAACAGTTAATATGACAGACAACGATCATGAATAAAGTGTAGATGGTGACCTCTAGGGGTGAGGCCTGGTGGTTTTTTTATTAACTACAGCCTTGGCACTGTTTCTTTCCTCTGACACAGTAACTCAGGAGTCCACAAGCATGAGCGTCAGGCCCCAGAGCCAAAAAAAGGGAAGAAGCTGCTGAAGAAGAAAAGCTCTGACCGTGGGGGAGAAGCTGACAGAGATCCTTAACATCCACCCCAAAGAACCTTGTCCTGTCTGTGGTTAGAAGGTGTTTCCCTGCATTTCTTGTACAGTCAACCCGCTATGTTTCTGGACAGAGTGACTTTTTTGCATTATTCATGTGCCAAAAATAAACTGAAATGATGCAGCTGAAATTGGTGTCAGTGCCCAGGTATTAACTTACCAGATATGGAATACTGGGCCCATACGTTTGTCAGTTTTATTCTGTGCTCAGTTTACTGTGCATTCAGTTTATTTTTATAATATGCATTGTCCAGCTTTGGTAGTAAAGTGATAACTGATTGATTAAAAAAAAAGAATGATGGTTTAACATGCTTTTGCCATATTTACAGGTAAAATGTTTGAATTTCTGTAAATATTCTTTTTTTAAATTTTCTATAAAATGTAAGTTTTGATAGGTTAGACTGAAGAATGCAAAGCATTACTAGTTTGCAAATAAATCAGCTTCAGCTGAGGACTTGCTGTGGTATACTTTCGTGTTTGTCAGATGCTGAAAACAATTCTTAAAACCTGTTTGAGATCTCAGAAGCTGTGAATAAAAATCAGCATTTAGGCAGGTGAAAACAAATAATCAGCTTAAGACTTATCATTTACTAACAGTGTACAGACACCCTTTGACTTAGGAAGATACAACCCCAATTCCAAAAAAGTTGGGACAATATGGAAAATGCTAATTAAAAACAGAAGGAGTGATTTGTAAATTGACTTGTATTCAAACAAAAACAGTATAAAGATGAGGTGTTTTCCTGTTTTACCTAATCAGCTGCATTTTTTTTTTTTTTTAAAAAATGTACATTTATTCTGAAATTGATGCCTGTAACACGTTCCAAAAAAGTTGGGACACTCGAGTGTTTACCACTGTGTAACATCACTGTAGGGTGTTAGTAACACTTATGAAGCGTTTGGGAGCTGAAGACACCGGTTGGTTAAGTTTAGCAAACGGAATTTTCTGCCATTCATCCGTTATACAGGTGTTCAGCTGTGTAACCGTACAGGGCCTTCGTTGCTATATTTTGTGCTTCATAATGTGCCACACATTGTCAGACACAGGTCACGACTGTGGGCGGGCCAGTCTAGTACCTGCACTCTCTCTTTACGCAGCCATGCACTTGTAATGGGGGCAGGATGCGGTTTGGCGGCGTCCTGTTGGAAAATGCAGGGACGTCTCTGGAAAAAACGACATCCGGATGGCAGCATATGTTGTTCCGAAATGGACTTAACTATACAAAAGAAAGGCATTAAAAACCCAATATACTTAATACCAAAAAGTAGTAAACGGCTGAGAAACCTCGCTTATATCGTCAACCCAATTTAAGAAAAACTGGTGATACCTCAAACACAACCAGATCAGTCAGGGTCCTGTAAACATTCCTCCTGCGGTATCTTCCAGATCACTGCTATGTTATGCTGAACTTGACAAACTCGGCTGACTTTCGTGGTTTGCATACTTTGCAATATGTAAAGCAGAAGGTGAGAGGCATGTGAGTGTGTAACAGTATCTATGTTTCCAGCAGGTCTGCACTAACTGGAAATGTACGAAGAGGTGGAACAACAGTTTTCTGTTTTAATCTCTCTAAAAGTTATTGTTGAAACTGGTTCCTGTGTCGGCTGAGATAAGACACTAGTGCGGCAAATAATGGGAAAGAAAATTGACGAGGACACACGATGTCGTTGTGTGGCATTGCTTCGAGAAACAGCCCAGAGCCCGGATGTACGTATGTTCTAAGTAATAGAGTAACTGTAATGATGACGAGCCTCCCCTGCCCCTGGTGTGTGAGCCATTCGTCACACAGCCTATGACAGCGGAGTGCTCGGAGGCGTGTTCATGCAAATCTTCTTAGCATCTCTATCATTTTCCATATTCCCCTCGTTGGGCCAGCAGAACTTGCGAAGGAACCGGAGGACTCAGGTCACACTGAAAAACAAAAGCGGCCTCTGCATGCAGCAGCAACACGTAAATATGGTCATATTTGCTCTTCACAAATCGGCATTCCTGCCAACCTTTTTCTTCATTCATTTAGGTTTTGCCTTCATTGCTGGTTTTATTTGAATGAGAAATATAGATGATGTGATTCAGAGTAAGGGCAACTGCTCCCAAGTACAGTATCAGAAAATGATAATGATAATTAATGCCATTAATAGAGTAAATTTAGTTACTGGATGCAACTGTAATATACCGTATGTACTTTAACTGAGGGTTATATAAATTCTATACCTGACATCACCGACATTTAGAAGCAAACTACTGTTTCACATGGACCTTTCTTGTCCTTCTCTGTCTCATTTTGCACTTTTTCCGGAATATTTTTCATAACACTTGGGTTAGTGGATATACAAAACAACATAAAAAAATATATATAAATGACACGTCAAATAATATGACTAACAAATCAGCAGGAGAATATTATGCAAATTAGGAATCTTTTGGCCTGCTAACAGTAAAATAGGAGACCTTTGGATGTTCGCAACTCCTCTGCATTTCCTGCTGTCGTGGCGTTTATTCTTAATTAAATTATAGGGCTCTCCTGCAGCACCAAGCTACATATAGAGGATCATCCTTGTGGGGAAGTTTCACTGTCATCTAATATGTTGTCTGGAAAAATCTAAGTGCCAGACCCAAGATATTGCTTTATATTTAATTAATATATATTTAATTTAATATTTAATATAATTATGAAGGGGGAGTGCGGTGGCGCAGTGGGTTGGACCACAGTCCTGCTCTCCAGTGGGTCTGCGGTTCGAATCCTGCTTGGGGTGCCTTGCGGCGGACTGGCGTCCCGTCCTGGGTGTGTCCCCTTCCCCCTCCGGCCTTACGCCCTGTGTTACCGGGTAGGCTCTGGTTCCCCGCGACCCTGTATGGGACAAGCGGTTCTGAAAATGTGTGTGTGTGTATTTAATTTAATATACAATATAATTATATATTATAAATTTAATATATAATATATAGTTCTAATTTTGTTTTTGTTCCTATAAAAATGAGATGTTTAAGTCTTGGTTAAAAATCGTTTACAAAAAAACACTCCTGAAATTTAATCTTAAAAGGCAATGAAGAGTTAGTTTTTCTTTCTCTACTGGTTTCATGTTTTTACTAAACTCCTTGAGATGAGTAAATGTGTGCGTCAAGTGTGTGTTTACATGACATTTCGCCGGAGCTTCCCAGCCTCCACCCTTGTACAGTTCTGCACAGCACAGGGATGATTGCCGTCCTAAAATGCCGTCCAAAGACATGCTGTTAGGTGGATTGGTGACTCTAAGTCACCCATAGTGTGTGAGTGACAGAGAGAGTGTGTGTATTCCACTGATGTATGGATGAGTGACCCATTGTAAGTAGTGTATCTAGCAGTGTAAGTCACCACAGTGAATAAGGTGTGTGGGCTGACAACACTACATAGAGTTCATTGGAAGTTGCTTTGGAGAAAAGCTTCTGCTCAATGAAGTCATGTCATGTAAAATGCAGCTGAATTATTTCAAAAGCGCTGCTGCTGCTGCTGCTTAGGGACTTTGGCACAAACATCTTTTCCATATCGTTTTCAGTTTTATGCCCCTTGGCTGGGATTTGCACACGTCAACATGGGAAAGATGGCACTTCTGCTCCTTCTGGGTGAGTCGGGCATTTTCCTCATGAAGCATGCAGAGAGCTCGAATGGAACAAAGCGAAACGGATCTGCGTAAATGCAAATGCTGCTCAGGTACAAGAGGAAGTGCACTTTGCCAGTTGCCCCGAAGGACACCAGGGTACCGGGCTTCCGGGATACAATAATGTGGCAACTAGGAGAACGTTTGTGCTGCTCTTTGGATGCCAGTCTTTCCCGAAACTTCGTTTGACCAAATCTGTTTCTCCAGCATTCTCCAGCATTCATGGAAGCATTGAAAAATCTGCAGTTGATTTTTTACAGCGGCAGTTTTTAATCCCTAAAAGTGTGTGTTTATTGTTTATCTGTGCCCACCGTCCTTTACTGGACCACGGCCAGCGTGTCCTTCGCCGTGTCTTACCATGTTCCTGGTCACATGTCCATGCATGCTCCTTCTCTCCTGCAGGGAGCCTGGGTGTGTGGGCAGAGCCACAGTACTATAAGCACAGCAACAGCTCCACCTGGGAGGAGGCCAGGAAGCACTGCCAGCTCTGCTATAAGGAGCTGGTCAGTCTAAACTCTGAAAACATCCAGCTCATTGTGCAGAACCTCACCAACGACTACTGGGTCGGACTCCGCGAGGACCTTAATGCTACCATGCTGTGGTCTGTTTGGTCCAATGGCGATCCGGTAACATTTCAGAACTGGTACCCAGGTCACCCAAAAATCCTGCAGCAGATTCCACCGACGCCAACGACTCCCACGACGACAGCAACCCCAATGCCCCGAACGTCCACCGGACCCGAACCACTTGGACACGATCATATTTGCCGCATCGAACTCGAGGACCTGTGCCGAAACCTTACCAACATCACAGAACTTTACATCTACAATGGCAGCGAGCACAGGAATGAGTTTGAAACCCCGGTGACGGAGCCACAGCCAACGGTCACTGCGGAACCAGAACCGGTCATCAAGAACCCTTGCACAGCCTTGCTCAGCTTTGGTATGTGGATGGAGAGGAACTGCTCTGGGCTCCTGCCTTACATTTGCTATGAAGGTAAGGGGAACATTTCTCTTGTCTGATGGGATACTGCACAGCCCAGTATGCAAATGCACAGTCCACTTGCTCTTCCTGACATGCAAATTGTGAAATAAAGTTGCTTTGTCGCCGCTGTTCTCTTTACTGACCAGACCAATGTCTGCTCTATGTCTTGCACAGTTTCCCTCTCATACTGTGTACTTAGACTCAGTCTTCTCCTTTCTTTCTCTCCACCCTATTTGTCCATCAACAGATCGTTTCTTCGGCTCGGTCAACTTCTCCAACGTGACCCTGAAAAGCGCTTCCTTCAACTGGAGTCCAGGGCCGGGCAATATTGACTTCTACAAATTGAAACTGAGTGGAGACATCAATTTGACCGTAAACACAAGTTACCTGTTCACAGATATTTCAAACCTGACGCAGGGCACGCTATACCAAATCCAGGTGTTCCCTGTGAAATGTGGGAGGGACCTCAACCCACAAAACATCTCCTTCTACACCAGTAAGTAAATCTTTCATTTTTACCAGACAAACGAGAAGCTATCATTACCATTATTTATCAGCTGAGTGCCTCACTGAGTGCACATGGATGCTCTTTGTCTCTTCCCACCAGAGCCCGATGTAATTCAAACGCTAAGTATCAAAGATGTCGGAACAAACTCTGTTTGCCTCTCCTGGGTGAGACCAGTCGGAAATCATGACTTCTACTCTGTGGAAGTGGTTTATTCTCCCAACATCACATGTAACTCTACGACAGAGAGCTGCCTGGTCACTGGACTCTCCCCTGGTACATTTTATCAATTCAATGTGTATGCTGAAGTGAAGGACCAGTCCATTGTGGGAGATCCAACAAATATTTCCTCCTATACCCGTAAGTGAAGTGTATTAAGGTACTTCAATCTGAAACTGCCAGACTTGTAAAGGAGACAGTCTCACTTGAAATTAATCATCTTTCCTCCAGGACCCAATAAGGTAGTAAACCTGAGAGTCCTTTACTATAACAACACTTCGATCGTGCTGGCATGGAACAAGAGCGAGGAGGTTTCTCTCGAGTTTCAAGTGGTGGTTGATGTTGGCTGGCAAGGGAATCACCTCCTCACTCAGAACACGACTTCCACGAATGTTATTGTGGATAACCTGACCCCAGGCACCATTTATTTCTTCACCGTGGTGCCACAGGTGCCAGATTTGACACTGAATGGTGAAAATGTAACAATCCCTGGTTTTACCAGTAAGTGAAACTGCGTCGTTTTCCAAAAATGTGACACTTTGTTAAACTTGCATAGCGCAGAGGCATCAACGTAAGAGTCAAGCCCCCTGCTGCTGTGCAATCTCACAAACTTCTGGCCACAAGTGAAGACACGAAGGACATAAGGATAGAGACCACCTGAACATAACTGACCTCATCCCTCTCCTTGCCTTTGTCCCGCAGTCCCAAGCCCCATATCCAACCTGAATCTGTTGAGCAATGAAAGCGCCATCACAGCCAGCTGGACCCTCCCAGTAGGCAATGCTACTCAGTTTAACCTTACGATCCAGTCAGATGATACAAACCAAAAGTGGGATGCAACAACCAATCTCACACAATACACCTTCAACGTTAATAAAGCAGCTGCCAGTTACACAGTCACGGTGTGGACAGTAGTGGGAAATATCAAGAGCGAATCCGTCAACGGCTCCCGATACACGCGTGAGTACCTGGCCACTGTTCCACTGCCTTTTCACTTTCATATCTTTCTCTTGCACAGCACACGCTTTCTGCTGGAGGTTGAGGCTTCACCTAACCTTAAAAACGCGTACACTTAATGACGCGAACCTCGTGTTATGAGCCTCCGAGTTTCAAATTGTCAAACATGCCGAGCTTTTAAAGGCTCTTCATCACTTTTTAATGGAATGTTCTCATCCGGTGTATTTTTATTTATTATAGCTATATATTTTATTTTACCCAGTGAATACATAGACACATGTCTTTTATTACATTTTTCTGATTAGGAATTAAAGACCAGCTGCTGCCAACATTGTTCATGTGATGCGTCGGTCGCTTCCTCGTGGACCGTTTTGTTTCCTACGAGGCACGCAGTTGTCTTTTAAGGTTGAACACTTTCAATTGCAACATCCATTACAGTCTTGCTTCTATAAAGCATAACACAGCGGACAGGGAAAGGTGAAAATTACGTATTTTTTAGTTTTGGTTAATGTAGATAAATAATATTAAATGTTAATAACAGATAATAAAACAAATTGGTGTTGCATCTACATTGTATCCTGTCCCACGTCTGATGTCTCCAGGGTAGAGGAACATTGATGCTGTATTGTATGGAAATAGATAAAGTCATAGAGCATTTTCAATTCATTCTAGCTTTATCTGATGTTTTTAGCAAAACCTAACCCGTGATTAAATCGAGGGACTAAGATGTATGAGAAAATGTTATACTTTCATTAAACTTAGATTGTGACATAGTGACTGGACTTCTAAACAGCTGGACTAGAATTCCTGTCTCTGTTGCGTCTGTAAGATGAGGTACAAGTATTTTGTTTTAATGACTATTGAACTGTTATATGCGACACAGTGGTGCAGCAGGTAGCACCATAGTCCTGGTGACTCATAGTTCTGAGGCTCTGGGTTAAAACCTGGCTCAACCTGTGTGCAGTTTGCAGGCTCTCCAAGGGTGTCCTTGGGTTTCCTGCCGCAGCCCAAAGACATGTGTCTCAGGTTAACTGATCACTCTGAAGAGCCTGTAGTGTGTGTGTGTGTGTGTGTGTGTGTGTGGTTGCACTGTAATAGACTGGCATATTCAGCTACCTGCTGAATACTTAAAACATAAATGAAAACTATTTTTACAAAACGGGTTTTATGAAATCAAAATACTTCCACATCAGCCAGCAGCGTTTAGTGGGAAAGTTTCAGCAGACCCAAAATAAAATATAGCTCCTTGCACAGAGAAATGTTTTCTTCTCCTTTCCTGCTGTGGCTTCTGTCCATCACAGGACCACCTGTTGAGGACTGGTGTGTCTTGTCACATGCAGTGTTCACACACACACACACACACACACACACGAGTCCTGCTTGGGGTGCAGTGTTCACCTCTCATGAATTTCACTGTCTGCCTCCACAGTGCCGGTAAGACCAGGATGTCCTTCAGTTTTGAGTAAGAGTAACACCAGCATCACTATCCAATGGGAGGTCCCTCCTGACCTGGACAACATGACAACACAATTCCTGGTGACCTATCAAAGCTCCTTCTGGCAATTCAAGAGCAGCAGCACTATAAAAGGCAACAAGATAACTGTTGACAATCTCCAACCAGGAACCTACTACAATTTTTCCATTCAAACTGTAGCTGACAACAAAACAAGTGATGCTGTTTCGATCACTAACATCACAGGTAAACCTCCTTTTTTGTTACCTGTTATTGTTCCTCAATTTATTCATGTAACATTACTCTTGTATTCAAGTACATCTAAGAGCAAGGCGAAAAACATCCACAATTATTGGTCCTCATTTGAATACAGTTGATTGCAGATACTTTTTAACTTACCCTTGAAGACAGTATAGTGAGTACAGGTCACCAAGGTTCTGTTGTGACACCTGCTGCTTCGTAGAGCTCTTGAACATTGAGGATCCCATTTGAACTGCTTCACGATATTGAGTAGAATAGGATTACGTACACGACGGAGAATTCAGTTAGCTCTGGTGCCAGCAGAAGACCGTGCAGGACAAAGTGTGTTTTCTTGTGTGACGTCTTGGGCGTGTCTCCATCAGTGCCCCGAAGGAAAAATCTGACCATCTCCATTCAGTGCTCTTCCAACAAGACCCTCTACTGCGAAAACGCAAATAGCACTTTTGCAGTTTTTCAGCAGGTGAGCGTTCAGTCCTCACACTCTGCTCTTCACATCTCTCTCCATCCACTCTCTGTCAGTAGGCGTTCCAGTGTGGAGGAGTCAGTGTGAAGGTGTACAAGTGCGGGATTGCAAACTACAACATAGAACTTACATTTACACTAGGCTACCAGTTTCAGTATGGGCATATGATGCATGAAGGAGAAAAGTTTGCAGCTCTTTGTGCGTCAATGCATGGCACATTTGACAGCTTATTGGATTGATTAGAGAGTGATGGAATGTGATGTGTGTCTGCTGTGTCATGTGTGTCTGCAGTTTCAAGAGAAGCTCAAGTCATTGCTCGAGGGGAACGTGTACTATTTACCACTACCACCGTGAAGGCGTCAACCTTCGCTACACGCAAAGTCGTCAACCTCCTCCAAAGCAACTGTCGTACTCACTGTTTGGTGAAAAGCAAATATTTTAACTTTTTTTATAGTCTGTCTTCTGCATTTACATTTACTCTGCATTTAGCTTTTACAAATGCATTATCAACAACAAACACTGGTAAAGATCAACAAATGTAAAATAATCTTGTACAGAATGTGTATAAGTAGGCCTCCCGCACACTTATCCCTGTTCCCTGAGACGAGCGCCCCAGAACGCTGCTCCCGGCCTCTTTCTCCACGTCTGCTTCCGCTGCCACCCCGTCTCGTCACCGGCAGGACATGGAGCTTTTCCCACCTGCACCAGAAATGGTTTTCCACTATCTCAGTTGTGTCTCTCACTTTATAATATTTTGTTGTTCAGAAGTCACTTGCTCTCAGCCTGCATTTTTACATACGACTGTGCTGTCTTAGCAGGAGCCGCTCGGTCTCAACGCGGAGTTATTCCGTTCAAGGCTGTGCTGATGTGTTGACGGCTCTCCTATCCTCTCTGCGAAACGTATGGTGCCCTTGCACTGGTTTCTTCCCGTCTCCTGACTGGCTCTCCAACATTTTTCCTTTCCTCCCATTAAATCATGTGTCTCAAAGAGCGAGCTCATGACATCTTTGTGTGCTGAGTAATAAAGAAAGATGTGTTGACAAAGACTCTCGCGTGTAAATCTGGCTTCTGCAACGAGATGAAAAGTGTCAGGTGTTGCAAGTGAAGACGGGGGGGAGAGGAGACCATCCACGGGGGGCTCCGAAGGGCCGCGAGGGGGAAGATGGTGGGCCTGCCTCCATTTACGTGTATTCTGTCAGCAGACACTTTTCTGCAAAGCGACGCACGTCTTAGACAAAACCACAGAGCCTGTTAGAGAAACGGAAAGAGAGACTTGGATGCAGACATGTGATTCCAAAGCTGTTAATTTGTCACATTACAGTTACATTTATACTCACATTCCACCATATGAACCAGTGATGCAGGTTCGAATCCCACCTCTGGCTGTAGTACACTTGAACAAGGTGTTTACCCTACATTGCTCAAATACATAAATACACACACGCATACATACTCAGCTGTATAAATGGGTAAATTGTTGCACAGAGAGTAACATTTAATTGCAAAATCGAGCTTGGTCTTCACCTGTTGCAAATGGGACCACATGGTACTTTATTACACTATTACATATACACTGGTTGCTCCTCGCAGAGAAACCCACAAACATAGCAAATAACGCGGCAGATTTAGAACAAAAAATGTCCGTAAGAAAGAGCAGAAATGAAATGACATACATGACACAAACAAAAAAGCAAAGTACAGTGACTAAACAACAAAAATTGGCATAATAAATACAGATTAATTATTCAAGTTTAACTAATTCAAAGCACGATTTATTAGTCTTATCATCCAGGGACAAAAGTGCCTACAACAGTTTTTCAAAGAGCTGCACGAGCCACAGCACACTCAAAATCAGCACCGCCGCCTTCCGCCCGCCATTTTAAACACGGACCAATGCGATTGGCTAGCGTGGAGCGGCTCGACGGTCGCCGCGGATGTGACGTCACTATCGGGCTCAAGCTGGCCCGCCATCTTGCGCCGGTGGAGAAGCAGGAGAGCGAAGTGAAGGCGCGGTTGGACTCTCGTTCCAGCACTTCTTCACACCAGTGTAACAGCACTGTAACAGTACTAGATCGTCATTATAGCCCGAGTGTTCGCGCTTAAAAAGCTTCGCTCTGTTTCTTTATTCAGTGAAGAGATGATCTGACTGAGCGGCTCGAATTCCCTGAAAACGCCCGGTCCTTTACCTTTTATTTTTGCCGCGTCCTGACGTGACTTAACTTAAAGTTTAAGTTAACGTCACTTAATGACTTCGAGGAAGAACTTCATCAGTCAGCGTCTCTTCGCTCGTGTAGGCTGTCTGCTTACTTTTCTTGGCATGCTGTGTTACGTTTGATTCCTTTGTTTTAGCCCTGTCAAGTGCCTTTTTTAAGTTTTTAAACTCAACTCAAGTGTGTGGGGAAAGTTGTGCTTTTCCTTGTACAAACAAAGTTACTAAAGCTCTGACTGAAGCACACGGCTTTACTTTACTCCTTGAGTCCTTCGGGAAGGTGACTGCTGTCGCGAGCGCAATATTTTCATGTGTCTTGTGCGTGGCGCAGTACGCGTATGCGTAAACGTTACCGCTGGTGCCCCGGACACACTGACGCTGTGCCGCCTGCGGCTCCTGTCCTTGGGCCTCTAGGTGTTCCGTAAGGCAGGCTGAGTGGGCGCCTTTCTCCTCGACTCTGTCGCTGCTCCTCGCCCTCGCACCCGGACCGCTCTCTCGGGTTTACCCTGGAGGTCGAAGACGGAGATGCCCTCGAGCTGCGCCGCCATCAACTGCTCTCTGGAGAGGAGCGCGGACACCTTGAAGCAGGGCGTAACCTTCCACAGGTCGATCCCTGACACCTGTCGCGCCGCCGCCGCCGCTCTGGATGCGCAGACGCAGAGTGAACGACCCGAACCCTACGTCCGTTGCAGGTTCCCCAAGGAGCCCGCGAGGCGCCTGCGTTGGTGTGCGGCCCTGCGCAGACAGAGCAGGGACCGGCAGCTGTGGGCCCCCACCAAGAACAGCGTGCTGTGCAGCCGCCACTTTGCCCCCGACATGTTTGACCGCACGGGGCAGACGGTGCGGCTGCGTGACGACGCGGTGCCCACCGTCTTCGACTTCCGCAAGTGGAAGGTACCGGTGCCTTCTTGCCGGCGCACCCTCTTCGAACCTGTGCGTAACGCTGATGCTCTGGGCTGTGGCGTCGCGACGGCTGGCGAGTGTATCGACGGCGCTCGTATTCGTACTGGGGCACTCGATGGAGTGTATAGTTTGTCTCTTCCGCTTCTGTGAGTGAAACGAGGAGCTGCACTCCTCCCCGTTGCACATGATATCACTGTGCCATGTGGAATGTGATTCTCCTGTCCCTCAGGGCCACTTGCATGGCACGGTGAAAGGGCTGCTTGCTTAGCCTGCAAATCCATGCAAAGAGCCACATTTGCTCTTCAAGCCCCTTGCAGACAGAGCAGCACCCTTCAGACCACCAGCAAGGTTCTTTCAAAGGCTTTTTTGAAAAGCTCTCCCATAACATCACTTAAAAGTAGCTCTTTACAGGGGGCACTGGGTGGTGCAGTGGCTTGAGCTGCTGACTTCTACTCGCATCCCGTCTGCTGCTGAAGTACAGGTGCAATGATAGCCTGCGTGGTATCTGACCCTCAGAGAGGAGGCAAGATGGAGGTGCAGTGGAGGAAGGAGGGTGGCAAAGGTCCCAAGGGCGGTGACGGGTCGAGAAGGATGAGTGGCAGCACAGAGGAACAGGATGAACCGACGACAGAGCGGAGTTCAGGTGAGTGCTGGGCCTAGCCGGGGGCTCTCCTCCCGCAGTTTCCTGTACTGCGGTTGTGGTGGAGCCGTTCTTCTGGCCAGTGGAATATGTTCAGTCTGGTTTAGTAAGCAAGCGTCGCTGATGCTGTGTTCTGGTCCCAGACTCCCCGGCCGGTTTGAGTGACCTGGCCTTGGCAGCAGAGCTCATGGAGCTGGTCAGCGACACGGTGCGCCAGGTGCAGCTGGGGGTGCGGAGTCAGCGGGGCTTCCAGAACGACCACGGTGACCTGCCCGTCCCGAGCGACCCCGACCGGCTGTGCGCCATGGTGCGAGGCCTGGCGGCCGACCAGCACCGACAGGAGCAAGCTCTCCTCAGCCTTCAGAAGGCCATAGAGGGGAAGGACAAGCTGCTGCTGAGGAGGAAAGTGAGAGCTGCTCCTCTTGTGTTCTGTCACATCATTTATTCCTTATTTTGCAAAAAAGTAGATTAATATTTGAGTCAACAGCTCAGTACAGCAATATGGATGAAGGGCTCAGCTGGCTGATGGACATGAGGAGAAGACCCACGCCAGCATGCTCTCATGTGCAGAGCATTCCAGTGCGGACACCGACTGAAACTGAAACCCCCATGTATGGGGAAACGTCCCGCTCTATATTCAATGTGTAAAATTGGGTCTGCAGTTGTTGCGATTTCAAGCCCTACTGAAGGTTACATGTTTAGCAGGAACCATTGGATAATCTTTTGTTTCTCATGGTTTGTCTGTTAGTCCCATTTACTGGAGCCACTCACTTGTGTGTAAGACAGCAGGTCTCCTCTCTAGCGCATTTAAATTGGAGGCTCTCTGTGTTGAGGGCAGCTACCACGTTGCGTACTGCGATAATGTGGCCCTCAGCTCTGTTTGCCTCTGCCCACAGACGCAGTGGGAGTGGGAGACAGCCGCCCTCACCACGGCCCACGACTCCCGCATCCGTGCTCTGGAGGAGCAGCTGCAGCACGAGCGCCTGGAGGCAGGCGCCATCCTGGAGGAGCTGCGGCAGGCCCGGCAGCAGGTGCGAGCCAGCGCGGAAGCCATGCTCTCCTTGGGCACCCAGATGCGGGAGCAGCGGCAGCCGGTGGCTCGGCCAAATCTACTCAGCGCTCGCACCCTGAGCCGCGCCCCCCCCAAGTGGCTTCGCTTCTACACAGGCTTCCACTCCTACTCCCGCTTCAGGGCCTTCCTTGGCTTCCTGCAAGGCGGGGATGAGGCAGGGCTGGACTGGGATGCGGAAGTCAAGATGGAGGCGGACACCGGGGATGAAGGGGAGGTTCTGCGGGAGGGGGACCTCCTGCAGGACACTGCTGACTTGCCTGACCCCCAGACAATGGTAATGTGTTTGGGCCTCGAAAGCTGCTTGACTGTGGTTTTTGTGAGAAGCTATAAAACTCCTTGTTTCAGTAGGCTGTCTTGCAACTTGGCTGTCCTTATATGTGGGGGTCGGGGTGCTGTAGTACAGTAGGTTATCTGAGAGCCAATTACTTTGTTTGAACCTTTTCAGGAGCTGGAGCCTGCAGACCTGGTGGAAAGTGCCGTGTTTTCCATGGGCGAGGGCAGCGAAGACGAGAGTGGCGAGTCAATGAGATGGAAGGCAGGGGGTTTGTACCGCAGTGCAGGGGGTGCCCCCACACTGCTCAGCCCTGAGGACCAGCTGCTGCTGGTGCTGATCCGTCTGCGGCTGGGCCTCCTTCTCCAGGACCTGGCCTTCCGCTTCCGTGTGGCCGAGTCGACGGTGTCGCGTCTCTGGGTGCACTGGATGGAGCTGCTGCAGAGGAAGCTCCGGCAGGTGCGCAGCAGGACAGGGGGGCTGGGCTGGGCTGTCACATCCATGTGTAGCATTCTACTGTGTTTTCACCAGGAATAAAGGACACCACTGAGGTCTGTACAGTTTGCCCTTGTGGTATGGAGGCAAGATACACGTTTGCGGTGTACAACAGCGCAGTAGTGTTCAACTCTTTCTCCTCCTCTCCTCTGGTGCCAGATCCCCGTGCGCTGCAGTCAGCACTACGTCAGCTGCTTTCAGCCCCAGCACCCGCTACACGTGGGGACGGGACGCACGCTAACCGTGCTGGACTGCTCCGAGCTGCTGTTCGACACCCCGTCCCGGGAGCGGCAACGTGCAGCGGGCAGGTCGGGGGCGTCCCACTCGGCTGAGCCCTACCGCTTCCTGTCCCGGCACCGCGGCTGCGCTTTGGTTTCTCCTGAGGGCTTCCTGGGCTTCGCCAGCTCCGTACGCCTGGAAGACTTGGAGAGCCGGGTGGCCGAGCCCCATGGCCCTGAGACCCCTCTGCCGGACCTGCCGTCCTTCCTGTCGTCCCCCGTGGCGTCCTCTGTGCCCTCCCGGGAAGTGCTCAGCGTGCGCAGCCTGACGGACAAAGTGCTGACGTTCCGGTACCTGAGGGCGGTGCACCCGTACAACTCGGCCTCCCAGCTGGACCGTGCCTGGGAGGTGTGCTGCTACCTGGCCTGCCTCCTGCACCAACCCATGGGTCTCCACTAACAGCACGTGGCCTGAAGGCACTACCAGAATGTAGAAGGTCTTTCTGTGACAGTTGCACGTCGGTGAAGTCGATAGTGTCGGTGCCATGCGTGTATTTCTGTGTCTGGCAGAAACGGTTTTGTTTGGTGGTAAAGCAGCTTGATGTTAAAATAGCAAACGGCTATTGCACATTTCCTCATTTTTGAACTGCTCAACTCTTTACAGAGAACGGCTTTTTTCTTGTTGCCCTCAAAATAAAGGAAACTCTTTTTTTTAACTTGGGGAATCCTGAGAATGAGTGTTTTCACACGTTTGCCCAAAGATGCTTCGTTGGCGTTGAGCTTGAAGGGAAGTGTTGACCGGCAGGAGGGAGGGCTGAGAGAAGGTGTCTCACATGAACAGACCCCTTCAGGACTGGTGGAGGACAAAACGGAGATAGACAGGGAGCCATTGAGAACATGGCAAAATGGCACGACCAGAACACCAGTTTGGCCTCCCAGGTGCTGCTGACATCCAGCCAGGTATTTGTGCCATTCTTTTATTCCAGGAAGCAGAGCATCTGTTCACCAGAGGCAATTGTGGGTCCGTTAACTGGAGGTCATTTGACTTGTTTTCCTTATTTTTTATTTATCTATCTGTCTGATGCTTTTCTGCAAAGTGACCAGCAACGTCTTACTACTTACAGTGATTTACACATTTATACAGCAGGGTGATTTTTTTAAAATTTTTTTATTTTTTTTTTGCCCTGTGGAAGTTTGGGGTCAGTACCTCGATCAAGGCCACTACAGCAGGAGGTGGGATTCAAACCTGCAGCAGGTACCTCACTGTCAATTATTTGTACTCAGGATGGAGTGAGAGCAGCAGTATTTACTGGGCGCTGTCTATTAGGCTTTGATCCCAAACACTGCCGTAGTGGCAATAAACATGTGCTGTTACTCAATAATGTTATTTATCTAAATCTCTGCTTACCTTTCCCTTTGTCCTCTTTTTTTATGGATCCACTTCTGTGGGGGGGTAGCAGATAGTATAGTGGTTAGAGCTGCTGGATTTGGACTCAAAGGTTGCAGGTTTGAATCCCCCTCTCCAGCAGTAGTACTCTTCAGCAAGGTACTTGCCCTGAATTGCTCCAGTAAAATTACTCAGTTGTATAAATAGGTAACTTATCATTGTAAGTTGCTTTGGAGGAGAGTGCCACCCAAATTAATAAATGTAAATGTGTCACTTGGAGAAAAGCATCTGCCTCTCGCATAAATATATGTGTAAGTTTTTGGCCTTCAGATTTGTGTCTCACGTTGCTAACAGCGGGTCAAAGACTGAAGGGCGTGAGTGAAAAGGTGATTCCCAGTACTGTGGCTCAGTGGGCTCTTACCATGATTGTCACCTTTCTGTTCTGTCTTGCTCAGGTGGCTGGTGCAGAAGGGTGGTGTGTCTGCTGGCCGCTGTGACTCTCACCAAGGGGCTCCTGCTCACTGTGGCTTTCTTCTGTAAGTCACTTGTCTTTACGGCGTGCTCCTCCAGGCCATACTCTACTCAGACTGCTGCCATGTGCACTAGCCTGCTGCAAAGAGAGTAGCTTTGCTTCCTCCTCCAACATTTGCAAACGCTTCTGAAGATGTTACTGCGACAGTAACCGCAAACACCTTTGTAAACGATGAGACATGTATAATTTTTGCTATTATACCTGCAGGCAAGAATATTTAGTATTGCTGTGAGCAACGTCTCGTGTTCATGGGTAATTCACAGAAAAGCCCCTGAGTTGCCCTTGCCGTTACACAAGCCTTTTTGGCCTTAGTTTATTCACTCCGGTCCGGAGTCACCAGGTCATTGCAGTAATTGTTTTCCGATCCTGCATACGTCTTGACCTGAGATGCCTCCTGGCCATGTGTGTTTTGTTCACTGCAGTCTTGAAGCTGGCCGCACGGAAGCAGGAGCACCTGGCGCATTGCCATGCCCACCTCAACGCCACGGCAGTCCTGCTCAATGCCACCCAAGGTGCGCGAGGAACTCGGTGCAGGGACCAGGGCTCAGCAGTGGGCAGATCACACATTGTTTGGCTTTAGCCTATGGAAGGGCAGAGACGATTCCCTTGCTCTCTTAAAAAAGGGACCAGTTGTTCAATATATTTAATTTAATTGTATACTTCGGGGGGGGATGCGGTGGTGCAGTGGGTTTGGCCGGGTCCTGCTCTGCTTGGGGTGCCTTGTGACAGACTGGCATCCTGCTCTGGGTGTGTCCCCTCCCCCTCCAGTCTTGCACCCTGTGTTGCCGAGTTAGGCTCCAGCTCGCTGCGACCCCGCTCGGGACAAGCGGTTTCAGAAAGTGTGTGTGTGTATACTTGAGTAATTCTTCAGTAAATCAAAACATTACATTATGGTATCGTTATGTAAATTCAGTTCTGATTATTAATTCCTTATAAGAGAGGAGGGAGAGGAGCATCAGCTAAGTCTGTGCAACCATTTTAATGACACATTGTTCCAATAAATTGTTGAGGAGCTTAACGCCATTCGACATCTTAAGTGGATGATTGAACTTAGCAGTCAGTCTCAGTAGATGGGAAAATGGACAAATGCACGGGAACATACAGCATCACTTTCATACTGAATATGTCTGAGCAGCACTTACTGGGTGCCATTGTTTTGTATTTATGTTACACTACAAATGAGCTAAATTTAGCTCTGTAACTTTTCATGAATAAAACTGGTTTTCTTATTCCCTCCTTATTTATGTGCAATCGTAAAGCTAAACCCAGATGCGCACCATATAAAATCTTTACTGCAGCCTATATAGCCTCAATCCTCATATTACCAATGGTGGAATTATGAAGTTTTGAAGATGTTGTCTGTTTATTTTTAAGAGCCCTTTCATCACTTCTCTGTTTCATTAAATTCTTCTTTGTATCAAAGTAAATCGATGGCAGCAAATTACACCTAAACAGAATAGGACTGTGGAACCACCTTAATTTAACTCACTTCCGTAGTGTTTACAGCATGTCAGCTGTTCCTGGGTGTTTGTGATCAGCAACACGGCGAGGAATGTTGCACATGTTTATGGGATGAATCGGTCAACAGTCGGCATTGAGCAGAAGTTCGTGGGACGACATTTTTATTTTTATAATTTCAAATTAGATTCAATGCGGTTTGAAGATGCAGTTGAAAAGATAACCTCACACTTGTCCTCTGACCCTCCAGAGGAGATGTGTACACACTGTCCGCCACCATGGTCCTGCTACGAGACCCGCTGCTACTACTTTTCTGCAGGACGGGAGGGGGCCCGCACCTGGAACGAAAGCGCCCAGTTCTGCATGCAGTGGGATGCCAGCCTGGCTGTCATCGATGATCTCCGAGAGATGGTGAGTGGAGCCAGGGCCAGCGAGAAGGGAAAGGGAAGACACTGAAATACACACGGCCTTGATAGGCAGAGCCCCCGTTTCCTTCAGGAGTTCATCCAGGCAGAGATGAGGACATTGGCGCTGCCACAGTTCCCGTGGGTCGGTCTGACAGACAGTGCCGAGGAGGACCGGTGGCTCTGGCAGGACGGGAGCCTCCACCGCGATCGCGCTCTGTGAGTCACGGTTTTCACCTCTGGGGACTGCTTGTCCACGAATAACAGCACACGTTAAGTGTGGTTCTTAGACCCGTCATAAAGTAACCATTAAAGGTGCAGTAGCTGTGAGTGAACGGCTCTGTCTGTTGGATGGATGTCTGTTTTTGAGGAACCAGGAAAAATAGGCAGAGAAGAGCTCAGCAGGATGCCACACTGTAGTTTGGAAACGTGTGAACTCCCAGCTGAGCACTGCTGTCTCCGGTGTCGCCTGTTGTTTTTCACACCTCTAGTAGATGAGCCTGCTGCGCTGTAGGAACATGCAGAATGAGGTGGTGCTTCTGCCCGTGTGATGGCTTTGTGTGACCGTGACGCTTGTCGCGTTGTCTTCTAGGCCCAGTGTGCAGTGGAACTCTGACCAGAGGGACTGTGTTGACGTCAGGGGAGACGGGAGTCTGTTTGCTGTCAACTGCGAGGCGGTCGGGCCCTGGGTGTGCGAGAGGCCTGCAGTCAGACGCCATCTGGCAGCCCCCAGCTCCAGCCCTGGCCCTCCAATGGCCCCCAGGTCACCCTGACTGTGTGTGTGAGACGTGGGACTCATTGCGCTGCCGTGCACAAGTTCAACTGAACTTAGACGGGAGTTGGATGGTAACACCCTGAGTGCTCAGCAGACACTCGCTTCCTTGCTCATTGTGGGGTTTTGGACAAGCAGATCATGCTGCACAGCTGAGGTGGAACAGAGCCCCTGGACTACTGCTTATTCCGTTGCTCTCGTTCAAACCCGTTCCCAGCTCTTTTTACGCACTGCTTTCCCCAGAAGCTTGTATTGCTTCTTTCTTGAATACACTGTGAAATGTGTGTGTGTTTGTGTGTCTTTCCTTGTCTTGTTTTCCGAGCTGTTTCTTGGTTCATTGCTTTATGATACTGACAAGGAAGTGGAGCTACAGGGACTCCCCCCTCAACCCAGTGGCGGAAGGTCAGTGCAGGTTGTGTCCCTGACTGGAACGCTGCCACGTCTCACGCTGCTAATGTGGTGCGGAGGAGTAAGTTCATAGTACATAGTATCTTTGCAGCCACCTTTGGTACCATTGGTTCCACCTACACTTTTATTGGCACATTTACATCTCATGCAGTAGTTCTCTAGCTGTCTACTATGTTAACAAGATCAGAGTCAGTGGATTTGCCTTCCAGATTACAGTTCCATTGATTCTGTTGCAGTTGGAGCTTCGGTTTCCCCCTGTTGAAAATCGGCGAAGGCTCCTTGTCAGCTTTGTGGAAAACTTAATACTCATCTACAGTTAAGAGTGACAAACGTGACTGTCGCAGTGTGTCAGAAAAAATACATACAACTGTGCAATATATCACTTAGAGAGAGTGGAAAGAGACAAAAAGGCTGTAAGGATATAACAGCTGCAAAACGCCAGTGTGAACTTCCTATATCCTTCCCGCACTCTGCAATATGTGACCCAGAAGGTATGAGGATTTTCAACATTTCTGAAATGTACATTTGCTTGAGTACCAGGGCTTCTAAAATAATCCTATTTTCTTAAGCTTTTTTTAAGCCTCATTCCAAGAGAACTTAGTGTTAGCTTTGTACAAGAACAAGTTACTTACATTTATTTACATTGACTCTTTTAGCAGATGCTTTTCTCCAAAGCGACGTACGTCTCGGAAAAATACAACGAATACAATAATGAAGGAATGATAATGAATACAATACTTATTACTGTTTCCAGCGAATGTTTTACTATATCAATTCAGGATAAGTACCTTACTCAAAGGTGCTACGGAAGGAGTGGGTTTTAACCACAAATCTTGACTTTGTAGGGCGGCAGCTCTAACCACTATGCCACCTGCTGCCCAGGTAACTATACAGGTATAGCTGTTTTTCTCCACGACATCCTCCAGAGTCCGTACAGGGTTTCCTCTCCGTTTGTCTTCTGTCATCTCAGTCACGCTTGTTGCACCTGGACTTTCCAATCACATGGTGGTTCCTGAGCTCGGTGAGGAGATGGTGATGAGGGTTCGCCCATCCAAGGGGGCGAACAGCGGGTAGAGCTTCTCGCGGAACGTGTCGGAGAAGGTGAAGATGTGCGACTTTTTGTCCACGTTGTAGAAGGAGATCTGGCCCTCCTCGTAGTCCACGTAGACACCCACCTTGTGAGGCACCAGGCCCACGGGCAGCGCCGTCTCCGGCTGTGTGCAGGCGTAGAACTGGCGCGTGCTGCGCCACAGCACCCAGTAGCCGCTGCCCGGAGTCATGGCGAAGCGCCCTTGCTTCTTGGAGGAGGCTGTGGTGACGCCGAGCCGCCAGTAGCCGTTGTTGGCCAGGCTCACCTCCCAGTAGTGGCGGCCGCTGGAGAAGCCCTCCCAGCCCAGGACGCAGGGCCAGGCGTCGAAGCGCTGTGTGCTGAAGGGCACCTGGGTCTCGTTCAGCGCCTCCTGCACCCGCTTCCGGTCATCTGACAGCAGCAGCCAGGGATGGTTGGTCTTGGGGTCCAGGGACACATCCGCTGCGCAAGGAAAGGGAACATAAGTCAGCCTTCTCGCACAACCCGCAATTCTCTGCAGAGGATCCTCGTTGAGAAGTTAAACATCATTACCTGCAGCGCTGCAGATCCAGCTCCACACTGAAAGACAGGGGTGATGAAAAGTGATGAAACCAAGATGGTGTCAAGAAATGATAACCTTTTTTTCCTTCATTAAATCGTCTTAAAGCAAGCAAATGTACCTGAATTAGGGATGTATCTTGGAGTTCCTGTCGGGCAGACAGCAGATGCACCATTAGAAGGTTCGAGGAACCCTTGCTGGAGCTTTACTGTAATGGTGGTTCGGCTCATGCAGACAGGTGCCCGGACTCACCTGATTTCCACGTGCGCTGCTTGGCTGTGAGCCACAGCTGGGGAATGAGCTCCTGTGAGCGAAGAGAAGGCATTTAGGTCGCGGTGCACGCGTCTCGCTCAAATGGGCGTCATTGAGCTGTGTCACTATGGAACACGGGTTTTTTCCCCACAGTAGTTAGAGTTGCTACCTTTGGCCTCAAAGGTCAGAGGTTCAAATCCCACCTCCAACTGTAGTAAAATTACCCAGCTGTACAAATGGCCTGGAGCTCAGACTCAAAAACATTCACCGCGACCTGACTGGTGATGTGTGCATGTGCCATTGTGGACATGGAAGGACTTGCGGACGAGGTGGACGGACGTGTGCCTCACCTTACTGTCCTCCTTCAGCAAGGACCAGGTGATGAACTCCAGCAAGGGAAACAGGCCCACGAGGTTCCTCTTCCTCAGGCCGAGCTGCCGGAGCCGCTGGGCCAGCTCTTCTCCCGGCACCCCGCAGTCCTGCCGAAAGACACGACCTCTCGCGTTGGACAGGCTCGCTCATGTCCGCGGAGGAGGACAGCCCAGAGCATCTGGATGCGCTGATTCTAATGTTGTGTGGATGGGTTGATCTCACCGCCCGAATCAGAGCCCAGTGGTTCCACGTCTCATACAGATCAGTGTATCTATGCGTTGTCCTTCTCGTGGGCACACGCACACATCTCGGGCCCCTCACCTCAGACACAGCCAGGATCTCCTTGGCCCACTCGGTGACCCTCTGCTGCAACAGCTCGCCGTCCTCGACAACTTTGCCCCCTGGGTCTCCGTCCTGCGCGCAGGGACTCTGTCTGGAGAGCTGAGGCACAGAAGGCCATGGTGACGTGGTGAGGACCACAGAGCATAGAGACTAAAGACTTTATCGTGTCACTTTTGTGGGTTCACGTCCCCAGAATGGGGTCCTGTGCTGCCTGCGCCCCTGAACAATGTCCTCAGAAAGCAGACACGGGGCCAAATGTCACACTGCCTGTTTGCTAAAGGTCCTGCTCAGCAAAGTAGCAAAGTGTTGGAAAGTGACCCTTTTGCTGCTCCTGCAGTCCCAGCATGCCTCACCATGTCCACGTTGCTGAGCTCCTTAGCCCAGTGAAGGATGAGTTTACGACTCTCCTCGAGACTGCGCTCGGCGTGAGGGTCTGCGCTGTGCTGCCCGCTGGTGCCGGGCCAAGCCGCTCCGTCGCCGGTGCCCTACGACGACAGAGCACAGGTGCGGCTCGGGTCACGACGCAGACCCCTTCCTTGGCCCTCGGTCTCCCCGGGTGACCCCATCTCCCCAAGCAAAGAGCCTCTCCGAAGCCTTGTGGCCCGGTGATCTCCCAGCGCTCTGACCCTCGACCCTCCCTTCCCGCAAGGAATCGGGCCTCACGGACGTAACGGCGAGCTGTAAACTGTGATAAGAACTTCATTACTGCCGCTTATGAGGTTATGAACTGTTTTCCTGCATCAGCGAGCGATGGCTGTGCTGCGGTGTCCCTTGACAGCGCTTATCAAAGTCCCCGAGACCAAAGGCTATTAAATCCTTATCTCGTCTTTGCACGCAAACCGAGACTGCGTGAGGCTCGCGACTCAGGTGTCCTTACACTCAGGATGTACGAAAAACAAGGTAATTAGGGTTCGCTGACTGCGCTAATCTCGTTAGGGGGGCACTTTTCGGAAAAACTGCATATTGACCTGGATAAAAGCTGGAACTGGGGACGCTGGTTCTTCGGGGAACAACCGCAAGTTTACAGTCTGAGCGCTTGAATTGGTGGAGGATTCTGGGTAAGCGTCACTGAACTGTCCTCAGTCACTAGTCAGCTTCCTGACGTCCATGCAGCCAGAGGTGGGAATTCAGCGGCACAGATTTCTCTACATTACTCTCCTAATGGAAATATTAACAGGAAATTTACAGAGTTTTTACACCATAGCATCAAAGTGCACGACCCGTAACGGGAAACTGTAAGTGGACGCAATGGCCCTGCACCGAGACGTTCAATCGTTCGTTTTTGGTGCACAACCTGCACGGGCTTGGACTGAATCGGGCCTCTTGTCACCGGCACCAGGACCTGAAGCGGACTGTCGTGTGGCTCCGAATGCCTTTAGTTTTATTGCATTTACTGTTAGAGGACCATAAAAGGGCAATAACGTTGTGTCGTCCCGCACGCCGTTTCCCTCCGCTCGTTTTGCTGCTGGGGCCCGAAGCACTACGGGCCACCTGGGACGAACGGACGGACGGACAGAGGGACAGAGCACTTCCGCAGACCCACCTGGCAGAGCTGCTCCACCTGCTCCTTCCACTGCTTGATGAAGTCAACACACTCCTGCAGGCTGCGCAGCTCCCTCAGGCCCTGCTGCCGCGAGCGCTGCCGACGGGAGACACGGGAAGCAGAGAGGGAGGTACGAGGACGGAGAGAACCGGTTACTGACGGGTCGGCGAGTAAGGCACTGCACAGTCAGGACGGGACCCCCCTCCCCCGCACCGAGCCCCCGGTCCTCTCGCCACACCCAGAGATGTGGCTAAGGGGTGTCCGAAAGCAGCCAGCAGCCAGGGGTGACGAGTCGAGGGGCTCACCTGCAGACGCGAGGAGGCAGCGCCGGTGCTCCAGCGCACAGGGTTGCTGGGGGCCGAACTGTGGACCTGAACCTGCTCCTCGGGCAACGTCCAGCGCACGGCTCCGATCGAGTGGCTCTGGGTGGACACGTCCAGCCGCACGCGCTGCTGGGGCATCTCTGGGGTCCGAGGGAAACGACACGTTGGCTCAGTCGCTCGCAGCCTCCTCTCACTACCACGGTAAAGCCGTGCTGTTGCGCTCAGCGCCACGATGCACCGCTCCTCACAACCTGCTTAGCATTCGGACTCGACGCCATCAGCACGCAGAACGAGGACGGTCTTGGTCGCAAACGGGGGACTTACTGAGGGTCCTGTCCTTCAAGATGCTCTTCATTTCGAACTCGGCCATGCGTGCTGCGGCGAGTGACCTGCGCCGTTCAAACAACCACAGGTACGGTGCTGTTCAGTTCAATTCAATTCATTTTTATAGAGCGCTCTTCTCACGCAGTGACACGGAGCGCTTTAACACAGGCATAAGGCAAGAAAATCAAAGAAGACAGTCGACTAATGGCTACCGTAACAAAGTACTTTTTATAGAGCTATAAGTATGCTTACTTATACTGTTCTACTGCCCTTTGCCACCTCGGTATGAATTCTCACAAAAGTGCGTCACCGAAAAGCGGTGAAAGCTGAAACGGCGCAATCGAAGCGAAAAAGCCAAACTAGCAGCGGCAAAATCCTCCGACCAGCTCGACGGTGTCTCTCCACCTAGTCGCTTCCCTTCACCGTGATCAGGAGGCGTTGCCCTCTGCTCAGGTTACCCTCTTAGTTTTGGCTACATAGCTGTTCCACACATGTGATCGTCTCTTTGCGAGTTCTGCCTGGTAAATATTAAAAAAACTCCGTCCACCTGCAGTTCGATGAACACACAGTCTATACTAGGAGGTCTGTACAAGGACTATGCAACGTATCTCGTACTCTGTATTACGCTTGCGTTGCGTAACGATGTACGCGTAATCGTGCTCCTCGTTTGTCCAGATTTTATTAAATTTTTAACTCCAGCTCTTCCCTCAGCATTTCCAGACTAGTCCCTTAACTGCTTTGTGGACACAAATCTATTGGCCCATCTTCTTAACAACATTCATAATTAACAGGTGAACTCACCTGCTCAACAGCCCCTTTGTCGTTCTGCTAAAGTAACGCGATGAATGAAAGACGTTTCCCCACCGTTTCTAGCGGTCGCAAACTGGAAAAGAGGCATTTAGGCAAAAGGCTGCATTGATCAGGAAAAAAGGCGGGTGTGTTCAGGTACCTGAGCGAAGGAGGCCTGGCCAGGTGTGCAGGTGTTCAGCTGAGCGGCTGTGGCCGAGCGACTGCTCCGCCTGCCCTGCGCAGCGTCTTTTACCGACGGGCCGTTGCCCTTCGGACTCTGCCTCTCGCACTTTTACTTGCGTTTTGGCCTGGTGAATGACGCCAATTTCATACCGCCCTGGCATGACTTCCTCCAATCTTACCTAGGTGATGGCCTGCGATAAGATGACGTGTAACGGTTTACACTGGTGCCGCTTCCCTCCCTCCTTTCTCAGCAAACGGAGCCTCTGGACCAGGTCCCCGCGACGCACTTTTACCGACACGTGACCCGAGACGCACACGACGGGACGTCGTTCACCTTTACTCTCATGTCTTCGTCCTTCAGTGGTTCGCTTCCCGACGACCTGTCCGTCAGACGCCGAACCAAAGGAGCAGCTCGGCGAACAACCTTTCGCTTACTACAGTATTACGGTAACAAATGAGGGTGGGAATCGACTTTCCCGTAATATATTTCCTCTCGCAGTTTAGTGCGTGTAATCACCTAAATTCTAATGCAATTAACATTCTCCCAACTCACGAAGTGTAATTAAACACAAAAAGACAAAGAATGAGTGGCCGAAAACAGAACCGTAAAGTAACAATAAATGGGTAATAAAGACATCCTCTGAAAACTCTATGCAAATTTATTACCAGGAGCACAAATGACAGTACTTTCATTTTTAGAAGATTTATAACAAAGGACACACTCTTAAAATTTCTGAGCGCAAAGCAAGGGCTCCGTACGATTAGAGTCAAAAATTCCCTCCTTGGAAATTCGGCATGTCTGACATTTGCCGCAGTTTGTATTTTTCCACTCTTGTTTCGATATTCCCAGTTGGCAAGGTGACAGGGTGACGCCAACAGGTTTCCGGGAAGGTGCGTAAAATTTCTAGCAAGGAGTCCAGTGTTGATGGGTGTGTTCATCACCAGGTGGCACTTTGCGAGGCATGCACACACACAACAGATTCACAGCTCTGGTTTCCCCGTGCACCCGCTGGCTCGCAGCCCTGCTCACAGTTGCGCCTGCTGGGTTACAGCCCCGGCCAGCTGGTTACGGTCTCGCTCACCAGGTCACAGCATCGCCTGCTTTTCCATTTTCAATCACATTTGGGCTGAAGGAGGACTGATTGCTGCCAGGTGACCATATTTACAGCCAGCGCATATCTCTTAAAACAAGGAGCTCTGTGAAGATTAACAGAACTAGTGATCCTCCTCCCTCAATTATGAGCTCAGTAACTTGCAGAGAGCAGCATTATATCATCCAAACTTCCCGATCAAACCTGGCAGCTGATATGGCCCGCTCAGCTCTCACTTCCTTATTCCACATCAGAGTCTCAGGGGAATGTGCTTGATGTAATGATTTGGGAAGGAAATCTCAGGAGCTGCTATTCCATGTCAAAATCAGGTGCTCGGGAATTTTGGAACAGTTCTGGTCATGGGGACCTTCTGTTCATCCTGCATTTTATTTGACCAGACTCCTCGAGTGGAACCCAGGGGTCTTCTGCCTCATAGCCTAGCTCCCAAAGACTGAAGGGCATCTTCAGCTCTGTCAGAACAAAACTATTTGTTTTCATGGGCGAGAAAGTCTGAACGCTGAATAAATGCCGTAAATGCTGTGCAAGCTCAGAATCCACTCGTTGGACAGTGAAGCCAGATTCGACTTTAATGCTGTAGTCCCTCGCTCTAGGAAGCCAATGACCCTAATGCAAAGTTTTTAGAAGGAGAACTTGAGGTTCTGCACCACTTTTCATTTCACCAGCAGGGAACCCTATCCACCCATCATCAACAACCTCTCCTCCGAGTTAGGACTGCAGTGGTTCGGAGCCTATCCCGGAAGCATTGGGATTGAGGAGGGGCTCTCCCTGGGTGGGACGTCAGTCCATTGCAAGGCAATCATTCTCTCACACACACACACCTACACCTACAACAGTCTCCAATTCATCCGAAATCCACGTGAACATGAGAACAGCCCAGGTGCACCAAGACACCAGTGGTACCTGCTGAGCCACAATACATGGCAATGTCAGTGTGGTTAAAAACAGGTGAAAACTGTGAGTTGTCATTCAGGTGAAATGTATCGGATGAGTCATGCGAAGAGCCAGAAGTGGAATACGTGACTCCAGAGCAGGAAGGTGTTTACACGTGAATGTCAGGAATGAACTGCTTATTATGGGTGTTTCCCGTTATCACGGTGTGCCATTGCCTTCATGCAAAAATGAGCTGCTGAGACAAATGAAGAGAGAGATAACACTGAATTAGACTTATCTTTATTTGGTGTGCTTCGGGTTGCTGTGCTGCAAAGTGTTTGCGTGAACTCCGAAATGTTCATTGACAATTAAAAAAAGCAACTGGCCGAGCTGGTATCGGATAAAGAGTCGACAGTAGGGGACCCTCTGTCAGGTCTCAATCTAACTTTAGAACAGCAGGCGTTGACGTGGGAACATAATTACATTCATTTTTCTTTCATTTGATCTTTAGAGCTTTTGGACTAACTCTTGACTGTTAACGTTGGTGCTCTTTGTACCTTTTAAAGCTCTGCATTTTCAAATTATTGGCATTAAACTGTTAATGGGTCAAATTACGTCTCGGGCTCTTCCCTGACATTCCGCCGAGTTTTAACTTATTGTATGGAAATTGCTTTTCCGGGTGCAACCTTTGGAAAGCAAAGCACTGTGCTTTACTGCAGGAGCATAAAAGAGCCATGACCCAGAGGAGGAGCAGGAGGCCAGGGAGTTAGTTCCAGTCCTGAAAGAACTGCTTGAAGATGACCCGTTCTCGGCCTTGTGGGATGATCTCCACCTGGAGCCGGAAGGAGAGCGTTAGTGACTCGTCCCGAACACGTGTGTCCATGGGCAACAAAGGCGGTAGTGAAGGTTTGCTGTGCTGAGGGAACCCATCCAGCCGCGCACACGGATTCTGTTCCCCGTGAGGAACAAACGAACAGCTGCCACAGTTTGCTAACTGTGTTCTGTACAGACTGCACAAATCCTGGAGATGCCAAATTCGCGCAAATTACCCAATTGTCTAGTTGCACTGTTGTGATGCGGAAGGTCAGTGTCCTCCATTTGTCGTTTGGTTGTACTCACTTGGTGTGTTTGTGCAACAGGTAAAACTGCAGCTCTGTCTTTGTTTGGTCCACTTATGAAAGTCAAAGAATAGAGACAATATACTGTTCAAGAGAATTACTGAGAGCCAGTACTACAGCAGAGGGGATGTGTTCATGGTGCTGTTGTTCACCTGCGTCTTCATGCGGGGGTAATTCATCTTCTCGATGAAGCCATCGGCCATCTTGAGAGCCTCCCTCTTCTCCTCGGCATTGGCGCCACTGCCTGTCATTCAAATGAAGGAGTTAGCGATCCCACCCAGCAGTTCTCAGGCCACTTCCCCACGCGGCTCGACCTCACCTTTCCACACAAAGATCTTGCCGTTGGCCCCATTGTCCAGTATGAAGCAGTCGTCGCGCAGCAGGAGGTCCCTTGGAAATGGGCTTTTATCAGACACCTTGGTCAGCTTCATCAAACCCGTGGCATCAGACACCTGTCCAGGTAAGGATGGCAAAAAGGAGATTCCACATCCAGAGTGCACAGAAAAAGTGTGAACATTGTGTTTGCACTGAGTGAGAACAGTGCATGGCTCCACCAACCTTGTACAGGGAGGCAGAGTTCGAGGCATCAGCTCTGCTATCCTCTTCTGGAGTGCTGTCTTTCAGGTCGGGGACTGGACCCAAAACCTCTCAGTCACAAAGGTGGACGAGAAACGCACTACATCAAGTCACAGCAGAAATTGTTTCGTTCACCAGCTGACTGAATGCTAATAAAATATTACCTGGAAAACAATGTTGCTGTTGATCTGAAGACGTGCACTTTAAAGGATACACTTGTATTGGTTGTAACCTGGACATTTCTGGTACACATCTGCTGGTTAATGATGCTTACGTGGTTTGTATTCCTTAATGTCATTAAAAACGTTTAACAGTATCTTCTAAACAGAAGTGCACATATTAATGGTGCACCGGCACACCACAATGAGCAGTGTCTAATGTCTGAGTAGCACATTTCTCAGAACCATTTATACCTTTAAATGTGCTACGCCACAATTTTTGAAACGTAGAATATCATTTTAATTAAGCCTGCGGCGTATATGATCATGTCCAGGTGTGGACAGCACTACCTCCAGCATTTCTGTTGTCTCCTCCCCTTCGCTGACGTTAGTGATCTGGGCCTTGCCATGTCTCTCTGTGTCACGGATCAGAGTGGCGATCTCGCGCACCTTCTGCTTCTCGAAGATGTTTGCTTGGGATCCAACCCAGGACACAATCGTCTGCACCGCAGCCACAGGTGCAGGGTTACATATGGAGCATACACACACACACACTGTTATCAAGGAATCAGCGTTCTCCGGTGTCACCTCGCCCAGGTCCAGGATGAAGCAATCTCCTTTGTTGAAGCTCTCCCAACTGAGCTCGACCTCCTTAGCCCTGATGTTGCGCTTGCCCTTGATCTGGTAGAGCCTGTGAACTGGGCCGCAGCCAGACTGGCTCTTCCGGAAACCCGACTCGACACCACCCTCCTGCAAGAGAGAATGCCAGGTAAATGGTGCAGTGAAGTGGAAGAGGCCTCCATGCGAGGGCATTCAAACAACAACAGACAAGTGGCTTCTAGCAGGGAATTGCATTACTGATGGATGAGGATCTCCAAAATTAATGTGTTGGTACTTAGCTTGATTATGATGGCACTTTGCTCACAGTGCAGGAGCATCACAACACAACATGCTGGAGGATGTTCACCGCAGTTAGTGAATTCTGGGAACTGAACATCAAGGTTTTATCTGAATGATATGAAAATGACCACATTGCCTGGGATGCAAAGGAAACCTTGAATTTTGAAGAGTAGGTGGAGCAAAAGGTGGGGGGGCATGAAGTCAATGTGCTTCTGAGGTTCAAGGAAAAAAGCGTTCCTTTACCAGAGTACAGCCACAACCCCCTTCCCCTAGGGATCTGTCCTGCTGCTCACCTTGTAAGTGACTCCTCTGGGGAAAAGGCTCATGAACTCGGAGGACTCGTAACCCTGCACCTGGCGGTGCTGGATGGGGTCTCCTCCCAGGAAGTTGTCCAGCTGCGTGGCCAACATGGCGCAGGCCACCTGCTCATCACGAGACGACTTCTCACCTGTGGCAAAGAAAAGGGCGGGGCAGGATCGGCCACCCAGGTGAGACCGCAGGGCTCCAGGAACTTTCCTCATAGTAACAGTCAACTTGGTGTGAGCAAAACACTAGACGCACTATGGAAATAGCCGCTGCACTTGAGTAGTGGCACAAAACTTATGACACATTGATCGGCATATGGGACTTGGCCTTCCTCTCTACTTGAGAGAGGCTTCCCTCCTCCTCTCGCCTCTCCGTTCCTTCACCTCGCTTTCTGGAATACACCCCTAACAGTGCCTTCCCCCTCAGAAGTCCTCAAACCCTCCCTCACCCGTAACTGACTTACCGATCCACATGTGCAGGTCTGCACCCTCTTCGCCGCGATTATGCAGCACCAGGTATGAGTCCCCATTGAAGAATGCACCGAGCTCCGAGGGCTCCAGCGGCACGGCCTTCATCTTCTCTACCCGCCAGCACCTCAGCCCCGGCTCTCGTGCCTCTGGGCCAAACTGCCCCGGGGCAGCCTGGAAAGGAAGCATTCTGCAGGGGCAGACAGAGAGGAGGAGTCAGACAAGGAGGGGGAGGAGCTAGTTGATGTGGGAGGAGTCAGGAGTGGAGAATGGACACCCATAGGAGGAGGACATCAGGGCTTCAAGGAGGATGATGTCACTGTTACGTAACAGGAGTCCCTTTACCACATTTAGCCTACGTCCAAGCCGTAGCAATTGCCCCATTGCGGCATGTTTCACACAGGTTCTATCTTCAGCTCGGCACTCGCACTTTTTGTAGAGTTAATACACTAGCGTGCAACTGCAGACATTGGTGCTCAGTATTGGAAAGCAGAGAGATGTAGCTGGGTTTTGTTCGGTGGACATGAGGCTTAATATGTTAACATCAGTGTGGCGACAGCAGTTTTGAAAGCATTTGAAATTATTTTTAAAAACCTGCTTTACCTATTGGGCTGATGGTGGAGACGTCCCTCAGTGTCAGATACGATGACCTACTCCTAGCAGGAGCACGGCAGGATGTCATATGGAATAACTTCAGACTTTCACTGCTCTGTCACAACCATTCGCACATCACATCAGACCGAGGCGGTGAGAGAGGCGTCTTAGCAGAGATACCCAGCAATTCATGTGGCCTGAGGATTTCTGTCCTTACAAAAGCGTTTATTTCCTACTTATCATGGGTGTATTTCTACCATGGTACTTGAAAAGGTGTAAGTACTGCTCAGTGTGACATGGTGTACTGCAAAAATGCAGAAAAATCCATATTTACACGTAACATTTATGACATCGGTAAATGAAATGGGTCCTTTTAACACCGACCAGACAAATATGAGGACAAGAAAATACATTCAAACATAAATGCATATTACAAACAAAAACTGTCTACAAATTGCGAACAGGCATGAAACCAAAAGAACACAAAAGAGTCACGAATAATCAGTCAACTGCGTCTCCTCTACAAGTTAGCAAACCGTCTTGTGTCAAGCGGGATGTGCCCAGAGGTACAAAGAGGCTGTTTGAGCAGCGTGCGAATGAACGCTCTGGAGTTCAACTGTGGAACTCAGGTCATCGCCATAGAGGAAAAGTGGAAACGTGAACCTGCCACCCACACTGCCATGAAAATCTGCAGAATGTCATTGCAGGGGAACCAGACCTGCAGCATCGGTGCGTGTCGCTGCTTACCGTATTCATCCAACCCCAAGGAAACACACACACAAATCTCTGCACACACCCACACCCACACCCACACAGAAGTGATAACGGATCATGCCGAAAAGTAACGGTGGGACATTTACATTACCTTTACATGTATTCATTTATCAGACACTTTTCCCCAGAGCGACGAACATCTCATAGAAAATACAAAGTGTTCATTACTGTAGCGGGAAGAGACACTTAGATACAGTACAGACGTGTGATTCTTAAGTACAGTTAGTTTCTTCCCACCATATGAACCAACGGTCATCACACAAGTAGGGACAGGCCAAGTCATGCACCGGAATGCTCACAAACGCGCTCACGCAGCGAGCGGACAGGCCCGAGGTGCGTCCGAGGCCGCGGGCCGAGGCGCGCAACGCAGGAGCTACGCTGAAGAGCAAGTAAGGTTGAAAACGTTTCGGTACACTTAACTGCATTGCTCCCTGGGCCAGCTCCGGCGCGGGATCCAACTGCGGCTCCATCTTGGTCGGCCGTGCGTGAATGAGTCTGCGTGTGCGTCTCTGTGTATGCGTGTGTGTACTTGCGCACCCAGGTGAGCGAGTGCACCACTGTCCACCCTCGCTTGGCCCTGTTAGTTTATATGCAGGAGGTAACCAGAGCCAGGGCAATAATCCGAGCGCCCATCAAGAGGACGCCCCGTGGGGGGGCCGGGAGTCAGGTTCCTCCCCGTGGCTAAAGACCACAGGGATAAATAGTACACCTGCCCCACCCCCCTCGGCGGCTCCAGGGGAAACAAAGGGAGGCAAAGCGGCAGAATCGAACGAATCGAAGGCAGGGGAGCAGTCGCCTGTGGGCAGCGTTGACGGATGACCAGTGAGCATCACGTTGTCATCTCCGCTCTTCCAGGAAGAGGCAGATGAGCAGGGGTGCGAGTGGAAGGCTGCATGTTACAGCCGACTCTGAGTGTCCAGTCACACCCATATCAGAGGAAAGGAATGTGTGATCATCTCAGCTATCAACTCCACGAACCAGTTCCTAAACTAACAACGAAACACGCTGCTGCAAACTATGAAAAGATGGGAAGATGCCTTCAAGAAGTTAATTTCTTACCTTGATGTCCCGAGGAGGTCGTGTGCAGATCAGTGCTGAACAAGGAAACGGGTGGCACAAAGAGCCATGTTTTGCAGACTTCCTGCCTCAGGTCTCGGAGCTGCAGGAAACCCACCCCTTGGCTGCAACACGACCTGCATGAGAGGGAGGAACAGAAAAAAGGCACTTGGACCATTTTTGGATCTGTGGCCTCTGGTCTTCCCGTCATAGAGAGACTAGTCTGTTGGAGCTTTTAGAGAGGCCTTAATGCGTCTTAAAAAGATCACTTGAACTAACTCTTGACACATACCTTGACAAGGAGATGGCTGAGACCATTTTACTTCATCACCCCTCTACGAGGTTCTACTCTGAGTTTGTGAGCAAAGCTGTAATACACATGTATTTACTACAGAAAGCAGGTCAGTGGGAGAAGGAGGACAGAGATGGCCTCAAAGGAGGGAGGGAGGGAGGAAGGAAGGAAGGAAGGGAGGGAGGAAGGAGGGAAGGAAGGGAGGGAGGAAGGAAGGAAGGAAAGGAGGGAGGAAGGAAGGAAAGGAGGGAGGAAAAAAGGAAGGAAGGAAGGAAGGAGGGAAGGAAGGAGGGAGGAAGGAAGGAAGGAGGGAGGAAAGAAGGAAGGAAGGAAGGGGGAGGGAGGGAGGAAGGAGGGAAGGAAGGGAGGGAGGAAGGAAGGAAAGGAGGGAGGAAAGAAGGAAGGAAGGAAGGAAGGAAGGAAGGAAGGAAGGAAGGAGGGAAGGAAGGGAGGGAGGAAGGAAGGAAGGAAGGAAGGAAGGGAGGGAGGAAGGAAGGAAAGGAGGGAGGAAAGAAGGAAGGAAGGAAGGAAGGAAGGAAGGAAGGAAGGAGGGAAGGAAGGGAGGGAGGAAGGAAGGAAGGAAGGAAGGGAGGGAGGAAGGAAGGAAAGGAGGGAGGAAAGAAGGAAGGAAGGAAGGGGGAGGGAGGAAGGAGGGAAGGAAGGAAGGGGGAGGGAGGAATGAAGGAGGGAAGGGAGGGAGGGAGGAAGGAAGGTAATCTGGAGAAGGAACACAGCTGCATGGCAGTGGACGTATACTGAGGAGGTGTGGATCCCTCAGGAGGAAGCTGGATTGACCAGTGCAGAATGTTGCTCTATTGCTCTGCTTACTTCACAAGTCTGACTCCTGCTGCCAAACCGCCCATCCAGAAGGACGTTCCATACCGACCTACGTTAAGTCACACTAACCCTCTTTTCCAAACAATTATTGCACGAAAAAACTCACTTTTTTGCACTACCACTTTAAAATCTCAGTTTACATTTCTATGTATTTATCGACCACACCACCGCGCTTTATTCCATTTTATTCCCCAACTGTACTTGAGCTGAGCAGCTAGCAGGGAACCCTGGACAAGTGGCGGAAACTCTTGCACTTCATGACTAACATGATCAACAGGGTAGTATTGTACTGTAAAAGTGATCCTTGACACTGTATGAACTGTAATTAAATATCGCCTCACGGAAGAGCTGCTGGGGGTGCGGTGGTGTGGCAGGTCTGGGGTTCGAGTCTCGCTTGGGGTGCCTTGCGACAGACTGGCATCCTGTCCTGGGTGTGTCCTCTCCCCCTCCAGCCTTGCGCCCTGTGTTGCTGGGTTAGGCTCCAGCTCGCTGCGACCCCACTTGGGGCAAGCGTCCCCTGATATTGGGTTGAGGATGACCGGTGGTGTCGTGGTTGGAGCAGCTACCTCTGACTCTAAAGGTTGCCAGTTCAATCTCTGCCTCTGGCTGTAGTGCCCTTGAACAAGGTGCTTGCCCTGCAATTGCTCCAGTAACCAGTTGTGGCCCTGCGATGGACTGGTGCCCTGTCCAGGGTGCGTCCCCCCCACACCCCTTCAGCCTTGTGCCCAATGTCTTAGGGATAGGCTCTGGCCCACTGTGACCCTGCTTGGGACAAGAGGGATTGAAGCTGGCTGGTTGGTTGAAAGAGCTGCTATGAGTCACAAGCACTCAACTTTGGAATCCTGCATCTGCAGACTCTGCCTATATTGACTTGCGTGTGTGTGTCATCACCGACACGTGTGAGATGTGCACAGACACCCAATTAGTAAGGGCTTTTATTGATCTGCTGAAATTCCAATGCAGAGAGGAACTCCCTTGTTTCCATAGCGATACATTGTTCTCTCCAAACAAGAGAGACTCACCACATCCAGGACTCCATGCTGAAGAAGTGGTCGTGAGGGACGCCACACCCACTGGAAACTTCCAGACAGACAGACATACCCGTGACACCTAGTCTGCCGGGGTGCTGTACTCCAGAGCGAAGGCCACGTACGCGAACACACCCGCAGAGCACGAGGAGGAAACGTCCAAGAGACGAATCCATTGCTAGCAGAAGTCCGAGCGTTTCTGAACCTGTCTGGAAACCAGAGGCACTTGAGCTCTTCTCCATTATATTGCTGCCCGTCTCCCCTCCACCACGTGTGAAGTGATACCTGAGCCGGGAAGGACATCCAGCAACATGAACACACCACCACAAAGACCAAATGATGTATGGTGAAAACAGGATGTTTTACCAACTGTGGAACAATTTAGTAAGAAACAGGAGCAAATGTGGATGGTTTGAAAACACACTCAATGCAAGTTATCCAAAGTGCAGTGTAAAAGCTGGAGTGGAAAACTATCCAGAGTCGCCCTTGACTCGATGGCACCGAATGATGTAGAGTAGTGGTTAATGTCGCCGCCTATCAGCTCTCAAGGGTTTCGGTTCAAATGCCCCCTCCTGCTGTAGTACCTTTGTGTAAGAGGTTCAATGTAATTAAAACCAAGTGCCTTTAGAGAAAAGCATCTGCTAAATGAATGCCAGTATCTCAGCTCTCTAGAGCTGTGCATTCATGTACCATGTTTACTTATTTCTGAGGTTCTACAAGTTCATCTCCCCGGTGACTAACTACTGAAAGAAACTCCTGCCTTTCACCAATGCAGTTGCTTCAATGCAGTTCAGAGCAGTGAGAGCGCCACCTGGTGTCTGGGTCGAGCCACTTCGTAAATGCTGCGTGTACCATGCAGAACACAAGAGACTGACAAAGTAGGTTTTGTAAAACTTTTTAATCTCAATTCAAAAAAGATACAGCAAATGAAATATTGGATCAGTTTCTATACAGTGGCAAATTTCAATCAATTTTCCCCACTTCCCCAGAGACCCTGTCCAGCCCTGACAAACTTGGAGGAAAACCCTGTCTCACCACCAACTCACATTATACGAGTCACTGGGACGGACACACACACACACACACACACACACACACACACACACACACACACACACACACACACACACACACACACACACGGGTGCTGGGAGTCTGACCCCAGATCTGAAGTAAGATTCATTCACCTGCGGGCAGCAAATGTCACACCAGCAGCATCCAAGTCCACCTGAGGCCACAGATCCATTTCAGTGTTCCCAGGAGACAATGGGTCAGTGCTGGTATGCCAGGAGGGCTATTAAAAACTGCCCCATACAAAAACTTTGCCCTCAGTCAGGTGCACGAAAACCAAAGGAAACACGTGAACAGGGTCAGCTGTACACAAAAACGAGCTCGATTTAGGATTTTTCACCTGGTTCCAGCCAGAACCGAAAACCTCAAGATCGATTCCCAGCTTCAGTCGCCTCCGGACACATCCCATTAACACATGCACACAGACACCGCAGGAGATCAAAACACTGGTTTGGGAAAGTACAGCTGCTTCTGGACAAGAAGACAGAGGTGGAGAGTCAGCGTTGATGAGCTTAAGACCACTGCAGCCATCTGGCTGCTGGTCAAACACCCTGCGCCGTGCTGCACTTGAGGAGTGTCTCTCACACACCGACAGCAAGGGGACAGTTCAAAATTGCACTCAAATTTCCACATAGCTTTTCATACAAAAGAATCACCCAGTCAACTCGTAGGGTCTCTCCTGCCAACGAAAACAAAACCCAAAACTGATGGGGGTGACAACTAAAAAAAAAAACTTCAAGATTGGCAAAATATCTTCAGTTATTCTGAATACGTTTGCAAAGACAATGAAGTGATTTCAAAGAGAACCTATTTATACAAACATTAGTTCAGGATGGAAGAAAGTACTGGTTGAGGCGGTGGGATGTGGATTAACTGGTCAGCAGATGTCACACATGCAAACAGTGACTAAGCACCAAGACAACGCCCCTCCGACAGCCCCCTTGAGTTCAACACAAAAACAAGAATGAACCTTGAAGTTTCCTGCTCCCTCCCCTAGGTCACGGCTGGCCAAGCGACAGGTGGGGGAAGCCAACAAGCCTGAACCTCACAGCACTCGAGCTCGAGGCAGAAACCAGAGCCACAAGTCACCGAAGAGACTGTCCTCCAGCATCCGCGGTGAAACGGTGTCGCGTAGCCACGCATCTTGAGCCCTGCGATGTTCCCGTCACCCAGCGCTCGATTGCACATTGGCCTCGGGGACTCAGAAGCGCTTTAGTGTTCGGCGCAGCAAAGCCCAGGCAACCAGGCGGGCGTCATCGTCTCAGTGCAGTTTCAGTTGCTACGAAGTTTTCAAAATCCCTCCATATGCACACAACAGATTCAAGGTTCTGCAAACCAACCTTCAACCTGCCTCAGAACCCGACATCGGATCTCTCAGGTTCACATCCATTTTTAATGGCCTGTCAGCCAAATCAACCTTCTCTATATAATTATATTTACAGAAAACAGATGAGAAATAAGTCCAATAAAATGTAACGAGATCAGCACAACTCACTCTACTGCTCTAAAGTGATTTTCACAAGAACTCTAAAGCTTCACCATTTGGAGTTTAAAAATAAAGAAATATTTTGTTGCTTTAAGGCATCAGGCAATACTGGAGCACTCCTGTATTGTCACTGCCAACGCTGGATTCAGAGGGGAACCCACAGAAGGTTCATCTGCTCCCGGTGAGATCCTGTCCTCTTCTCGTAAGAGGTGTGTGGGTAAGTGGGTGTGTGTGAGAGAATCCAAAAGGTGCCTTTCTGCAGCTCAGTCCTTCAAATACAAGAGTAGTGACTATGGAGACCCCCACAGGGAGCAGAGGGTGGTCCTTAAGTTCATGTGTGGAAACCTGGGCTCCTGCGCCACCCCCCAGTGCCCCACCAGCAGCAAGGGGGGAGTCCTTCAATGAAGAGGACTGACGGGCAGGGACATCTTCGGTCTTTTCCCGAGAGGCACTCAGTTGTCATCGTCGCTGTCGTCAGGGCTGATGGCTGGGCTTGTGAGGCTGTAGGTGGGCGATGTGGGGCTGTAGCCTGGAGAGGTGGGGCTGTACGTGGAGCCTTTGGGACTAGTGGGCGAGTAGGTGGGTGATGTGGGAGAGTACTTTGGGCTGGTGGGCGAGTACGTTGGAGAGGTGGGCGAGTACTTGGGGCTCGTGGGGGTGTAGGTCGGAGAGGTGGGCGAGTAGGTGGGAGATGTAGGGCTGTACTTGGGTGTCGTTGGCGAGTAGGTCGGAGAGGTAGGGCTGTACTTGGGTGACGTCGGCGAGTACTTGGGGGAGGTCGGCGAGTACTTGGGGGAGGTCGGCGTGTACTCGGGGGAGCTGGGGCTGTAGGATGGGGATGTGGGGGTATACTTGGGGGATGTGGGCGAATAGGAGGGTGAGCTGGGGCTGTAGGACGGCGAACTGGGCGTGTACGTCGGCGACTGGGGCGTATAGCGAGGGCTTGATGGCGAGTAGGAGGGAGATGTCGGAGAGTATGAGGGCGACGTGGGGGAGTAGTTGGGGCTGGTGGGAGTGTAGTTGGGTGACGTCGGGGAATAAGAGGGTGATGTAGGAGAGTAGGAAGGGGAGGTGGGGGAGTAGCTTGGTGAGGTCGGGGTATAGTTGGGCGATGTGGGGCTGTAGCTCGGAGAAGTGGGCGAGTACGATGGAGACGTCGGAGAGTAGCTGGGGGACGTAGGGGAATAGGAGGGCGAGGTGGGCGAGTACGAGGGCGAAGTGGGCGAGTAGGATGGAGATGTTGGCGAGTAAGAAGGAGAAGTGGGGCTGTAACTCGGCGACGTGGGACTGTAGCTTGGCGATGTGGGCGAGTACGAGGGAGATGTCGGCGAGTACGAGGGTGACGTCGGCGAGTACGAGGGTGAGGTGGGGGAATACGACGGGGAAGTGGGCGAGTACGAGGGCGATGTGGGTGAGTACGAGGGCGATGTGGGTGAGTACGAGGGTGAGGTGGGGCTGTAGTTGGGACTGGTGGGTGAGTATGATGGGGAAGTGGGCGAGTAGGATGGTGATGTGGGAGAATAGCCAGGACTCTGCGGGGTGTAGCCCCCAGGAGAGCGTGGCTCATATGCTGGAGAGGTCGGGGAGTAGTTGGGAGACATAGCGCCACCTGGAACGATGAACACCATGCTTTAGAAATAAAGCTGAAGTTCAAAGCTGGCAACAGCATCACAGGTAGCGTGGACGAATGCCTCGCTCTGCTGTGAGAAGGGGGCCCCCCACGAGAGGACTTACCGGGGGATGGAATGTAAGGGCTGGCAGGGCCTGGAGAGCCAGGTGAGCCAGGTGTGGGTGACCAAGCTGGAGAGTACCCTGGAGAAAAGCCGCTGGCATCGGAGGCGGCACTGGGGGAGAAGCCTGCAGCCCCTGGGGTCATTCCGCTGCCTGTGCGGGGGGGGGGATACAAAGTCAGAGAGCTCTGCCACTGAGCAGACAGATCACAGCATTTCACCAGGAAAAATGGCAAGTGACATGACTGACCCACGCTAGGTGACCATGCCCCGTAGGCAGGTGTGGCTCCAGTGTTCCACGGTGTCATGGATGGCGACATCCCGCTCATGGGGCTTGGGGCAGAGCCAAAGAACATTCCTGTTGCTGAAGGAGGAAGGGAGAGGGTGTAAAAACCTAAATGTATACACTAGTTCACAAGCATGCTTTTCACGGTGCACGTATGCGTTCACATGTGCACCCAGTACTCACGGCCTGCTATGCTGATCCCGGGAATGTTGGTGGGAATCTCCATGCCATACTTGCACTTCTCGGCATCCAGCAGCAGGTCGAAGCAACCAGTGCCAGCAGGAGCCAGCTGACCCAGCATGATGTTCTCCGACACCCCCTTCATGGGGTCACACTCTCCGTGAGAGGCAGCCTCCATCAGCACGTCCACCTGAAACCAGGGGAGAGAACCATGACAACCAGGTCCGACAAACCGCTTCCACTGCTCATCCTCGGTTCCTGGCAGCAATTCATACAAACCACTTAGCCACCGTGCTCACCGTCTCTTCGAAGGAGCACTTCATGAGCGGACCCGTGTCCTGTCGGTTGATGCCATGCCGGGTGATGGCCATCAGGTGACCACGGCAGGTCATCGTGTCACAGAGCAAGGCCAGGTGACGGTAGTTCACATAGGAGCCATCAAAGGAGATCACATGGTACAGCTCCCGTTCCAAGGCCTTGCGCACAGCCTCGATACCCAGGACCTGTGGGGTCATCACCTCCGGGGTCAGCTTTGAAAACCCTCCTCATGGCAACACACATCACACCCAATAGATCTGTTTGGTCTGTCTCTCACATCACACTTCGTAAACCTACGCTCAGAATCCGTGAAACGCACATCTTCGAAGAAACAAATGTTGACGTCTTGGTTAATTCTCAGCAAAGGATTACTCACTGTGAAGATCTCCACAATATCGTTGGAGGTGGTTCTGACTGGGTCCACATCCTTCTCACTCAAAACCCTCATGAGACCCACACCATCTGTCTCCAGGATCCACTCCTGCAGCGCCTTGAACTCCCCGTCTTCCGTGATGATGATCTTCTTCTTGTTGTCCGTCTGCGGAAGGTGCATGTACACCTAGGGCCACAAACACAGGATACGCTACTGAACACATGTGCTGAGCACCACGTTCCGTGCAAACATGCTGTACAGAGCACACATTACATTCAGCAGATGCTTCTCTCCAAAGCGATGTACATCTCTGAGAAAACCAAAGAGAGTGCATTGCGACAACAGGAGAGATATGGATGCAGACATGTGATGTTTGCATACAGAAGAGACGACATTCAAGGTCACTAGCTCCGTGAGGAGGTATGACGATGCAACAGTTACCAGAACTACACATACATACTACAGAAACCCAACTGTGCAAGAAAACGTGCGTGTGTAGGTTGTAGGGGAGGAAACAGGCCTTCTGGCAGCTGTGGTTCAAGTCCCACCTTGCTGATCTGCTCAATGCCCTGCAGAGTCATGTCTGTGAGCATGTTTGACTCAATGCATCGTAGGAATACGTCGTCATCCATCTTGTCCACCACCTCTTCATCCTGAGTGGCAGAAAGAAGCAGTTACAGTACATCTACGATCCAGCATTACCAACACACGATGCCTCACAAGAAAGATCCGCACCTCTTGGAACTTGTTCTCGTCGCTGTTCATGATGCGAATTCGAAGCACCAGCTTCTCCGCATTGTCATCGTTGAAAATGCAGTTCAGATCGTCACCAAAGCCTGAGAAAAACAGCCATTTGCAAAGTTAATTGCCATCAAGTTCTCTTAATGGCAAACCTGTGTGAGGGAGCAATTGCTCCACACAAAAACCCTTTCTTTTATGTCATGGGTTTGTCCTGTGGAATTCACAGAAGCACAGCTTGTGTGAGTCAGTTACTTCTGAATCTGACCTGCGTTGATTTTCTCTGCAATCTGTTCCATTGTCAGCTTGCGGTCGGTCATGTGCTTTCGGTCCAGCTCTATGCGCAGCAGCCAGGGTGAGATTCGAGTCACATCAAAGTCGGGCATCTCATAGTAGACATTGACCCATTCTTGGTCCTCGGTCACCACTGTGTTCTGAGGGTTGGGGTCGTAGTAGATGGCTGTGTTGGCCGTCACTTTGCGCAGAGTGGTGTGCTCCAGTCGGCACAGGATATCCTGTATGAGAGGGCAGAGTCAGAAAATACCCAACACATGACAAACTCAAAATCAGACCATGACAACTCAAGGGAAGAAAGATGAACCCCACAAAACAGATGGAGATAAACAGAAGCAGGGTACCTTGGCCCTTTCTGCATCTCGTGCCGCCTGACCCAGAAGGAAGACAGTGAGAGACGGTGTCTTGGGTCGTTTGGAGATGTTGATGAGCTCCTTGAGTCGAGGCACACCGAGGGTGACATTCTTAGCAGACACTCCGGCGTAGTGGAAGGTGTTCAGAGTCATCTGGGTGGCAGGCTCTCCCAAAGACTGGGCAGCCAGGGCACCCACCATCTCTCCAGGGTGTACCTGGGAGAGCCCAAAGATTAAGCTTAAAGTTAGACAAACCAAGACGATTGCTTCCTTTGCATCACGTTCCTGCTACTAAACTGGATACAAAACATTTCCTTGATCCAATCCCATTGCAGTCTGGACTTACAATGGCCTGGTTGAACTTGGTCTCAATCTCCCCCAGCAGCCACTCAAATGCCTCAGTACTAAGGCGGAACTCCTCAGTCATGCGCCGTGAGCACAGGGTAGAGCGCAGGTGGATGTTGAAGAGCAAGGTGGCATTTTCCTGAGCCTGCCGACTCAGGGGGTCATCCCCATTCACAATCACCAGCTTCTTGCTGAGCTCCTGCACACCTGGACATGATCGTACAGTATTTCACTTTCACTGGCACAAGAAAAACATGAGCAGAACTAGCAAGAAGTCACTTGTCGTTTGGTTGCGTCACAGCCTAAAAGCACATTTCAGTACAGCAGGTACTTGACCCTTGTGGCTCAGCAAGTAATCCGTGCCATTCCTAATATAGTAACAGGAAGTGCAGACTTTACGCAGAAGTTAAAAGGGCTGGTTTGGATTCAAGCCTAAGATGTTGAAACTTTAGCAACAGCCTGTTTTTACACCCTTAGACACACTATGCAAGATGTTAAGGAGAGGCCACCTGAGAAAGACATACCATCAATAACCCTCAAAGGGTGGAGATCTGTGGGGGTGCGAGGATTGATGCGGAAGATCTTCTGTGCATTCCAGATCATCCTTGCAAGGTTACATGGCAACACCACCTGCAGAACATTGACAAGAGAACAAAACAAGAAAAGCAGTCATGTGAGTAACATTACTGCAGTGACTAACATTTCCAGGGGACATGTGTCCTCAGGTCTGAGAACTTTAGGGAGGAGCCATGTTTGATCCCTGACCTTGCTGTCGCCTGTTGGGAAGATAGCCCGCAGGATTTCACGGTCCTCTCTCATCTTCTCAAACTCATGCTCCAGGGCACTCTGCACATGTGCATTGGTCATCACATCCTTCACCACATCCTCCTGTAGGGTGCGCCGTAGTGCTCGCTCATTGGTGTAGTCAAACTTGAACCTGCAGGGTTAGAGAGTGTGCCAGTGTCCTCAAGAAGCACCAACCCAATAGTGGACTACACAGTGAGATAACCAATCTGATAAAGTGCCAGAAACTCACTTCTTCTCGAAGGCCTTGTTGGAAGGCTTCAAAGTAGCCATGTTCTGGAACTCCACCGCCTCGCCTGCCAGCCCATCCTCGCCATAACGCAGCTGCACCACCTGGTTGATGGAGTTTCGCACTGTGGCATCATACTTCACCATCACAGACTCCATGGACTTGATGAGTCGTCGCTGGATGTAACCTATGAATGGAGAAGGACAGAAGGATTTCAAGATGCAAGAAATTAAATGATGCAAACACATGCTTCATGACTGGGTTTTAAAAAAAAAAAAAAAAAAAAAAAAAAAAGCTGGCAAATATATTACACATCACCAAAGGAGAACACAAAGTTTTCCACAACATGTTATTGAGCACAGCTTCCAGTCATTACCAGTCTCAGCAGTTTTCACAGCTGTGTCAATGAGACCCTCTCGTCCACCCATGGCGTGGAAAAAGAATTCTGTAGGTGTGAGGCCAGCCAGGTATGAGTTCTCCACAAAGCCTCGGCTCTCAGGCCCATAGTCATCCTTGATGAAGTGGGGTAGCGTGCGGTGCTTGAAGCCAAAGGGGATACGTTTGCCCTCCACATTCTGCTGTCCCACCACTGCAATAACCTGGAGAGAGATTATTCTGTGAGCAGTGCTTGTTCATTCTGATCACATTCTACTTTCTAAACAAGCTCCTCTCATGTACCTGTGAGATGTTGATTTTGGACCCTTTGGACCCAGCTACCACCATAGACTTGAAGTTGTTGTACTCAGACAGAGACTTCTGGGCAGAGGAGCCAGTCTTGTCTCGAGCATCATTAAGGATACGGTTGACCTGGTTCTCAAAGGTCTGCCTCAGAGTGTTGCCAGGTGTGGGCTCCAGCTCATTGTTGTGGGCTTTCTCAATGACCTGGAAGACAAGGAGGGGCATGCTTAGCAGTGTTATTCTCCCTTAACATTCGTTCCATCAATGGAAAAGTATCCAAAGTGGGAATGACAAAAAGGGGAAAGTAACGTATCGGCCCTGATTAAATCTCACTTCTATCACATCCTGTTTGGCCTTCTTGATGGTATTCTGAATGTCCAGGTAAGTCTTAGCATCAGCAATGGAGTCACCAATTCCAATGGAGTGACCTGATAAGGAGACCAAGAGGACATTACTTTAAGTACTCTGGAATCTTAAATATATGCCAAAACAAATAAGCTCAAACTTAATCTCAGATTCTCACCCTCAATGAGTAGCCAGTTGTTGACCACTGTCTGAATGTTGGAATAGAAGAGACGAGTAACATCATGGCCCATCTCCAGATAGGAGATGTGAACAAGAGAGCCAGCAGAGGTACCCAGGGACTTCTTGCAGAGGATGCCCATGATCAGCTCCCCATTTTCCACAATCACCTGCGAACCAGACACAATGCACTCACTCATTTCGTTACCAGACAATTTCACTTCTAAATCGACAGAATAAAAATCCCCCATAAAGTACCCAAGGATAGCCTACCTTGGTGTCTCCTGGAGAGATATGCTTATAGGGGCCACTGTCCTCATCATCAGGGTGGGTGCTGTGGGTCCGGATGGCATTAATGTGTCCCGGGATGATGAGGCTGAAGACCTGTTTTCCGCTCCAAAGAGGCCGCGGCTTCAGGATGGCTGGTTGAGGCACCTTGCCATCCCACGTGGAGAGGAACATGAGGAGGTTCATCACCTCACCCTGGAGAGAACATTTGGAGTTCATTCATACTTACACTAATATGAAAAGCCCCTATTTAGATGTTCTCTAAAGGGTCTCAAGTTCCAACCAGGCACTAAGACTACCCCTTATTTTCAGTGAAAAACTTAGTCGGACTGTGACTCTCAAGAACCACTACTAAATGCATGTAACGAAGCCACAAATGGCTGGAGAAAACACTTGCAAATTCAGTCTCACCCTTTCAAGGAAGACATCCCTCTTTGTGAACTTGCGCACAGCAGTGAGGGTGTCCTGCACGATGCCCATAACAGGCCTGTTGGACTGGGGGGTGACGATCATTCGAGGCACCATGGCTAGCTCCTGAATCTCGGCTCGTGTTTCAAGAGACTGTGGCAGGTGGAGGTTCATCTCATCCCCATCAAAGTCAGCATTGTAGGGAGTAGTGACACTAGATGGGGTAAATGGGGGGAAAAATGGCATGTTGAATGTACTTCTTTGGTAAAGCCGAGTAGACCGAGCCAGACTGTCATCATTTATCGCATTTAGGGCTACTATTAGTGATCTATAATTAGTCCATCTGTCTAGACATTTCAAAACGTAGCACACATAGGACAAGGAGGTTTTACTAAATCTCATGTAAAGTTTGATATTGTAGATGCAGTTACTCAAGATACCCTAGAGCATCTTCCACTTGTGACTTAAGACGCAAGGTTCTTGCTGGGTGTGAAGAAGCCTACCTGAGATTGAGTCGAAATGTGGACCAGGGTAAAATTCGAACCCTGTGCCCCATCATAGACATTTTATGCAATGTGGGCTGTCTGTTGAAGATGATGATGTCCCCATCACACATATGGCGTTCCACCTAAAATGCAAATGAAGAGATCAGAGATTTAGTTTTGAAAGCTAAGGGTGTTGTTGCTTTCTAAGCATTTCACCGTAGTGTTTGAGAATTACACAAGGAGGCAGTGAGACAGGATTGTCACCTTATAGCCAATTTGGAGGTGCAAGTCGCTCGGTTTTGGGTGGAAGCGCAAGTCTATGCGGTCCCCATTGTCACGGATGATGTACTTGGCCCCTGGGTACTGACTGTTTCCCCGCCGCACCAGCTCCTGTAGCCTGGATGATGAGAAGCTAGCATTAGCACATCGTGATAAAATGCACCAATTTGGGAGAGGACGCACTTTGTAAACATGACCAAGAAACAAATGAGCTGTTGCCCATCGGGGAGTGCCGACGTACCGGTCAATGTTGAATGGGGTGACAATCTCTGGGAAGGTCATATTTGCCGCGATGGACCGAGGCACGCCCACCTGGTCGATTTGCAAGTTTGGGTCGGGGGTGATGACAGTTCGGGCAGAGAAGTCCACACGCTTCCCCATCAGGTTACCTCGAACACGTCCCTCTTTTCCCTTCAGACGCTGCTTGATGGACTTGAGGGGGCGCCCCGACTTCTGCATGGCCTAAAACCAGACACCACTCTTGTTTAATACATTGGCCTTGAACAAATGCAGCTTCGGGGGGGGAATGAGACACGCACCTAGTATATAAATATAAGAATGTCAGCTAAACATGAACGATAAATATAGGAACATTTCATGTTTACGCCAGTGCAGATGTTGAGTCTCTGCATATCACATCACATAGTGTGTGAATGACAGTGTGTTCCACTGATGAATGGATGAGTGACCCAGTGTAAGTAGTGTATCTAGCAGTGTAAGTCACCTTGGTGAACAAGTTGTGTGGGCTGATAAAACTACATAGAGTTTATTGGAAGTTGCTTTAGAGAAAAGCATCTGATAAATAAATAAAAATAAAATAAATGTAAATGAATGTGATGAGCAGCATTACTCAGAGCAGGTTTGCATGGTCTCGAGATCTTGTACCCTGGGCAAGCCTGGTAACTCGTTGTCCACCATCGTGGCCACATGAAACTGCAGCAGCTTGACGTCCTCAGCAATAACATGTGCAGCGGCACCACTCTGCTCGTTTCGCCGCAGCTGGTTGTTGATCTTCACAATGTCTGCCAGCTTGTGCGTCAGGTCATCCTGTAAAAAACCCAGGTATACATTTCATATTCAGCTGATGCTCTTCTCCAAAGCAACTTATTTTACACTACTGAAAACTGCTTGCCCACTTACAAAGCTGGGTAATTTTTATTGCACCAATTTAAGGAAAGTACCCTCCTCAGGGATACTACAGTGGGGTGGGATTTGAACCTGCAACTTCCACATCCAAAAGGTGGGAGCTCTAACCACAGCGATTCCATTTCAGAAGGATCTTTATACTTGTGAAGAACCCCAAAATAAAAGGTACCACCCAGACGTGCCCAAGTGCAACATCCATTCCTGCCCTCACCTGGTTGCGAGCAGAGCCCTGCATGACCACGGCAGGTCGGACAGCAAGAGGTGGCACAGGCAACACTGTGACGATCATCCACTCTGGACGTGCAAACTTGGGGTCCATTCCTAAGATGATGTCCTCCTCATCAGAGATGCGCTTGAAGATCTCGTGCACCCGCTCAGGACTCAGCAAGATCTTTTTTTCCTGGGAGTCCTCATTCACATGCTTCCACTCTGCGTACAGCTCCAGACCAGAACGCCTGATAAGGGGCTGGTAGCGACCACAGCCACCATGGCCCTGGTGGACAGGAAAAAGATGAGGATAAGTCATGGGTTCAACACAGTGTCAGTAGCCACAGAAACAAAACCCAACAAAGCGCTGATCAGGATTTGGTCAAGACCCCACAGCACTGTGCTGTACCTTCTCCTTTGTGATGTCCTCCTCTGTCTCAGCCTGCTCCATGCCAAACTTGTTGTCCATCTCCTCCCCTCCCTCACAGATATTTTTGCCTTTACACAGGTCGTATACATGAGTAAGTCGTTTCCTTGGCTGGCCCTTTGACTTCGCCAAGATGTCCTTTATCTTTGGGTTATTCTGCGAGACAGAAAGCGAAAGTCATAAGACTGCTGCACACCATGCAAACACTCAGTGAGCAAAAACCAGACAACTATTGGAGAAATAGCTTATCACATTTGGTACAGACAGATTCATTCTATAGCTACAAGCATGACATGCATCGCATTTTTCTTTTTTTTTTTTTAAATGAAGTACAGGATGGCACAAGGACTAGAAACCCTTTTGAGAAAAGAGCTGGATTAATCAACCTTGCCAGTTGATTAATTTTAAAATTAAAATTTTCAAGGGACTGGATGAGCGCTGCCAGTGTGACAAAGTTCAACAACGTTCACTTACTGTACGTGGACGCTAAGAGATTAATTCAGTACTAACCGAATCAACCAACAGCTTAGAGCAGAAGAAGCAAACGCAGCGCAAAATCTTCATGATCTTGTTGATGAAGCCCACATGGAACACAGGCTTTGCCAGCTCAATGTGCCCAAAGTGACCCGGACATTCCGTCATGTTACCTAGAAACACGATGAAGAAAACAACAAGCACATCACAACACAAGCACTTTCCCCAGCTGTTCACGGTAAGTTGAAGGAGAGTTTCACGAAGGAAAATTCACAGACACTACTGCAAGAGTCACGTGGAGAAATTCTGCACAATTGTTGACGTACGTATGACTTTCACACCCTCCCCAGCAAAAGCAAATTAAATTTACCTGCACATGTTTGGCACCTGCCTGTCCTCTCGATGACCCCCTGTCGCGGGTCCATCAGCCCACCGAGTTTGGGACGACCTCCTTCGGTTGTCTCAGGGTACTTGATTCCCCCTTCTGTCACCGACATCCGTTTCTACAAAGAGGGGGGGGGGGGGGGGGCAAAAAATAAATAAAAAATCTAGTAGAAAAAGCCAATGTTTGTAATTACTCAGTGCACTGCATCACCCATAACGCTACTCTACATGAAAAAGCCACCAACAAATGCAGCTTTGTGACTTGACAGGAGGAAAGAGAAATATGGTAACCTGCCTGCTTTCAAGATACAAACTCCACGTGCAATAATTTACTTTCATGGAGCCAGAATAAAAAGCAAGCACTTGGGAATTAATGGCACATCTTCACAGTCTGGGGTGCAACACGCTGTGCGAACGGAACAGCGGCGAGTCGCGAGGGACCCGCGAGCCCGCCTATGTGAACACGTGGAGGCCACACAAGCTACACTGTGGCACCGACTCGCTGATGCACGTCAGTGAGGTAGAACACATGCACGGCAACATTTCAAAGTGTGCTTTATTGGCAGAATTCAAAGTATTAAAAACACATATCATATGAAGACAGAAATTAACTGAAAACCTCGGAGTCAGAGTAAGTACGAGTGAAAATAAGGCAGTAGCGCGCTTAGCAAAAAAACAGTATGTCGAGAACAGTTTCCCCCCTGCACATAAAGTAAACACTCGATGATAAAAAAAAAAAAACAGCGCGCCGTGAACTTCTGTCCTGGGCTTAGTTCTCTTTAATGTGTGTGAGGTGAGAGCCCAGCTGCTCGTGTACACGCGCGCGCGCTAACTAAACTAGCCGAGCTACAGCTCGTTAGCCTGAACGGCGGAGGAAACCCTGCAACTGAAAGCGAAAACTGCACCGAAACGCGGCAAAATGCATCGAAAAACGCGACAAGGAGCAGGAACAGCAGGGCGAAGAGGCGCCGAGCGGAGGACACCTCCTCCCGGCCGACACGTACGAGCTCGTCCGGGCTGATGATGCCGAACTGCACTCTCTTGATGAGGCGCAGTGGGCATGCGCTGTCGCCGGAGGGCGGTCCGTGCATCCTGTCTATTCAAAGAGCCGCGTCCTCCCTCAGCACGCCGCTTTGTGAGCAGGAGCAGGTAAAACTGGCACACGCACGCTCTCCGAGCCCCCGCCGGCCACCGGGACGTCTCCGACGGCGACTTCCCAACCACCTGTGTGGTTCGCTGCTCTTGGCGACTGTTTATTTATGATTGTATACTAATTATAACCACCAAGGGGTATCTCCTCCCCTTTTCCCGAACTACACTCTGGTGCGCTCTAAGCGCATCTGAACGCGAAGGGCTGCCACACGGCTTTATATAGACTGTACCAGAGGCTACAGGTTGACACAGTCCATACAGCACGGGCTGAGTGGTTTGGGGGCGGGCTGTGTAGCTGTATAGTAAAACTCTAATTGGCTGTGCTAGAAAGCGCTCTGAATAATTAATTTGACATGACATAAGTCCAATGAATGCGCACGCTTTTTTTTCTCAGCGAATTGAAATAAGAGGAGTACATAAAATAGCCAAAACGCATTCCTATTGGTCACATTGGATAGTAGGGGGCGTCCCGAAGTGCGCCTTATTACGAAATATTCAGAATATCGGAAACTCGTTTGTGGTTTGTCAAAAAACTGATGAATATGCAAATATCCACATGCGCCCACCAATGGCTAAAGCGAAACGGCTGACAATTTTCGTTAGCGCCGCCTTTTTCCGAATAACTCCGAGTGATGCCGACTCCAAATTGTCCCCTCTTAGGAAAAATAAAAAAAAATATCCGCCCTGTGTCGTCCGTCTCGCTTTGGATCAGCTACGACTGTTGGAAAAGAAGAAGCTCGCGCGTTAAGGCCTACCTCGACTTTTACGGAAAACCAAATGTATTATTTGGAAAAAGATGCTTATATGGCTAATTAAAGCGGCTCTGCCGACATTATCTTTTTAAACTTTTTGGTCGATATGAACTTTTTTCCTTTTTTGGGCTATTTTTTGTATTTCTCGGGAATATGTGGGGATCCTCGGACTCCGATATAAACAAAGACCGAGAAGCTACTGCTGCCGCCGGTTACGTCGTCTAGGAAAGTCCGAAGAAAGCCTGTAATGCTTTTAATATTTTTTCTTTTAAAGGAACTTGGTTTTTAGCTTCGGTGTGATTTAATAAGACTTTACTGCACGATATTTCGTGCTTTGTTGTAATTCACGTTAGGTTTTTACACCAAATCGTAAATGAAAACTCGAAGGCCGGCGGTATCTGACTAAAGTTTAGTGAGACAGTACGTGGTTTCTCTAAGTATCTTGTTTTTCTACCCTCGTAAGGTAACTATTTACATAATGTTAGTAATCTCGTTTATATTTGTCGGTGTCCTTACACGATGGGCTGACTGAAACTAAGCCTTAAGGCAGTCGGTAACATTGGCCAGCAGCGCGTCACTCACTGTCGTCGTCGACCTAACTAACTAAGTTGACAAACAGCAACAGTATTAAGCTGTAAAAATATTAAAACGTGGTGTGAGACACAAGCGTGGTGACGCTGGGATGAAGCCGAGCTCGACAGACGAAGCTGGCGGAGCCGCAGAATAGAAAAAAGAGGAGAAGGAGCAGAAATGTGCGCGTTTCGCTCGAACAACATGGCGGCAGACAGGCTGGCAGGGTGTCCCGTGGACGCGGACACGACGGCACAAACTGCCCGTTTCTTCACATTTTCTCTACAAACTGGGCTTTCGCACGACCAGCGGCGTCAGCTTGAGCCTCTCTCTGTTACTTCGCCTTAAGATTTGTTGCTATAAAGCCGCGGGATGCTGCCGAACAGGGCGGATAGTCGTCGTGTCGTGACTGTCGCGGCGCGGGGACAGAATGGCTTTGTTTCCTGAAAAAGCGCTTTTATTCTCTCAGAAAACGTCCCCTCATTAATGCTTTGGGATTGAGCGCCCCTATTTTTAAGAAGAAATGCGTCGGAGCGGGGCGTCGAGAAAGAGCCTCCCCGCATTCCGAGCAAGCGGATCATCATCATCATGTGTATCGATTTGGGGGGGCTCAGTTTGCCGATCCGAGCCTTTCGTACGTGTATTTAAACCTGCGAAATTATTATTCACTCATTAGGTAGGTTTGCGGACGAGCTACTGTCTATGGCGGCGGTGGCGGCTGAGCTGAGCTTCTCCGTCCGCGGGCCCAGGCGTGTTAATAGAATCCATTATTGTTGCCAGTAATTTGTGAGCGGCTCTGTAGTTCCGCTTTCTCGGTCAAACTGCTCTCTCCGTCTCCCTCTTGTTGGTAAGGGGCCTCCCGACGGATTTCGCCAACTCTGTGTGTGTGTGTGTGTGTTAACATGGCGGAAGGGGGAGCGCGTCTGCAAATGGAAGCTGCTGTTTTTGAGCCGCAGCGCCCGACCGACTGTTCTTGGCGACTCGCGGTTCCACGGAGGCGCCTTCGGCCCCTAAAATGCCCCAGAACCGCGCCGTCGAGCGCATCCGAGCGGAGAGACGATCTGAACGACCACCGAGTTGCTCCCCCCGCGTGCGCGAGCCTGGAACTGGCGCCCGCCGCCGGTCTGTTGCGTAATCCGCGCGCTGGGAGGCCCGCTGTTGCGAAGGAGGGCGGGGCGCACGAGCACGGTACGTATGCACGTAATGAGCACGCGTCGAACGTGTGCACGGCCTTGCGAGCCCTGCTGCGTTGCGCGTGCTGGCAAGCGGTCGGTGTTTGTGCGCTTCGTACGCGCGCAATGAATCCCCCTTCGAATCTGTTAAATACTGATGTTGTCAATAAACTAATTAGCAGATTAATTTCGTCTGTTGCTTTGCTCGTGTAGAATTTACAGTTTCCACCAGTAGGCGAGGCTGGGGGGCACTCGCTGAACCCTATGCCTGTCCATGATCATAGGATGGCTCCCCCCCGAAATCACCAATTTACCTGAACTGCGGCGGGAAACCGGAGCACCTGGACGAAACCCACGCAGACACAGGAAAACGTGCAAACTAGACCCGAAAACTTGCGGCCTGTGACTCGGCAACGCCACCCACTGCACCACCGTGCCGTACCAACTCGTTGCTGTTGTTTGTAGCGGGTACAAAAGAAAAACAAAACTTCGCTTTAATGAACAAATGACGTCAATACATGAAAGGTTTTCTCTGCATCTTGTACTCTTCCTCATCACTCATGATTAAGACTTGGGTTCATAATGACGTATCTTAGTGCATATATCAAACTCGGAATTAAAATGACAGCGTAAGTTGGTGTGAAAAAACGGTCATTTACTCCTTAGTTACAGTGATGATTATATGTTGCTTTTCTTGCAACTGTGTTTTGACTGTTTCCTTTGATTCGCGGTTTAACTGTAAAAGAGTCTGGTAGCCTGTCACTTGTGTGCAGATCCAAGGTTCAGTAAGTAGAATCGTTGTGCTGTTGGAGTAAAACACAGTAAAACATTCCGCTGCTCCTTGTGCGCTGCTTGTGTTTGTCTCCCTCGTGCGCTCAATCCGCGGTGTTGCCCGCTTCTTCCGGTCAGGTTGCGCAACACGGTCTTCTGCACAGCGCCACCTGGTGGCGAAAGCCTGCTGGTGGAGGATAGTTGGCACATGATGGAATAACAGCGCAAAGGGTGAAGGTTACCCTGTTAAACACTTACTGGCTATTTGAGCATGCCTGATCACATTTATTTTGGCTTGAAAATGTTTACGTTGAGTTGGATTTCCAGTTCAGTATCCCGTGTTAGCTTATGAATGAGGTGAACACTCTCAGTAATGAAACGTTCTGTATAAGGACCCTAAATATTGTGGCTGAAGTTAAGTAAATTTATATAATAAAGTATTTGTTGAAATGAATGCAGTTTGTTGTGCTCAGTGAAAGAGAGAAAGACAGGTATAGGTAAGTTTACTTATCCCGAGAGAAAGTGCGCAGGGTTACAGCAGCACCTACCAAACGCTGGAGCCACAGAAGACACACGTTCAGCAATGCGCAGACACGGAGAAAGCAGTGCTGAGAGTTTAAATGCCCACTGCTGCAATGATCTTCCATCCAGAGTCATGCAACTGTACTGTATGTTGTTGCACTGCACCTCCCCTCTGCCTGAGAGAGCAAGACCGCGTGAAGGAATTGGCGGAGAGCTCCGACTGCAATCGGCACAGTGTCCAGGCTGTGGAACTGGTCCCCACTACGACATGACCGCTGTTCCACCAGCCCCTGGTCACAAGCACTGCAGGATGACCGCCGCGCCTCCACGGCACCGCCGTGACCTCCGTCCGTTGGCGCAGTCCAAGAGCCGTTCGAGAGCTCCAGCCCACGTAGAGCACCGAGATGCCGTGGAGCAGCTCAGCCCGTTTAAATGGAAACCCTGAAGTGAGCGCCTGTCAAACCAGAACACTGGTAGAGGGAGGGGAAGAACGGAAGTGCTTGCCTGGGCCTTCTGCATATGTGCGGGGGTTGCAGAATCAGTTGGCACAAGGCTGATGGGGATACGCCCGAGGTGGGACACCAGTCCATCGCAGTGTTGCCACACACACAGATGCGCTCACTGTGAGCAATAAAGTGTCACCAGTCCAGCTGAACTGCATATAGTTAAGTACTGTAGTTTAATGCCGAATGATATTCATTAATGAATGATGAACACTCCTGTAATTGCCAGCTATTTTAACAAAAAGTGGCCTAAAGGGAATCGCAAACCAAACGTTGCATCAGCGACCAAACAGCAGGACTCGATATAATGAGGTTAATGGGACGTCCATTGTAAGTCCAGGTCATCGTAAATTACATATATGTTGTAACTCAACCATCCGTGCTGCATTCCAGCTCCGTGTGAAGAAACGTACCTCTGCACTCGTCTTCCCACTCTGATGAAAACACTCTCATGGCATTTTACTGCACTTGATCCCATGGATTTGGTGCTCCCAGTATCACCCAGCATCATTCAACATCATTCAGCATCTCTCAGCATATGGACAAGGGTCCTTTTCCTCCTCTAGGTTTCTGCTCATTCTTCTGAATCCTTCAGTGTGGCCTAATTTGGGGATCAGGGTTTCGGGCCCGAAACTAAAAGTAGCCAGTAGAATGCTGAACTGGTGAAACCCGCACACTGGCGCGTTCTTCCTCGTTTTTGTTTTGCTTACTTGACATTCTTATATTGAAACAAACTGTTAAAGCCTTTTAACAGCACAGGTTGCGTATTGTTCTCAGGGGTACCACAACCTTCAGCACCAAAGACATGTTTAACCACTACTCCACCAGCTGCTTCTTGGGCCTTGAGCAAGAAGTCACATGGCAAAGTGCGCAGTCACATTGTGACTAAACTTCTCACCAGCTGCATCCCCATTAAAGGAGATCTGAACTGAGACTCAAATAACACTGCTCTATGAAATTGTCTATCCAAGAGTCCCTTGTGTGTGTGTTTCTTTCTCATTTTGTATATATTATATATATATATATATATATATATATATATATATATACATACATACACACATTCCATTCAGAAAGTATTCAGACCCCTTCACTTTTTTCATTTTTGTAAATGTTGCAGCCTTATGGTTAAATCATTTAAATTCATTGTTTTCCTCAATCTACACTCAATATCCAATAATGACAGTGAAAATAGGATTTTAGAAATTTCTGCAAATTTATTAAAAATAAAAAAATTGAAGTCACATTGGCATATATATGAAGACTCTTTACTTAGTTTAGGAAGCAATTGTAGCAGCAATTAAAGCCGTGAGTCTTCTTAGGTATGACGCAACAAGCTTTGCATACCTGGATTTGGGGATTTCCTGCCATTCTCTGCAGATCCTCACGTTCTGTCAGGTTGGAGGGGGACCGTCGGTCGACAACTATTTTCAGGTCTCTCCAGACATGTTTACAAGACTTGATCAACCGCTACACCCCAACCAGACCCCTTCGCTCGTCTACTTCTCACTTGGTGGTCCTGCGCACGAAAAGTAAAGCACGGAGGTTTTCGGTTTTGGCTCATTGTGGTGGAATTCACCTCTCCCTCAGAACTGCTGAAACTCTTTCTACACTCAAGAAAGGTCTTAAAACTCACCTCTTCTGGACTCACTTTGCCAAAGATCTCTCCAGCTCATGTATGGTGTAAATGTTCATGCATCATAGCTTCATGATCATCCCCAGATAAGCCTTTACACAGCAGCTACTCCTGTATTGTATGTAAATGTTTGTGAACCTTTTAAAAAAGAAATTGTCGGAAGGAGTTCAGGATTCATCTATCCTGCGTTTCATGCACCTACTCGAGGTAGGAACATCGGTGCATCAAGTGGAAAGAAACTAACTACATTTACTTAAGAATCACATGTCTTTTCCTCTTAATGTAATGTACAAATTGTATTTTCGCTGAGATGTATGTCGCTTTAGAGAAAAGCGTCTGCTAAATGAATAAATGTAATTGTAATGTCTTTAAGTACAGGCTGGGGCTGGGCCACTCAGAAACATTCACAGAGTTGCTCCTAAGCCACACCTGTGTTGTCTTTGCTTTATACTTAGGCTCATTGTGCTGTTTTAATTAAGGATATCTCTATACCTTACTCTATTCAGCTTTCCCTCGACACTGACTATTCTTCCAGTGCCTGCTGCTAAAAACAGGCCCACAGCATGATCCTACCACCACCACGCTTCATTGCTGCGATGGTATTGCACAGGTGATGAGTGTTACCTGGTTTCCTCCAGACATGACGCTTTGTATTGAGGCCAGACAGTTCAATCTTGATTTCATCAAACCAGAGAATCTTGTATCGCACAATTAAAGTTCTTTAGGTGCCTTTTTTACAAACCCCAAGCAGGCTTTCATGTGTCTTTTATTGAGGAGAAGCTTCTATCTGGCCACTCTGGCATAAAGCCGAGATTTGCGGAGTGTTGTCGTGATGGTTGTCCTTCTGGAAGTTACTTCTGTCTCCACACAGAATCTCTGGAGCTCAGACAGATTGACCATCGGGTTCTTAGTCACCTCATTTACCAAGATGTTTCTCCACCAATTTACATTTATTCATTTAGCAGACACTTTTCTCCAAAGGGACATACATCTCATAGAAAATACAATTTGTGCATTACCTCAGGAGAAAGAGATAAAGCTGCAAATGTGTGACTCTAGAGTACAGTTTGTTTCCTTCACCATATGCACCGACTTTCATCACACAAGTAGCTGCATAAAATTTTACCAGAATATTTCAGATTCCTAATCACCTTCCTAGCAGTTTTTTTTTTTTTTTGAGATACATATAAACATTTACATCACATTGCAGGAGTGGCTCTGTAAAGGACTGAGCCGAGCATCATCATGAACAATTATACCTTACATGAACTTAGATCATGGGCAAAGTGAGTTTAGAAGAGATGAGTTTTAAGACCCTTTTTAAATGTGGAGAAGGATTCAGCAGTTCTGAGTGAGAGGGGGAGGTCGTTCCACCACAACGGAGCCAGAACCAAGAACCTCCGTGCTTTACCTTTTGTGCGCGGGACCACCAAGCGGGCAGATGTGGAAGAGTGTAGCAATCTATTTGGGGTGTAGCGGTTGATCAAGTCTTGTAGATAGCTGGGAGCAGTTCTATTGCTGCATTTGTTGGCCATAAACAAGGTCTTACATTTAATCCAGGCAGCTACAGGAAGCCAGTGCAGATAAACGAGTAAAGGAGATACATGGGAACACTTCGGCAAGTCAAACACAACTCATGCTGCAGCAGCATTCTGTATCAGCTGTAGAGGTTTGATGGCAGTAGTGGGAAGGCCAGACAGGACAGAGTTGCAGTATCTAGACGGGATGTCACCATGGCCTGGACAAGTAGTTGGGCAGAGCCAGTTGTGAGGTAAGGATGGATCCTGCGGATGTTATGCAGGAAGTATCTGCAGGTCTGGGTTGTGGCTTTGATGTGCTGAGAGAAAGATAGATTGAGTCAGTCATCACTCCCAGACTCTTAGCTGAGGAGGTCGGCAAAATGAGTAAGTTGTCCAGTTTGATCGAGAGAACATGACAGGAAGATAGGCCAGCTGGGAGATGCAGGATCTCTGTTTCGGAGAGATGAGTTGGAGGTAGCGATCAGACATCCATACAGAGAGGCAGGCTACGATGTGTGCAGAAATGTCTGATGCTCCAGGTGGAAAGGAGAAGAAGGGCTAGGTATCATCTGCATAGCAGTGGTATTTGAATCCATGGGAGGCGATGATAGGGCTGAGGAAGGAGGTGTAGCTCAAGAAGAGCAGAGGACCCAGTACCGACCATGCGGGACACCAGCTGAGAGAGGCAGAAGAGAAGAACAGGAGCCCTACCAGACCACTTGATAGGATCTGTCAGATAGGTAGGACTCAGCCCATCTTAGTACCATTCCTTTGATCCTAAGGTAAGAGAAGAGAGTAGAATTTGGTGGTTGACAGCGTCACATGCTGCAGACAGATCGAGGAGATGATGACTGAGGAGAGGGAGGCGGTTCTAGCCGACTGGAGAGCATCAGACACTGTCAGGAGCGCTGACTCCATGGAGTGACCAACTTTGAAACCAGACAGATAACTATCGAGGAGATAGTTGATCACAGGCCTCCAGCTCTAGAGTTTTAGCCAGGAAGGAAAGGAGGGAGGCTAGCCTGTAGTTTTGGACTAAGTTAGGATTAAGCCCCTGACAAGCCCGTTGTGCTCTTTTTTTTTTTTTACCAGATTCTGGTTCACCGCAACGAATCATCTGGGTACAAAGAACACTTTACGCCCTGTCCAGGAGCTACAAATCCGGTACCGAGAGTATGTCACTGCGGGGATATGATCCCAGCTGCTCCACTGGGTGGATGATGCCCCTGCAGCTGGCCACCCAGGCACTCAACGGACTCTTTCCCTGATCCAGAGGAGGTACTAATGGCCCTCTGTCCAGGAGGACGTACAAGAGTTTGTGGAGGCGTGCGAGGTATGTGCCCAGTTCAAAACCCTTAACCAAAAGCCCACTGGGTTGCCAGAACCGCTCCCTGTCCTGTCTCAGCCTGCTCCCAGGTTGCAGTAGACTTTCTAACAGACTTACCTGCCTCTGCTGGCAACACCAATACTGGTTTCCATAGACCGATTCTCCAAAGCATGTCGCCTGGTCCCATTGCCTCGCTTCCCAAGTGCCCTAGATACAGCTGAACAGTTGTTCCAGCACGTTTTGCCTCTATGGGTTGCTGGAGGACATCGTTTCCAACAGAGGGCCGCAATTCGTGTCCAAGGTCTGGAAAGTCTTCTGGCGGAAACTGGATGTGTCGGTTACTCTCACCTCCGGTTATCACCCCCAGGCTGACGGGGAAGTCGAGCAGCTTGACCAGGACCTTGGCTGATTTCTCCAAAAGTATTGCAGCCGGAAGCAGGACCAGTGGGCACGGTTCCTGTCGTGGGCCGAGTATGCCCACAACTCCCTCTTGCACTCTTCAGCAGGTCTCTCCCCATTCCAGTGCCTCCTGGGGTACCGACTACCCCTATTTCCATGGTACCCTGGCCCCTCAGATGCCCCAGCCGTCGAGTCCTGGTTCCAGAACAACGAGGAGGTCTGGTGATCAGTTCAGGAGCACCTGCGCCAGAGAACACACAACTACAAAGAACAGGTCGACAAACGCTGCCGCACCCTCATCTTCCAATCAGGGCAAAGGGTATGGCTTTCCACATGAGACATCCAACTCAAGCTCACTTCCAAGAAGCTCAGCCCCCACTATATCCATCCTTATAAAATCATCAGATGCATCGCCCCCCATCACCTACCAGTTGCAATTGTCCTCACACTTACATATCTGTCCCACATTTCACTGCTTAAACCATATAGGACCTGACTGTTCCAGACACCCGAAGGGGTTCATTCCCTCCTCTACTCCCAGTAACACTGTGGAGGGTTGTATTACCTAGCGGACTGGGAAGGTTATGGGCAATGAACGTAGTTAGGGCACAGGCGTGTGACATCCTAGACCCCTTTCTCATCTCCGATTTCCACCGGGACCACCTGGACCGGCCAGTGCTGCAACTTAGAGGACGTCCTCCTTCCCATGGCTGCAGGGTGGCAAGAGCTGCCTGTTAGGGGGGTTTACTGTTATGCCCCCCACCGCTCACCTAATGGGGACACCTGAGGCCAATCAGGACCAGCATGATTTAAGGCACTGAAACACCGCCCTCTAGTTGCAAAATCTCACTAATCCTGAGACAACCGTTCCCTCTGCGCTCTCAAGTACTTCCTTGTTATTCCTGCTCCAAAGCCCCTTGCGTCCTTTCCCTTTTGTCTCGTTCCATGTTCCCCTGGATATGACTGCTCGCTTTGCCCCACGGCCACAACTTCGGATCCTCGCTGCAACCCAGTTCGCCCATCAACTGACCATATGCCCGTCCCCATCCACGAGAACCCGTCTAGCCTGCCTGATTCTAACGAAAGATCCTGCACTTGGGTCCAGCATCCCCCGTGCTGTCTTTCTGTCATGACAGCATGTGTATGCTCTTGTGTTTATAGGACCATGCTTGTGCGTGTGCTTACATGTATGTTTGCACATGTGAGTGTGTTTCTGCGTGCCTTTGTAAGCACCCCTCCTCACTCTGCTCAGTATGCTAGGGGTGTCCGAGCCACCCTGCCAGGGAGTGCTGCATATCCCGCCTCGCTGTGTCCTGCAGGCGCACTTGGCTGCGTAAACAGACACGGAGGCTGATAAATGAGACGAAGGCCGAACGGCGGATGAAACCTCGTGAAGCGAGAGCGTTAGTGGATGTGCGCGCTTCTTTCTCGGAGGATTGGTTTATCCTTCCATTTGCTCACTTCTGCCGTCTTTTTCTTGGCACAGCCTCAGAACTGGGGGGTCAGTTTACTGCGATTCTCTGGACTCCGACACGTCCTGCGCAATGAGGCATTGAAGTGGCTGTGAACTGTTAATCGATGCTGAACCAAAGCAGATGGGGTTTCAGTGGGACGGGGTGTGGGGGGGACAGGCTCTGAAAGACGGGACCCCTGTGGGCTGCTCATTGTGGACGCCCAGCACCTCTTCCTGCAGAAGTCTGGGTGCGAAATCAGCTGCTTTTCCTCGGTGCCGCCGCTGCGCTCGGCTCCGCTCGGCTCCGCTCGGCTCCGCTCGGCTCCGCTCGGCTCCGCATTGACGTGGGCTCCCTTGTGCGGCCCCCCGGTCGCTGCCCTCATCTCCACTGGCCTCCCTTTGTCCGCCAGCTGCTGGCTGGCCCACAGGGTGTATGTGACACGCGGGCTGCACTGTGCGGCCGCCTCCGTCTCAGACTCTCCTCAGGTCTCCTATGCTCGCAGCCCTTCTCCCCTCCTTCCCTCTTTCATTTCTTTTCTCTCCTCCGTGGCCTCTTGTTTCTGCTGGCGAGCTGCCACTCTCTCTGACCATCTGCCTCTCCCTCTTTCTTTCTCTTTACCTCTCCTTCTCTCGCCTCGTGTTAGCACCACCATTGTTGTTTTCGTTCAACGGGGACTCGTTTTTAATTACAAACCTCCCCATGTTCTTTGCCACACATCTCTCCTTCCTTTCTCTCCCTCCATCCTCTCGTCCTCCTGTCCTTCTGTCCTGCTCTCTGCGTCTCCTCCTCTTTCGTTCTGGGTGTGCTCGACTTGGCTCTATTTAAAGCGACCCGACGGGCGAGCGAAGCGGGCTGTTGACAACACGCTCGAAATCGTGCAGCCGCAGGAACAGGAAATGTGAAACGCAGCGAGTGCCGAGCCGCAAAAAAAAGGGCCGCCGCACCAGAGTGTGTGATCGCTTCCTCCTCCGCGGTTGCGACGCTGAGCCCTCTCTCCTCGCTGCTGAACACGAGCAAAACAACCGGGCCCCTTATCAGACGGTCACCCCCTGTCCTGTCCGTCCAGAACGGAACACAAACACAACAAGCGCGCTCAGCCCCCCCCCCCCCCCCCCCCCACCCCCACAACCCTACCGCTCCCCGGGTGGGTACAGCATGCCTGAGTAGCTGCTGGGAGATGAAGAAGCTAATTAATTTGATTTAGCCGTTCTTTCCCTGGCAGCGGAAAAACTCCCCCCCCACCCCCACCAGGCACCCCTCCCTGCCGATTTTCCACCCCACTCTTCCAGTCCCTCCTTGCGGCTCTCTCTCTCGCCCTTCTGTCGCTCCCTCGTTCCTGCGTCTCTCCATGCGAGCTCTGTGCGGACACTGTGGGTTGTCCCTGCTCTTTTCAGTCTCTTTGGTTGGCTTGGTGCTCTTTTACTTCTCAATGTGTCTTCAAACCAAACCAAACCCGAGACACAGAGACAATCGGTGTCACCCAAACCTCAGACCTCAGCTGCTCTCCAACAAGCAACGTCACTGCATTTGTTAATGCGCACCTAGAAATCATCCTTTTCCAAAAGTGTTCCTCAGACCATCGCACATAATGGCTGCATCCTTGTCTTAGTCAATCACTGTTACACTCTTCACATGTTTGTAACTAGATTTATTATCATAATAGAAATATAACAAAGTCCATTTAAAATCCATTGTTTCACACTTGGAAGCTATAAACAAAAATGACAGAGAGGCTGAACTCTCCAGGGCTGGTTATAACCAGGGTATGAGTTTCAGCCGCACCGTAATAAATAATGTAGAGCATCTGACTGGTCTGTGGTTCTGCATGTCAGAATGTGTGCGTGTATGTGCGTGCGCACGCGCGCACAGTTGATTTATAGCTTGTATGCGCACATCTTGGTTGAGGAGTCTCTGAGTGAACCACACACACAGTGGGCAGGATCCTATCTAGCATCTGTGCAAGGCAGTTCCCAGGCCTACCCTCTGCCATGATCCACGCCTCTCCTTGCACGAACCCCCAGAGACCACATGGGACCACCTCTCCATTCCGGTCTTCATCCTGGTCTCCTTTGCAGCATTTCTAATGTGGACATCCCCCCGTTGGCCTGTCCCTGGCATCCAGTGGGTTCGGTCCCCAGTGCATCAGAAGGTCCATTCATCATCCGTCCATCACCCGTCCATCTTTTTCCAGTACCAGCTTATCGCGGCAGTCTTGGTTATCTTTAATAACAGGGCACAAGCTGGGACTCACTGTGGACGGGACCCCACCTGAGATGGATTTGTGTCGTGTCCCTGCAGCCGAGTCCAGATGGACCACACTGTACGTCATGCGGTCGTTTTACAGTGATAGAGATGTTTCCAAGTGAAGAAGGGAGTCACAACAGGATAATGAAAACACGGCTTCCATATGAAAGAATCATGCACCCACACCCTGGCTGAAACCGCTTGTCCAAAGAGGGTTCACGGCGAACCGGAGCGTAACCCGGTAACACAGGGCGTAATGCCGGAGGGGGAGGGGACACACCCAGGATGGGACGCCAGTCCGTCGCAAGGCACCCCAAGCAGGACTCGAACTCCAGAACCACCAGAGAGCAGGACCCTGCCAAACCCGCTGTGCTAGCGTGCCGCCCATATGAAAAAATAATAGAGAAAAATTCACTGAAGCGTGCAATCAATTTGCTTGAGAACAAATATCTATTGCCAAACAGCAGTGACCCCATGTGACCCCTGAATGGATCATCAGGCTGCTTTCGCACAGAGGTCATCAGGAGATGTACGGTTTCCCCGCAGTTTCCAGGTCTATCTGCCGTGGACGGCAATGTGCCGGTGTGTCCACATCCATGGCTTTATGTGCTGAACGCTGCGCAACTTTTATGGCGTTATGAGACATAAGCTAAGTATTTTAAGTCACCCGGAAGTTGTTCCACAAAACACTGTTTTAGTTCACTTGTTATATGGAGCTGTAAGTTGCACCGTAAGAACTGACTGTAAGAAAGGAAAGCTTCATTTTCTGGGTGCAGTTTTAACTCACCTGAAACAGTCCCACTGGGGAGGCGCAAGGACACGCCCCCCCATTCTCCATCGTCCTCGGCAAGCGCCCGAAAACACACTGCACAAGAGTACATGTCAGAGTGGTACAGCCGCACACTGGCGAACACAAATGTGTTTCTGAAACGCACGACGGAAAGTTTTAAAGCAGCGCGTGGCCGACTCAGCAGAGCAAAAGGCCGATACGTGGCCCGACGGGCATACGTGCTAAAAACATAGGCAGCCACGCATTCACACGCAACGTGTCCTCCCCACACATAAAAAGGTGAGAGTGGATCGGAGGGGAAAAAGCAACAAAGTTCTTCCAAAAGCTGGAGAGGTCACAGGAGCGGCACCCAATCGAAGCGCGGTTCCCATGGAGACAAGTGCACGGGTATACAAAGAGAAAGGGCAGGAGGGAGGGGTGCCGGGAGATGGGGGGAAGGGGAGGGTTGGCTCAACGCAAAATAGAATGGAGGGAAGTGTGAGGGTTCCAGAATCTTCCAAGAGCCGTTCCCTTCACCGCTCCGCTGCGGCCTCCCTCTCCCCCGAGCCCCCTGCGTCGGCCCCGCGTCGTCCCGGGGACGCACTGCCCCGTGTCACGCTGTCTGCCCCACTGTCTCTCTGACCCAAATTGTTCTCGCTGGCCCGAGCTGAGCGCACGACTCCCGCAGCTCGGCGTCGGCGCTGGGCGAGGGGGCAGGGTCCCGGGCACGAGGTGGAACAGGTGTCACCCGTCCCTTCGAACACACACATGCACGTGCAACACAGGTGTACCACGCAGCCCTGGTCTAGAGCAAAGCCGTGACTCAGAACAAGGCAACGGGAATTAGTCAAGTGGCAAGTCAGCTGGTTGGTTAGTTGGTTAGTTAGCCAGACTTTGGTGCTGCTTGACAGACGGATACAGTAAAAGGGAAAATGGAAAGTCGAACACGTTTCTGCCTCCTCCGGCTCCCTTTAATCTCCCTGCCTTGTTTCAACAACTTTGCTCATTTTGGGAGCAGCGCATCCGTTCGGACCATTGTCTGTCCCCCCGCCCCCACCCCCCACCCCCTGCCCAGGCTTTTTTGTTGGCATGGCTCCTGTTTGTTTTCAGCCATTTTGGGGACTGGCAGTGCTTGTAACAAACTGCTTAAATGGCGTCCTCTCCCTTGCTCGCTCGCTCACTCGCTCGCTCGCTCACTCCCTCTCTCTCTCTCCCTCCCTCCCTCCCTCCCTCCCTCCCTCATTCTGCGTCTCCCCCTATCTCTGAGCTCTGTGTGTATACAAAGTAGTGAGTGCGCAACTACATTGAAATAAAAAGGACTCAAATTCTGGAGCAGGAGGCAAGAAAGAGAAAAAAAGAGGGGCATGAAAGAAGAATTCTTGTTGGAAAAAGCAAAAACACCAAGAATCATGTGTCAGAGGCAGTGCTGAAGCGAACGAGCAGGCGAAGCAAGTGACCGATCGAGCGAGCAAGCAAGAGAGAGCGAGCCAGAGAGAGAGGGAGGCCGAGGGAGCGAGCGAGTGAGCGAGGGAGAGCGAGAGCCGTTCCTGCCCTCCGTCTTTACACACTGCTGCCTGTGTGTGTGCCGTCTCTCCCCGCACACACACGCACGCACGCAAGCACGCACACACACAGCACACACAGACACACACACACACACACAGACACACACACAGACACACACACACAGAAGGAGGGAGAGAGAGCGCGAGAGAGCGAGCGAGTGAACACATCGCAGCGGAGATGCAGCTGGAGCCGTCCCGAGGTATGTTTCCTTGTTGTGTGCTTACCTAGCGGAGAGCGAGAGGGAGGACAGCGTTCGACACCTCATTCATTTCTCTCTCTTCTTTGCTCGCTGCTTCTCCTCGCTCGCTCCACTCTTGTTGTTTTTGTTTAGTACGAAAAAGGGCACTCGGTGTGATTTTTTTCTTCCTTTTGCGTGTGTGCGCATCAGCGTTTCCGAGTGCGTGCGTGTGTGTGCGTGTGCGTGTGTGTGCGGCGTTAATGCGGCCCTCTCCCCGGTCCCCTCCGGTCCTGCTGGCGCACCACGCAGCGCATTCTCAGAAGCAGCGACTCGTTCAGATGAGGTCGTGACGGAAAAAAAAAGCAGCGACGTCCCATTTTAAAAGCTCTGTGGGTTCGAGGCTCCTGGTCCGTGACTCTGGAACGGGGTTAGAGCGCGTCTCACGCGAGGGCGCTTTGTTATTCCGAGGCCTTTTCTGTTTGTGGCGGTTTCGATGGCAAAATAACCCTGAGAGTTGTGTATGACGCACAGCCGTGCGCTTCCCGGAGGATGCACCCACTACGCAGAGCCATCTCCTGGTGCTCGGTGCCTCCCCGCTCTGCCGTCTTCTCATTAGAACATCCACTTTTCCTTGTCGCTGTTTGGAGCAGTGATCTTGCTCCAACCAGGAGGGCACATTGACGTCATGGTCCTGCTGTTATTTCCTTAGCCCCCCCACCCCACCCTTTCCCAAACAAGAAAAAAAAAAAGTAGGTCTGCCAAACATTCCCACATTCCTCATTATTGGCCCCGCTGTGGTTCGCTTTTATCACCAATTTTATAAGTGATAAGTGTGTCATACATCCGCAGGGCCAAGAGGTCAGAGGTCAAAGGACAGTGAGCCCTCGCTGTTCAATGCCGTCACATATTTCTTCTTATCAGTTCAGTCTTTAAATGCCAACAAGCCATTTTACCATGGGAACACTGCTGGACAGACCTCACAGTGGGATTTGCATACCGCTCCCAGTTAATGGCAGCCGGCAATCGTCTCCTCGTGCTACCACCACGTTGTTGTGTCCGCCGCGACACGGCAGGTGCGCTGTGACAAAGGCTACCATAGTTCAGTGACCCACGGTAGAGTACAGATTTTCACACGTTGAAACGAAAATAGGCCCACCGTCTCATTTTGCGTTCAAGGACCAACAGAAACATCTTCCGGCAAGTGTTTCCTTGACGCCGTCACTCCTCAAACTGAGGCTAATACTTCCCATGATTCACTTACACTGACAGAATTACAGGACTTATTTGCTGGGCTAAAACCTCACAGACTGTGCAAAGTGCTGCCTTTCGGAGGGTAGACGTGTGTAAAATCGCCATGGTTGGCTTTCGGCAAAGAGGCCCGAAGCTCCACGTAGGATCTGAGAGACAAGGAGACCATGAAATCTGTACAAGGAAAAGTTGTGTTTGAAGTGAACTCCCCCTTCTTCCCCTCCCCATGCTCCTCAGCTGGCTACAGGACTGTGTGTTTGGTCGGAGGTTGCGCAGAGTTCAGACCCCTTGTCGACAGCCCCAGCCACCCCCCCCTGGCCCCTCGGCTGCCCGCACGGACCCAGGTGGCGCAGCTCTCCAGTACTGTGCCCTAGATGAGCTTCTTCCCCTCTCTCATCCCAAATCTAGATCCATACAGGAGAGCTTCCACACCCAGCACACGTGGATAAGTGCCGTGAGAAGGTGCAGCCAATGAGCGTGTTGCTCAACACCTTCCGTTGCGTAGCTTCAGATGCGTGTGCTTGCTGTGTCTTCTTACAGTCCTGTAGCCCCCTGTAAAGGAAGTTCCTCGGTGCTGAGTACAGAACAGCTTCATGTTAATTATAACAGTCACTGAAATACATGCAAACATAAGGCTGAAAGTTCAAATGCATAAAGCAATATAAAATGATGTTTTTAGGGTGGTAAAAGGAAAAGGGCAGCTGCAGGGGGAAGACTTTAAAAAATTATGTGAGCATGACATGGGAATGAACAGCTGAGGGCAAAATGGGACTCGGGACATGGGGAAGAACCCGCAGAGACAAGAACACGGGGCTGCAGATGTGGCCCCCTGCAAACGGAGCAGCGCTATTTTGGTACGGAGGCCACTGTGGCAGCCTGGCCTGGTCCCGGTGTGTCGCGGCCCTCACAGGGCTGGCTGGTTGCAACCTGGGAAGTGATGGGCCCGGGGCATTGGGGCCCCGGGGGTCAGGTGGTACGAGGCGGCCTGGGGGGAGGGGATTGCACATAGCCTCCGTCACGCTTGGCCGGCCTGTTTGTGGAGAGGCGTTGTGCGTCAGAGGGAGACGGAGCGGCAGAGCGGCACTGAGGGGGCGGTGGATGTGTGTGTCAGCGCAAACACTGGGTGAAATCGTGACTTTGTCTTGGCCTGTATGTCAGCTGTTCTCTGCTAGTTTCTCTGGTCCGTGGAGGACTGTCATGTTACTTGGTGCACATGCTAGCACAGGTCTGTGTGTCCATCCATGACTTGCAGACATGTACGCGCACCATCATGCAGTGAATACACTCCTCCACCCGCATCATTTCAGTCCGTGCGCACAAACATAGCACTAACCTGCATACCGGATGTATGCCATGTCCGTACTGTTTGACTGTGTGCGCAACTGTTTCACACTTTTAACTTCTTCATCCAGGGCACACAGTTTGTGTACCGCACTGTCCACGGGTGTTCTGGTGAATGGCGGGTACATCCGAATGTGCGTTTTTGTGCACGCCGTCGGCCTGTTGGCAACACATGTCAGTATGATCCTGAGCCCTAGCAGCATGGCTAGCCTCGGCCTGCGAATTGCAGTGAGTGCATGCGCCCGTTTCCCGACTCGCCCTTGGTCTCTCTCTCTCTCGCTCGCTCGCTCCCTCCTCTTCTCTCTGCAACAACAGTGCTGACCTAGTTTCTATCTGTTAAGGGCTGCCTGTGGAATTTTACAGCGGCCTGCCTGCCTCGGCCAACGGGGCAGAAACACAAGAGTAGAAGCATGACGGAGGATTTTTCTTCTGTCGCATCATTACGGCCCGACGGCCATCCACCCTCAGTCTCTCGCTGCGTAGGCTTAGCGGAAAAGAAAAGCAGCAACAACAACGAGGCTTATTAAACGTACTTTGCGGATGTTGCGAAGTGGGACGTCTGCCGTTACCGCCAGCAAGAAGAAATTAAAATTGCAAAGCGACGGCGTTGTGCTGGCTTCCCTCGCTGAGCTGTGACACAGCATACCGGATACAGTGAACGAGATTAAAAAACCCTGTGTGGCCTGAATGATCAGGACCTGCACTCAAACCAGAGGACGCCAGCGGTTACCAGGGAGGGACCTGCCTGTGACCAGAAGCAGCCCCTTTCTGCCGTCTGTTTGTCACAGGCCTATTTTAAGTTCCCCTGGCTGTGTATCAGTCAGCACTCTATTTTGGGGAATCCTGATTAGCTCAGAATGACTTTCTATTAGGCAACAGCAATGCAGAGCCGATCTTCAAAATGCCGTCCGAGCTCTTTGCCAGGCCAGTACCAAAATCTACATGGCTGCATAGCTGTTTCCATCTACCCAACCCCCCAAAACTCTTTTTCAGACATTTTTAAAACATGTTTTGATTTTTGTATTTAACCAGGAATTTTAGTTAATGTAGCCTTTATATAAACTTAGATTCGAATGTGTATGTCATCACATAACGAACATGATAAATTCAAATATTCAAAAAGCTGTTGACTTTATATACACACACACATTTTCTGAACCGTTTGTCCCATACGGGGTCACGGGGAACCGGAGCATACCTGGCAACTCAGGGCGTAAGGCCGGAGGGCGAGGGGACACACCCAGGACGGGACGCCAGTCCGCTGCAAGGCACCCCCAAGTGGGACTCGAACCCCAGACCCACCAGAGAGGAGGACCCGGTCCAAACCACTGCATCACCGCGCCCCCTGCTACTTTATATATAATATTTCACAATACATTTTGTCTCTCTCAGTCACTAACTTATTTCTGTCTTCTAAAGTGCCTTACATCAACTGTTTTGGAAGGATTCTGCAGAATTTTCTTTGTTTCTTGAAAATAATCAAATACTTTGTTCACCTGGATCAATTTAGAATTAACTGTAGATTGAATGAGAATCAGATGGAAATAGATGGCAGACAGAGTGGAAATAAATGCCTACATTTTAAACATACCCTCCTGTTTTGCCACATTATGCAGCGGCAACATGTGAACATGAAGCATTCACTCTTTTTGCAACATGAAAGCAAAAGTACAATGCTAATGTTCACTACAAGACCCACGTGTTAACTGAAGCACAACAAATGAGTGATAATTGCCTTCCGTTAATAAAACTGTGTACTTCCCAATGTTGTATGAAGCCCTCTCTGCCCCTCTCGCCGGCAGGTGTTGGTGCGAGGTCATGGTGTCCTGGACAGACGTCTGGGACCCCTTCCACGCGGGTGCGCTCCTCTCACAGCTGAATGAGCAGTGGCTGGCTGGCCCTGCCCCGTTCTGTGACGTCACGCTCGTCGCCGCCGACGAAGCCAAGTTCTTCGCGCACCAAAGCATCCTTGCTGCCTGCAGCCCACATTTCAGACAGCTGCTGTCCTCTTCCACTTTGGCTCTCCTCAAGAAAGACCGGGTGCTTGAGCTGCCCCATCTGCAGTCAAGGGTGCTGTCCAACCTACTGGACTACATCTACACCTCACGCGTCTCTACGGTGTGCAGCACAGGGACCACGTGGCTCTGTGAAGCAGGTCGGAGCTTGGGTGTGCCTTTCCTGGCTGGTCTAAAAGTGGAGGAATCCAATCACATGAAAAGCAAAAGTGGACAGGATAGAATCGAAGGGATGGAGGAGACAGACAAGGCGGGTGCCGCCAAGAGCGCAAAAACACCCCTTTGTTTTCCCCTTGGCATGGTTTTCCCCAGCCTCGCAGCAACAGAAAAACATTGCCCCTCCTCCCTCTCACCACGCTCTCCCGCTTGCCTCATGGGCTCTGAGGAGCCCCCGTGGAAAATGGCCACCTCCATAGGTAATCAGCTCCACCACCTTCAGAACAAGCCTGTGACTTCCCTGTCTCCCTCTTCTTCATCTCCCATTGATCTAACGGCACCTGCCAGGAAGGACTCACTATCCTCACCCACCTCTGCCACAGTGAGCTCTGCTTCCCAGTTCCAGAACCTTCCTCTGCAGTCTCACCAATCTGGACCACTGCTCGTATATCCAAAGAAAGCCACAGGGGAAAGCTTCCCTGCCGGCCTGGACTCTGAGCACTTGACCACAGAGACGGCTCAGATACTGTTCAACATGAGCACTGCAGCCTTCCATGGCCGGCGGCCAACTGAGCCGGAGCAGAGTTCACGAGGCAAACCGGGGCGGCTGGACAGCCCTCCCAGGGGATCAGGACTTCCTCACCCCAGTTCCTTGCCCCCCACTCTCTCTCCTCCTCCCCCTCATGGCTCTTGTCAAACGGTCCCAAAGCCTGAACTGCTGTGTGGGGTATGCCACCGGTTGTTTAGCTCTGCTTCAGCCCTCACAGTCCACATGAGGCTGCACCGCAGCGGGCGTGCTCTCAGCTGTCGGCACTGTGGCAAAGCCTTCATCCACAACAAGAGACTCCAGTCCCATGAGGCAGCCTGCAGACAGGCCCCGCATATCCTGCCAGTTCAAACAAAGCAAGAGCCGCTTGAAGAGGGGGATGACGAAGGAGAGAGAGTGGGAGCGATGGAAGACCAACCTGAGCAAGGTCATGCACTGCCCGGTCGACCTCCAAAGAAAGGGCGGGGCTTCCTCCGGCAGCACTCCCGTGGTTTCCCCCAGGCAGATCTGCTAGGTGAGGAGGACCACTTTGTGAAAGTGGTGGATGGACACATCATTTACTTCTGTGCTGTGTGTGAGCGCTCCTACATGACACTGTCCAGCCTCAAGCGTCACTCAAATGTACACTCTTGGCGCCGCAAATACCCCTGCCGCTACTGTGACAAGGTCTTCGCCCTGGCCGAATACCGCACCAAACATGAGGTCTGGCATACTGGTGAGCGTCGCTACCAGTGTATCTTCTGTTGGGAGGCCTTTGCCACCTACTACAATCTCAAGACACATCAGAAAGCCCTCCATGGCATCAGCCCTGGCCTTATCTCTAGTGAGAAGACAGCTAACGGTGGCTACAAGCAAAAGGTCAATGCCCTCAAGCTGTACCGCCTGCTGCCCATGCGCTCCCAGAAGAGGCCTTACAAAACATACAGTCAGTCACTTGCTGACAGCTTAATGTTGCCCCCAGACCCTACTGTGCCCCTGCCTTTGCCCTTGGACTGCAGTCTAACCTCTGCTTTGGGCCCCAGTGAGCTGCACTCACTCACTGGAGATGGTCACCCACAGGGCATACAACATGGCCCCACTAATTTTCCATTTGGAGTCAGCAACGTGGGTTTGGATCAAGGGGAAGCCTCCAAGCTTGCCTCTGCTCTGTTGGACACACCCATGAGAGTAAATGAAAGCGAGACAGCCAAAAAAGAGCCCATCGGCAGCAGCACTCTTAGACTGCCTAAGGGCAACGGTGACTCCAAAGTCGGACTGTCCTCAGTTATCACCTATGGACACCCTAAGCCGTCAGTCATTGTGCATGGAACAGCTGTCTCCTCCTCTGTCATTGTTCACAGTAACCAGATAACCGCAAGGGTTGACAGAAGCTGTCATGACGGCTCTTCCCCAGAGACCACCAGAAGTGAGCTGTCCCCCAAGGCCAAGCACCAACCCTTGAAGAAGCATATGCTGAAGGAGTACATCCGGGCCCAGAGACAAGCTTCATGGCAGGGGGAAGGAATAACTGTCACAGATGAACCAGGAAATGCAGAGGAAACTGTGGGAGAAGAAAAGGCGAGACCCCAAAAGGGACGCAAACTGCACAACAAAAGCATAACCTACATGGCTAAGCCAGCCTGTATGGCAGGAGTATCTGAGGTCAAAGGCATTGCTCCTCTCTGCCAGATCACAGTGCGTATTGGAGAGGAGGCCATTGTCAAGCGGAGCATCTCTGAGACAGACCTCATGAGGGATAAGAGCTCTCCACTGCCCAACAAACCAAAAAAGACTGACTCTACTTTACAGGAAATTACAGAGGCTCAACACACACACCATCACCACCACCGGCACAGACATCGACCCCACCGTGATCCCAGTGAGCAAGCAGAAGGAGACATCAGAAGAAAGAACTCAAAATCTCCTAAAGCCCATGGCAAGGTCAGACAGTATTACTTCCGTCAGGAGGTGAGAGAGGAGGACAGCGACCAGGACACAGAAGACAACCTCTGGCGGCCTTATTACAGCTACAAACCCAAGCGGAAGGCCTTACACGTACAGAAGGTTAAGAAGACAAGCTGGCAGCGAAAACTGCGTTACAAGCACTCTCTCAGGTTAATGAGGAGGGCAGAGAAACTCATGGGACACAACCACAAGGAGGAAGATGAGGGGCAGGAAGAGGAAGCTGAGGAGGGAGAGGAATTGGAGGAGGAAGGAGGAGAGAATGAGGGGAAAGAAGCAGAAGGACTAGCTGAGGAACACTCCACAGAGAGTACACACAGAAATTCCACTCCATCCAAACAACAGCAAGGTCAGGACACAAAAGAGGAAACCTCACTCTTTGGACTCAGCTCACCTCAGTCCCCTCTCCAGCCTCTCCTGGATGCCCCCTTCCCATTATCTACCAGACAGGAGACACACCACCTGACTGACCAGTCGCCTGAGTGTGGAACCTGTGGACGACGGTTCTCCACCCCTCGCAAGCGTGACAAGCATGAGCTGACACATTTGCTAGAGTTTGTGTGCTTGCTTTGTCGAGAGTCTTTCTCCACACAGACACGACTGGAGAAACACCAGAGGACCCAGCATGCCCCCTCTCAGCCTTCCCCCATGTTAAAGAGCCAGCCACCGGACTTGGATTTAGAGACAGAACAGAAGTTAGACAGGGAGAGGTTGGGCTTAGGGAAGGGGAGCCCAGGCCGAGTGGGAAGGAGGCCCTCAATCAGACATACATGCCCTCACTGTTCCAAAGTGTGCAAAACAGCTGCTGCACTTGGGCGCCACGTGAAACGTCATGAATCAGGCAGCTCTGTTGCAGACAAGGAGGCTGAAGGTGCAGTCCTTCATTCCCATAAGGAGGTTTCATTTCCAGGGATAGTGCTACCTGAACTTTCTACAGACTCAGACGTTAAGTCGGCCTTAGTTAAGTCCATCCCAGTCATTAGCTACCCTGTATTAACCCCACAGTCCAACGGAAGCTGTGAGTCTCAAGGCCCCAGTCTTGAGCATGTGGGAAAAGTGGAGGCAGAGCACAAAGCATTTGAAATTGGGATAACCTCAGTGGGCAGAAATGAAGGGTTTTCTGCCAAAAACAATCATTCTCATCAGGAACCTCCTTTTTCAGCCACCACCATGTCCTCTAGCCCGCACAGCGTTTTGGTTCTCAGTAGTAAAGAATCCAAGGATAAGACAAGTTCATTCAAAACTCTCAGAGACACAAGCCCAGGAGAAAAAGGCAGCCAGAAAAATAGTCCAGCACCAAAAAGTGAAGCGGGGGAAAGGTCTCCAGGCATGGCATTGAAATTGCAGACCAGACCTAACTCTGCTGCAACAGTGCCTATAACGATGGGAGCCAGTGGAAGGGGCTCTGTGGCAGCTACAGATGCTGCAAATCATGAGGAAGGGTGCACTCCCAGTCGAGGAGTCAAGAGGTCACACAGCGAGAGTGAAGATTCCACCATACCCCAAGATCTCAGGGCAACAGCCCTGTGTAAAAGCCCCAGTGCCAGGCAAGCACAGGATTTATCAATGCCGTCCTTCGTAGGGAGAGAAAGGGATCTTAGTCAACAGGCCAAGCCAAATGGAGCCAAGGAGCAGAGGGAGATGGTCCTGCTGGTGCCTAAACAAGAAGTGGAGACGCCAGAGTACTGTGCTGCTCAGACCACAGCAAGCTGCACCCCACAGAAACTCTCTAAGTCACCCTGCTGCTCCCCACATGGCACAGACCTCCTGGCACGAGCGCAACTGGAAAGTATCCCTACACCAAGGGGGGCCCAGGGCCATGAGAGACCACAAATTCTGCAGCCTCCATCCTCCTCCAGAGCGAATGATCGCCCCTCAGCCCACGCCCTTTTGCTGCCTAGGGCGCCACCTCCAGAGCCTAAGCCTGAGGAGAGCTCCACGACAGCCTCCCATGGGGACATGGGGTACCCAGTCCAGGAGTTTCCTCTCCCTCTCATTGTGCCTGGGGGCTGTCGCTCCAGTAAAAAGCATGAGGATAACATTCTAGTATCCTACCCTGCCAGCCCCATCCCGTTTGGCCCACTGGGAAAGATAGGTGCCAACGGGGAACTGGCCAAGCTGCCCTTCTACCCTGACCCTTACCAACTTCTGTATGGTCCACAGTTACTCCCCTACCCTTACAACTTGGCTGCCTTGCCCATGGCCCTGAACATGATGGCCCCTGGGGACAAGGTGGAGCCACTGCCCTTCCTGCCTGCCCTCTTCAACTACGGTGCCGGTCCGTATGTTGGCACAGCACCACACCCACTGGTGGCCAACCCTGGCCATTACAACAGCAGCAGCAGCAGCGGCAAGAAACGGGACAGCAACAACCCATAGGTGGGAACACCCAGCAGCGGAATATTTAAAGGAGGAGGGTGGGCTTTTTCAGGGAGGGGTTCTTTTCTCCTTTGAGACTGAATATAGTTGCTCAGTCCCCACGCCTCTTTTGTAAAGTAGTGATGAGACCTAGGCAATTTTAGATGAGGAGTAAAGGGAGGAGGAGCTTTGGAGGGGGAGTTAAAGGGGGGGTCGGAGGACAGACAAAGATGGACTACCCCTCCCCCACCCCCCATTTATCTAGCACTTCCAGTACACCTCTCTCCTTTTGTCCTTTCTTTCTGTGGTAGTACTAGTGCTCGATTAACTGTCCTCTCAGACTTGTTATAATATTAATAACTATGATATAACAATAATTACAGCTAACAGGGTGTGTGTTTTGCAAAAGTAGTTCAGTCTGCTTCCCTTTATAGTGACCGCAAAAGAAAAAGAAAAAAATACAAAAAACCTCACTTGAGGCTGGTAACATATTAGGAAAGAAAAGGGACGAGTCTGAAAGAGCATCACTGCACACTGCAGAGGTCAGAGAGCTAGAAGGTGAGCGCTTCTGTACTTGTGCGTGTACATTTACGCGCGACACTGTGTAACATACATGTGGGTGTGTGGACGTGTATGCGGGGATGCATACCTGCCTGTGTGTCGCTGTGCGGGTGTGTGCCTGTATGTGTGGGTGTGTGCATGTGGTTCGGCACGTGGGCGTGGCATCCTCTGCCTCTCCATGCTAGAGCAATTTGCAGTATGCGCTGTGCCAGACAAGTTGGCTGCTGTGGTCTTTGTACCGAGTCATTAGATCGAAAAACCACCAGAGGACTCTGCTGCTCGCAAAGCGGCAATCCGGGCGACTCAGTGGCTCGAGTCGAATTTATCTGCAGCAAAGATGAGTCATGACCAACTGTAAAGTTAGCGCATCTGTTGTGCCTCCACTAGCGGACGGCAAAATGACAGGAGGTGTAAAGTCAAGTTGAGGGTGTCCTTTAGTTTTATCTGTAGGGCGTTGCACAGTGCAACTCCAGACTTTGAAGTCAGTTATGTTATCAGCTGTTATATTCCAGATTTTAGCTGAGCTCACTCTTGGGGACATTTTGTGCTACTGGCCACATGGGAAAACCTGTAGAGCAGATGCTAGTTTATGTACTTCCAATTTTCTCCTGTTATTCATCTCATCTCTTCCAATTATTAAAACATGACATGTCACCCTTACTTTAGTGGCCTTTTCTGTACCCCTCCATCCCCCTGGTGTCCCCAGACACAATATTTGCTCGGCTGGGTCTGAGACAGACAAGGAACATGAGAGGAGAGCGTTCGGGCTGAGCCCTGTGGTATTTCAGAGAGACACTTTAGGAGGCAGGTACAGCCCAGTTTGTGTCTAAAATGGAGCTCCCTGCGTCATGACAGAGACGGGTGGGCTGAGGAAAGGGGGTTCGCTTTCATAAGTGACAACTTTGTATCAGTACCTGCTGGATGGGTTCTGTGGCAGACAGATATATTCCCTTCATTTCTTGTGTGGACAGACGAGGGGAACGATATCATCTGCCCCAAATCCCACCCCCAGCTGGAGTGGGGTGGGGAGGGTATACAGTCTGTCTCGGCGGACTTCCCTAGTCCCTGGTGACCTCTCCATCATCTGTATGTCCCTATGTTTTTTTATATGACTTACATTTGTTTTACATTTTTCCCTTTTGCCAGACAGAAGAGGCTTCTGTTTAAAAAGGGGTCTGAGTACACAGAAATATGAATGTAATTTAGTCATGAGGTTAATGAAGTACAAAAAACAACAAAAGGTAGATGGATTATGTTCTCTGACTTGAATAATACTATGTTAAAGATCCACAGTCACTTTGTCATGAGATCTGGTATATATACAGTAGTCCTATAGGAACATGTCTATAAACTTGGGTTCTGTATTCACCAAGCATGAAGATCACTTGCTTCTTTACAATAGACTCTGGAATTGCTTCACTTTCATTTCCGTTAGTTTTCTTTCAGTGCCCTTGCTTTGTTTTTATTTCCTTTAGGTCTTCATATATATTTCGTGCCCTTGTGTTTTCAAAATTGAAAACCAAAAATATATAGCTGGCCCATGTTCCTGTCAATCAGTGTGGGAGCTGTTGGGTCATGACCCCACCCCCTATCCCCCTTGCTTTATGCGTGGCCTTTGGAGTCGTGTGATTGGGCTGTGCAATGAACCTGCAACACTGCCCACTGGTGGAAGGCACACCGTAAAGCGTCACGCAGTAAAGTGTAGGTCACTCGTGTGGTGGACTGCGGCTACAAGCCTTTGGTGTCACTTTAAGAAAAAAAGGAAAACCAAAATAAATCATGTGAAAACACTGAGCATGTCTACGGTACACAACCGTTGTCTCTTTCCAATGGATTTCTTTTAACAGAAGTCCCACAATGGTTTTTGTTGTGGTGACATGCCCTGTGTGGTCTCGCTGGTTCATCAAACACAGGAACTGCCCACACACACCCCATAGCTCTGTGAACACATTAAAGTAAAGCCGGGGGGGGGGGGCAGGCAAGCGATGTTTTGAAATCAGTGTTTATGCCTTAAGGGGCACCTGATGAGAAGGAACATGAAACGATGAGTTCATCGACAGGACAGACCTGTTGTTCTCGTTGTGAAGAACAACAAGAAGCTCTATTTACAAACTTTGGCACATTGTGCTTCTAAATACATCTATACATGGAGAGTTCATTTCTGATTAAAAAAAAAATGAGCATCTCCAAATTTGAGTTGGATAGCATACCTCATGGCATAAAAAACCATGAATCACTTGGATATCTTGGACAGTGACAGAATAAGGGAAAAACGAGCAGTTACTGAAGCCGGTCCACAGTTTGAGCCAAAGAAGTGAGGTGGAACAGGCTGCTGATGTTCTTGTGCTGAAGTGAAGTGATCACAGCCTGAGAAACCCCCTGCTGTCACTTAGGCTCCTTTCAGCCCCTCTGGATTTCAGTGTCCTGTTAGCTGTCTGACATGGAAGCTTGTAGCCCAGGTGACCCCGCCGTCCCACAGTCTAACCTCATGGTTTCTCTTTGTTCGTTCCTCCTTCTTCCTGTTTTCTTCCATCCCGCTACAATCAAACAAATAAAGTATTAACCTGATGACCCAGCGCAATGTGTGACAGTTTTTCAGTTGATATTTCTCCATTGACCTGATCTATTGCCTCTCCATTTTTACTGTAACATCTCCCATAACATTATGCAATGACTTAATGCGGTGCCAGCTTGTCACAGATTTAATATTATTACACATCCCAAGTATTTAGTTATAATGAGGCATAAATGAAAATCTATCAATTTGTGTAAATATGTACTGCATTGATCTGCATGCACTGTGATATGGTGTTCATTCTTTCCACAAGAGGGAGATATTGCCTTCATCTAAACACAGCATAGGTAAGACTGGGTAAAACTGGGTAAGACAGGCTGCAGAGAAGAGGACTCATGCCAAAAGACATGGGTTGCACTTCTTATCTTAAAGTTTTTGGTTTGAAAAATAATTTGGCATGTTCTCATCCAGGACAAAGAGCAGACTGTGGCACTTCATGGCATGTTTTGCATCATCTCAACACCAAGCTGAAATGCAGAAATTACAAGTATAAAAATAACTTTTGTATTAATTTCCAAATTTACCCCAGTTTAGTTTTTTCCAGTTCAATGCTTGGCTGCTCATGGCCCCTCAGGTTTGCCAGAAGGCAGAGGGCAGAAGATGGGTGCTCATCCAGTTCGAGGCCTGGCCTGCTCCACCCCTTTCGGAGGGCCAAATGCTCATAGGAGGAGCCAAGCGAACCTCACCACTGGCGGCCAGTGACTGGCTGTTGCGTGAAGCGCATACCCACTGCGGGTGGCTGAGTATCCTGCCGTTCAGCGGAAAAAAGCCAACAGGGGTTTCCGGTCACAATCGGCACACAACAGAGTCCAGATCTGAATCATCAACGCAACTGTGCCATAGGAGGGCTCCTTAATCGACTGAGCAACTCAAGGGCCCCATCTGTACACATGCCACCTCAGTTGCTTTCAGACATTCAGTATGACTTCAAACTGCTGTCAGTAAAAATAATAATAATAAAACTATGGGACTGGCACTTTCATGTACTGTACAAATTATGAATACAGCTTTTAAGTGCATCTATATTTATACTTATGAAAGCTACAGTTTAGATGGGCATCTTATTTTTTTACATCGTGTATATATACTGGCAAATCCTTGTGCTTGGCAATGATTATTTTAAATGAATGTATCTGTTTAATAAATCTGAAACCTTTCCTGACACATGAGTGACACATGAGTTTCTGAGAAAATGCAATTGTGATTTTGAGTTCAGAAATTTCTTCAGTCTTTTTCAACATGAAAGACAGATGATCCAGCAGATCTCAAATGCTGTGTTGTGAAATCACTTTGGCAATGTGACCACTTGCAAAGACAGACTAACTATGTTCAAGTGCTGGAATTGCCAGGAGTTTCTGGAAGCCGCGGCATTCCAGGTATGACTGCATGCTTCTGGAGGAACACATTGCAGCTCTGTGTTGACAAACTGGGGACAGCATTGTTCCCAGGAAGTGAAAAACACACCCACGCAATGTGCACACATACAGCCTGATTCACATAGGTCAGTCAAGGTTTCTCTGTAACCAGTAAACAAACAGCAGTTACTTCACAGAGGTAAAGGTTATTGCAAACAAACCCTGCTCATCAAAAATCACGAGAGAAGATGAAGAATGGCTGGCTGACTCTGCTGACTCAAGTTCTGAATTGCTCAGTAGCAAGCTCTGTGTGAAGCCCAGTCCTAAAAATAAGCTCTGGCACCACTCTGGCTATCAGCTGGATAACTTTTAACATCAAAATTTCAGTGAGAAAGCCCCACAGTTCAAGGACCCAAACTGACTGGATATATTTTTTGTGAACAAATGAAGTGTAATTCTACACTGAAATGGCAAAACAGAAGTTGCTCCGCGAATACAGGTCCCGCACAGTACATCAGTACCGATGTCATCCAATGAGACATAACGAGTTTGAGAAAATCTCTATAAGCAACAGGAAAGAGCTGCATGTCCCTTCTAAAGTGGATACCCAACTGTGAACATCCATTCATCGTCAACAACTACTTATCCCGATTGGGGTCATGGTGAGCAAGAGCCTAACACGGCAACACAGGGTGCAAGGCCGAAGGGGGAGAGGACACACCCAGGACGGAACGCCAGTCCATCGCAAGGCACTCCAAGCAGGGCTTTAGCCTCAGATCCGACACACAGCAGGTGCCGGATGAATCCGTCACGCCGCCACCTATGAACAAATCGCACTTTTGTGCTGTTTTCATTACATTTGACTTTGGGAAGCATTGCTTCATACAGACACATTTTAAATGACAGAAGTCATTACACATCCATGTCAGATATAGCTAACATACTGCAGCTGTAATGACCTTTAACAAAGTTTCAGCCTCACCCAACACAGCAGTGTTTAGGTTTTATCTAATATGCACTTTTGGAGCCAAGATGAGCAGTGCAGTTATTCACATATATGTAACTTTGGCCATTAAAGAATCTGACTGAAACACACACACACACACACACACACACACACACACACACACTTTCAGAACCGCTTGTCCCATACGGGGTCGCAGAGCCTACCCAGTAACACAGGGCGTAGGGGGAGGGGACACACCCAGGACGGGACGCCAGTCTGTCGCAAGGCACCCTAAGCGGGACTCGAACCCCAGACCCACCAGAGAGCAGGACTGTAGTCCAACCCACTGCGCCACCGCACCACCGCGCCCCCGCTGACTGAAACACTAAACACAAAAACTGTCCTGAAATATTAATCAAAGCAACAGTCAGGACTGCAACAATTAATACAACTTAATCAATCACTCAGCTATCCTGTGTTGTGCCAGCAGACCGTTTGCTGAAAAATCTTTGAAACATTATTATGAATGGAGGTTAGAATGAGGATATGGATATTGAAGTTAATAATACTATACTAGTAATATACAACTCACTCCCCCGCCAAACAAAGAGGGACAACAGAAAATCTCGCCAACTTTGCCAATACGGGGCAGCTGATGGCACAGTGGTTAGAGCCACTGAAGATCAGTTCATAAGGTTACGAGTTTAAATCCCACCTACTGATGTTGTATGTACCCTAAACTATGCCAGTAAAAAATAGCCAGGTGTCTTAAAGAGTAAATAATTACAGATAGTTTAAGACTGTAAGGTGCTTTGGGGAAAAGTCTCAGCTAAATGAACAAATGTAAACAAACCCTTAGACATTTCAGTTAAACATGTTTTCAATGAGTGTGCCTAATATGCCAGTCTTTGACTGACACCACCCTGACATCTGAGAAAGACCTATATAAAACAGACATGACAAAAACACACATTCAGCGATCAATACTTTCTGGGGAGGACACGTGGGAGCGTCACGTCAACATGTTTGCCCTATGCCCAGGGTTTTGGTAAACCAACAGCAGTGCAAAGGCATCGTGGGAGACAAACCTCAGGACAGACGATCTCAAGGTTAACTGTGAACCTTTAGGTTTCGTGGGGCCCTTGAAGTGGTTAAAGAATCCCGAAAGAATGGACTACCCTTCTCTTTTTCTGCTACTATGTGTGAGTTTGACACAGTTCAGTCAAGGGACCGACAACATGAATGGATTCAAGAATGTAAGTAAAATAGTACTTGCAGTGCACTTAGTTCAGTAAAACATAACACACGATGAAATCTTTTTTCCTGGAAAAGTGAAATAATCATTTTTATAAAACATCTAAAATAATGTAATGGATTTAGAGAATTTTAAACATTTCTTTTAACCTTCGATGATAAATTAGCTATAACAGTTTACATTTGCAGGTTTGAGTGAAATTTCAGTTACATTCAGTGTATGTATTCCTTTTCAGAGAAGAAACTATAAGCTAATGTGCTGTTCTCAGTTGACCCCATTAGCTTTAAGCCTGTGTGGAAATTACAACAGATTCCATACAAACCATAAAAAGAACGTTTAACATATGTTAGGTCAATTTCAACATGAAAGTTGTAGGGGTACGACTGTCCAGGGCATACATCAAATACATTTCATCGAAGAATTTCAGTCACTGGGTAAAATGAGTGATTCTGAAATTATGCCGTGTGACTTGTTGGTTTAATGTGTCCAAGAGGCTGGTAGTGTGAGTGTGTGTGCTCCATTTGCAAAAATGTGACAGTGGGCCAGTGTGTTTCGTGTCTCCAACAATGTGAGCAGTGCGAGTTATGCGTAAGGAAGTGTGTGACCTCTTTATCTTTTAGTTTTAGAGTCTATGTGTAGTCAGTTTATCCCTCGGGGTTAGTGTGTACGCGTACCCAACATACCGATTATCCACACGCGACCAATGGTGGGCGTATGAAAATGAAGAAGGCGTTAAGGTGTTTTACAAAAAAACTTTTAAAAGTATCCGATGTTACATGGTTTAAGGGCAGCAGGTAGTGTATTTTTCAGTTATTTCGGTAAAAGATAAACTTAGCTATTAAATAAGCCAACAGCAGGCAACTGGGGAGACCTGGCTGTGAAAATTCAAGTTGCAAAAGGGTTTTGAGGAACATACTACTTTCATAAGAAGCAGAAGACCATATTAATAATAAGTATAGTAAAAATAACAATAAAACACCATTGCAATTGCTGCTTTCTTTTTCTTTCAGGAATTATGTGCAATTTAGCAGATGAATTAATAATTGCCATAAATAACCGCGGCTTTGCCAACTTTCAAGTAGCAATTAAACAATCACGTACGCAGCTCAAGTTACATGAAGGTATTTACATTAAAATTTAAATAGTTCATGTTTAAACGGTTCTTTTCAAGCAGTTTAAATGAATCACTGTAATCACATGTTGATCATGAGAGCAGCGCGGCCGAGCTAGTAGTAGCTCCACTGGACGGAAGGACGGACAGACGGACGGACGCCCACCTCACCTGTGACACTTGGCCACCACTCTGTCTGTCTGTGCCTTGCTTGCGTGGTCCAGTGGTTGGGTCCGAAAATGTACACTCACTTGTTGTTGGTCAAACCGCTCTTGTCTTGACTTGTGATCGGGTTTAGTTAGAGCACTGCAGGTTTATTCGTGGTAACGTGGTTAATAACAGATGACACGATGTAGCTCCGGCGCCGAACGCACCTGTGTGTGGTACACTTTCAAACTTTCGAGAAAAAAAGCAACACGACGTCGTGGGCTCCGCAACGCAACGACGTCGACGAGCTGACAGACCACCCGGGGCGGACCGAGGTAACTTAGCGACACACATAAAAATAATTTTTATCATTTCGTATTGTAGAAACGCAACCTCAACAACCTCTCCCATTTACACGTCCATTTCTCAGTAACCTTCGGTACTAACTCTGTGTAAAAGTTCTTTACTGCTAACTATTTAAACTAAGTTTCACAAGAAGCGCTTACCCGCCCTTCCTGTGGCGTTAGGACCCCGCCTCAGCATCATCATTGTCATGAACGCCGCCGGCTTCGCCGGTTTCACCTCCTGTCCTGTCCTGTCCTGCCCTGCCCTGGGGCACAAGCCGCCAACAAGCGCTCTCCAGGCGTCTCTGCCCTGTCTCCAAGAGCTGAGATGTCTTCAAGCTTCCTTCTTGGTGTTTCTGTGGCTTGCCCTTAACCCAACCTAACCCTAACCCTAACGGTTACCCTCCCTCCTCCTTTCTCAGCCGGGCTTGGGACCATCATCCATGGCGGAGTAACGCACGCGCCAGGCAGACGAGAAAAGAGCGGGAACATGGTGACGACACCATTGGCACACGTACATCAAAAAAGGAAATAAAAAAGTTCAAGTATTTAGCAAAAAGTAAATGCGTAAGGTAAAATGCAGGTAACATATCGGGGCGGGGGTTGTTATGAAATGATCAAAGTCAAAATTAGAACCGCAGATTACGAACAAAATGCTATAGGAAAAACCGAAACGCTCAATTTATAAATCAACATGGAAGTCGTGCCTTCAGTAAATCAGTTAGAGAACAACTGAGACAAACATAAAATTCAGCTCTCACAATAAGGCAAACAACGTGTTCTTACTTTATTATATTTATTGTAAGTCACATTTTTTCTGCAAACGTTTACCCTTACATTTACAGGACAAAATTCAATGCTAAACCCCAGTTAGTCAGCAAATCAACTACAGTCTCTTTGCATGGAAAAATATTGACAATTCGTTGTATCACCACACTCTTCTTGTGTGGGTTGCACATTGTCACGCTGTCCACCCGGAGCGGAAGCGCCGGACCCAAGCGCAGAGCACGGGAAAGTTCCATGAGGGGAAATCCAAAAGTCAGACGTGGTCACAAGACAGGTAAACGATCACCGATGAACATGAGTTGTTGAAGGGACAATCCGAAAGCCGTGTTCCAAAGAGACAAGCGAGAGGTCGATGAGTACCGAGAATGGAGACGTAGGGATTCGGGACGGGAGCCACGCAGAAAACAAGACTGAACAAGGTTCCGCGTCCGACTGCGTTCCGAACCTTCCTTTTATGCACTTGATCCGCCACAGGTGATCCTCGTTGCGCCGAGGTGGAGGACATGACACACGTGATAAATGATAGTCCGTGATATGAAGATATCTGACATTGTATAGCCATGGAACACTTGGCAGCGCTGAAGTTCTTCAGAGTGAAAGTGACCTGGATGGTCTGGGCCAGAACTGGGACTAGTGGTCCACAATGGCCAGTGAAACAAACACAAGGTGACAGCTGACAGTAAGCAGGTGTGGCCATTGGTTTGCAATAAAGATTATTTGGTTTTTTAAGATTACGGTTACAATACTAACTGCACAATGAGTAGAAAGAGAAGAGGGGCACCAAATCCACTTGAGTAAGACTAAAAAATGTGAAAACATTTTTGTGTTTTAAAGGCTTGTGCATGAAATGGGGTTGACAGTGTGTTGTGTTTAAGTGGGGCGTGACACGGTTGTGTGTATTGCAGAAATCCACATCTGGAACAGGGCTCCTCAACCTTGGCTCTAAGAGCCCCTTGATGCACACCAAAGCAAATCTTTCAGACATCCGGAGGTCAGTCCTACTGCAGTCACATATTTAATCCTCTAATCCCTAGTTATTATTATCTTTCGTAGCTGTCTGGTTTTTCGTGTTCTTTTGTTATTAAAATGCATTGTTGTCCCCTTTCCATAAACAGTGCTGGTGACACACCAATTGGTTTCATCTAATAAAATGAGGCTATTGTACTTAAATCAGTTACCTTCACACCAGCTGATGATTTGCTGCGTCTTTTTTGGGTTGATGGCAGCATCAAATCTTCCTTCGATTTCCGGACCCTGGACCCAGAGGGGGTGCTGCTGTATGGTGACACGCGGGGCGGACTCGACTGGTTTGTGCTGGCACTGCGTGATGGATTGCCTGAAATGCAGATTGGCAAAGGGGATGCAGTAGCCATCGCAACGGGGGGTCCCAGGCTCAACGATGGCAGGTGGCATCATGTACGTTGCTCCACTATCGCTCTAGTGTCCTAAAGGTGTTGACTATACAAGTGTTTAGCACACAGGTGTTGATAGCACCTCTGTTGTGTATCATCACCAAAGTTCCTTTTCATGCACTGCAACTTATGTCCCATTGGGTTATTCAAAACAACTTCTTCTCTTCCCCTCTGACCAGTGTAAAAAGAAACACACCCATCTGGTCCAATTCCTGCCCCCACCCTTTATTAGTTTCCGTTAGTAAAACCTCAATGATGCAAGCTTTGAGCTGCTCTCTAAACTGGTGTCTATCGTGTCCCTGTCTCCTCTCAGAGCACACATTTCTCTGTGGTCGCCCCCGGACCCCTTCGTGTCACTACAGGTGCAGTTGCGCAGCGAGGGGAGATCAGTTGTCCTGGAGGTGGGCGGAGCCCCCGTGCTGCTAGTGGGACTTCACTCTCAGCATGCTGTGGAGGACACCGCAGGACAGATCCGACTTTCTTTAGGGGGTGTGCTGGTTCAAGAGCTGGAGTTTTTCACACCGGTCAGGCAGACCCTTTTCATGTGATTTACTGTACATATACTTGTCTCATTTACAATGAATACTACAAAGTATTTCATTGGCACATTTTCATCCAACATGACTTATAGTGCTACATACACCACCTATAGTGAATGACTCATCTACACACCAGAACAATGTAGTGCACACACACGATATACATTTACATTTATTCATTTAGCTGATACTTTTCTCCAAAGCGACTTACAATGTTCCAGCTACTTGCTTATTTATGCAGCTGGATAATTTTACTGAAGCAATTTAGGGCAAATAACTTGCTCAAGGGTACTACATCTGGAGCTGGGATTTGAACCTGTAATCTTTGGATCCAAAAGGTCCAATGGCAGCAGCTGTTATCACTACACTACCAACTGCCCAGAAAGATATGTCTATGGATGGTAGGGGGCAACCAGAGCACCCAGAGAATACCCACATGAACATGGAGGGAACATGCAAACCTGACACAGACCGAGCGGGGACCAAACGTCCCATCGCGCTGTCTAGGTGCTGTGAGACAACAGCGCTACTCACTGTGCCATTATCCTGTAGATTTCTGAATGCACACCTGACAACAGAGAGGTGCTTTTTCGCAAGATGACAAGTTCAAATCCAGACAATATCCACTAAGATAAACAGGCAAATTTGTATCAGTGAGACTTTAAGCAGTTCATGTGCTAATAATGTAGCTGAGCAAATGGATCACATTGTTGGTGGAGTCATCCAGTGAGCTCTTCAGAGTGTGTCCAAAGATAGTCCTGCAAAACTTTCACTGGTATCAACAGCAGCCTCAGGCCTGAGCCAGTTCTGACCCAGAGCATTCCCTGGGTCAACCCCTGTGCACTGCAGGTGCAGCCTCAGATGGATGGCTGCATACGAGCTGGAAACTGGCTAAATCACAATCTCACCTGGGAGATAGACCTGAGGGAAGAAGGCCCGCCATGCTTCACAGAAATCCACAAAGGCAGCTTCTTCCCTGGGACTGGCCTGGCTTTGTTCAACACTTCTGGTACGAAGGGATCGTATTGTTGTGTGACACAAGGGCTACTTCATTCCTATTTCAGTGTTTCACATTTACACACTGGGTAGATGATGGAGAAATGGAGAAAGGACGGTTGGAAGGCCTGCGGAGACATGTGTCATTGGGTCAGGGATATGGGGCAGAAAATGTGGGTGGTCATTCATTCAGAAAGAGTCCCTCATTTCAGCCTTCCTGGCACATCAGGCAAACCGCAAGGTTGTCACCATAGAGATGGAAGGGCCCTTTGCAGAATGGAGTGGCACCGCGCTGACCATACTAACCTCTCAGCACGACCCAGTGCTGACCATTACTGCCCAGAACCAGACTGAGGTACCCACACCTTGCTTGTGTAGGACATTTCCACAAGACTTGTTATGTACGTGTTTCCGCAGACATCAAACAGCTGATATCAACTGAACTCATGTTCTGAACTCATTTTCCTTTTCTCTTACAGGAACTTAAAGTTGTTTTCCGTGAGCAGGTAGTAAGTGTGCCAGGAGTTCATGCCAAGCTGGCAGTGAACTTGTCAAGGCATGCAGTGAGCATTGAGTCAGACAATGCCATCATCGCAGAGTTCCAGGATGACACACATGACTGGCTGGACAGGTGGCATGAAGGGATGGCGCTGGCCTTCGGGGGGGTCCCAGGTCAGTTGCCCATGAGATGCATTCCCTGTGAACTGACCATCCTGCGATCTAGTAGATGATTACTGAAGTGAGAAGATTTTGATTTTCAGCTTATGGGTGGAAAAACATGATTTGGCTCTAAAGCAGAACCGCAATTGTAATCTTTGGTTTGGGTCAAACCATGTAATCTGGGATTAAACGATTATTTGCTGTTACACTGGAGCCGTAAGCAAGCGACCGTGGTGGTGGGCTTCTCTTTTTTTCCAGAAGACATTGCTGATGACACCACTGCTGAAAATGGCTCGAGTTATCTGCATGGTTGTGTGGGGCGGATCAGGATACAGGAACAGGAGGTGGACCTGGACCGCGCCCTGTACAAGCACAGCTCTGTCTCCACACACAGTTGCCCTGCCTCAATCAATTTCCTTGACCCCTGACCTCCAGTCACCTATTGTAAACTCACCTGTGTGGCTCATTCCTTCTGCTGCCTCCTCTGTGTCCTCAGACCCATCCTCCTGATGCTCCTCCGTGACTATTTCATGTGCCTGGCTGGATATGTGCTAACTGGAACTAGACAGATGAATGTGATATACATACATAGGCTTAATGTTGGGTATTTACTTATTTTGTTATTGTCTCATTTCTGTAACGCTGAACAATAAAACTTAGTCCTTTGGGAATGCTTGAAGCACTTTTCTGTTTTTAACTTAACGGCCATTCAAAAATACTTATTATTGTACTTGAAAAGCCATTGAAGAATGAGTCAGTTACACGTGTACTGACCTTTTCGGAGGATGTAAGAGGTTCATCACTCTAATCTTGTCTCGTTGCCATGGTTTCATTCTTTGGGCTTTCTCATTGGTTCATCGCCACCCTGGCAGCATGACATGGGTTCCGTTACTTCTATTTCCTCTTTTGTCCATTTCAAACATGTTTTAGTAGGTCTTTACTACCAGTTGTAATGCAGGAATCCTTCCGTTCACTTGGAAGCATGTTTTCCTTCCTGTCTTCTTCTCTGTCCAAATAAAGAAGGTTGGATTACATCACTTGGCAAGTCACCAGATATTTAATTTCCCAGTAATTCTTCTTATCACATTCTGTCGTCTTTGAAGCAAGACACTTTGCAGAACTTTCAACTACTGTAGCTACATTGAGCACAGGGGTATGTCAGTAAATGCAGGAGGTGTGCCCTTAAACAGGGGGGCATGTCCCTAGATGGGACTCCACCATCATGCCCAGGGGTGGTAAGACAGAAGCCGTTAAACCCTGGACAGGAACACACAGCTTTATACCTCAGCAGCGCTCTTATTCACCCGTTGTGTCTGAACGGCTGGCACACGAGACCCCACACAGAGGACAGACCCCCGAGGCTGATTCTGTCCCGTGTGCTAGCAAAGTTCCTGCTGTGGACTAAACTCAATGAGTTTCTCATCAAGGGAAAGGCCATGTTTGCACAAAGAAGGCAGCACCAGTGAGCTCTCAGATGAAAGATCAAGGGGCCCTTACCAATGGACCCACCTGACAAATGGAACAATGTCCAGTGTGGACCAGCAGATCCCATGGTAAGGCTGAGGTCAGCAGGCACACCCCATACACATGGCAGCCATACCGAGATAAACTTGTTAGTCAAATACAAACGAGTCAACAGTATTGAGACATTTGTGTTCAAACTGTATTTTGCTTAAAGTGCCTGAATGATCTCGTACCGTTTGAGGCAGTGCGTCTTCAGAGCCCAGACACACACTCCTGACTGCAGTGTATCTAGAAAATGCACTCAAGGGTAATAAACCAAAGAAGGAAAAGATCTATCTTTCGCTGCTGTGACAGACAGCACAAAAGAGTTGAACTTTGCACTTGGTGAAAGTCAAATGTCACTCCAAGAGGATATTTGGTTTTTCTTTTGGTTCAGCAACCCTGCAGTCAGTCCGTGACGAACAAGGCTAATAAAACCAATACTTCTGCTCTACTTCTTCCACGAACGACAAAGTCCCAGCGGCCAGGAGAAGGCAGGTGCGACCGTGTCCCAGGTGATGTTGACTGTGGCGCCCCCTGCTGCCGGCTCTGGGGAATGCACTGCACACACGGCCACATCCTGCGCTGTTGTCATGGATGACGTCATCCCGACACGCACCATGACATCACGAAGAATAATAATATTACACACACACATATTTTCTGAACCGCTTGTCCATAATAATATTACTGCATCGCTTCTGTCCAAATGATGATCATAACATAAGAGGGACTGAGAACAATCAATCATGTCCAGGCCAGACTGGTCGGTGTTTCTAGCATTCTCCACCAACTACTCTACTAGTATCTTGAGAATGACATCGCGATCCCATCGCTGCAACTTTGCTTTGTAGTCACATTGTCACAGAGTCAGTATCACAAAGCTACACTGTCACAGAGTCACTGAGTCACATGGAGTCAGTCACTGTAACATCATATTGCCACAGAGTGACGCTGTCACAGTCACTCACTGTAACTGAGTCACATTGTCTCAGAGTCACAGTAACAACATTATCACATTGTAACAGAGCTGCTCTGACACATTATCGCTCTTTCAGAGTCACACGGTCACGTTATCTGCGTGTCACCGAGTCACAGCGCTCCCCGCGCCCCTCCGTCGCCGAGCGCCACACTGCCGTAAAGCGGCGCCGACCCGCTGACCTCCTGCCGTAAAGCGGCGCTGCGCTGCGCTGCGCTCTGCTCCGCTCTGCGCTACGCTGCTTTGCCGCAGCCCAACCGCCCGCCTCTTGAGCTGTCGCGAAGCGCGCCGCCCAGCGAAGATGGCGGCCGAGCTGCATCCCCGCAGCGGAAAGCTCATCGGCCTGTCGAACTCGAACCGAACGGCGCAGCGCAACCAGCCCGTGCAGGAGTTCAACCACGGGCTCGTGCTGAGCCGCGAGCCGCTGCGGGACCGCGATGTGTTCACGGTGCGAATCGACAAGAAGGTGAGTGAGAGAGAGAGAGAGAGAGAGAGAGAGAGAGAGAGAGAGAGCGGCGGTGCGCGCTCAGCGAGCGAGCGAGTCGAGTCGAGTGTGTGTGTGTATATATATATATGAGAGTGACAGATCTCTGGGGAGTGGACGGGGGGACAGTAGGGTACGGTCCAGCCAGGGATCCGACGCGTGCTCGGTGTCAGGCCCGCGTGCTGCCCCGCGGTGTGTGTGTGTGTGTGTGTGTGTGTGTGTGTGTGTGTGTGTGTGTGTGTGAGAGTGTGAGTGTGAGAGTGAGTGAGTGAGTGAGAGAGTGGGGGGTTCGCTGCCGAGTCTCTCCCGCAGCCATGAGAAACGCAGCCGTGACTGCAGTCATCATCCTCATCATCCTCATCTCCTCCCGAGCGGTGAACTTCACACTTGGACACAAAACAGGACCGACAGCCTGTGACCTTCTCACTGACACACACACAACACACACACAGAAGATCCGCGGTGATTCTTTCTACAAACACAACTTGTTTGGTTTCTCCTGTTCAGTTCTGCACCCCACGTGTGTGTTGTATTATAGTATATTGATTGTACATGTTGTGTGTGCTCTGTTAGTGTCTAGTTTTACACACACACAGCGTTTCCATCCATGATGTCGCTTTACAGAGAACAGCGTCTGCAAAATGAGTCCATGTAGGAACACACATGATCTATTCCTCCAGCTTCCTTGTTTCTTCACCGCACGCTTCGTGGTAACAAGTGAGCCTGAACCGCGGTACGTACGCGCTCTGCACGGCGACACCCCCGCCCCTTAGCTGCAGGGACTCTCCCCCCGGTGTCGGTGACGGCGTACAAACGCGGTTATGCCACAGAGCGCTCGTCCTCTGCTTAAAACGGGCGACCGGCGGCGGCGGCGGCGGCTGCGCTCAGCGGGGCTCTTTTCGACGTGTCGGAACACAAAGGTTGGTGGGTGTTTCTGGGCCAGCGATGCTGCACTGCTCAGCTGTCCCCCAGTGACCCCCCCACACGCACACGCACAGGTGTCCTTAGCAAAGGGGATTCCTGCTTCACACTTTGGAACCCGTGTTCCTCGCGTTCTGTGTTTCGCTGCTCAGCTCAGCTCCGCTCACGTCCACGTTCTCACCGGTTGGGGTATTTTACCGCAGGCGAGTACCCGATGGCTACGCAGCACGAGCTGTGAACGAGGTGTGGGGGGATCACTGATGAACAGATGGGGATTGGGGTGAAGCAGGTGAACTTTTGACACCTTCGCTGAGCGGATCCTGCGTTCTGTTGCTCTGTGTTGGTGTTCGGAGGTGTTCGGTTCTTCCCGCGAGATCGGCTGCCTCCGAACCCGTCGCCGCGGACGCTGCAGGTGGACATCGGGTCCTGAACGCAGAGCTGATGGGCGGAAAGTGCTGGAACATGGAGATGGGACACGGACAGGAAGAGAGGAGTCTGGCTGGAGCTGCGCTGGACATGTGTGTTGGAAGTTTGTGTGTGACGAGGGGATGATGTCGTGCAGGGCGCGCTGAGTGCTGCGGTCCCGGTGTGCGACGCCGAACCGTGCGTCCTGGGTTGTGCTCTGATCTGTGCTCCTGTCCAAGCTGTAATTGACTGCACACGCACACATCCCTGTGTGTTTACTGTCACTTGCTCCCTGACCTCTTGCTAAATATCTTCACACCTGAACAAACATTCAGAATCCACCTGAGCGTCATTAGGCAGTTGCAAGAGCTGTGAAATAACTGGTATGTGCATCTGTGTGCGTGCTCGCTCGCTCGCTCGAGTGTACCCCTCGATCATCCTCCCTCATATTCCGCACCCCGTTGCCATGGTGATTTTTCTTCCTCGCTGTGTTTACAGGTCAGTGTTGAGCTGTTTGACATGTTTCTCCAGGAGCCTGGAGGACGGGTGCGCGCACACACACACACACAGAAACAGTAAAGAAGTGCAGAGCTGCATGACACGATGTGCAGCACGAGGAATAACAAACCGTTGAGGAAGACGTGGGTACGCGTGGAGGGACTCAAGTGGGGTCCTGCGCTGTCCAGAGGGCACATTGTCATAATGACATCGCAGCGTCAACGAGTGATGCGGTGTAATAATTTCATTGGCCAGGAGCAGTATGGGGAGTACAGGAGACCCTTTAGGAAGTGTGTGGGGGTCCGAGCTGCAGGCCCCTGGGGGTCCAGATGTCCACGACAGTCATTAGTGCTGGAAACGTTGCGTGGTGCGCATCGCAGGAATCGAAAGCGGCCTCATCCTGCGGCTCAGATCCTACCCTGTCTCTATGGCGCCCTGCGCAGGTCAACTCGTGGAGCGGCTCCATCGAGATCGGTGTGACAGCACTTGACCCGGCAGCCTTGGACTTCCCAAGCAGCGCCACGGGCCTCAAGGGCGGCTCTTGGATCGTGTCGGGCTGCTCTGTGCTCATGGACGGTCGCTCTGTGCTGGAGGAGTATGGTCGCGACCTGGACCAGCTGGCCGAGGGCGACTGCGTCGGCATCCAGAGGAACAGCCAGGGCGAGCTGCACCTGTGGGTCAACGGCCAGGACTGCGGCGCAGCCGCCAGCGGCCTCCCCGCCCGCCTTTGGGCCGTCGTGGACCTCTACGGCAAGTGCACGCAGATCACGGTAGTCAGCTGCGAGCCGCCGCCCCCCGGGACCGAAGCTGAGGGGCCGTGTGAAGAGGAGCCCTCCAGGACCCACGGCGAGGACATGGCGAGCGGAGCAGCGGCCATACAGCCTGCGGTGGTCAACGGCACCGTGGACGAAGGTAACGGCACCGGGAGCTCTGCGTGCCCGTGTGGTTTACCCTTCGTTGTGTCATGGAGGGACACTGGGTGTGCGGCTTATTTACCTCCTCCCCCCTCCCCACCAGTGCCTGAGCTCCCCGTCAGCCAGAACCGACCCGACAAGTTCCCCAACACGCTGGAACCTGAGGCAGGTGAGGGAGGAGGCCACTTCGTGCCCTCAGTCGTATGACCTCCCCCTGTTTGGCACCCCTGCCGTACTGACCGTGATCTCTCCCCCCCCCCCCCCATGCAGCGCTCACGGAGCAGCAGCTCTTCGACGTCTTCAACAACGCCATCGTGTCCCTGTACCGCGCCGAGGACGACGGTGCCGGGGACGCAGGGGGCGCTCTCTCTGATGTGTCCACCAGGGGGTGCGTGGGGGGGATGAGCAGCAGCGGCGTGCTTGCGGGCAGCAGTGACTTGGCGAGTAGCGGCGGGGGCGCCGGCGACAGCTCCGGCAGCAGTCCGGCCGGAGGGGGCGGGGCCACGCTGGGGCCCGCGCTCGCCTCCGGGGGCGTGACCACCAACGACGCGCTGCTCTTCCACGAGAAATGCGGCACCCTCATCAAGCTGAGCAACAACAACAAGACGGCGGAGCGGCGCCGACCGCTGGACGAGTTCAACAATGGCGTGGTGATGACCAACCGGCCGCTGCGGCACAACGAGATGTTTGAGGTGAGGGTTGCGCCCCCAGCTGGGTCCTCCTCCGAATCACACCTGGGACACACTTGTGACGCTGACCACACTTTGCCGTTTTCCGTTTTCTTCCTGCAGATTCGCATCGACAAGCTGGTGGACAAGTGGTCGGGGTCCATCGAGATCGGCGTGACCACACACAACCCCAACAACCTGGACTACCCAGCCACCATGACCAACCTCCGCTCGGGTACTGAACGGTCCTTCCCGCTCATTTACGTACTCGCCTCACGCCTGCGCTTGCCGTTTGGGGCCTGTTTCCATCCTGCCCAGCTGTGTTCCGGTGTCAGGATACAGCGATTGGCTCAGAACGTGCTATTATTGACATGGTCATACGGTATACTTTGCATATATCGTGTGAAACAGGTTTGAAACCTCTGATTCCGTTCTTCCTTGCAGCGTTTCAGAGTACTTTTACTGTACTGGGAATCAAACAGAGTAAACTGTGATTGAGAAACTGTTAATAGGGCTTCCATGTATTACGAGTCTCCTTTTAAGTGTAAGGCTGCTGACTGCGTGCGTGCATGTGTGCGTTTCTCCTGCAGGCACTATCATGATGAGCGGCTGCGGCATTCTGACCAACGGAAAGGGCACCAGGAGGGAGTACTGTGAGTTCAGTCTGGATGAGCTGCAGGTGAGTCGCTGTCGCCCTCCTGCTGCTTCCACTGGGCCTCGCCGGGCCGCCGTAGTGCCGACAGTTGTCTGCTGCCTCGCACACTTCCTGTATCGCTTGCTTTGTTGCCGCTGAGCTGTAGTCCCACACGCACTGCGTTTGCTCCGATGGGCCCTTGGCGCTCGAGGGGATCGCTGTGCAAAGCTTTGGTTCTTTGCCCTTAATGTGCAGAATTGTCTGTTATTAGCTCCTGAGCTGCTCTCTCACATTCTAGCACATGATCTACGATGACCCGATGGATCCTTCGCTTGGTTCCGTTCTCCTGCAGACCTCCACTAGTCCAGCGCTGCTCTCTCTCTGTCTTTCCCAGGAGGGCGACCACATCGGGCTGATGCGCAAGTCCAGCGGAGCCCTTCATTTCTACATCAACGGCATCGACCAGGGTGAGCTCAGCAGGCAGGGAGCACTTCCTGTTGTCCAGCCTCATGGCGCACGTGTTGTGCTGAGGAGGCGACTTCGAGCACGTGGGACATAGCGGCATCCGGCTCGTTTTTTTCCTCCCCTCCCTTCCTTCTTTTTACCTGTACTTACCGAGAAGGAAACCGCGGTGCCGTTACTTCAGCACACATGTGAGTTTGAGCCTTCCGCTCTACATGCCACTTGCCTTATTTGAAAGGTAAGAGAAACTATGAAAAGATAAAATATCGATAAGACGACACCTAAACGCAAAGCAGTAGAGCTCCGGTTCAGACCGTTTGGCGTAAAAACTCAAAAAAAAAAACTAGTATAACAAGAATGTTGTATTGCGATGACAGTTACTGTAAGAATACGTGAGATCGCAGTACAAAACACAATCCAATTAAAATGCTGCAAACAGTTCTGGTTTCAAAGGTTATCAATTAAAAGGCATTAAAAGGGTCCATTAAAATGAGAGAAGGGAAGATAAAATGATAACACTTCATAAGGTAAAATGTGTGAATCAAAGTGTTTCGGTGAAAGTGCTGCACGTATTGAATATCCACTGGGAATTACAGTTGTTACGGTCATTAAGTCAGAACCGGTGCACAACACGACTCGGTGAACTTTGAAATGACCCCTTAATGACTTCTTCGACCGCCTGCAAGTTACTGTACTCCGCTGCAGTGTAAACCGCACTACCGGAATACTGCAATATGACCGTGCCAACCTGTGGTTCTGCTGACCCCGCGCCGACCCCTGTGCCCTCAGGCGTGGCCGCTTCCCAGACTCCCGCCGTGGTGTACGGCGTCGTGGACCTGTACGGCATGGCCGTCAAAGTCACCATCGTGCACAATCACAACCACAGCGACCGGCTGCGGCGGAACAACGCCATCATGAGGGCGCTCTCCCCCGACGTGGGCCGCCCTCGGCCCGCCCTTTCGCTGACCCCGGACCCCGAGGTGCCCGACCGCCTGCTCTTCCACCCCAACTGCGGACAGAAGGCGGCTATAATCGGCGACGGCCGGACGGCTCTGCGGCCGCAGTGAGTGACGCCGCTCCTCTTCCGTCAGCGGAGCGGTCTGCAGCGGTCTGGTCGCGATTGCGATCGCGGTCACCGTCACGTTTCTGCAAGGGCATCCGCCGCACCCACTGAACACGGCGCCGCTTCTTCCTCTTCCTGCCCCGCAGCGCCACCGACGACTTCAACCACGGCGTGGTCCTGAGTAGCCGCCCTCTGCGCTCCAACGAGGTGTTCCAGGTGCGCATCGACAAGATGGTGGACAAATGGGCGGGGTCCATAGAGATCGGCGTGACGACGCACAACCCCGCTTACCTGCAGCTGCCCTCCACCATGACCAACCTCCGCTCTGGTGAGACACATGTGCGCACGCACACACACACACACACACACACACACACACACACACACACACACACACACTCGCACTCCAGATGCTTTCACTAGTACTCCCTGTGACTTCCACAAGACCCCCCAAGTTACTTCCTGGGCAAAGTGCATGTCATGGAAAATGAATCAAAATGACAAGATGAATGGTATTGTTGTGCATGACTGTTAAAACCGCTAAATGTGTGGCATTAGTAACGGTAGCGTTTCTTTGTAGCTTCTCTTTAGATGTTCTATAAATAAATAAATACATGAATAGATGTTCTGTTTTCATTTTACTCCTTTGTCGTCTACAGCCGCTTGGTCATGACTGGAGTCTCTCTAGGAGACATACGCCGTGAGACGGGAACCGCCCCGGACGGAGAAACGCGCATGATTTGATACACACATTTGATACACGCGATGATAAAGTCCCCCACGGCCCGTGTGTCTCGCAGCGTGAAGCGCTCGAACCCTGTGCTCTCGGAGGGTCTGCATGGTGTTACTGACCCATTGAGGGTTTCTTTATGCTGCTGTAAGAGTGGTCAGGGAAGCAGTTGCTATGATTTAAATCTCTGAGCTAATAGTTACTTGTTTACAGCTCATTTCTAAGACCCGGGTTCAAATTCCAGCTCCCGCTTAGCACCTTGATCAAGGTACTTAACCCTGAATTGGTACAATAAAAATTACGTTGCTGTTTAAATCACTGTTTGTTAATCACTGTGGAGAAAAGCTTCAGCAAAATGAATTAATAGTTGTAAGTGTTGAAACTGCGGTTCGAAGTGCTATTTACATTTATATTTATATTTACCTTAATCGGCGGCTGTGATTGGTTGAGATTGTCCGTGTGACAAGAAGTAGGAAGCGTACATCTGATATGGTTACGGAAGAGCTGTTGCTGCAGTAGAAAAGCGAGAGTGATGCCACTGAGGGACGGGAACCCAAAACTTGTGACGCAGGCACAACAAAACGCCCGTTTCGGAAGGAAAATGGGGCAAAAAAGTGCAGAACATTAAGGCGCCTTTCTGTGTGAAGACAAGTCGCGTGTTTGAGTTGCGCGACCTCTGCTCCCCGTCTCTCAGGCACCTGGATGATGACGGGGAACGGCGTCATGCACAACGGGACCACCATCCTGGACGAGTACGGCCACAACCTGGACCGGCTAAAGGTGAGGACTGTGCCCCGCCCCGCCCCGCCCCCCCAGGGATGCTGCTCCTCGCCGTGCCGTGTGTCCCCGTCGCCCTTTCGCTGCTCATGCCCTGTGGCCCCTCCCCTCAGGCAGGCGACACGGTCGGGGTGGTGCGCAAAGACGATGGCAGCCTGCACTTCTTTGTGAACGGGGTGCCCCAGGGGCCGGCTGCGTGGAACGTGCCGCCCAGCGTCTACGCCGTGGTGGACCTGTACGGTCAGGCAGCCCAGGCCACCATCATGGATGACATGGGTAAGTGGTGATAGGAGGCAAGCGGGTGTGTGGAGACGTGGAGCACAGGGTGTTGAGGGACAGGCCTTGGGGTCCGGGCGAGAGACGGGTGTGAGAGCAGAAGCTAAAGTGTCGTCCGTGACCTCGTTCCTCCTGCCCACCGCAGCTGACCTCCCCCCGCTGCCAGATGACAGCTCGGAGGGGCCCGCAGCCACGTCCCCCAGCAGCCCCTGCTCGGTGGGTGGGGCCAGTGCTGTCAACGACCTGCGCTTCCACCAGCTCCACGGCACCAATGCTGTCATCACCAACGGGGGGCGCACCGCCCTGAGACAGAACTGCCGCAGCGAGTTCAACGATGCCATTGTCATCTCCAACAGGTGGGGGTGCTCCAAGGTGTAGCCAGTCTGCATGAAGTGGAGCAGTTACGTAGGGTGCGGGTGGAGTCGCGTGGGAGGTGGGTGGAGTTTTTTCCATTTTGACAGCGATCGTGTGTGTGTGTGTGTGTGCATGCGCGCGCTTGCAGATGCCTTCGAGATGGCGAGTTGTTTGAGATTGTCATTCAGAAGATGGTGGACCGCTGGTCAGGGTCTATAGAAGCAGGTGAGTTATGGAAACCAGCCATTAATGGAGCTCATCAGTGTTGTTACCCTGAAGTCCATTGTGACTCCACAGGAGACCCCAACCTGTGTGTGTGTGTGTGTGTGTGTGTGTGTGTGCGCGTTTGGCAGGTGTGACTGCAATCCGGCCGGAAGAGCTGGAGTTTCCCAACACCATGACGGACATAGACTATGATACCTGGATGCTCAGGTATGTGCTGTGGACTTTCCCTCTTTTGTCTGTTCTTGTTGTGCCACTTTTTACTTTGTTTTGCTTTTTTTTTATTTCTACTTTTGCGCTTTGATTTTTGTCCGTTTTATTTGAATGCGCTTGTGTTTTTGCCCGTATCCCTGATTCTGTGGCTCTCGAACCCTCCTCTCTCCTCAGCGGCACAGCAATCATGCAGGATGGAAACACCATGCGCAACAACTACGGCTGCGATCTGGACTCGCTCACCACGGGTTCCCGCATCGGCATGATGCGCACGGCCAGCGGGGACCTGCACTACTACATCAATGGGGTGGACCAGGGCATGGCTTGTGCCGGCCTGCCGCCAGGTAAAGACCTGTGGAGAGCTCGCTCTCTCTCCCACGCGCACAAAAACCCCTGGCCAGTCGTTACAGGAGCAGTAACAGACAAGGTCTTGTAACATGTTGGAGGAACCAGGAAGGAGTGAAACGTTACTGTTGGAGCTACACTGGCTCCTCCTTTTATGGTGACCAATTTAAGAAATTACATACTATACAAACTTCCCCCCTGAATTTACATTATTAAATTTTCTTTGCTTTTTTTTTTTTTTTTTTTTTTATAAAAACGTCTGCAATCGACATTTGTAACACACACACACACACATTTTCAGAACCGCTTGTCCCTTACGGGGTCACGGGGAACCGGAGCCTACCCGGCAACACAGGGCGTAAGGCCAGAGGGGGAGGGGACACACCCAGGACGGGACGCCAGTCCGTCGCAAGGCACCCCAAGCGGGACTCGAACCCCAGACCCACCGGAGAGCAGGACTGCGGTCCAACCCACTGCGCCACCGCACCCCCCTACATTTGTAACACTGCAAATGAAAATTGAATGTGTCTGAGGACTTAATAAAGTATTTTGAGAAAAAAGGTTTAAAAAATGTAAGAAATTTGAGTGAAGAAAATGAAATGCAAAAGTGTCTTTATACTCTGAGATGGTAACTGAATGGGAGTGTGTGTGGGGGCACCGTAATCCTGCTCACCTCCTCGGTGTTCACAGCTCCTGCCTGCTGATGCTGAGCGTCGCTCCTCATAAGTAATGCGATGAGGAACATTGCACATGTTCATGGTTTGAATCGGAGACAATACATTTTGTTGTCAGTTGTAAATTAGGTTGAAGTCTAATGTAGCTACAGGTCATAAAAAGTGTGTGTTTTTTTTTTTTTTTTAATTTTTTTTATTTTTTAAAATTATCACTGTGCCCAGTACTTTTAGAGAACCTCACCAGTGACTGGATTAAGAGATCTCAGTGTCATTAACATTCGGATGATTGGTGTAAAAAGTCACTTTTGTGCTATGAGCAGTTATGAACAAAACTGAGTCATGAAGAGTCCAAGTTGTGTTCATAATCCGAGGACACTGCGGTAAGAAGTTTCCTCTTGGAAACTTCAGCTCGCCTTCCATACACAGCAGCCCACTGTCTGTTCCCCTCCTTGCCGTGTCTCAGAGGTGTACGCAGTCATCGACCTGTATGGCCAGTGTGTCCAGGTGTCCATCACCAGTTCGTCGGGACCGCTGGACAACAGCCTGTGTACGAGCAACATCACAGAGAAGAGCTTTCCCATTCAGTCCCCAGGTACTGCGTGAGTGTGTCAGAGTGTGTGTCACGCACTCTGTGTGTGTGTGTGTGTGTGTGTGTGTGTGTGTGTGTGTGTGTGTGTGTGAGAGGCAGAGAGAGTGCGCGTGCATTGGAGTTCTGCTGTCTAACTCTGCCGCTCTCTCTGTCTCTCTCTAGTGGCTGGGGTCGCTCACCGCCTGCACAGTAAACATGGCAAGAATGTTGTGCTGCTTGGGGAGGGCAGCCAGGCAGTGAGGATGGGAGGATACACACATGGCATCGTCTTCAGCGCCAAGGAGCTCAAGACCGACGAGCTCTTTGAGGTGCGCGTGCGCGCGTGTGTGTGTGCGTGCGCGTGTGCGGTCGCTACGCAGACGTGACCCTTTGCGGTCCGCTCCCCCAGGTGAAGATAGACGAGGTGGACGAGCAGTGGTCCGGCTCCCTCCACGTGGGCCTGACCACACTGCCGCCTGCGGAGCTGCCCTCCTGCCCCACGGGGGCGCTCTGCCCCTCGCTGCCCCAGCTGCGCGGTCGTGTCACCTGGCTCCTGGCCGGGACCGAGGTGAGGCGTAACGGCGTGCTGCAGAGGCAGAACTACGGCTGCTCGCTGGACCGGCTGATGGTGAGCGGAGCGGAGGGATCCGGGAGGGTGGGGGGACGTGGGGGGGGTTGTGCGAAGCACTGCTGGTTCAGGGACCGCAGTGACCGTGTCTGAACCGCTGCTTTTGCCCTCAGGTGGGGAACCGCGTGGGTGTCAAACGCTGCAGCGACGACACCATGCATATCTTCATTGACGGAGAGGACATGGGTCCAGCAGCCACTGCTGTAGCCAAGGTGATGTGCTGAAACATCTCTCTCGCACGCACACTCGCACGCTCACACAGCCCACTGCTGACCGGCCTCTCTCCCTCCGTGTGTCCAGAACGTGTACGCCGTGTTAGACCTGTACGGGCGCGTCACGGCCATGTCCATCGTGAGCTCCACGGTGCTGGAGGACACGGAGAGCAGCAAGGCGCCCTCGCTCTCCTCTGACAGCTGCAGTGAGGGCGAGGAGGAGCACAGCCTGGTGAGGGGGCGGGGCTCATCGAGAGCTCCCGACCAGAGCCGAGCAGGACCGCGGAGTAGTCGGACGCTTACGGGCTGTCGGGATCAAACCACGTTTGTCCGGCTGATGCCGCACTTTCTGGCGTGTCGCCGTGTCCACCTGTGATTCGATGCTCACGATGGTCCCTCTGTGCCCCGTGTGCAGTGTGAAAACGAGGCGGCTCCGGTGCCCACGGTCATGACATTCCTGGAGAACCATGGCAAGAACATCCAGCTGTCTAATCAGAACCTGACGGCATCACGTGTGTCCAGTTACAACCAGGGCCTCCTGGTCACTGTGCAACCCCTTCCGCGCCAGCAGCTCTTCCAGGTGAACACGCTGACCGTGGGGTTCTCTCCTGGTCTCCTGGTCACCACTCCTCCTGGAGCGCTACTGTCCTGCTGTCTGCGGTTCTGACCAGGTCTGCTTCCTCTCAGTTCCAGATTGACCGCCTGAACCTCTCCTGGACCTCGTCCCTTTCCCTGGGCGTCATCGGCCACTCGCCCGACCGCCTCAACTTCCCCTCAACCGCTTGCTGCCTGAAGCGCTCTGCCTGGCTGCTGCAGCGTGACTCTGTCTTCCACAACTCGCTCAAGGTGCGTGTGTGTGATGGCTGCCAACCCTCTCCTGTCCTTGTCTCCCTTCTTTCACGATGCCCCTCCCTGTCTGTCCTCCCCTCAGATTTGTGAGAACTATGGACCCAACCTGGACACGTGTCCTGAAGGCACCATTTTGGGACTGCTGGTGGACGCCAACGGCTGCTTGCACCTCTATGTGAACGGGATAGACCAGGGTGTGGCGGCGCAGGACATCCCCAACCCCTGCTACCCCCTCATCGACCTGTATGGCCAGTGCGAGCAGGTCTGTGTCCCAGGGGTTGTTTGAGCACCGCAACTTCCCGTTTCGCCCTTGCGCGTTTGCCTCGAGTTCTGCAAACCTTCCAGGGTGGAGGCGACACAACCCGGCGGTGTGGTGAGACCAGCGGGGGAACCGTGTCTGCAAAATGCAGCTAAACTTCATCCAGCTGTCAGGGCCTTCCCTCTGTCCACTGTGAGGACACACACGCTTAGTGAGTCAGTCAGAGTCAGTGGCGGTCGGTCACAGTTGCTGTCGTCCATATTATTCGGGAGGAATCGTTTCCTTACACCTACGATCACGTAAACTCTGACCGATATTACTCCCGTAAGAGCTGCAGCTCATGGACTCCCACAGGTATCCCGGTTCTCCGACTCACAGCGGGTGTTGTATGTGATGTCACGGCTGCAGGTTACCATAGTGACGAACGACGTGCCAGCAGTGGCGAGGAAGGGCCGAGAGTCCTGTTGTCAGGGTGACATGGAGAAGGCCGACATGGTTGATGGTGAGATGATGCACATTATGTTCTTATGTGCCCTGAGCTGCTCAGCATCTGCCTCTGTTCCTGCGGTGACCGTGTGTGTGTGGCTCCGCCTCCTTCTGGGCCACCTGGTCTCACACGACCGCGTTTGCTGACCACAGTCATTAACATACGCCCCGCCTCTCCTCCCAAATGACCCGCTTTTCCTCCCTCTTCTCTCCTCCAGGGATCAAGGAGAGTGTGTGCTGGACTCCCCCGCCGGAGGTGAATCCCAACAAGACGTGCGAGTACCAGGCTTTGTGTTCCCGCTTCAAGGACCTGCTCACTCTGCCAGGTGAGGGACGTCAACCTCCCCACAGCGTCTCCCCCGCAGCCCCTGGTTTCCCCCCATCCCATGAACATGAAGCTCTTGTCATCATCAGCTCCTCATTGTTTGTGTATACCTTGTTCTTCTTCCTCTATTTATCTGCTCATCCATTTTACACACACACACTCTCTCTCGCTGCCGCCTCCAGATGGCTATTTCAACGAGGACGCCAAGTTCAACCTGTGTTACTGCGAGTCCTGCCACAAGCTGCGTGGAGATGAGCCCTATTACAAGCGTGGCGAGCCCCCCCGCGACTACGCCCTCCCCTTTGGCTGGTGCCGCTTTGCTCTCAGGTGGGTGTGTCGCTGTGCCCAGCAGTGCTGCTCCGTTCCTTCTAGCGGGGACCTCACCGCGGATGAAATGGCCGCAGAGAAGCAGCCTGTTCTGCTTCCTTTCGCTGCTCCTTTAGGTCAGGGATGGTCGTCAGGATGTGGGCTCGCTCATCAGGATCCACTTTGGGTTTTCTCCCGGCAGGATCAAGCCCCACTGTGAGGTGGCCAACGGGTACAAGAAGTGGCACATGGCCTACCACGGCACAAGCGTCGGTTCCCTGAGGAGGATTCTGGACCACAACCAGATACTCTCAGGTAGGTGCTGCTACCCTGGAGCACAGGACGGCACTGTGACTGAGACAGAGCCGCGTGGGTTAAGTTCCGCACAACTCGGAGTAAAACGTAGTTCGGCGAGCAGCAGGCGAAGAGCTTTAAACACGGACACAGGCTTCTCGACATACCTTGTGTGGGTGTCTGATTCCAGCTTGCTGCTGGTTCACATTCCTCCACTAGCTCCTATATTCAAAGAGCTAGAGGGCAGTAGTAAGAACTAACAAATAATCCCATAATTACGAGAAATTTATTTTTTAGGCTGCGCTTACAGCGTTAACCCCTCATGTTGGTAACACACTGCTCATGTTGGATACACTCAATGTGCACAGCTAACGGGTTACAGTAAATGTGACGGCGACTGACGGCTGACGGTGCGGACGTGGTAGTGATGGCTCACAGAAGAAGTCACCCGATTGGTTTTAAGGAGTTTAAATATTAAATGTGAGAAGTTCAGCAACCAAAAGGGAGAGGCAAATGTAATGGAGTAAATGTACATTTTTTTTCAGGTAAAAAGTTTGGTTACAAAAAACTGCTGTGGGAATGCTGATTGAATGATTGACTGCGTTCTCAGGGAGGCCAATCGGAATGTAGTGTTGAGCTTTGTCCCGCCTTGACTGACAACATAGTTCATTCACAGGAAGAAGTAATCACAGAAGTCTGGGTGGAAAAAGCGAATGATCCCAGTTATTTAAAAGAAGAAAAAAAAAAAAAAATACACAGCTGTATAAACGGGTAAATAGTTGTAAGTACCTTAACCATGTAAGTCGCTTTGGAGAAAAGCATCGCATAAAAGTTGTGTGGACATTGTGTGTGGTAGGTAGTTCCCACTGTGCACTCGAGCCCAGGTTCGAATCCCACCCCCTAGTGTAATACTCTTGATGGCAGTACTTTCCCTGAACCAGTACAGTAACAAAGACCCCCTTTACACTGTAAGTCACTTTAGAAAGAAGCGTCAGCTGAAGGAACAACTTAGTGATGTTATAACCGACAAGAGTTCGAGGGCAAAATCTCTGAAATTATTTGCCCTTTATGTCAGTTACTGTTGAGCAGAACTTTGAAGCACTGTCACCGCTGTAGCCTTCTTCCTACGTATAACGCACCCCTGCCCTGCCCCCAGTTGGCAGCAGACCGGTCTAACCTCAGAGATGCTCTGGCTGCGGAGGTTGGCGGTGCTCCGTTGTCTCGGTGCAGATGTCAGAGACTCACGGGAACGGGTTCAGGGTGCGAGCAGGGTGATGGAGGGAAGCTGGAAGGAGGCCGAGGTGGTCCGCTCAGCGAGTCTTGCGATGATGGACCGTTTGGTCTCCTGCAGGGCCTTCGTCCATCTTCTCAGTGGCCCAGGTGAAGGTGGAGGGTCAGAACGGCTACAGCGAACCAGAGGAGAACAGCGCTCCCGAGAGGGAGGTGCCGAAGGTGCAGCTGTCGCCTACCATGCGCTACTCTGGCCTGGAGGCCTTCGCCCCCAAAGTGCAGTGAGTCCGGGGGGGTTGAGATTGAGAGGAGGGCGGGAGACGAGGGCAGGAGGGTCGTGCTAACAATCACTGACAGTGTTTTCCTTTTCTCCGCGTCCTCCGTGGTCACGGCCAGATTCCGGGACCCTCGCTCTCAGCGCTATTACCACGCCCAGGTAGCTTTCCAGGTGTGTGTGCGGCCTGGCTCCTACAAGGTGGGTCCTCAGAGTTTGGGTGCGAGCGAGGCGCTGGACCCCCGCTTCAGCAACGCCGAGATGGAGTGGATCACCAAGGAGAAGGGCGGCATCCTGCTCTACGGGCTGCTTATCCGAGTGGAGTGAGGGCCGGGGGGGTAAATCTGAGTCCGGTCGGTCACCTCAGATGGCAACTAAACGGCATCCCTCCTCGCGCAGCCACCCCCCGCCCCCCGCCCCATCGTGACTCGCCTCGGACTTGTTTCACGTGGAGGATCGGAGGATGAACAAACACCTTTTTCATTGACGTTTTTTTTTTTTTTGTTTGAGAGGGTGGGTTCGGTTCGGAGAAGAGACAAACTGCCTGCACTTTACGTTTTGAATACGAGTGGGCGATTTTTAAACTTTCCATGGATTTAATGGTCACTGCTCTCTCTCTCTCGCTCTCTCTCTCGCTCACTCCTTCCCGTGCCTCTGAACAGTCTGCCTGCCTCTGCTCCCTTTTGTTCGCTGTACGCAGACGACGGGCGGTCGGGGGGGGCGTGGCGTTTGGACAGGGATGAAAACCAATCACCTTCAGGTTCTCTCGCGCAGCAGTCCGATTGATGTTTTTTCTCAAACCGTCGAACGAAGAGATGAGCTTGTGGGAAGGAGCTGGGGTTGACTCCTTTGTGCCTGCAGCTGGGGGACACGGAACCAGAAGGACATGAGACACGCTGACGGAGGACAGCCCGTCCACTTCTCTCCCTCACCCTGCTTCTCACACACTTCTGTGCGTCACCTTTCCTTTAGTGCCCCCTTCTGGTGAGCACTTCCTGAAGCGCAAGGACGTGTCTCTCGCCTGCGGGTAAAGGGAGCTGGAAAGGCTCTTCTCCAAGAAACGGTGCTCAGTGAAGGTCAACTGATCCCTTGGCAGAAGGCGCTGGTGCCACCAGGATTGCGAGACGCAGCAGAGCAGATCTCCTCTAGGACGGATCGCCACGCGCTCTGAGGATCTTTTCGGCGCCCGCTGCCGCCCCCGTCTGTTTGAAGCACACCCCCTCGGTGCTGACATGGTGGCACCTGCGTGTCTATGGATTTGGGGAAGGTGTGGATGGTGACTGTGTTTGCAGGAGCACCTTTGGCTCTTCTGGCTCCACCCGGAGCTTCTCGTCCTTTTCGCCAGGTGATGTTTACACTGCGGCCTGGACCTCCTCCCCGAGAGAGAGAGAGAGAGAGAGAAAGAAAGTTGTAGTTCCGTAAAACTGTCCAGGCACAAAGTTGTTGCAAGGCATGTTGGGAAATGGTCTGAATGGTGACCCTGTGCCTGGAGTCGGTGGGACGGTTATAGTTTATTCTCCTGCAGTGGAAGTGCGTGCACTGACAGGTGACTTGAAGAGATCTTTCCAACTCCAAAAAGCTCATATCTTAGGGTTGTGCAACTACTCATTCGCCTTCATCTCCAAAGCATATCTGCCGTGTAAAGCAGCACTTTTGCGTTTCGTTTCATTTCGTTTCTGTTGCCAAGTTGATATACATGAGTAAATGTATGTTCGCAGGTAGATTCCCGTAGCCTCGCCAGGGCCGTGTGGGTTCTAACGCTTCCTTCGTGCTGTCGGAGGAGGCCTCGCGGATCGATGCTGCTGTTCCGTGGCTCCAGGGGAGACCAATAAACAGGACGTGTTTGCAATGTCTCATCGAAAATGTGAAGAAATGGGCTTATTATTTAAGTGTGGCACAGCTTTTTTAATCAATGTTTCTTTTCTGTCTGTTGTGCTGTACAGACTGTTACACAACATGAACCATATCGCCCTGGTTTGTAAAGAACAAAGAACGTATGCACAGTGTATGGACTGCAGTGCTGTGTGGCCTCTTCTTTCCCGTGTGTGTGTTCGTTCAGCTTCGGTGCATTTTCACCATGTTGTGGCCGAGGAAGGACAAAGTACGCGAACCATTTTGTTCTACTCCACGTGCTCATGCAGAGATGGAGAAATTCCAGCATTTGAGATGTGCCATTTACACACCACCAGCTGGCCCCCCTCTTCTGCACACACACACTGAGCCCATTAGTAATATAGAAATATGAAGGAAGCCAAAGATATGTATTTTATTTAATATAAAAGACACAGACAATGAGTTTTTCATAACCCTGTTCTGTTGCATATTGACGCTTCGGTTTACATTTTTAGCTGAACGCGAGGGAGGGGAAAGCTGGACCGCAAAGGAAAAGGGTTCGAACCAAACGTGACCGTCGAAAAATCGTGGAAAAGGCAGAAACGTGCCACATGGGGAGGGTCACGGCGGGGCTCATCGGGCGCTGCTTCACCTCCAGCACCAGGGACGGACGTGTGCGTGCGAACGCACGGGCTGGGCAGCTCACCTGGGGCCGCTCACGCTTGACATTTTGTTTTCTGACACGATGCAGATGCCACCGCCGCCTGCTGTGCCAAGGCGGTTGCCTTCAACCTACTATGCAGGACCATGGCAACGGTTCCCAGTGCAAGACCTCACCCTCTTTCCTTTAAGCCACACACTTGCTGGACTGACCCTGTGAAATATGCCGTAAAGAACGGGTAGGGGGTAGCGGTAGTGCCTCGCAGCTCGGGCTGTGTGGTTAAAAGAAGGCCTCGCCGAACCACTTTTCTGCAGTCGCTGTGAATTGGCTTCAGCTCAACCGTGCTTACCTTGCCCTACCCTTCTAAAACTAAGTACACTGATATATGAGCACTGTAGTAAGCAGTGCTCCGCCCAGTATGCAGCGGGACCCCCGACGGCACCAAGAGCCTCGGCCACTGCTCCACCAGTCTGGTCGGCGTGGATCCGGAAGGAAAACGGAAGGCGGCGCCACTGAGGACAGACCCCAGCGAAAGTGACGTCTCCAACACCTTCGCGTCACTCCAGTTTTGGCATCTCCGCGAGTTTCACCAAGCGCTTTGAGAATCACGCTCATGGCTGCTGCGGCATGGGTTCCAAGGCCCAGAATTCCAGTTCAGAAAGGACTCGTTTTAATTGTAATTCGGCCCCAAAGAAGATGCTGCTGAAGCCAATTCAGACATGATGCCCGAGATCCACCATCTCCTCCTCCCAGGCGAGCCGGTTGCGCGCTGGGCCGGCACCTCGAAATCTGCGGAGAGAGCGAGGGACGCGGACGAGTTGCAACAACGAACGCTTCGGGGACGCGGAGGAGCCGTAGCGTACGCCACCGCATTAATGCGACAAACTCTAGTTTCCCACGTCCCCTTCCACCCGTGCAGCCGACCTGGTAACGCTCCAAAACCTCTGACTCCCGTTGCCTGAGCACCAAGGACCGCGGTCGAAGAGCCGGGCCTCCTCTCACTTGTCTTTATGCCGTTCCGCTACATTTTTTTTCTAAATATGTACCGCAGTGTCATTGGGAAACAAAGCACCGATGTCATCGACCTTCGTACAACTCAAGAATAATGACGACCGTTTCGGTGCCGTTTGTCAAAGACCGCGATGACCTCTGCGTCCCACCCTCCATGGTGACCTCCCGCTCGCTCGCTCGCTCACCGCAGACTTTAAAACGAAGGTAAATTCACAGCCCAGGATGCTGTTTTTTACAGCGGCTCCACTAGATGCAATGATCGAGAAGAAGCGTCATCCGGCGAGGCTCAGGCCGGGATCGGTGGTACCTCGACCCCTCCGGACAGGCGGCGGCGGGGTCCGGAGCCGAGCAGAGTCGCGAGCGCCGACTGCTGCGCGGAACGCAGAGGGGCCTTTCCGCACGCTTCCAAACGCGAAGCAACGTGCCTTCTGGACCTGACCGCTCTCCTAGAGCCCGGAGGTGTCCCCGTCACTTCCGCTTCTCTCAGTTCATTGCTGGAGGACAGGCCGCACACGCTGCCCTGGGTCAAGGGTGAGAGACTCACACAGGCCGGCACCAAACTTGTTGTCAAGTCTGTCCCCGTGGGGGTCAGGCTGTGCGTCACGAGCTCTCGTCTCTCGTCAGGAACCTTGGAGATGGAGGCCGAGATGAGGCGCTGCGGCTCGATGAAGGTTACAGGGTCGCTCTGCGAATCGGACACCAGGGAGTCCCTTTGAATACATTATTTCCTAAAGGTCGAAGTGCAGAAGTCGAGCTGGAGAATCGAGGTGAAGGAGAAAGCAGAGACACGGGCAGAGGAGGAAAAGGAGTGTGATCAGGCTCGATCCCAGTTTTTCTCTCTGTCTGTCTCTCTCACACACACACACACACACACACACACACACACACACACACACACACACACACACACACACAAGGATTGAGATTCAATTCGTTCAAAACAGAAAACCCTGCATTAAAAAAATAGCAAGCGCTTCAATGTAACAGCCGACTCTCTTCTGCAATCAAGAAGTTGCCATTAAGCTTCGTGTTCGATCATCACGTTCTGGAACAGAAAGTCCAGTTCAGGAAAGAATAAATACATAAATAAACGGGCGAAGGAGACGTGGTCGTCTAGGAACGTACCGATCGCCAACTGCACGACTCAACAGAAACGTCACAAAAACACAGCTGGAGCCTCTACTTCTGCCTCCAAACGGAAATAAATAAAAGCAAATAAATAAAACCGCACTATGTCTTCTTCCGGTGCAGACGACCTTTGCACCTCGGATCTCCTCCCTGGAAATGTTCCGGAAAGCGTCACAGCTGTGGTCTTGGCCCCTCCCCCTCCAAAGAAGCCCCGGGCCACATCCTCAAATGCCTTTTCGGGCCAAATTTGCTCACTTCACATTTAACAGGAGCCAAGGGTGCAAGGAGGGAGTGGGTTGGACTGTTCAAGGGGGTGGGGGGTGGTAGGGAGTACAGCCAGCAGGAGGGACATGTTCTCTGTCACTTTTGCCTCCTGTGTGTGTGTGTGTGTGTGTGTGTGTGTGTGTGTGTGTGTGTTGGGGGGCTCAGTGTAACAGCTGAGAGAACAATGGGGGGAGTGCAGAAGAGGGGGGCCCTGGGGGGAAGGGCGACCAGGAGCACTTGTGAGCTCTTCTTCTTCCCTGCTTCTCTCCCCTCTTCCTCCATTCAGAACTTCTTGGGCCCCCAGGCGGACGTCTGCTTCGGCGCCACGCCCATGCCGAAGGTGGGGAAGTCCTCGGCACTGCTCATGTCAGGGGCCTGAGGAGAAACGACGGCTGCTCACATGAGGCCAGACACACAGCTCAAAGTAGTGCTCCCAAGGGGACGGGGAGGACAGGAGTGTAGAAGCTTTTGTGTGTGTGTGTGTGTGTGTGTGTCCCCACAAACACCGTCCCTCTTCAAAAGGACGCGCGGTCTGCCAATCATTTGCTCCACACACCTTGTTGCCTGCGGCGCTCCAGGGGGCGTCTCGAACCACAAAGCCCTTGACAGGCACCCTGCCGTCCTCGTCTGCCCCCCCAGCCCTGGACGGCGGCTTCATGTACGCAGCCATCGTCTCCGTCTCCGTCACGCTCATCATCTGCAGGAGACCGAGGCAAACCGGGTTAGGCAGTGAGAGAGAGACACACACACACACACACACACACACACACACACACACCTCCCTGAACTCACATATTCCTCCTCCAGGTTGAGCAGGTGATCGATGGCATTGTCCACATTCTCCGGGAGTCCCGTTACCGTGACCCGGTCCGGATCTTCAGAACCGGGCTGTGGGAACCGGATGTCCACCTACGGGAGAGGAGCCACGGTTCTATTTGAGGACTGACAGTTCCCACGGTGCACTGCTCGCCAACGCTGGCATCCGTGGCCCGTACGTATCGAGAAGAGCTCACAGTCAGTGGCTCAACTGCGGACTGACTAATTTCAGGAGTGCGTTCATGAAGTACGTCTCCACTGGACCGACTGCTCCACTAACCACTTTTACCGCACCTCCTTTACTATGCTGAACCCCCCTCAAGCAGGCATACCTTGAACTCCTCCATGAGCTTGCGGACGGCTTTGCCGCGGGCGCCGATGATGCGGGCGTGAACTCGGTGATCCAGCTTCACGTCCTCGCTGATCATCTCCTCCAGGGCTGAGACCAGCTTCTCGATGGCCGCGCGGGCCTCCTCCACATTGTGCTCGTACCCTGAGATGGTGATGAGGTCCTGAGGAGTGGCGTACAGAAAGTGAGGGACGGGGGGCAGGAGGGGAAGAAGGAGCAGGAAGCATGAGCGCTAGAGCAACTCCCAAAAGCCAAAGTGATGGATAAAGAGGAACCATAGGCATAAGGGGAGGGACGGACGGACACACGCACGCACGCACGCACGCACCTGCTGCTCGTCACCCTTGTCGGGGAACTGCACGTTGACATCATGGTCCTTGCGGATCTGGGAGATGACGGCCCCTTTGCGGCCGATGATCTTGGGGTGATATTTGGGGTGCACAGACATGGTGAGCCTGAAGCTTCGCAGCGCCTGGTCCACCGAGGACGAGCAGAGGGTGGGAGGGGACAACGAAAACACCAATCTAACAAAAATATCAATGTGCTTCGCGTTGCTCCAAGAGACGGACGGATGTCGTCCAGAGCAACACGTATAAACCGTCAGATCTTCTTGTGTGAACGGTGAGCCACGTTACCCCCAAGTGCGTGTATGTGGTGACATGTGGGGGACGGGGGTGGCGCTGGCCGTTACCCGGTCCTCCTGCTCCGCCTGCAGCTCCTTGACCCTCTCAAGCAGAGCTGCGTGCGCCCGCTCCACATTGGCCACCTGGCCAGTGACCTTAATCACGTCCGACTGCTGCTCCGGCTGCGGCACCCAGATGTTCACCTGCAGACACACACACGGGTTACAGGACAACCACAAGATTTCCACACAGTCTCAGAGTTCTTTACTTAAAGTGTTAAAGGAAAACAACAAATAGCCTGTTTCAGTAGCGCTGCGCTCTCGCGCTCGCTCACACACACACACACACACACACACACACACACACACACACACACACACACACACTGACAATGCTGCGATGAGAGCTCCTCCACACCTCGTATCCTTCCATCATCTTGCGGATGCCGCTTCCTTTCTGCCCGATGATGTAGCGATGGAGATCGTAGGGAACTTCCACGTCCACAGTAACCGGGACCAGAGCCTAGAGAGAGGAGAGCCGATGAGCGGAGCGCAAAGGAAGAGGGAGCCGGTCCAAAGGGAGGGAGGCCACCTACCAGCAGCGCTGCCCGTGCCATCTCGCACTTCTCAGAGCGCCCCGAGATGGTGATGATGTCATTCTTCCGTGGGACAAACTCCGCTTCTGGACCCGCGTCCCCGTTCTCGTGCGCCGGGGGGTCCGTCCCTGGGTGCGTAACCAAGGCGACGACAGAGCGCTCTCAGTGAGTCAGCCACACCCAGAGAACAGCGCTCCACCCGTCCGGTGAGACACGAGCGCAGGCAGAACGAGTCCGGAGCGCTTCCTGTATTTACCCGAGAGTTTAGCTCCAGGCAGGACCGAAGCGATGTGAACGCCAGAGACGCGGTGATGAAGGTCAAAGCGAAAGTGAAAGTGATGAAGGTGATGCCGAGTGTGGCGCGGCGACACGACGAACCTGCGGACTCGTCCCTCTCGGGAAACTTGATCTGGACCTCGCAGTCCCGCGTGATCTGCTGGATGCGTGAGCCCTTGGGGCCCATGACCGCGCGGTGGTACCGCTGTGGGACGATGACCTCCACTGTGACCTGCGCCTCCTGGAGAGACAGACAGAGGGAGTGACTCACACACACACGTGCAGGCACATAAACATAAGCGCACAGACAGACACACACACACACACACACACACCAGGTCCTCAATGATCTCCTGGATGCGCCTCTTGGCTGCCTCCACACACTCTTTGGCCCCCTTGAGGGTGACGCGGTCGCTGTGTGTGCCCGTGCGTGGGAAGCTCACAGCCACGCCCCCGTACTCTTCCGCCAGCTCGCGCAACACCTGTCCGCGGCGGCACACAAAGTGACGGTGGTGCCGTGGATCCACCACCATGCTGTCCTCTACCACGTCGTCCTGAAAGAGACCAGAGACGACAAGTCCTTGCGACACTGAGAGTATTACTGAGCTGTAGGGCCTACCTTCCCACACACGCGCACACACACACACACACTCATGTGATGCAGTGTGTGTTCTTGAGGAACACCACTTCGATGGCTTCTTTCTTTCTGTAAAGACGGTTAGAAACAGAAAGCCGCCGCAGCCCACCAGGTTTCTGACGAGGGTCTCCAGCTCCTTCTGGGCCAGCCGTACCGCCTCCTCTCGGCCCACGATGGTAATGAGCTCCTGCTCGGGGTCGTCCGGGGAGGGGAAGATGATGCGCGCCCCCGTGCGGTCCCTCACGCGCCGGATGTTGGCGCCGCCGCGGCCAATCAGGAACTTGTGGTACTCTGGCTTGGCCTGCAGCTCTGCGGTGAAGTTGTTGATTTGCTGGAAAGGTGGGGGGGGGGCTGGCGTCACGACAACTGCATGCGGACAGCGACCGAACGCGGTCCTGCCTCGCGGCGACCTACCTTCTCCTCAGCCAGTTGCAGCAGCTGTCTGCGGGCGCGCTCCACCTCTCCCGCCGGGCCGCGGATGGTGACGCGGTCCGAACCGGAGCCCTCGGATGGGAAGTGGATGTGGACTCCACCGCACTCCTCCATGACGGAGCGCACCAGGCAGCCCTTGGAGCCAATCAGGGAGTTATGCAGCTTGGCTGGGATGGTCACCTCTGTCTCCTTGATGTTTGCCTAGAGAGGCAGAGAGCAAAGAGCATATGGCAGAACGAACGGACGGACGGACAGATACACACAACAACTGCGTGTGACATCCAGGCGAGTGTGTGGGGCACAATCCGTGGTTGGCTGTTTGTTCAGAGCGGGTGGGGCAATCGCACACACACTCGCGCACGCGCACACGCACTCACCAGCTCCTTCTGGATGGCCAGGATGCGGTCGCGCGCCGCCTCGCAGTTCCCCTTCCGGCCCGTGATGACGATCATCTCCGAGTCGCTGTTTTCTGTCGGCAGGTCGATTTTGGTGTTCGTTTCCTCACGGATCTGCAGAACAGGAGGACAAGGGGACACAGCGCCCTCATCTTCACCGTTTCTGCAACTTCACATTCACACCGTCTGTTCTCAACCGCTACCTTCTTGATGTTCGCCCCCCCTTTGCCGATGATGTTCTTGTGGAACTGCTTGAAGATCGGAACTGAGATGGAGTAGCTGTTCTCAATCTGCAGAGGAAAGAAGAAAGAGGACGGAGGACACTGAAGGAATGTCAGTCTGCAGCCTGCGGTTCAACGACAGGATGCCAGCAGGGGGCAGGAGGACAGGGTTTCCTTAAGGGTCTGTACCAAGTCTGCTATGAGCTTCTGAAGGAACTTGGCGCACTTCTCCACCTCGTTCTTGGGCCCACGCAGCTGCACGATATCGCTCTTCTGGGACGGGTCTGGGAAGTTAATGATGACCTGGGGGTGGCAGACGAAGGGTGACGAAAACAGCGACTCTCGAGGATCCGTCGCACAAGGGGAGGGGTCACACGAGGGGAGGAGTCACGAGGGGACCGACTACCTCCGGGAACTTGTCCCGCACTTCTTTGATCTTCTCTCCTTTCTGGCCAATGATGGTTCGGTGGAATTTCTGCTCCACGATCAGGTCCTTGGTGCGTTCGTTCTCCTGTGTGACAGCAGGTCAAGAGGACAAGAAGTACACGCTGCCATCAGCGCCGTCCCTCCCGCCGCCTGCGTCGATTGCGTCGATGCCGCCCGGTCGTCCCCCGGGCCCGACTCACCATGCGCTGGGCCATCTCCATGAGCTCTTTGCGGGCCAGCTGCACACCCTGGGGGTCCCCCTCGATGCGCACCAAACCGCTGCGCTCGGTGTCCTGGGGGATCCGCACCGACACCTTGTACTGCTCCTTTATCCGGTTAACTGCACAAGGCGACGGGCCGCAAGTCGACGCAGGATTATTACACACACACACACACACACACACACATTTTCAGAGCCGCTATCATCGTTAATCGTATGGATACGTAAGCGCATAGGGTGCGAATTTACACGTAAGGAAGGGGGGTGGACCTTGCAGTAGCTCTGCTTTCCTTATTCAAATTGTGCCATATTATCGTCAGCTCAGATCTTCGTTTCAGTTTGACACATTAGGAAATTAAGTTTATAGGAATAATGTGTGCTTTATTAAAATTAACGTGTCTAATTCCACAGAGTTTATCTCAGTAACTTTTGTTGGGACGAATGAAATTACTTTCATTATTCTATTACAATATTTGTACCGAACACATCGGAAGACAGAGAGAATTGCGTAGCGTGACTGGAGAGTAAAATAAACTCTGAGGAAAGGGCAGACCCCGAGTACATCCGTGTCACGTGTGCTGTGTGTGCGTGCGTGCGTGCGTGCGTGCGTGCGTCCGTGGGCGCGCACTCACTGTTCGCCCCATTCTTGCCAATGAGATGTCGGTGGAAGCGCTGCTCAATGTTCACTTCGGTGTAGTCCATTTTCACCAGCTATGGGGGCGGAGGGTGGGGGGGAGGTCAGGAAATCCGAGCTTCTGCCTCCGCTTCATCCACCGAACTGTCAACCGCTCCGATATTCAAATTCAACCTTGCAAGACGTACCCCGTTTTCGCAGGTACGTGCTTTGCCAGAAACACCGCGCACGTAGCCCCCAGTTTCCCCCAGAATTCACCGGAGCTCACCAGGTCCTTGATGATTTCTTGGATCTGGGCCTGTGCCTGCTCCACTTCCTCCGTGGGACCCTCCAGGCTGATCTTCTCCTCCCCATCGGTGAACTCAATGTGCACCTGCACACAGGTTCAGGTCACAGGTCACAGGGCACAGTTCAGGGGTCACGGTCCACACCGGTTTTCTAGCAGGTCCCCCGCTCCTCCACCCACGGGTCTCACCTTGGGCAGCTGCTGCGTGATACGGCCGATGTTTTGACCTTTCTTCCCGATGATGAAGCGATGCAGCCAGGCAGGAGCCATCACCTCCACCACCGTCACACTCTTGGCCTGGAGGAGGCTCGGCAGGAAGGAGGACCAAAGAGCGCAGCGTCAACTCCCTCCTCGCACCCAGAGCCAGCTCCACTCCTTATTCAGGCACCGCACGGACCGCAAAGTTTCCGGGCTCAGGACGTACGAGAAATGCGTTACAAGAAGAGAAATTTCGACTCGTATGCGAGCCCTTGCGACATGGAGCAGCACACAAGGTGAGCACCCCCCTTCCGCACATGGTTTGGCTTCTCCCGTCTATCTCATTTGTCCAGCAGCAGCTCTCGGAAACCTTGTAACTTTTTACGACAGCGTTAAAGCATCATCTATCATAATAAGGAGCCTTGAAGCGAAAAAGCTTGAAAAGGCGAAAAGGCAAAGGAAAGCCTTACCTATCACTTAAGAACCAAGTGGTAAAACATTCTCTAGAAAGGCAATGTCATTGTAAATGACTGATTTATTTTTCATGTTTCATGAATCATCCTTTACAAGCAGCTTGGCATAGAGGAGCTACGAGTGTCACGAGGGATTACAGTAACGGCATTATTAGAATTGCCTCCTTAGGCTCTGTTCTCATACTTTGGACCTGGTTTTCATTTAGACTCTCGTGCTTCGGGAAATAGGCCGGGGTATAACGTCTTGTCCTGTGCACCCCGAATGCCCCTTTACCGTATATTACAGGTAATTTTTTTTTTTTTTTAAATAAGCAGAGTTTCAGGAACAAATTGTACTCACTACATGAGCCTGTATTTCAGACTGTAGAGTGAGCTGGGGGCACTGGAGACCGGGACGGCGGATCTCCGAGCAGAGCCCCGGCCGGCAGGAGAAACGGCTCACCTTGGCGTACACCTGCGTAAGGGCGGAGCCCAGTTTGTCAGGCTCCCCCCTCAGGATGATCGTCTCCGAGTCAGAATCCAGCGGCGGCATCTCCACGGACACGCCTGTGCTCTCCATGATCTCCTGCAGCGTGTTCCCCTTGGGCCCGACTATGTATTTGTGCTGCGATTTCTTCACCTCCACCGAGATCGTTGTGGTCTTTCGCTTCTGGAGGACGTCGCGGCAAATACAGAGCGAGCGCGTGTGCGAGGGAGAGAGACAGAGCGAAGAAACTGCGTGAGGGAGAGAAGGAGCGTGTATTTGCGTGCGCCGCTCACAGCGCAAGTGTGTTTGCTCAGCTTCGGTCTTCACTTGCATGCATTTAATTTTCTAAGTCATTTCCACATGTAATTTCTCTCGTTCCCACGTTCCCTCTGTCCTCACCTTCTCCTCATAGACGGAGCGGATGCGAGCGATGGCCAGGGCCACAGCCTCCTTCTCGCCCGTGATGACTATCTCGTCCTTGGCCAGGCTGGGCGGCGGGATGCTGATTCGAGCGCCCGTCTCCTGGCTCATCTCCTGCACCAGACGGTTGTAGGCACCGGCGACGAACGGGTGGAATGCCTTCTCCAGGGAGATGCGCTCCACCGCCCGCTTATCCTGAGGTAAACGGACCCAGGCGGTCACGATTTCACCCAGTCGTTCCAGGACAAACAGAAAATGGCACATTTCGCTTGCTTTTTTCGAAAACGCCGCTCCCGTTCCCGCGAGCCCCTCCTTCACCTGCTCCGCAGAGATGAGCAGGATCTCGTGGCGCGCCTTCTCGATGCCCTCCTTCGTGCCAGTGATGCGGATGTTGGCGCTGGGGTCCTCCGGCCGCGGGATGGCGATCTTGGTGGCCGTCTTCAGCTCGAGCTCCTGCAGCTTCTCTCCGTTCTTCCCGATGACGAAGCGGTGGTGCTCCTTGGGGATGGCAACGGTGGCCGAGGCCTGCGGGGCGACAGGGTGGCAGGCGGCAGAGTGGGAAAACGGGGCGGAGCGCGGAGAGGCACCTAAAGCAACGCGGTCCTCCTTCCCATCGGGACCCGTCGGTCGAAACTGCGGGAAACCTGGGACCGAGAGCCAAGGTCCTGAGGCTAGAAAGGACGTGGGCCGCTGGGAAAGAGCCCTACAGCACTCCGAGAGAGGTGTCCCCTGGGTCGGTCTGACGACAGCGCCAAAACACAGCGTGCTGTCCCACCGGAGCGATTCGGAAAGGCAAATACGCGAGAGACACACACACACACACACACCATCGTGTCCCAACGTGTGTGTTCTCCAATGTTCTGAAGTGACCCTTCCGGCATATCCTGAGAGCCATTCGTTGTTGCCCTCTCTAGAGGACATTCGTTTTTAAGCGCATCTGCCGAGTTGTACATGCTGAAGTGGCGCGTTGTAGTGCACCTCGTGGAGGACGCTGCACACTTTAAAGGACACTGCCTATTGGGGTGGGGCTTACAAAACTTCCTGGGGGGGGGAACCTCCTCCGCTGCCTTTCAGCAGGAAGCTGAGCAACTGCACACGTCCGAGATGTTCCTTTAAGAAGCCCGTCAAGGTACCACCGGAACGGACAGGGCTCATAAAGCACCTCTTCTTTTTCTCACAAACGCCGCGCGCTCTTCGACGCCCCTGACCCCAACCCCCAAGCCACGCACCTGGGTCTGCAGCCGTGCCACAATCTCCTTGCGCGCCTTCATGACCGAGTCCAGCTTGCCTGTGACCATAATGGAGAGGCCCTGGTCCTTGGCCAGCGACAACTCGATATGCGCTCCCGTCCGCTGCATGATGTCCAGACAGACCTTGGCCTCCTCGCCCTCGCCGAACTGCCCGTTGTCCCTGTAGCGCCGCTCCTCCAAAGGCACGTGAAACACCTGGGGATGGGGGGAATGGCCGCAAGGGAGCTGTGAGTGTGACGCCGAACCAGAGCAGCTCCGTAGCGTGGTGCGCAAAGACACACGCGGACACGGGCACGGCGGACGGAACGCGGTAAAGGTGAAGCCGCTGTGTCACCTGCGTGATGACGGAGGCCTTGATGGGCCGGATTTTACTCCAAGCCCCCGTCAGTTCGCCACCCTTCTCCCCAGGAGGCCCCTTTTCCGGGAGGGGGGGGAAGGCCTCCAGGTAGGTGGGGATGTAGGCTTCGTCCTCGGGAGCGCCCCCTGCAGGCAGACGGCATGAAGGACGTCTCGTAAGCAGGACCTGCTCCCGCTCGCTTTTCTTCTGTCCTTGGGCCACGGAAGGACGTCACTGCCCATCTCAAACACGCTCACACAAACACACACGCAGACTCACGCGCTCGCTCTCCAGCTCACGCGCAAACCGATACACCCGGTGTACCACGGTACCTGTGATCTCCTCGTCCCGGAGTCCACTGCGGTGCTCAGCGAAGCTCTCCTGGGTCAGCACAGCCACCGAGCTCATGGTTCCAACGTGCACGCTGGATACACACAGAGGTTACACACGGAGGCAACACACACACACACACACACACACACACACACATGCGGAGGCCTTGGCTGCTCCCCACAGTCATCAGCAGTACCACAGGTGGTGAACTAACGTGACAGTAGAGACAGTGACAGGGGACAGCAGCAGCCCCCAGGGCACCATCTTCTCCAGCAAAACAAAGCAGGAAGCCCACAAATGATTTGGGGGGGTGTGTGTGTGCGCACAGTCACAGCCTCTCAATGATGCAGCACAAAGTGAACCCCGAAAGCTTTTAAAATGTGCCCCAGGACACAAGGTGTGGACCGGGACGCAATCGCGTGTCAGCAAAGTCGGAGCAAAGCCGGGAATCGTCTCGTCGTTCCGTTCATTCCGTTCGTTCGCTCGTTCCCACCCACCTGCAGAAGGGTCCGTTGCCGGAAAGGTCCGTCCTGAAGGAGGGCCACCAGAGATCTTTCAGCAAGAGTCCGCGTGCCAGTGATCTGAGGGAGGACACACACTGCAGTGATGAACATCTCTGCACACAGCGCACACACCCAACTAGCAGGGAAAAAGGTGCCAGGTGCCACATGTGGCCAGCTGTGCTCCTAGGAGGGAGCGTGTGCAGTTTTCACTGTGTGCCCGCAGGCGAAAGGTGGCCGAGGACAAGGCAACAGGACAGAGACGAACAGGTAAGAAATGGGACTTTCTTTCACAGTAAACACCAGGTAATACATTTATTCACTTAGCAGACACTTTTCTCCAAAGCGACTCCCAATGAACTCTATGTAGCGTTATGAGCCCCACACACCTTATTCACCGCGGTGACTTACACTGCTAGATACACTACTTACAAGGGGTTACTCATCCATACTTCAGTGAAACACACTCACTCTGTGACACTCACACACTAAGGGGGAACCTGAACAGCATGTCTTTGGACTGTGGGAGGAAACCAGAGCACCCACAGAACATGCAAACTCCACACAGACCGAGCGGGGATCGAACCCACGTCCTCTCGCACCACCAGGCGCTGTGAGACAGCAGCGCTACTCGCTGTGCCACCGTGCCGCCACACGGCATACGTAACGGTATGGTTACACACCGCACTGAACAACACGGTGAGAGCGGTGCCACGGTCGCGCCGCTGAGGGCCGCCAGCCTCCACCGCAGTACATCTGCGGCGCGAATACGGTAAATGTTGGCAATTAGCGTTCACCTCCTGGAAGTCCAGCACTTACACTGAGAGAAGAGCTTTAAAGGCACCGAATGGGAACAGGAGGAAAGAGTGAAAGTGAGAACCGTTGGAGGTGAAGGAACACGTTGCTCTTCCAGAAGCACAAGGGAGGGGAAACCACATATTTGAAGTGCTCTGCGCATGTCGAGTTCCAGGGTGACAGGACCTGTGACACGCCCGCAGCGGTGCGGTGCGGTGCGGTACGCCAATGCCGAAAAAGACACCCGGACCCCCCGGTGCAGATCGCAAACACACAAACAAGCGGCGGCAGCCATCTGGGACTCTGAGGGTGCGAGGCTCCCGAAAAGGACCCTGCGAAAGTTAGCGCTACTCCGGGGAGGGTGCAGCTAATTGGTCGCTCTGCCTCGGAGAAACGAGTCTTTCCAGAGGGACATGGAGCGCCGTGTGGCTCAGAGCGGCTCCCTCGTGGCGTTTTACACACACACACACACACACACACACACACGCTACACCTGTTCCCTTCCACACACACTGTTCTCCCTGTCACACTTTACTGTTCACTCTTTTAACTGGCACTTCTCTCAAAAGGCACTTACACTTATTTACCCATTTACACAGCAGGGTAACTCTGCTGGAGCAATTTAGAGTAAGTACCCTGCTCAAGGTGCCTTGCGACGGACTGGCGTCCCATCCAGGGTGTGTCCCCTCCCCCTCCGGCCTTACGCCCCGTGTTGCCGGGTTAGGCTCCGGTTCCCCGCGATCCCGTTTGGGACTAGCGGTTCGGAAAATGTGTGTGTGTGTCTACCCTGCTCAAGGTTCCTGCAGCTGGAGGCGGGATTCGAACCTGTCGCCTTCGCGTCCAAAGGCCGCTGCTCCACATAGTGGTTTCTCTTTGGATTGCTGGAGAATGTTCAGGAAACGGTGAGCAGGGGCCGTTGGGCGGAAACGTACCGCGGTTCTGCAGCGGCCTACAGAGAGCGGCAGCGTGGTGCTTAGTCCCCGAGGTTGCAGGTTCGAGTCCCACCTCCAGCTGTGGTACCCTTGAGCAAGGTACTTACCCTAAATTGCTCCAGTCAAACATCACCCAGTAACTTAAGTGCAGACTGACACTGTAAGCGCCTTCGGAGAACAGTAAATTGGAGGTACTCGAACTGTACCACACAGTACGGTAAAAGCAGCGCCCGTCCGAGCGGAACGGCGGACGACGAGACCTGTTCACAAGAACGACGAAGCGGAGCGGAAGAAAAGAAAGAGCTCCCCGTTACGGCACCGCGACCGGCGGCCTCGCAGGTTCTCCCGAAAAGGTCGGCGTCGGTGCTGCGGAATCGAGGACTCCTGCGCTCGGCGGTGGGAAAACACGCGGGACGGAAGATGCGGGAAAAACGCGGCAACGTCACGTAGCGACGTACGCGTGAAAACAACGGAGAGCTGGCGGCAGCGTAAACTCCTTTCTTTGGTTTTTCCTGCCCACTTTCGGCGGAGCGTCCTGATCGGGGACACGATGGCGAGTCCGGAGAGTCACTTTAGCACCATGGAGAGCGCCGGTGATTCGCTGCTACATACGCACATGGAAACATATACACACATGCAGTATAAATACGTATATACACACACACACACACACACACACACACACACACACACACACACACACACGCAGGTATATAGATATATATACAGATAGACAAGCTACTTCATTGTAAACAACACAACATAGATATATAGACAGACAGATCATATAGATAGAGAGACAAAGATACTATAGCATATATATAGATATACACATAAGAGACTTTATTGGCACTGTATGCAATTGCTAGACAGACATGCGGGAAACTGTTAGAGACAAGGAGCCCCGACCCCCCGCAGACACCGCTCGTAAGTGTGTGTTTTCACACAGCGCGAGATGAGAGTAACGACGTGCTTTACCGCTCGACGCGCGATCATCTCCACGGGGGGGGGGCAAAAGTTGAAATGAAGCCCGATCGATCCGCGCGCGAGGCCCAACGTTCAAACCCTGCTCATCATGCGTGCCGATGATGATGATGATGGGTGTCGCCCCCCCCCGCTACGATCAAGCACCGCTGCACAGCAGCTGCTGACGAGGAGGAATTTCGCGCGATGTGACGGCACACCGACCGTGCTGCACGTCAAGTGTCTCGTCTCGCGCACGACTTAGTCAGTGCCGCGGCGCGGAGGGGGTGACACTGAATCAATGATTGATTCAGCGCAACGGCAACAAGGAGCAAGAGACTCACCAGCAGCGACGAAACCTTCCGCGTCTCCCAACAACATCCAGCCAGAGACGAGCAACGGCGCGGACGTGCGCGCACACCAGCAACGCGGGCGACACGCACGCACGGACGAACGAACGAACGAACGAACGAACGAACGACCACGAACGCGAACGCGCACGCACGCACGCACGCACGCACGGACGAACGAACGACCGCGAACGCGCGCGCACGCACGCACGCACGAACTCTGTCCGGAAACGGCTCCTCGGATGGGTGTGTCGCCGCGCGCTGACGTCACGGAGGGGAATGACAGCTTCCGGCGGAGCGCAGAACTGGATCCTGTCGGGTTGTGAGGTTTAGACCCAAAGATTGGAAGTGGATTTTGAGAGAGAGATGCAGCCTGGGCCTAAGAAAGAGGGGCTTCCCTCTCTTTGCCTTTCTTTTCCCTTTTACTTTAGAACACGATGCTTGGATTTTACGACTGTGAATGTTATTATTCTTATTCTTATTATTATTACAGTAAGAAGGACATCATTTGATTTGTCCCACTCGTAGGAGCGTCGAGCAGCCATTTGACCAGAAACAAACACATGATTATCATCATTCGGGGATCAAGTTCCACAGATGGAGGCATTGAGAAACTACAATATGTGCCATACATTGAATGAGTTTTCTTTTCTTATGAGCCAAATTATTACATGTGTGTAAATTTACAAGTTCAAAGCTCTTCTGCTGTTTGTAAAAAAATTATTAAACTTTACAGGAAGAATATTTTAATTTCTACTGAACTGTGCCTGTGCTCAAATCTTACAGTATTTGTCATTAATCACTTTTTATTTTCCTTCATTGAGTTCTGTATGTTTTTATTGTTCTGTTTGTTTGTTTGCTTGCTCTTAAATTCCCTCTGGCATTTTTTTTTTCTTTTTTTTTTGAATGTCTGGATCTGGTTCCTTCTTCTGTACATGATCCTAACTTGTAACTGTTGATTTCGGCCGATAAAGTTAAAGTAAACAACCGTGTTGAACACTTGCACTGGTAGAAAGACATTTTCCCTCATAAAGCGATCTTCCCTTTACACACAACAAAGTAACCCATAATACACACAGCAAAATCCTGTAAGGGAAGCACAGTGTTCAATCAAATGTTGTCATTGTACCCTGTTTTACTTAGTCTCTTTGTACACAAAGTCATGGTCACATTTCAGTCACCTTCTTCTAATCTGACGGACTGGTACTCATTTCATTTTTGCCAGATTTTACAGTGAATCTGTGATGTTTTTATTGCTTTGTAAATTCAGTTTGTTTTTTACTTTCTTAAAGATTATGTGGAGAGTGCACTGGGTCAAAAATGAAATGTATGAACATCTGACGTGTCTCAAGTCCGTCCGTCCATCCGTCCATCCATCCATCTTCTGTCCCGCTTCTCCTAAAAGGGTCACGGTGCAGCAGGGAGAGCAGAGAGGCCCAGCCGCCCCTGTCCCCCGGAACGTCCTCCACCCCAACCTGGGGGACCCCCAGCCGTTCCCAGGCCAACTGTGGGATATAATCCCTCCAGCGGGTCCCGGGCCGACCTCGGGGCCTCGTCCCAGTTGGCCGTGCCCGGTATACCTCCAAAGGGAGGCGCCCAGGGGGCATCCTTATAAGATGCCCGAACCACCTCGACCGGCTCCTCTCGATATGGAGGAGTAGCGGCTCTACTCTGAGTTCCTTCCTAATGTCCAAACTCCTCACCCTGTCACGGGGAGTAAGGCCCAACACCTTGTAGAGAAAACTCACTTCAGCCGCTTATATCCGCAATCTTATTCTTTTGGTCATTACACAGAGTTCATGACCATAGGTGAGGGTAGGGACGTAGATCGACCGGTAAATGGAGAGCTTCGCCTTATGGCTCAGCTCCCCCTTCACCGCTAGAGTCCGGTACAGTGACCGCATTACTGCTGCCGCTGCTCCCAGTCTGTGGCCGATCTCACGCTCCCTTCTATAAGGGAAGCAAGTCTCTCGGGTTTAAGAGTTCTTCAAAGTGCTCCTTCCACCTCCCAACAATGTCCTCATTTGAGTCCAGTGTTTCTCCACCTCTCCTGCGCACAGCTTGGGCAAAGCTCCTCCGACCCCTCCTGAGCGGATGGTTCTCCAGAACCTCTTTGAGGCCGACCGAAAGTCATTTTTCAAGGTCTCTCCAAACTTCTCCCATGCTCTGGATTTTACTTCTGCAACTGCAGCCGCTGCCACTCTTTTTTTGCCTGCCGGCACCTATCTGCTGAGTCAGGAGTCCCCAGAGCCAACCAGGCCCTAAAGGCCTCCTTCTTCAGCTTGACGGCTTCCTTCGGCACCAGTGTCCAACAGCTGATTCTTGGGTTGCCACCATGGCTGGCACCAACAAGCTTTTGACCACAGCTGTGCCTGGCTGCTTCCACAATGGACGTTCTGAACAAGCTCCATTCAGACTCTATGTCCCCTATCTCCTCTAGGACATGGGAGAAGCTCTCCCGGAGGTGTGAATTAAAATCATTTTGGACAGTCATTCTCAGTACACCCTCACTATGCACTTGGGCCTACCGGGACTGTCCATCGGTTATCCCTGCCATCTGATCCAACTCGCCACCAGATGGTGATCCGTTCACAGCTCAGCACCTTTCTTCACCCAAGTGTCCAGAACATGTGGCCTCAATTCAGATGAAACTACAAAGTCAATCATTGACCTTTGGCCCAAGGAACTCTGGTACCAAGTACACTTATGAGCATCCTTGTGTTTGAACGTGGTGTCTGTTATGGACAAACCATGGCTAGCACAGAAGTCCAACAACATTTCACCATTTGGGTTCAGATCGGGCAAGCCGTTCTTCCCAATCACCTCCCTCCAGATTTCCCAGTCATTGCCAACATGAGTGTTTCAGTACCCCAGCAGGACTATGGAGTCTGTAGGTGGGGCCCTGTCCAGAACCCCATCTACTCTCTCCAAGAAGGTGGGATACTCTGAACTGCTGCTAAACAACAATCAGAGTTCTCCTCTCTGTGACCTTAAGTCGCACTGAGGTGATGTTAGTCTGGATCTTCACTCTACACCCGGTCACCATGGAAGACCCTACCAGAAGCATGCTGCTCCTGACAACATAGCTCTGGAGATCCCTAGATCACGCAAGCCCCTCCGCCACGAGAAGGCCCCCATCCAGGAAGGGTTGTCTCAAGTGACCCATCTAAATACAACAATTTTTCCGGTTTGACAGAACCTTCCAACAGGACTTCCTTTCTCATCATGACGTAGGTGTAACGCAGGGCTCGTGCCCCCCCCCCACTGAGCAACGCTGGAGTGAAGAGTACGTGCACAGCAGTGTAAGCATGGTGACACATTTCAGTTTTGAAATGTGCACGTCTGTGCGAACCTCTCCCCGTAGGTGTGGTAAAGTACTCCTCTCCCTGTGAGTGTGGTAAAGTACTCTGCTCCCTATAAGTGTGGTAAAGTACTCCTCTCCCTGTGAGTGTGGTAAAGTACTCTGCTCCCTATAAGTGTGGTAAAGTACTCCTCTCCCTGTGAGTGTGGTAAAGTACTCTGCTCCCTATAAGTGTGGTAAAGTACTCTGCTCCCTGTAAGTGTGGTAAAGTACTCTGCTCCCTGTAAGTGTGGTAAAGTACTCCTCTCCCCTGTAAATGTGATAAGTACTCCTCTCCCCGTAGGTGTGGTAAAGTACCTCTCCCAGTGGCTGTTGTACCGCGAAGGAGGAAACAAACAAAGGCTCGCGGAGGCCGCACGCGCACAGACGCGGAGCGCCGCTGAAGGAGGGAATTTATTTCATGGCAGCAATTGGAAGTGAAGCGAGTTGATCGGACGCGTCGCAGCAGCTCCGCGATTCGTGCGAATTACCGACATCGTTCGTGTCTTTACTGTCCGTGTCCCCCGTGGCGTGTCTGTGATCGCGCGAGGAAGCGCGTCCGTCCCGCCTCGCGGCTCCATTGTGTCTCCGCTCGGATCTGCGGGTTTCCTTCGTTGACCGAGTGGGGACCGAGTGGGGACCGAGTGGGGATCGAGCGCGCGGCGGAACAGCGAACGAGGCTTTTAAACTCCTTTTACGCTTTTACCCGTGTTTTATACTTTTATTTACACCGTCCCGTCCGCGGTACTTCCGAGCGAAGAATGGAGCGCTGCAGGATTCTGCCTCGGTGAGTCACACACACACACAGAGCATATTATACGCATACATGATACATACATTCACATGATCATGATGATAAGTGCTCGCACACGAACACGAACGAACAGTGTCTTTTCCACGTGTGCCTCGCTCTCCCAGGTTCGGGAAGTTTAGCACGTGCACAGCTGAGCCACAGTTGGGCACATTTTACTGTGGTATTTTACTCCGATTAGTAGTACGCGGCAGAGCGAAGTTCTCCCTGCAAACGCAGCTGTGAATCAAAGTACTTTTTACTTCATCAGCTCGGTGTTTCTTTACTCTGCCAGAGAGTTGGATTCAGACGATCAGTGTGCGCGCGACCTACGCACTGTACTGTACTGCACTGCACTGCACTGCACTGCACCCTACTGTACTACCACCGGTGCTGGCCATTTGACCGTAGCTCTCGTAGCGCACACACACACAGATGCGGTACAGTGTACACTTGACTTGTTCGTTATTGCAGTACACACTCCAGCGCAGTTACACAATAGTCAGTAAATTGAAGACTGGATGAAAGAGCGAAATGTTTTGTCTGACAGATTTTTTTAAACGAAGAAAGATTTTATTTCCCGGTGACAGACAGTTTACTCTGGTAACGTAAACGTGTATCACCGACCTGTAACCTGGTGCTTTACTCCAGTGCCAGGAGGACAACCAGTGGTCTGCTCTCTCTCTCTCTCTCTCTCTCTCTCTCTCTCTCTCTCTCTCTCTCTCTCTCTCTCTCTCTCTCACTCATACTCTCACTCACACACACACACACACATACATACACCTCCTGATTCCCAGGAGTGATGCTGGGGGTCCCTTGTCTCCGTGTTGCAGTTTGAGTCAGCAGTGAAGTGGAAAGGGGTAAGTGGACTCCCTGACATCCAACAGGAATGGTACAGCTGTGCGTGTGTGGTGTTACATGGGTGCAAATCATCTAGCACAGTCTGTGTTTACATGGCTCAGTTGCGTGATGCTTCTCCTTTGATCTGCAGGTTCCGCCCTCCCGCGTGTGTCCCGCGTTCAAGTTCTTGGTTTTAGGCATCTTGTAACACACCTCGTCTGCACAGCGTGTCGCTAAACTCTTTCACTGAACAGCAACAGGGCAGATCACAATCAATCGGTGTACGGTGCAGTGTGTGGTTGTGAACGCTGCGATTTGTTGCAGTGATGTTCCAGTCCTGTAAGAGCGGTCACTCTGCGTACGACCTACGAGACAGCGGCAGCATCTGTACCTGAACCTTCAGCTGCTGATGAAACACACACTGCTAACAAATAAATGTAAATGAATGAGTCCTGCGGACAGAGAGCCTGGTTCCAGCCCGGTTCCCAAAGTCCCAAACAATTATTCGTTTCGTTCAATATGAGTAACCAAGTTTGGGGCGAACGTGAGCATCCTCCTGCTCATCCTCCAAGAGGGCTTAGCTCCAGGGTGAGCTTCATGTCGCTTGCTTTGCGGAAGTCGGCACCGGAGGCACAGCGAGTAGAGCTGCTGTCTCACATCGCCTGGGTGCTGCGAGGGGATGCGGGTTCGACGCCCACTCAGTCTGTGTGGAGTTTGCATGTTCTCCCCGTGTTCCTCCGGGTGCTCTGGTTTCCTCCCACACTCCACAGACATGCTGTTCAGGTTCACCCAAAATGTCTGAGTGACAGAGAGAGTGTGTGTGTTCCACTGACGTATGGACGAATGACCCATTGTAAGTAGTTTATTACCGTGGTGAATAAAGTGCGTGAACTGAGAACACTACATAGAGTTAATTGGAAATCACTTTGGAGAAACTTCGCTAAATGAAAGACCATGAGGAAGTTCTGCAAGTGCGGAGTCACTGTCGCTATACCTCATTTCCACTCGTTGTGTCAATCATCAATGGGTGGGCTGGAAACATGCTGCACTCTTCACACAGTTCAGGGAAGCACATCTTTTTAATTGCCCTTCTGTCCCTCCCCACACACTCTTTGTCCCGTTTATATGTAGGTAAACACTAAACAGCGAGCGTGTCAGCTGGTGTGGAAAGGAAGCGGGTGTGTGTGGGGATGGGATACTTAGGCGCCAGCAGGTCTTCCATTCTCCTCAGCTCTCGGCTGACCAGCGGTCCTAGAGGAAGAGACCTGGACCAGAGCTGAGCGCAACCTCTCAAGCTGGTCAGTGAAAAGGGCAGCTGCAGCATGACTTAGTCAGTTAGTGTGTTCACTGTAACGTGTGTGTGTGGGAGAAGCAGAGGGGCTGTGACGCTGGCCTCATGTACTCTGTGGAAAGGAGACTGGGACACACACACAAGGTTCAGGGTGTGTGTGTGTGTGACTGCAGTAACTGATGCCCGAGACACCATTGATCAGCCTTTGTCTTGTGATTTGGCTCTCAATCCAGAGAGGGGGTGCAATGTGTAGAGCCCTGTGCCGCTGTGGGGTCCCTGTCACACATATACACACACACATTATTGTGTAGAGGCGTCATTGAGCTCTTGATGTTTGCAGTCCCTCATGCTGGGTGCCCTCTGTGGTCAGTTCAGCAGGTCCCGGAGCATCCTCCAGCACGCCGTGGAAACGCTGCAGAGGATCCACTGGAAACTGCCGGAAGTGCGGCTCAGGGGGACATGGGGCTCTGGTGTAGGTTTCTCCACAAACGCTAGTTTTGCGCTGTTACTTGGGCTCAGATCGGTTGTGTGATGTACTGTGATCAACCTGCTAAAACATGTGATATTACCAAACTGTTTCTCGTGTTGCTCTAAGGTGGAGATGTAGTGTGAACACAGCTCATATATGTTACGTACAGTATGTAGTGTGAAATAGCTCAGTAACAGATGCTGTATGGTTTTTTCGTGAATGTGTAATGCAAAAATGTTCTGCATTAAACTGAATGCAGGGCACATTGCTGTGTTTATGGGACAAGTTCCTTCAGGCCTCTTGCCGTCTCGCTCTGCGTAGCGTGTTCTTGGAAACAGAAGCGTGGGAGTGTGTTCCCTCCTCGGATTTCTGCGCTTATGGGAGTCACCCAAAGTCTCCTTTCACTTCGGGAGCTGACTCGCTAAGATTCATGTGTATTTCGTAGCCACGTCAGCAAGGGGTGGGGCAGAGCACAAGGTGTCCAAGGTGTCCCGGGTGTCCCAGGCCCCACTGACACTAGACTGCTGTAGGACCGGGAGACACATGCATTTCACGTCAGACAAGCATTTGTTGAATTCCTGCACCGTTCATAGTTGACGTATCTTCCCGCAGCTTAAGCGACACTTTGCAGTCACCCGTGCCTTCCTGCTCTTAGAAGTGTGCTGTTAACATATCCTGTAGTTAAGGACAGCTTTCTCCTGGACATCGACCGTACTTGCGTCCTGAAAGTCAGACAAATTTGGACAATGCGAGGCTAGTGATGTGCTTTACCTTTCACTTACCTTTCACTCATTTCTCTGTGTCTTTTGGCAGGTGAAAATGAAGAGCCCCTTCTAACCTTTGACTCTTAGCATGTGTAGAGGAGGAAGGACCAGAACTGATCTTGAGTTATTAAACCCTGATAAGTCACCAAACAGCTGTCCCTTCTGGAACCTTCTCTCCTTTCTCAGCCTTCTGTTTTTGCTAGAATGGAGAATAGAGACAGACCCCCTGTGGGGCAGAAACTGCTAGCTGAGGGTTTGAAGTGCCCTTCGCCTACTGTTCGGGGAGATATTCCAAATAATGCTGGAAAAGTGAAGAACATTGTGGAGAAGTTCAGCCAGAAAGATTCTCTTGGGGCTATCAAGGCCCACAAAAGACCCAAGAGAGCCCCCACTGTGAAACCCAAACCAGCTCTAACTCCCCCGGTGAATGCTGGCCAGGCCCCACCACTACCTGCGAGGAGAAGTCGCCTCTCTAAACAGAATGCCAGAGGAGATGAGACGACTGAGCCGCCAGAAGGAGTAAAGGTCACAGGGGCTCCTGCGGAACAGGACAGAGGACGAGCAGGTAGATCATTGACACGCACCTCTTCCTTCTTCGTGCTCACGTGTGGCTCCGGCTTACTGTGTTTCGCTGTACGTTATTACATTTAATATGACACCTCACATGGGAACGATTTACATCAAGCTAGACTAAAATCAGTTGCGGCTTTTCATAAGCATAGTGATCCAATACAGTGTTTGTGGTGGAGTGACTGTCCGGCGTGGTGATTTTCAGTGAAGGAGTTGTACACATGCGGAAGTGATTCTCGTGCAGTAGCAGAAGACATCTGGAAACGGTTCTGGTGTGGTAGCGGTACGGCGTGGCGATTCGGATGGAGTAGCGGTACACATTTCAAAGCAATTTGGGTAGCGTGGCAATTCTGGTGGAGCCCGGTACACATTTGGGAGCGACTCCAGTGGAGTAACGGCACACACTTGGGAGAGATTCCATTGGAGTTTGGCACACACTTGGGAGCGATTCCGGTGGAGTAGTGGCACACATTTGAGAGAGATTCCGGTGGACTTTGGCACACATTTGGGAGCGATTCCAGTGGAGTAGTGGCACACATTTGAGAGAGATTCTGGTGGAGTTTGGCACACATTTGAGAGCGATTCCGGTGGAGTAGCGGCAGACACCTGGGAGCGATTCCGGTGGAGTAGCGGCAGACACCTGGGAGCGATTCTGGTGGAGTAGCGGCACACATTTGGGAGAGATTCTGGTGGAGTAGCGGCACACATTTGGGAGCGATTCCGGTGGAGTAGCGGCACACATTTGGGAGAAATTCCGGTGGAGTTTGGCACACACTTGGGAGCGATTCCGGTGGAGTTTGGCACACATTTGAGAGAGATTCTGGTGGAGTAGTGGCACGCTTTTGGGAGAAATTCCAGTGGAGTTTGGTACACATTTGGGAGAGATTCCGGTGGAGTAGCGGCACACGTTTGGGAGCGATTCCGGTGAAATTCTTAGTTTACTTCTCTTGACAGAGTACTGTTGAGGTGCTACCGCTAGTGTTCAATGTTCTGGGCTCTTGGTGTACCTCATAACTGGTGCAGCAGTGTGCCATACAGCTCTTATCATCTTTCACTCTTCCTTCCTCATTCCACTCACACAAGTCATTGAAAGAGCAGTTTGTTGGATCCAGTGTTGACTGTTGTGCAGGGTCATGTGACTAGCCAGGAACCTGTTTGATCAGCACACCGAGAATAGACATCCCTTACCCTGAGAGGGAGGGTGGGGCGCTGCCATATTACATTGTTTCAGTAGCGGCACAGGTCTTTTCTCTGGACTCCTATCTTTGATACATGTTCTATTGGGATGACAGTTCATATGAGGCTGAAAGATCCAATTCTACATTCTTTTGCCAGCTATCGACATGTTACGCTGTCATGTCACTGTGTCATTCACTGTACAGCTGGTATGTAAGGCAGCCTTCACATCACACCTCCAGCACTCATTGATCACAGCTAGCAGCAGACCACACCTCTCCTCAGAGCCAAAAGAGTTTTAGTGAGCAGCAGTGAGAAATTCAGTTGCCCCTTGGGGCCTGTGGTACTTGCTCACAGTGGTCATCGCTCAGAGATTCATGTCTTATTCATTTACTTTGAGGCAGGAAGGAGGAAACACAGCAGGTTGTCTCGTGTGCTGTTTAACTCAAGTCCTTGCTCTAGTACACTTGAACATGGTTTTAAACTTTAACAGCCCAATTGAAAGGTCAAAGAGAAGATGGGCAGCTCATGTGGAGGGGCTGGGTGTTCAGTCGACCACGAAGGGTTCATAAGCAACATGATTGCAGTGTACAACATGAAAGGCAAAGAAGCAAGAATAAGGAGTCTGTATAGCCTATAGACTGACCCCGGTCAGTGGACAGTCCTGATTGGTTGATTGGTTTGCCATTGACCTTTGTGGGGTCCTGGTTGTTTCGAACCCATCTGGACTGACTAATGCTCCAGTGTATGAGCTCCATACCTCTCGTGCAGCATCTTGACCTTGATGCAGTGTTTTGATGGCTGGGGCAGCAGATGACATTGTGGTTAGAGCTGCCACCTGTGGGTTGCAGGTTTGAATCCCCCTACTGTAAACTTAACATTGAAGAAAGTGTCAGATAAGACCAGCCCTGTCTCTCTCAGCCCCAGATGGAAAGGCCGTGGAGGAGCTGGTTGCTGTCACAGTAGCCGAGGAAGCGAAGAGAGAGCCAGGCATCCCCGTGAGGGTGTCCTGTGAAAAGGACTGCAGCTGCATCTGTCACCTGAAGCGGCCCGGCATGAAACTCGTCTGGGTGCCGAAGGCAGAAGCGGAGAATGAGGAAGACAATGAGGAAAATGACGGACAGGATTTTGAGGTCCAAAATGCGGACGAGAGTGGAGAGGAGGCGGAAGAAAGCAGTGGAGGAGACGATAAGGGAGCAGAAGACAGGAGCGAGTCTTCAGGAGGGGAGGAGGGGCCCCCTGAGGGACAGCTCGTGGACAAATCGAGGTTCCACCACGTTCTGCAATATGCCATCAAGAAGAGAACCTCAAACATCTCTAACGTGGCTGACACAAAGTATGATCCCACTGATAGCTTTGCACAGCCAGCCTCAAGCGGCAGCCCTTCGCCGGAGGAGGACGAGCCCATCTACGATGATGTCCTAGAGGTCGCACAGCAGCCAGTCCTACAATTGACCCACAGGACAGGGAACAAGATGGCTGTTGGTGCTGAGCAGCTGAAGATGGCTCACCTGCCTGAGTTGGCCTCCTCAGCCTCAGGCACGACCGGTGAGTGTCAGGTGGCTCCACACTCCTCCCAAACTCCTGGGGCAGAAGAGATGGTCCCTCCGACCATTCCTCCTCGGGTCCCCATCAACCAGGACAAAGTAAAAAGCGGCCACCCTGTCCCCATGCCCCTCGGCATCCCTCTGCCCCAGCCCACCCTAGAGGAGTGGCGTGCTTTTCGATCATCTTCCCCTGGGCCACAGCTCAGCATACCACCTCCAAGACCACCCCCCCGGCCAGCCAGCCCCCTCATACCCCAACCCAGAGGAATGGATCCACCCGCCAGATCGAGCCCAGATGGCAGCAGCCTGAACTCCCAGTCTGCCTCGTCAGTCCTACGCCTCAAAGGTGGGCACTCACCAGGGGGACGCGTCCTCTTTCAATGTGCATCGTTAATCAAAGGACAACTGTGTCCTTCCTGTTTCTGTTGTCTTTGCAGCAGTAACATCTTCTTTGACACCTCACTGCATTTTTTTTCCTTATTGCTTTTGTCATCCACAGATCAGGACAGTGAAGCTGGAAGTGATGAAGTGGACACGGTTGGGGAGCTGTAAGTTCACCTCTCCTCCTCAGCAGTAATATGTTCGTGATGATGATCAACATGTAATAGATAATACTAATAATAAATCATTCCCAGTCATAATTGCAGGCCACCTACTCTGCCCCTTTGCCCTCCCAGGTGTGTTTGAATCACTCAATCAGAAATGCTAGCATTAAATAAGCAGTTTCCAGTGCAACTGGGGGGTCATGCAGACAGGTCCGTCTTGTCAGCCAGTGACTTTCTAAGGCCTCGCGATGTCAGCCTGACGAAGGGGTGTAGAACGATATGTACACTTCACCATTTACGATTCCTATACATGCAGAGAAATCCAATGGACTGACATCTGGATAGTCCATGTTTAACTATGTCCATGTTCCCCAGCCCATCACCAGCCCCCCACTGCAAGAAGTCCAGAGATTGGAAGTCTCAGCTCCAGGATGGTGAGGGCACACTGGCCTTTGACCTACCATGGGAAACCATGAGCACATGCAGTACATGCACACACACATTCATTCAAAGTTCACCTCCTATGACTGTATGACTTCGGTGACGTCCTCATCTGCCTTCCTGTGGTCTGTCCTCAGAGCCTCTCTACCAGACATACCGTGCCACCGTCATCACCAAGGAGATCCGGCGGCAGACAGTCTGCCGCAACATCAGCAAGACAAGCACAGACTACAGCATGGACTGGGGGCCTCGCAAGGTGATCGCAGGCGGGGCCAAGGGAGGCTCCCTCAAGAGCACCCTGTGGCAGGACCTGCCAGAGGTCAGGGAGAGCGGCATCCTGGAGAGACTGAGCCCTGCGGAGTGCAGTCACCAGGAGGTAAGGGTTGTAGGGTAAATGATGCTGCTGCTGTTGTGGGGCATACAGTTTAGTGCAGGGCACTGTTTGCTTAGGCTTTTCAGTCTGTGATCTCTTGTTGCTTCTCAAGAGCATGTTTGAAGTTCTGACATCAGAGACCTCGTACCTGCGCTCCCTCCACGTGCTCACCGACCACTTCATGGACTCGCGTGAGCTCAGTGACACACTTATCATCCTGGACAAGAAGAGGCTCTTCTCCAATATCCTGCGGGTCCGGGAGGTCAGCGAGAGGTGAGATAGGTGCTCAGAAAAAAGCAGTGGGGGAGCTCAACAGGCAAAAAGCAAGAAAAAGGTGCACAGATTTGTGGGTCACCTGAATATTTATCCACTCGTTTATCAGGCATTATCTACTTCTTCCTTTAGGCTTGTTTTGTTGGTTTTTATGCTCTCCTTTTGTTCCTGTCTGTATCATCAGCACCATTCAGTTGTCACTTCTACAAAGCTTGGTTCATTAAGATCTGCCATCGTAATGTTTAATCATCACATCTTGGCATCTGGTTTGATAGTCTCTCCTCCTTTGGCAGGTTTTTGATGGACCTGGAGAAACACGTGGACCAGAATGTGGTGATCTCGGACATATGCGACATCATCCATTATCACGCTCAGCATCACTTCCCTGCCTATATTGACTATGTCCGCAACCAGGTCTACCAGGAGAAGACCTACACCAGGCTCATGTGAGCACCAGACTCCTTGTGGGGAGCCCTGCTGTTTGCTGCCTCTGTTCAAAAGCACAAAAGCTTTACAAAATTCTTTGCGAAACGAGTTTTGACCAGAACCCTAACTGTGGCTTCGAAGTCATACATACAGCTGCAGAGGTCAACTGTTACTGACAATACTGCTTTGGTCCCTCCCAGGCAGGAGAACCCGCAGTTTGCAGCCGTCATCACCCGGCTACAGGAGTCACCCCAATGTCAGCGCCTGCCCTTCATGTCCTTCCTGTTGCTGCCCTTCCAGCGTATCACTAGGATCAAAATGCTCATAGAGGTGACGATCCGGTGACCCTTCACTGGCTGGTGGTTGTATTATCACTTTAAATGCTTTTGTGTCTGTCTTTCTTGACGTTACCTGACTTTGTTCTGCCAGAATATCCTGAAGAGGACTAAGGAAGGAACCAAAGAGGATATGACGGCCTCCAAAGCATTAGGATCTGTGGCCAAGGTCGGTTACCCCTCCCCCACTTCTGTAACCCTGCCCCCTGCAATGAAACACCCGAACCTTGACTCTGACTAATACCTTCCCACGCACCACCTGTATTAGATTATAGATGACTGCAATACAGAGGTGGGCAAGATGAAGCAAATGGAGGAGCTCATACATATTACCAACACATTGGACTTTGAGAAGCTCAAAGTGAGTGATTCACACTGTTACCCGGTTTGACATGTTCGCGTTGATTCTGCTCCATTTTGTTGAAAGTGCGCGGAACCTGCTCACTCTAGACACATCTACCCACAGGCCATACCAATCATCTCCCAAAACCGCTTCCTGGAGAAGCGGGGAGAGCTTCAGGAGATGGCCAAAGGAGGCACCCTCTTCAACCTACGGCCCAAGTTTACCCCCATCTTTCTGTTCCTCTTCAATGACCTCCTCATCCTTGCTAGTAAGAAGAGGTCAGTCAGTCTGTGCCATGTGACCATTAGGCTGTGAATGCCAGCCATGTCCTCCTTACTGATGTGTGGATTTAGACATGACAGGACATGCACCGACTTTCTCCTGCCAGCTTGGAGCGCTATGTCGTGATTGACCACGCCCACCGCTCACTGGTTCAGGTGCAGCCAGTGTCCGAGCAATCTAACAACCCAACACTGGAGCACTGCTTCTGCTTGACGCTGCTCGAGAACCACCAGGGACGCATGATTGAGCGTCTTCTGAAAGCCCCCACCCAGTGAGTATTGCCTCTCTCACAAACACAGTGCAGGACAGAGGAACCAGTCTCCAACTGGAAATGTATTCATCTGACCTTCACAGGTCTGACATGGACAGGTGGATTGCAGCCTTCCCACACCCAGATCACCTAGAGAAGGAGACTAATGAGGTGGTTTATGAGGACTGGGGTGAGTGATGCCATCTATTTCTGCCCGACCATATCAAAAGCAGTCAAGTGTAAAACAAGTAGACAATGTATGTGCATTCATATTGCACTCTTCAGACTGCCCCCAGGTGCACTGCGTAGAGCAGTATGTCGCTGAACAGGCCGACGAGCTCAGTCTAGAACCGCTGGATATCATCAACATCCTGCGCAAAACCAATGAAGGTGAGCTTCCTCATGGTGATAATGTCTTCAAGTCTAGTGAACCAGTCTTTTTTTGGAAGGCAACTTCTCCTTGATGTCCATCTTTAGTCCTATCCAACCTTCTCTCCTCCATTTCTTCATTATGTCTATCCCCTCCACTCCAGGCTGGTATGAGGGCATACGGCTTTCAGATGGACAGAAAGGCTGGTTCCCAGTGAGGTACGTACAGGAGATCACCAATGAACACGTCCGCCGACGGAACCTTCGTGAGCGCTATAGAGTCATACAGGCAGCACATGCTGCCACAAAAAGCTGGACAAGCTCATGAAGGTGAAAATCTCATCAGTCTTCACCTGAACCAAGGGTCTGCTGAGAGTGCTCCAATACACGACACAGATTCTTCGTACTGTCACTGGGACGCATTCCAAGGAACACTCATGCACCACACCAAGGCACTGTATCGGCAATGCAGTGGTGGATCATGGCCAGTGGGGAAATTGGAATCCTGCTGGTGCTCTGAAGCACTGCTGATCAGAAGGACAAAAAAAGTGTAACCTGAACCCAGACCTGGTCAGACTCCCAGCTAGACAGTCCTCAGGCAGATATTATGTAACATAAAAGCACCAAGGTACACATGGATGTCTATGCTACTGTTTGGGAGAAATACCATCCATGGACCTGTATATATGATGTGGTGTAGATCTTGCTGAATAATTCCAGCTATGTTTTCAAACTCAACAAATAAATACTGCTATACCATTCAGTATGTAACTGGTACCAGTAACACTTTTTATAACACCAAAAAAAATTTCAGCATCTCCTACAATTTGCAGCAGTAGTCAGAAACTATAAATACTTAAAGTGAGAGAAAAGCAGAAATGCTGTTTAAGTATTTTGCTCAGTATATACTCCCATTACATGTTCTTACTTAAACTGAATTTGAGCCCAACCTTCAAAAACACAGAGTACAGTGATCATCTCTTGCTCCTTGTCTCGGGGACCACCTAGTGGCCACCCCCATCAGGCCCCAGGTGCATGCTGGCCCTCACCTGCCATTGTTCTACACCCTGATTCCATCGCTCTGGGTGGAGGTCTCCTCTTGGCAGCCTGTCCCGGTGTTCCCCTTTACCCCAATTCCTAGTGTCCCTGTATAGTAGCTCATCGGCATGTGTGAAGTTCAGCTCTTCCACAAAGGGTTTAGAGTGAACATCACAATTTACACACTGTGGGGCCATAGCTGTGAGCTCTCTACACGTTGGGGAATCAACTATTTCGTCTGTGCTTGGGAGGTTTCCTTTAGCCCCGTGCTCTGGACTAATCGCGTCAGACCCACTGTGTTGGGCTCCATCTTCCATAGCCATCAGGTCAGCTGGAGTGGAGTCCTGGGTGGAGTAGTGGAGTTTCAGGAGGCTGGTGATGGCCTGGTCTTCCTCCATGGAAAGCTGAATGATCTCCATTCTGCGTCTCATGGCAAGTGGAGATACAGACAGTGCTGGATCACATGGGGGTTCCAGACTCGTCACCCGAGAGCCCAGATCTCTGATCAGATGTGGTTCCCTTCTGAAGGTGTCAAAATGCAGAGAAGGGGCAACGCTGGTGGACATTATGGGACGAGGGGTGTTCAGCTGGCAGCACTCAAAGACCTACAGGGAAGACATGGAGACAGCATAAACACATTTTATACAAACAGCGTAGCTTGTTTTATTCATAAAGTGTAGAAATACAACATATTCATCTCACTGTCACATTTGAGAGACAAAGCTACATAATTTCAGCAATAAGGATAAAAATCAGTATTGTATAACTCATTCTCAATATAATCCAATGTGCTCAAAAAATCTGAAGGGGGTGGGGGACAATTCAGACAGTGTAGATAGTCAATAATTCTTCAAATCTTTCTTATCTGAGATGCAGAATAAATTCTGATAAAATTTTCCACCAGTATTTTAGGTAAAGTGACAATAAAAAAGTGGGTAAACTGGTGCATGCGATGGCCATAGCATAATCATGTCTCAAGTGGTTTTCAAAAACTGTACACATGTACAGAATACTGTTCAAAAAGAACATATAAAATAATATTCCAAACTGTCAATTTTTACACGAATGGAAGAGATGTCATCGAAGACAGCGGCAGTAAAACAGATTGATTTAGAACAAGCTGAGCTTAAATGGAAAACGGTTTACTGCACTGACCTCCAGCTGTGATACACTGTTGGACACACGCTGCCCGGGTACCTGTGTTGGGTCCACATAAAAGAAATCTGACGGGATCATGGCTGGCACTGGACAAAGGCAACAGAAGACACAGATTCAGCTTTATGTTCCACTGAAATTATATTCATACTGTACTCTGAACAAGGAATTAATGATTACCTTTTACATATACAGACAGTTCCCGAATTACAAACGTCCAATTTACATACAACCCGTACTTACGAACCACCCCCTTGCTGATCGGAAGTTGATTTTTTTTTTTTTTTTTTTTTTTTTGTCACCCTTAAGTAACAATCAATGGTTGGTAATAACAAACGGGCACTACTTTGCGACGTGCATCAAAACATTGCACGTCTAGAGCGGTTCGTGGGCTCGCGGTTGGGGCATGTGGGCCCAAGGTCGGACAAAGACTTCCTTCTTTTCCTGTTCAGTGTCTCGTGTGTTACTGTATTTGACTAAGTTTTTTTTGTTTTTACCCTCCTAACCATGGCACCAAAGCGTAAATGTGATGCAAGCGATGGTGATACATCTAGAAAAGGGAAACGATCACGATTGAAACTAAAGTGGAACTAATAAAGTGAAAGGTGAAACGCTAACGGACACTGAAAAAACGAACATTAGTTTCTTTAATGTTTTGCGCACACACACACACACACACTCACTCACTCACTCTGAGAGGGCACTTGGCTACAAAAGACACTTCTAGTTGCGGAAACTCACTTGAGACAACCCCCCTCAGCATTTTCAGACCTACCTTGCTTTGCTTTTCCAAGTCCCTCATCAATCCCTAGTCCTTTTCCACGTCTCTTTTATAACGAGCGCCCGCTTTGTCCCTCGACCACGATTTCGGATCCTCGCCTCTATCCAGTTCACCGACTGACTGACTATTCACCCGCTCCCGACCACGAGAACACATCTAATCCCTTGGTTCTGAATAAATGATCCTGCACTTGGGTCCAGCCTCCGTGTTCTCTGTTCATCATCACAGTAGTAACATTCATCTCCTTCTATGTCTCCCTCTATTATAAACACACACACACACACCTTCAGAACCGCTTGTCCCATACGGGGTCGCGGGGAACTGGAGCCTACCCGGCAACACAGGGCGTAAGGCCGGAGGGGGAGGGGACACACCCAGGACGGGACGCCAGTCCGTCGCAAGGCACCCCAAGCGGGACTTGAACCCCAGACCCGCCGGAGAGCAGGACCGTGGTCCAACCCACAGCGCCACCGCACCCCCTCCTATTATAAATACTGTAGTTATATTTATTATTGTTATCATTACATTGTATTATTACTGTATTGTTATATTAAAGATTTTTTAGTATAGCCTACAGTGTTTCTTTAATGTGTTTATGCATAGAAAGGTACATGGTATATGATATACTAAGACAAACATTTGACAAACTGATATCAGATACCCACAATACCTAACTTTTCTGACTTACATTAAGATCCAACTTAAAGACGGACTGAAGACACTGAACTCGTTCGTAATTCGGGGACTGCCTGTATATTGTAGCTTCCCTCCAAGGAGCTACTAGAGGGGTTCAGGAGACAGGGTTCTGGAAAAGTGCTCTTTACTGAGTACGTACATGTCTACAGTCAGAACTTTGACGAAGCCGCACCACGCAGTACAAGAAAGCCTTCTGAACACTTGAGAGCTCTCGCAGATTACTCTGGGCCCCCTACACCCCACAATGGTTAAGAGGTTGCCCGTTGAACCCCCCACCATCCCCCAGCGGGAAACAGAATGTCAGGGTGCCACAGTGGCACAGCGAGTAGTGCTGCTGTCTCATAGCGCTTGGGTGGTGCGGGAGAACGTCAGTTCAATTCCCTGCTCAGTCTGTGTGGAGTTTGAATGTTCTCCCCATGTCTGTGTGGGTTTCCTCTCAGTGCCCTGGTTTCCTCTCACAGTCTAAAGACATGCTGTTCAGGGTTTCCCCCACAGTGTGTGAGTGACACAGAGAGAGTGTGTTTCACTGATCCATGTATGGATGAGTGACCCATTGTAAGTAGTGTATCTAGTAGTGTGAATCACCTTGGTGAATAAGGTGTGTGGGCTGATAACACTACATAGCATCCATTGTAAGTTGCTTTGGAGAAAAGTGTCTGCTACGTGAATAAATGTAAATGTCAGTAACATTACATCCAGTCAGAATATAACACAGGATGATATACAGGAATGGATACTATCCATCCCTATAGAACATCAACTATTTACACTAACCCCAGCAGCTCCCCTCAACACCATTACTATATACAGTTTATCTGCAGAACAATGAAGACCTTTTTTTAATTTAAAAATTAAGATTTTCAAAAAACGATGCAAAAAGTACAGATACACATACATACACGCACAGCTGTGTGTATGCATAAATAACCATTTGCAAAATGCACCTTCAGAACAGCCATGTAGACCTACCACAGCTCAGAATATATATTATATATGTGGTACAAGACTTGCACATGACTCAGGCTCAGTGCTTCTCCATCAAAGTTTGCAAAGCAAGCCCTTGTTAGACATATTTCACAGCGCTCTTTATCCACTGTTTAAAACCTCATCATCTGTTAGTTGTTGCATTTGTGCTGTTCATAAAAGAATTCTCTCTTACTTTTTGAGGTAGTGATTACATAACATGATGTTACCCCACCCTGAGAAGCTGGCCCCTCCAAAAAAGAAAAACAGACACAACTGGTCTTTCTTTCTTTATGCTGTTTTGTGTTGTTCAAAGTATGGGTCTCTACTTTTGGAGGTATTAATGCTTTAACTATCCCACTGCAGAATGGTGGGGGCACAAACTACTAAAGAATAAGCCCAAATTCTTTTACTTTTAAAGAGATTAATGATTGTTTACATAGCATGTGACATCACTCAGCCCCCCCTACAATGGCACAGAAACCCAAATTCAGACTTTTTCTTTAGTGGCATACTGGTGCCATTTAAACTGCGGTTCTCTCTCTAAAGATATAAATGATTATAAAAAAATTAGAAAATTGCTAACATCTCAAAAACACCACAAATTCTAATTTTCACAGCACAAATTATGTTTTTTTTTTTTTTTTAATTTCTGCTATTTGTAGGGGGACCACCTTCACAGAACTTACATAAGCATGTACATATTTATTTACGTTTTCATATAATAAAACATTGTATATGCCCATGGACAGACATACCATACAAAAAGAGAAAACTCAAATACAAAGTCCGGGAACAACACACTTTCAGAGCAATGGACTACCTCCCTCAATATAGTCTCTTTTTCTGAGAATGGATTGTACCACACACTTTTCTGAACCGCTTGTCCCATACACCTCGTAATTGCCCCCCCCGTTAAATCATGAATGAACTGTGATTAACCACATTTTTTGGAAAGCTGAGTTAAATTTCACTTGATACACCCAGGCCTGATTACTGCCAGACCTGTTGAATCAAGAAATCACTTAAACAGAACCTGTCTGACAAAGTGAAGCACATCTTAAAAAGCAACACATCATGCCGCGATCTAAAAAAATTCAAGAACAGATGAGAAACAAAGTATACACACACACTTTCTGAACCGCTTATCCCAGACAGGGTCACAGGGAACCGGAGCCTACCCGGCAACACGGGGCGTAAGGCCGGAGGGGGAGGGGACACACCCAGGACGGGACGCCAGTCCGTCCCAAGGTACCCCAAGCGGGACTCGAACCCCAGACCCACTGGAGAGCAGGACCCGGTCCAACCCACTGCACCACCGCACCCCCTGGATTGTACCACATTTTTTTAAATTTACATTTACCTTTTACTGATTTAAGTGCCTACTGTCACCTCTACTTACTAGTAAAGGAGTTCTTTATTAGAGAAACACACATCACTGACAGTGCCTCTCACTCATGAGTCATTGTGCTGTGTTATAAATGAGGGGCTCAATACCCCAGAACTTACCTGGAAATCCCACTTCTCTGTGCCTGATAGCCTCTCTGCTATACTGCATGGACCCAACAGCCATGTAGAGAGACTGAAATGAAGGATGGTGCAGGGTTCGAGAGGAGGAGGGAGGGAGGACTGGGGTCTGTGGTCCCTGGAAAGAAACAAATACGGAAATTGTAACATCAAGTACATTAACCCTTGAATATGCAGATAATAAACATACCATGCCAAGCATGCAAAAGCTTTCTGTAAGCCCATTTTAAATAGTGAGAGTTTTTGACGAGTCCACGCACTTTTATTTGGCCGCGGTCCACATCTGATTCCTCTGTTACTAGTTTGTGCTCCTGGGCCATCTGAAGATCTGTGAAGTTTCGACAGTTCTCTACCTGTGGTAATACCTTCTGTTCAGGACAGGAACTATATAAAGGTAGACAACACAAAGGAAAAAATGTCAAAATACATTTTAGATATAGTATAATAGAAGACTTACATTTAAATTTATTTATTTATTGTACTTTTGCTGAGAGGTACGTCGCTTTGGACAAAAGCGTCTGCTAAATGAATAAATGTAAATTTATTTAACAGATGCTTTTCTCCAAAGCAACTTCCAACAAACTTTATGTCATTTTATCAGCCCACACACCTTATTCACCAAGGTGACTTACATTGCTAGATACACTACTTACACTGGGTCACTCATCCATTCAATAGTGGAACACACACTCTCTGTGTGTCACTCACACACTGTGGGGGAACCTGAACAGCACGTCTTTGGACTGTGGGAGGAAACTAGAGCACCCCAAGGAAATCCACACAAACATGGGGAGAACATGCAAACTCCACACAGGCTGAGCGGGGATCAAACCCACGTCCTCTCACCCCACCAAGGCACTATGAGACAGCAGCGCTACTCGCTGTGCCACCCCATTCAGCAGGTACCTTTCTCCAAAGTGATGGACACCTCAGAAAAACCATAACACTGCATTTCACCAACAGGATGAGATCTAAATGTAGACTGATTTGTCAAATACCATTACATAAACCAGTACACATTACACACAAGCAGCTGCATAGTTTTTTTTTTTTTTTTTTTAAACATTGTACATGTTTATTAAGTATTTATCAAGCACACAGGAGATCAGGGGTGAAGTGATTCTGAAACATGTGTTTTTAAATCCTTCAGGATTCAATAGTTTTAAGTTGAAAAGGGAGATCATTCCACCACACTGGAGCCAGAACCAAAAACCTTTGTCGTTTTTGTTTTGGACCTCTTGTACAGGGAACCACAAAGTGGCTAGAAGTGGAGGAGCATAGTAGGCTATCATGTCTTGTAGGTATCAGAAAGTAGATCTGTTGATGGTCTTCAGTCTTGGATTCTTGTAGCCGCCTGCATCAAGTTCAATGGAGAAATGAGGAAGGGAGATTTAAAAGAACACTAACTTCAAAAGGTGGAAGAAAATCTACAAAAAAAATTTCAGAGTTCTAAGATTTATGGAAGAGGGTGGAAGACATGTCAGGCCTGGTCCAGGAGCTGGGTATATTGTGTTATGATATGTAGAGTCTACAAATGCTTTAGAGAAGGTGACTCTAAGATAAGGTTACTGTTTCAGTGTGCAGAGAGAAGCAGAGATCCATGTCAACTGTTACACCAAGGATCTTAATTTATGAAGACAAGGGGGCAGCATGTGATACGGTGATTAGAGCTGCTGCTGCTTCTGGACTTAGGATAGTACAGGTGTGAATCTAACCTCCAGCTGTAGTACACTTGAACAAAGGGCAAGAGTGGTTCAGTAAAAATTACCCTGCTGTATAAATGAGTAAATCATTGTAATTACCTTAACATGTTTCCTTGGAGACGAGCAGCAGACAAATTAATAAAAGTAAAATTAAGGGAATGGAAGGACAAACAGATTGATTACAGTCTTGAAGAAGCTCAGCTGAAGATGGTACTGGGACATGCAGAACGGAAGAGGATAGAGCCATGTCATCTGGTGGAGGAGCTGTATGTTGTGTAAACAGACATCAGAACTCATATTGCTGTGCTTACATGTTATCAGTGTTTCAAGACACGTGATAGACCACATTGCTCTTTCCATATCCATCTGTATTTACAGGTCTTCCGAGTCATCCAGTTTCAAGCCTAGGTCTAAGAGCACTGGAAGTGGTTTTGTCTTCGTTATAAGAAAATTGACATTTATGTTGCATACGATTTTACCAATTCAGATGTTTTTGCTCTCTAAGATGTATACAGTTCAAGATTTCTTGACAAAGGACATTTCTGATTGGATATGACCACAACTACTTCTGCTCACTTGGTGGTCCCGCGCACGAAAGGCAAAGCTTGGAGATTCTTGGTTCTAGGTCCGTTGTGGTGGAATGACCTTCCCCTGTCACTCAGAACTGCGGAAACTCTGTCTATTTTCAAGAAGGGTCTGAAAACTCACCTTTTCGGATCCACTTCGCCCAAGATCTCTCCAGCTCATTTACGATGTAACTGTTCACGCATCGTAACTCCATAAGCATCCCCAGATACAACCTTTATTCAGCCACTACTCTGGCATTGTACTTTATTTGTGTATCTTATAATATTTAAAAAAAAAAAAAAAAAAAAAAAAATTGTGGGAGGGTATCGGGATATGTCTATCCTGTGTTTTATGCACCTACTCAAACGATGAACCTTGGTGCAGCAAGTTTTAGGTAACAAACTAGGTTTGCTTGAGACTTTCATGTCTACAGCTATGTCTCCTTCTCTTAATGTAATGCATAAATTGTACTTTTGCTGAGATGTACATCGCTTTGGACAAAAGTGTCTGCTAAATGAATAAATGTAAATGTAAGGAGGCCTCTTTAGTTGTTCCCTCTTGCAGTCACCATTCCTTGCAATCCCTTATCCAGACATCTTGGGCAAAGATGTGTTTGTTTTTTTAGAAGTTGTATGATTGTTTAAATGCACCCTCCCATCAACATTTGGCCATTTTAGAGTGTAACACAGATGTAAATTAGACTTACACAAGTGTTTTCAGGAGCTATGATAATTTTTTTTTGTACTATGTCAATACATTACATCTTGGACAACATATACATATGGTTCCATGGACAAAGGTCCAGTGCAAACTACAGTCCATCAGTAAATGCTTGATCAGGTACTCCATGTCATGCAGCAATATTCTCATATGAGATGACTGCTTTGCTTGTTGTTGAGGAACATGTCTATTTCTATGAAACCTGAGGTAGTCAATCCAGGCACTCCACCACCTTCATGAAGGTGCACATCCTGAATGGAACATACGCGTGCACAGCAAGGACAGCCAACGACTCACAGGTCCAGAGCTACCAAAGCCATGGGTTTGAATCCAACTCGGTGTATGGGGTTAGGACCCAACAGACTATGGATGGAAAGCAATACTGGAAAGTCACTTCTTCCATTAAAACCATGCTAGTGGTCACTATGAGTTGGACTCAACTCAGTGTCACCTCCATATACACCTACTGAACTGATAGCCATTCTTGCCTGTTATGCATCCTCACAAACAACCAATCATTTATTCCAAGTTTTTAATCATTCTCCAATATTTAACTGATAGCTTTGCTCAAAAGGTACTTAAGGGTTGACAAGATTATCAGTTTACAGGAAATACCAGTTTGTTCTTATCAGGTTGAACACATCTCACCCCTAAACTCTCACCGTCCACCATACTGGCTTGTTCACATTTTTCATTGTAGTGTGCTTATTAACGTATGTCAGTATTTAAGAGACCGTTAGCTTCCTTCAGCCTTAGTTTAACCCAAAACTCTCAGCTACTCGCAGGCCGCCATCTTGCGCGGTTCCCGCCTCGCGCCGCCACCATCTTGGCTACTCATTATTTTCGCTGTTTAATCCAACTATAAATGTTTTTTTTTTTTTTTTTTTTTGCACTTTCACCGCCTCACTTCTTTTTTCCGAAATCTACGTACGAGCAAGTACCTTAAGACTTCCAAAGCATGAGGTTTTACTGAGAAAGACGCTTCGTGAAGTACTGATCCAGTCGTTATACGTCCTTCCTTCTTCTCTTCTTGGCACGAAATTCTCTCCTTCGGTCTCTTTCCTACAAATCCACGCTTTCACCGTCCTGAATTAAAAGAACTGTCGGTATTTTGTGGTGTCCGAACCGCTCGGGTCAGATATAAATCGCGTTTTTGAGTAATTTTCCTCACTTCACTCTCTCCTTCGCGCTCGGGCGGCTGGACGCCACTCCAAGTTGGAGACGGAACTTTCTTCTCGTTCAGTCTCCCGTTCAAAACATACTTAAGTCACCGATCAATGACTCTCTCTACCCGAGCTTCCTCCAGCTCGAAAAAGAACAAATTCGCTTCAACAGTTTAATTAAAATGAAACACGCTTCGGCCGCGTCTTTCTTATTTATAAACCCTTAGCAGCATTGTGCGTCTTCGTGTTTAGACTTCACTCAAGAAAATGGCGCCAACACGCCAGTCCACGGTGAGGCGACTTCACATTCATTTTATCAGACACTTTTCGTTTCCCCAGAGCGGCGAACATCTCATAGAAAATACAGAGTGTTCATTACTGTAGCAGGAAGAGACACTTAGATACAGTACAGACGTGTGATTCTTAAGTACAGTTAGTTTCTTTCCATGTATGAACCAATCCAACCGTTCATCACACGAGTAGATGCAATATCGACGATTCCTCACACCTTCCTACTACTTTCGCCCTTATTTTCAATATAATATGTTTTCTTGTTTTATTAGGTATTCGCTGGTAAGGGGGCAAGTGTGGTGTTTGAGAGGAAATTCTGTTTCACTACTACTAGTACCATAGTACGCACAGCAGCAGGGCGGTTACTCAGCGTGTCTTTACGGTACGAGTTAATTACACCGTACATCCCGCCAGCCAGCCATGGACATGACATATTTAAAAAATATGTATTTAATTTTAGTGTATTTTAAAATTCTAGTTATGCGGTTTTTCACAACTTTACCCAGCTACAATACAATTTAAAATACGTAAAGCCGAATATACTACGGTCCGCGCACGCCGTCACCGCAACATACCTTTCCTTTCGTAACTCCGTCTGCTCTCGGGAAGGTGGCAGCGCTGCAGCGCGCGCCCAGGTCCGAGTCCCACCCCCCACGTCGCACGTGCCACCTGGGGGTCCCAGGCGCAGGCGCACGCGCGCAGAGGGGCCGGTATCGCCTCAAACTTAGTTCAAAAGAAGAAGGTGGGTCGTGAAAGAGGTTTTCGCTCCACACCAAACGCGCTCGCCTGGTTTTTTTTCCACACGGAAAACGAAACGAAACAAGAACGAAGAAGTTTACAAAAATCTCACACCTTCCCGGGGCTCCGATCGTTTCCGGCTGTTGGTCGATATCATATCGGAGCCCATGTCCCGGTGTGTCCACTTTCATAAATTCATATCATCAAAGATGTGTTTTACAAATTGTGTTTACATAAACATAGCATAGACGTTTACACAGTTTGCCTCGTTCTGTTGTGTACATTGATGTGTCCAGTTAAGTTCCGATCAGTATCAATTCGGTCCAATGAAACTAGCACTGTAAATTTAAATATCGATCTATGTATCTGCCTCAGAACAGAACTGAAGCGCTGCAGAATTATATAATATTGTCAACAGTGAGTCCCACTGTGTTTCTGCTGCTTTCACTAAGGCTCATTTTGTCAAATAATTATTTTCTATTTTAAGTTTAACTGTTCCAGGCTTTCACTCCAAGCAACGTACTGGGTTGACCTACTTGTTGTACTGATTTACCACCATGTACACACCTAGACGAGTTTCACCGCAGTAGACTAGGGTATGTACCTTCATCAAAGGCATTAGAGCAGGAGAGGGAACTCGATCCTGGGACCGCTTGTCTAAAGAAGTAACTTCTAACCACTGTGCGACCTGCTGACTTTAGTTCATGCCCGTCATCTATTCTGCCTGTTCTGTAAGTGCACATTTTAATTTCTTTGACAGCAAAACCCTTTATTTCAGTTTAGCACAGATAAGATAAGTGCAGCACAGATATATTGAGAACATTTTTTTATTTGGACATATTCAATAAAGAATCCTAACCCTAACCACATCGACTCGCAGGGTGCCAACGTGGGGACTTCATCGACGGTATCAAGTGGGCACCTCCCTTCCTCGGTGTTTTCTTGAGACCTACGACACCTCAGAAAGGCTCGATGATGTGATGATTGTGTAATGTTATGATACAATGTGAACTTAGTCCTGCAACACTAAGATGGAAAACCACACACAGGTCTACATAAAAGAAATAGCTTTCCACAGTTTGGCAGTTTTAACTACTCTTTTAAAAAAGTAAAATTTACCTTACAGTTTTTACACATACTGCACATCTTACCTTACAATAAATACTCAGTTTGAAGACAAAAGCAGGGGCCCATCAGCAGTTTAAATTCTGATGTTAAGAGCTTATCTTATTATCCCCATGTTTACATAAAAATACCAACAGGGCCCAAGTAGTCACTCTAGCCTTATAAAGGACAGTTCCCCCTGCTTATGTTAAGAAAGGCTCATTGAAGCGGCGGCCCCCCACAGCCCTGGAGTTGTCTTTTAAACCTGACCTCCTTTCACATGAGAAAACACACCATGAGACCCCCTGGGAAGAGCAGATCCTTTCACAAGTGCAACTGCAGTCACTGTCCCAACCCCCACTGGTAAATGGGGGGTCTCCAGGTATCACACTTGGGTATCTTTGAGTAATTGACAACCTTCACACAAGGGAAAGAAATCAATGTGTTGTTTGTTTCAGTTCTATTCTCTTGGCTAGGACTAGTGAATATGTGTGTGAAAATACCAATATAAATGCTGCTTTCTTGCCTGCCAGTAAAGATGGCCTCATTTACACTGTTGACTGTAGGAGTGATGGCCTTGTGGGTAGCAGTGCTGACACTGTCCTGCTTCTGTAGCTCTGGGTCCTGTGGCTCTTCTTACAAGTGCTCACCATAATGCTAAGAAAATGCAAAACACTAACATTTCAATATCAACACGTTCTCATTAGTTCATGAAAATGGAGGAAAAGGGCTATAGGTGGCTGGAGGCTGCATGCAGTTCAGGACTCAGGTTAGACCATCAGAGACACAGGACTCAGCCCTTACCTCATAGTCCAAGACCAGGCTGGAGAGGGGCAGTTCCACAGCGAAGTAGTCCTTTGTGGTGTCCAACAAATCACCCTACCAGCTGTGCCAGCTTCCAGTCCATTCTTGAGCCACCGATGTGAATCTCACTGGAGAGCCAGATTTGCGAAGTGCACGCTGCGGATATGGTATTCGTGGCAGAGAGTGTACGTTGGCAGCGGTGGGATTAGCCACATTACGATACGTATTGCTCGGAGCAGAGATGATGGCTCTTACCACACAGGCTCTTAACCACATCTACCAAGTCTCACAGAGTGGTGGCATGGTAGAAATGGACCTTACTGTGGGAGCACATGTCTCGGGTAAAGATAACTTCCAGGATGTATGATCTACATACATAATTCCCATCTGTACATACTGGATGAAGAGGTAATAGTGTGCGTGGCATTCAGCCTGGGTGTGCTGAGGGTTTGGGCGGGTCCTCACCTCCTGGGAGACAAAGGGGGACCTGGGAGATGTACGCACGGGTTCCATTGGCAAAGGGCAAGAAATGCTGAGCCCCACCTAAAGAGCCTTCATCCGGGACAGATGCTGCATAGGGACACTTTCTGAGAGAACGCACTTGGGGTCACAGCAAACAGGCCTGGACTGCAATGGTATCTGAAAGACAAGGAGGAGGTGGCAAAAGTGACCTCACCTTGAATGAAAGTGCTTGTGAACCGTTCATCATTTTCAGGTGAACGAGCTGGAGCGTTTGAGTGTGGAGATGGTGAAGGAATGGGACAGAACTCCAAGAGTGTATGAGAACGAAGGCCACTAATGAGGGTAGGTTTTCTTACGCAGAGAGTGCGCCGTCAAATCGGCCGTTGGCCACCCTCACTGTTGGTGAAGATGGGCATTTGTGGGGCGTACGGCGTGTGACGCTGGCAGAAGGAGTAATGCCGGGTAAGACCCCGCTGGCTTTCCTCCCACTCATGTGTGGTGAAGAAATCCATGGAAAAGGACTACGGTGTACTGTGGTCAACGACCCTGCTCTGTGAAGAACACCACAACAACATGATCTGGCATCGTAGGGAAGAAAGAACCTTCACCTCACAGAAATCACTGTAGCTGCACTGGGGTTTTCCCTGGGTACATACCGTAGTACCTTCACATACCCTCTGTACCCTCTGCTCTCAAAGGAATCGTGGCCTTCAGGACTGTCTCCCACCCCGAATTCATAGCCATACGTCTACCACTGGGATCCGTGGATCTCCGCTCCCCACCCCCACCCAGTTATAACACTGATATACATTTATTATACCGACTTAATTTTGATATAACCGTGGAAATTACGCGGTTAGTAACACACAGTCCATCAATGTCACGCCAGAGACGCGCGGCGCTCTTTCCGGCCGGATGTCGGTATTTGGCGCTCAGCGACCCGCGATGCGTATTTTTCCCTCTTTCGTCGTTTTTCCGCGAAGCGACACCACGCAGACGCTCCCTGGGCCGCGCGCCTCCGCACCGCACCGAACCGCACCGCTCCCGTCGCGTCGCGTTGCGTCGCGCCGCGCGCCTCCCGATCGCTCGTGCGTCGCGCCGCTGGAGGAGCGACCGGCAACCGGAGTCGTTCGGCGCGATTTCCCTCGTTTTCCTGTGAACTGCAGTAAATGGAGGAGAAAAGCGGATCATTTGCTCGTCATGGCCGCTAACGTGAGTGAGCAGGACAATTAAATAATAATAATAATAAATAGACACTTTGCTTCGGCGGCACATTCACGGCAGGCAGTTTATTGTGTTATGTTGCGTTAAGGGCCACAAAGAGGTATTAATACTAGGTAATAACGGGATAATACTGTGGTCACCCTTTCATGAGCAATTTTTCCATGAGGAGAAACAGTCCGTGCTGGGATGCTGCGGGGGTTAGCGTTGCTAGGAGACCACAGGAGGGAGGGGCCTCACACACACCAACGGCACACACCACACATACAGGCCAGACACACACACACACACCTTCGCTCTGCTCAGAGGTGGCCAGCAGGGGGCACGGTGGTCAGAGCCGTCGCTTTGCACTCAAAGGATCTGGGTTTGAACAGCTACTCCTGCTGCAGTACCTCTGAGGAAGGTACTTGCCCTGAATTGGTAGAGTAAAAACTGGACAAACTCTCTATTATACGTGTGTTTGCATGCATCTCCTTTCTTCGTGGAAGCACAGAAGCCGGAGAAGGACCAGAGGAAGAGGCTCGCTCACTTCCTGTCCGACTTGGCCGTCCTGGGCTCCCTTCAGGTACCGTGATCTCGGCAGCGTCCGCTCCGTGTCCTGCCAGCTTAACTGCTGGATCTCTGGCCTGTCGGACAGGTCAGTGTGGCCAAGCCCTTCTGTCCTTCCGCTTGCAGGGTTTCCGCTACTTCCAGCCGTGGCTCAGAGGCCGAGAGGAGCTGCTGCTCACTGTGGTCAACGAGGACAAGGTGAACGTCTCACTTCAGTCATTTCATCTTCGGCTGGAAGCAGGGGCCACGCCTGTCTGCAGATCCGACCTTCTGCTGCCCTGGCTAGTACTCTGCAGTGTGTTCTCAGTGTGTGTGTGTGTTTCCTCTCCTACCCCAGGGCTGGTGCTCTCCTGGCTTCCCGGTGTCCGCCGCCTCCTCCTTCAGCAGCTCCAGCTCAGGAAGCAGCGGGAGCCCCGAGGCCAGCCGGAGCAGCAGCGCCGCGGTGTCCCCGCCGCTGTCGGCCAGCAGGTAAGCGAGGGACCACGGTGGGGGGAGGGAGGGGAGCACGCGCACTGCACACGCAGCCACGTCCCCGTACGCATCGCTTCCTCTTCCTTTCCGCCGCTCAGGTGCCAGGAGGCCCACCTGCTGCCTGCCTCGCCCAGCGAGAAGGAGATTGCCGTGCCCGTGAGCAATGCTTCCGGAATATTCTGTATTGATCTGGACAGGAGCGATGTGCAGGTTTTACGCGGCCTGTTGCCAGTGACGTTTCTTTCCTCTTCGCCTTTTGTCAATCCCCGTTTATGCAGGAAATGAACTGCACTCTCTTCCTGTTGGCGGGTTATGCTAAATACGGTCGACCGTATGCCTGGATACGGTCCAATCACGAGCGCCTCATCAACATCGGAGGCGCCGACTCGTTGGTTCGAGACACGCCGATGAAGCTCAAGTCCATCACAGACTGGCCTTCGCAAGGTGGGAGGCAGCGAGGAAGAAAGCGCTCGTGGTTTCGCACGAATTATTAAATTGTTCCTCCGTTTCACTGTGAAAAAGTACTAGGCGTTAACTGGCACCGTTTGTCCAGCTGAGGCTCACCAGTCGCCACCAGGGATGTGGACGTGGCGGCGTGGCTCTCTCTCCCTCGCTGCCCCTTTCTGACCCACCCTCCCTCCCTCCCTCCCTTCGTCCCCCAGGAACGCAGGTGTGGGACATAGTGAGCGAACTCGTTGGCCTGTGCACGGTCCCCCCTCCTGCAAACCCCTTCGCCCTGGACATGAACTACGTGCAGACGCTCGCTCTGTCGGAGCGATTCCTCGTGTCGGGGGCCCTCGTCCACTTCCTGGAAGCGCTCCTGGTCCACAGCAGCAGGGAAGAACCTTTCTACAGAAAAGGTAGGCTGGGCCGGCCGCCGACACGCGCGCTCCTCCACACGGGGGCAGCGCTTGCCGCTCGTTCCCTGAGCGCTGCCATTTCTTGCTCTTGTTGAAGCTGTGCACGAGGCCCGTTTCGGGGACAACGAGTAGCGCCTTTTCTTCTAGTCTTCTTCTAGGAACCCGTGTCACCGGGCCCGAGGTCCAGGACACGTTCTGACTTCTCCTGCTCCACACAGTGCTGGAGGAGGTGGAGGCCCTGAGGAGACTCCATGTGCAGAGTCTGGGGGAGGTGCAGCAGCTGCGCGGGCCCAAGCAGGGCTCGCCGGAGGGTCGGCCGCGAGACCGGCGCTAGGAATCGCCGAAAGGGTCGAAGGTCACACGGGGACAGCGGGACTGCACGAGCAGGCCGTGGCGGAGCTACACCTCTAGAGCAACGGAGGATGTCCGTCGTGGGGTTCGAAGCGTGGCTCCATTCCCACCGCTGAAAGCGAATGTGTCAGTTCAGCTTCTTCACTCTTGTTCACCTCAACTCTGCTTTGTTTAGCATTATTAGTGAGCAGATCTCCCAGCAAGGTGTCAGTATGCCTACACCTTTGTGAACGTTGCTTTCGATGTACATCGTTGGTGTGGAACAGCGGACTGGTATAGCCAGCGAATAAAAGCAGCCGTGCTTCTTGGCACGCAGGCACCCGTGCCGCGTCGCTCGTTTTATTCCACGTCCGTGAAGCTGTGCAGCAATCGAGTTAAAAATCCCCCCTGCGAGAGCGACGTCTGCAATTGCGGAAGCGGAAACCGAAGGAGAATAAAAGTACAAGGTGGAAGTTCCTGGCAACTTTCAGTCCAAAAGATAGGACTATTCTCTGCAGTGACAGACAGAGACAGACAGACAGACACACACACACACACACACACACACACACACACACACGAATCTGAGACCACTTCTCCTGAACAGGGTCACAGCAAACCGGAGTCTAACCCAGCAACACGGGGCCGGAAAGGGAGGGGACACACCCAGGACGGGATGCACATCCATCACAAGGCACCCCAAGCAGGACTCGAACCCCCCTGCCACCCACGGTGACACAGCTCACTGAAACAGAGCACCTCAGGTGAGCCCATCAGCTGGTACAGGTGTGTGGCGTTGAATGTCACCATTTACATAGATCAGTGTCTCAAACAGCATACTTTGGCTGACAGGGTATGGTAATCAAAGATAAGAGGGGGCAGCAGATGAGCAAACAAGATTAACATCGTCGGTTATGATTTAAAAAAGTTTATTCGGTAAAAAAAATTAAATATGCAGGCATCAATCAATATAAATATTAAAATGCAACGTTAGTCACTCGTCTGTTCGTACAAAGTTGAACCAATTAATCATGTTTCGGAGCAGTTTCTAAAAATAAACCCAAATCCTTCAAGCACAAAAGTGGTTAAGGTACTTCGATAAGAGCTGAAGAAGCACCAAGGGCTCAGCCACCGGGGTCCTCCTGCACTGAGCTTCACGGCGCCAACCGGTTGGTTGTGGGTTTCGTGGCAGTGCTGATGCTAAGCAACTTGACACTTTGGGGAGACGACACGGTGACGGGCGGAAGGACACCTCACGTGGGTGGAAACTCGTTCACGAGAAATCCAGGTGTGGAGTGAACCGCTCGTGCCAGAAACACCTGTGCGATGCTCATCGTGTCTCCATGCATCTCCCGCAGTGCAGTGCTGCGTCGTTCCTCCTTCCCGTCTACTTGGGCAAGTCTGCTTTCGCCATGAGTTCGACAGCCTGTCTGCCAGACATGAGTCCCCACACCCCCCCAGCATTGCTCAGGAACAAAAGAGCCCTGTTTCGCAGCTTAAATGCTAAAAGGTGAGCCGGTAAAAACGCACTAATCCGCTCATGAAAGCAAGAAATAATCTGCCAGACTGATGCTGGAGCTGGAACCCAGTCTTCGGTTCCGTGTCCCAGCAGCCCCGTCACCTCCACTGCAAGCAGAGGCTCTCAGAGCCCAAGGTCTGCGTCAATGTTGAACGCCAGAGGCCGAGAGACACCGGGGGGGGCGGGGTCCGGCCCAGACGTCAGTGCGAGGGTCGCCGGTCGGATGCGGAGCCCCTCCTCACAAGGGCGCCGAGGGGGCTGGGCGACAGCGAGCTCCTCTTTCTCCAGCGAGCTGTCAGACACAGTTACCGTTACACGAGTCTGCGGTTCGCGCAACACAGGAAACCGTTCCCACAATGCCTTGCTCACACTTCTCACTCACCTTTGCCCAGGCTGGCAGGCAGCGTAAGACTGCGCGAGGCAGTGCCAGGAGTCGCGGGAGGCTCTTCCTTCTTGGGCATCAGCTCCCCGCGCGAGGCGCCAGCATCGTCCTGCCAATCGCTGAACGCCCTCTGGAAGGAGCGCGCCAGGCACGCGGTCATGTCCCGCGCCCGCTCCGCCCGGCTGCACCAGAACACGCGGCACAGCAGCTGCTGCCCTCGCTGGCGGCAGATGTAGAGGAAGACATTGGGGCGCGTGGAGTCGGACGCGCAGTACGCGATGTCCTGCAGGAAGCTCTTGGTGAGCTGGCGGCCCGTGCTGAGCTCCTTCACCTCGACGTAGCGCGGCCGCACCACCAGCGCATGTTCCTTGCCCAGCTTCCCCGGGGCGCGCTCCAACAACCTGCCGATGGCATCCTGCGCCTGCTCCAGGTCCAGGGAGAAGATCTTCTCCGTGCCCAGGTAGTGCACCTTGAAGAGCGGGTCACCGTGGGACAGGCTCTCTGTACGGTCGCGCCGGAAGCGGCGCCGAAAGGCCGCCGGGGAGTTCTTCAGCGTCTGCACAAGGTGGAACGTGCCGAGGGACATGGTGGACCGCCGCAGCGGCAGCGCTGCGAGTGCTCCGTGGGGCCCCTCTGCCGCAGGACTCGTCTTCCTCCCGATTCTCGCTGCTGCTCCGTCTCCTGTGGAGCTGCATTCAGCAGCCTGAACCTGAGAGCACAAGGTGAGAAGGTAGTGAGAACACGGTCCAACACAAGAGCCTCCACGGGACCCACGTGGACAAACACACTGGGGTTGGGGCTACAGCGGTCGAGGAGACGGCCGCATCACACAGAGGTCCCTTACAGCAGTAAGGCCTTTGAGGGAATGTTCACTTGCTGCACTTTGCAGCCTCAGCAGGAAGCCATGAAATATTAATGTGAGGGACACGGACGCCCTGGGCTCGCACTCCCCCCGCCCTGGCGCCGCCTCCTAACCGCAACACGTCCAACAACCAGCTACAGAGAAGCTCACAAACGAATTGCCCAGCAGCAATAGCCGGCGTCACTTGACCTCCCGAGGCTCCTGGCGTCCCCTTTCCCTCCTTTGGGACCCAAGGCGTTGAGCTGGGAACCTCAAGAGAGGGAGGGAGGGAGGAGGGGGAAAAAAAAAAAAAAAAAAAAAAAAAAAAAAAAAAAAAGCGTCCAGAAGGGCACGTGTGGGACAGGATGCCTGCTGGACGCCGTCGGGTTCAAGAGAATTTCTCCGAGCACCGAACGCTCAGCGGGAATTAAACACAAACGTGCTTTTGCGGGAATTTGGAGGAAGGCGCTTCCTGCCACAGAAGGAAAGACTGGACAGCGGGACACACAAAGGGGCCTCGACTCAGCCAGGACATTGTGTACCGGCGCTGTCCACACACAGCCATTGTGCATCTGTTCCCCCCCTTCCCTTTTTGCAGCCCGTTCCCACCGCTGCCGCCGGTCACTCCTCCCCAGGAAACCGCACCGCACCCCCTCCCTCCACACCCAGCGAACTCTTTCGGGTCTGCAGGACAATGGCGTCCTCAGGAGCGTCGACATCAAACGCGACTGCAGGGAACGATAAACCGCCTGAGACGGCCACAGAAAAACAAGTCAGCAATTGCGCGCACACGCACACACAGCCAACGGGCAGGGTGAGACTACGAAAGGCGCGTTTATCCCTCTCTGGACCGCATGGCCCCCAGGCACATGGAAAAGGAGAGACTGGATCCCAGCAATCCAGTCACGGCGACTTACAGGACTTGCGCACCAGTGGGCGCCAGTCGGCACTTCGGCCCTGAGAGGAATGCAAGTGTGAAGAGCAGAACAAAGAATTTCCCCTCAGTGTTGAGAAAACAAATTCAACTGAGGGGCGTCAACTGGGCCTGAGAGCACGACTCCTCACTGTGCGCGAGAGAGAGAGAGAGAGAGAGAGAGAGAGAGAGAGAGACACACACACAGACTACTGGAGAAAAACCCAGCAAAGTACTGTTGAAACAAGTGTTGCTCATTAACCACATCTGCAGAGCCATGACAGGAAATTCACTTCAGCCAGCAGGTGGCGCAGTGGTTAGAGCATCACACTAGTTAACGGCACCAGGATCGAATCGCACCTCCTGCTCTACCGCTGTTGATCGAGGTACAGTACTAGGGTGAACGAACGCAGTAAGAGTGAGTGCGATGTTCATTCAGCACTCAGTCACTGTGGGGAAGAGTCACGAATTAAGGAGAATAACGGCGTTCAGAGCAAAAACAACAACAACAACAACAACAACAACAACAACAACAACGGAATGAAGGGCCTGGAGACCCTCATGCACAGTGCCGGGGGGGGGTCCAAGGATTCAGCAAAACAGATGGTAAAGGTACAGTGCAATTCACCCCCCCACCACCAACTCACGAGCACGATGTCCTTGTTTCTGGGGGGCTGTCAGTGCGGGAAAACGAGTCACCATATTATTATTTATTATTATTATAATAATAATAATAATAAACCAGCTCCTTCGTGACACCCAGTTCGACTTAAGGAGAATTCGGAGCAGAGAAGCGCGCGCTGTGCGGAGCCATTAACACCCACAGGTGTGTTTCAGGTGTGTTACCAGCCGGCTGTGTGAACGAAGTGAAAACCCACCACAAAGCCTCTTTTAAAGCGATAGTTTAAGACACAGCGAACAGCTCGAGCCGCCGGACCTGAAACACTCAGAACGGGGAGAACATCCCTCCCTCCCTCCCTCCCTCTCACACACACACACACACACACACACACACACACACACACACACAAAAAAAAAAAACTCACCCCCTCCGAGGACTCCAGCTGGCCGCTTCTGTCGGGCTCCCCGTCCCCCGGAGCCGATCCTTCTCCTTCTCCTCCTCCTCCACAGACTCCGGTGTGGAGAACGAGACGCGCGCGCGACTCCCCCCAAAGGTGATTCCAATTGCGGCCGTTTGCGCGTCTAAAATGGGCTTTAAAACCGCGCCGTTCACCTAACGAACTTAAGTTGGAGGTCAAGTAAAGAGAAAGAGGAGGAGGAAACGGCGCGCGCCCGCAGCGCTGCGTTACTTTGCGCTACACAGCACAGCGCGCGCTCTGCGTAAAGTCCAAACCGAGTGTCTGGAGCCGCCTCCCTTCACGCCCCTTTTGTACGGCCCGGGGCGCGTCCCCGCTGTGCGCGCTCCCGACACACGCGCGCCACCGGTGCCCTTGGCTTGACCAAGGCGCGGTAGATGGAAAAGCAGGAAAATGTGAAAAGAAGGGGGTAAGAGGGGAGCGGGACCCCCAGCGGACCGAAACTGAACGTGCGTAAAAATGCGGGGTTGAAACGGCTTTTCGGAGACACAGAAACGGGGACAAAGAGACAGAGACAGAGACAGAGAGGGACAGAAATAGAGACAGAGAGACAGAGAGAGAAGGCGATCAACAGGCCGGTCTGTGGCGAAACGCCCCCTGTATTGATCACTGTTTCCTCCTTCTTTTCCTAATCAGTTTTCACACTTTCTGCTCATAAATGTTAAACTTTGTCACTCTGCAAACTTTCTATAAACGTTCAGTTGTTTTTTCATACATAGCAGCAGGGGGCGCAGCGGTTAGCGGTAACTGCACTCGACGGCTCGAGGTTCGAATGCCACATCCTGCTGTAGTACACTTGACCAAGGTACAGTACTTGTGTACACTGTGTACAGTATCTGGGTAATAAAGGTGAGACTTTTGAGGAAAGTCTCAGGCAGATGAAGCAACCTTTGCTTCTATTAAGCAGTAAGAACTGAACTCAGTCATTTCCAGGAACATATGGATATATATTTACATTTATTTATCTATCGGACACTTTTATCCGAAGCGACTTCCAGTGAACTCTGTGTAGTGTTACTATCAGCCCGCACACCTTATTCACCGTGGTGACTTACACTGCTAGATACACTACTCACAATGGGCCACTCATCCATACATCAGCAGAACGAACACACACGCGCACGCGCGCACACACACACACACACACACACACACACACACACACACACACACACACACGCTCTGTTTGGGGGGGGGGATAACAGTGTCTGATTTGGTTTTCCTGGCGAAGCAGTGAGTGTGCTTCACATTGTTGGAAGCTAAAAGAAAAAACACCTAAAAAGTGATATGACACACTGGGAGCTCCAACCACTGCAGCAGGACACCTGGTAGCGTAGTGGTTATAGCTGCTGCCTTTGGACCTAAAAGGTTGCAGGTTTAAATCCCACCTTCAGTCGTAGTACCCCTGAGAAAGGAACTTTCCCTGAAATTGCTCCAGTAAAATTACCCACCTGTGTAAATAACTGTAAGTCCTTTTGGAGAAGAGTGTCAGCTGAATGTAATCTTATTTTTATTACCATTTCTTAATTTAGAAAAAAAAAAACTGATTTTGGGTTTTCATGGTTGGATTTGTCTCAGATATAATCCCGTTTCCAGGTTTTGTGTGCTTTATTGGCACAACAAATTAGATACAAGTGTACTGGCAAAATGAGCGAACAGTAAAAAGATCTTCAATGACAGTAATAAAAACAATAGCAAATAATATAATCAATAATAGTTTTGTCACTGTCCGAAAGAAGTGGCTGAGAGGCAAAAAGCTCCCACTGAATTGCACGCGTGGCCCTGTCCTCCATGTACACTAAGGGGTACCCGTCCACATGCGTGCGGGCGTCTTGTCCCAATCGCCCGCTGGTACCAACTGTGCGCCTGTCCAGCCACTGGAGTTTCTAGGCATTTAGACTGAAAGCACACGTGTCCTTCGCTGGCTGCTCACGGTGCCGAGGTCCCAGTGGCATTTTAATTTGTGGTCCCGCGTGAGGACACAAAGACGTCTTCGTTTCGGTGGAGAGGAATGCCGCGGCACCTGCCAATCTCGTGCTGCCGCTTGAGAGGGCGAGGTGCGAATGCGGTGGTTCGAGGATAGCAGTTAGTTCAGAAAAACGGGTTCCTCTCCTCTAGAGCTGCTTAGTCCTGCTCCTTCTGGTGTCTTCATGGTCCGTTGTGTTTGAGCCTCCAGACGTGTTTATTTTTAATTTGGACGGAAATAAACATCTTCTGGAACACCAAACTAAAAAGGAGCGCCAGTTTCTCTCCTAGTTCCCAGGGCGGAATGGGATTCGTCTCAACACGAGATCCGCTCCCGATGCTCACGCCTCATGGTCTCTCTTGAAGACGCCGTCTCTGCTCTATTGTCAACGCTGTAGACCTTATCTGTTTCTTTGTCTCCCTGTTGATATTTTAATTTTGCAATGGTTTGATCTTGTCATTTGTTGGATCGTGTCTCACAGGCTGATCTTGTCCTACTACAGTCATACACTCTGACATTGCTGTCATGCAACTGCTACCTTGTACTCTCAAAAGCACTAATGCAGTGAAAAAATCCTGACTTTTCAAACATGACACATGACCAATATGTCATAGTGGTTTCATAGCTTTCAAACATGACATCAGCTAAACCGTGAACAATAATATCAGAATGAACAAAAAAGTGTTCTTCTCCAACCAAGTGCCGAAGGGAGTTCAAAATCTAAGTCCGAGGATTCTCAGTTTTGTCCCCAGTGTGGTGGAATGAGCTCTGTGTCCCTCGGAGCTGCTGAATCCCTCCCACATTAAAGAAGGGTCTCAAACCCATCTCCTTTAGAGCCACTTCTCTCCCGATCTCCTGACAGCTCCATCAATGAGTCCAACAACATCTGCTATGACCATCTATGTGTTTGCTATTTGAACATCACTTGCACACGAGCTCCTGGAGGGATGTGAACCAGCAACATGGTAGTGTCACACACACAAGTTGTGTTTCTATAATCCCATGTCTGTGTCTGTAGCTCTTTGTCTGTTCTTGATGCACTTTTACACACAGATGAGACTTTCATCATAAGGCATTCAGATAATTCACATTAATTCCTCTGAAAGGTTTACTTTTTAAACTAAGCGTTTCAAGCTGGATGCTGTTCGTTGTCATGTGTTCAGATTAAAATTTTCTTGACCGGTTTGAAGCACTTTGGGCTGTAATTCTGTTTAGTCAAGGAGACGAGACACTATCAGTCAGTATATACCTATCAGCCACTCTGTGTCCAGCAGCGTCCAGCAGCGTCCAGCAGCGTCCAGTGCAGAACAGCCTCTTTGGACACACATCTCAGCACTGGGGAAAAGGTGGAGTAATTTCTTTACTGTAACTAACTGGATCTGAGCCCACCCCCCTCCCGCTCTGCATGTTCTTACGGGAGACAATGGGAAGGACCTCTTGTCCTGCAGACAGTGAAGTGTCTCGCTGTGTGTGACGTTTGTTCGCAGCCCCCGTATTGCTCTTGGAGAGCCTCTCTCGCAGTGGGAGGGGAGGGGAGCAGCTGAAGAGAAAGCTGGACGATGTGCGTCGTACTGCTCGTCCCATGATGCCCTCAGCCGTGGTCCAGCACTTCATGCGCCACCAAAGGCCTGAGTCACACGGGGGCCGTTTGCTGAGTAAGAGGAACCGCGCACACCCGACAGCCGACCTCGGCCCGCAGCAGGCGTCTCCTAATATGGTGAAAATGAGCGTCTGCGGCCGATCTCCGCGTCCAGTTCAACTGGGAGGAGGAGGGAAAAGTGGTTAAAAATAATGCTGTGCATTGCATCATGTCGCGAGGAGGAAGTCCCTGTCGTCTAGAGTGCAGATTAGCTCATGCTGGACAGATCCACAAACACCGTGGGTAAATTCCTGAGCATTCGCCGCTACAGAACAGCGTGGCGCTCGGGGCTTCGCTCGTACTTCTCCGCAAAGTGATTGCGTGGTTGCTGCACATCGGTGCCACAGCAGGAGCTTCAGAGAGAAACTGCAGAAGGGGGTGGTGGGGGGGGGGGGGGTTGCTGTGTCAGAGGGAAGAGTCAGTGAAACCGAACCTCCATAGTGACACATTCACACCTTTCTTAAAAGTCTCGAGCATTTACGAAGTGTGTGTGTGTGTGTGTGTGTGTGCGCGTACAGAAAGGCCCTCAAAGATTGCAACTGCACTGAACAGGTACTACACTGGAAAGGTACTACACTGGACAGGTACCACACTGGACAAGTACTGCACTGAACAGGTACTACACTGGAAAGGTACTACACTGGACAGGTACCACACTGGACAAGTACTGCACTGGACAGGTACTACACCGGACAAGTCCTACACTTGAGAGGTACTACACTACTCCCTAAAGCATTAAGAGATACACATATAACAACATGTGAGCTGCATGATGTCATAAACAAAACAGGAAACGAGGGGGCGGTGGGGGGGGGGGGGGGGGGTGGCGCTTCCCGGGCTTCTTAGAGCGCTTTGAGGAAGCGTGACGTCACGGGGCTCGCGACCTTCCATTCGGAGATGATGGAAAGAGGGCCGTTCCGTTGAGTTAATACTGTACTATTTTCCCTTGAGCTCCGGCTCCGCTAAAGACTCTTTTATTCGCACACCTTTCGCCGACACGGGAGGGCGAAAATTAAACGAAATTAATTTTCCCGCACAGCCCCTGTGACATTTTACATTTATTCATTAATTTACACTTCAAATTGTACTGTTTGAGTGTTGAGCACTTTTTCATATACTTAAGGACTGTGCTGTACATGGAAAAATGTTCCATTAAATCTGAGCTCTTCAATCGCACTTGTGTCTCGACGTCATTTCCTTCACTCGCAGTCACATATGGACCGGCATATTATTATGTACGCTTTTCATCATCGGCATCATCATCATCATGACACGGGGACGATGACTGAGGTGAACAAAGGGCTTTTGGTCCTGCGGCTCAGCTCGTTTCCTCCCCACCCTGCGCGCGCACTGTAACTCGGGCTATTTTTAGCAGCGAACGACCCGCCACCACGTATTTTATGCTAAAAGTAGAAACTCGAGGGGACACGGGTCCGCGCGCGCGCTCTCGTGGTGTAAAAAGGGCTTGTGTCGGTGAAGGAGCAGCTCCCACCCAGACTGGCCATTATTATTATTATTATTCTTGCAAGAACTGATGCTCTTCTCCAAAGCGGCTCACAGTGTCACGCTACTTCTGCTCACACTTTATACAGCAGGGTAATTTTTACTCTATGTATCAGCACAGGGTAAGCACCCTGCAGAAGGCGGGATTGGAACCCGAGTCATTGACAGAAGATATGTTTCTGTCAATTATTAATATATAAATTATAGTTAATTTATACACAGGGGGCGTGCTGACGCAGTGGGTTGGACCGGGTCCTGCTCTCCGGTGGGTGTGGGGTTCAAATCCCGCTTGGGGTGCCTTGCGATGGACTGGCGTCCCGTCCTGGGTGTGTGTGTGTGTGTGTCCCAGCCTTGCGCCCTGTGTTGCCGGGTTGGGCTCCGGCGACCCCGAATGGGACAAGCAGTTCACACGATGTAGTTAATTTATATAATTAAAACGTTATTCATACCGTGAAGTGCGGGAGCAAAAATGACACAAAGTTACCACTGTAGACTGTAGTAAAGTTAGTAATGATCTCAACAAGTAAAAGAGCTGCAGACCTAGCCGACTTTATTCAGCCCTGCCAGGCCTAGTTTTACAGTTCGCCATCGCGTGCTTCTCTCCCGTTTCTCCTATTTCGTCGTCATCTCAGGGGGCGCAGTGGTTTCGGCACCAGCAGCAGTTGCGCTGCGGCGGCGGCTCTCTGGGCTTTTCCCCACGAGACACCTGGACTGGACACGTTCCTCCTCACAACTTGCGACACAGCGCAGCCTGGCGGCAGCTCGCGGCAGCTCACGGTGCTCACGGTGCTCAAGGTCCCACACCGAGTGACTGGCCTCGAGACGGAACCCGGGCCCGGCCGCGGACACGCACTTTTTTTTACACCGTCCGCTTTGCCGGGTTCCCAGCGACGAGTTGCAGCAAAGCAGTCCAATCGATACACAGCCGCACGCGACGCTGAGTGATTCGGCTAAGCGCGCGGTCGCCACAGCAGCAGACGCGTCTTTCCGGACGCCGGCACGTGGCTGTCCCCCGCGCGCCACCTAAGCCAACGGTCCCTTTACAGCCCAGGTCACTTTTCGGCGGGGGCGTAACCCACGTACGTGCCGCCCACGTGCCGCCCGGGAGCGCGAGGAGGTGGATCGCCGGACCTACAGCGGCATCGCAGCCAGGCGGCGCTGTTCAGCACCAGTGGCTTGCGCGCATCGCGTAGCCAAGTTGCCGCCCGCCCCCCCACACACATCCCAACCCCCCTCGACGCTGTCATCGCATCCCAGGGAGCGGCTTGAAAATGGAGTTCTCGATCCGCGTGGCCACGCTGGAGGACTGCAGGGACATGGCGCGGATGATCGCGGTGAGGCTCGGCGACGTGCGGACAAACATGGATGGTGCAGAGAGCGCGTGCTGCTGAAGCTGGAGACTCCGTGTTGGATGTGCCACATATGCGACGTATGCGACACGCGATGCTGGATGTTCCATATTCGATATGATTTAAACGAACGCAGTTTGATGTTCGGAGACATTTATTGGCAACGAGTGAAGTGTCTCACTTACTCACTGTCTCATTTTACTGTCTCACTGTGTCATTATGATTATGGGGGACGCAGTTGCGCAGCGGATTTGGCCGGGTCCTGCTCTGGCTGGGGTTCGAGTTCCGCTTGGGGTGCCCTGTGATGGACTGGCATCCCGTCCTGGGTGTGTCCTCTCCCCCTCTACCCTTACGCCCCGTGTTGCCGAGTTAGGCTCTGGTTTTCCACAACCTCACTTGGGAAAAGCAGTTTCAGCCTCTCTGTGTGTGTGTGTGTGTCAGAGAGAGATCTCAGTAGTTACGGCCCAAAAGCCACTATACACCACTGTCCTCCTGGAGCACAAGTGGCAGCAACCTGAGGAGCGTAGCTGACAAGAGCCACTTTAAGTGCTAGTTTTTGTTTCTTCCTATATCTTGCAGTGTGGGCTTTGCACACTATTCTACTTACACTGATTTACCCCTTTCTAAAGGTCCTAGAGCAGGAGGAACAGGACTCTCTGAGTTGAAGAGAGCAGCTCCAAGTACCACACCAGCTGCTGCCTGTGCTCATACATTTTATAACTCTTTTCTGGCTTGCAGGAGTTGGCTGAGTACGAGAAAGTTCCAGACCAAGTGAAAATTACACAGAGAGGTAACAAGAAGAGTGTATCTTCAAGCGCAAACACATCACTGTTACACCTGCGAGTGTCGTGTACATTTGCTTTCATTCCACGGTTCACTCGCAGCCCTGCATGTGACAAATGCAAATTATTATCAGATCACAGAATAGAGAGTTTCTCAGCGGCGGTCAAACACAATTTGAACGTAGCCACAGAATGGACATCGTCTCCAATGTATATGAGATTATGTGCTGCACTCTGGGAGAAGGGGGATGTACAGGGAGTCAGTGGCATTCCCAGGGCGCGTGTGAGGAGGAGCAGCGTGACTGACGCCGCTCGTCCTCGCTGTGCTCCGTGAGCTGAACGCACACTGACCGGCACTCTTGTCCCGCTGCAGACCTCGAGCAGGACGGCTTCTCCAAAAACCCCTTCTTCCAGGCCATCATCGCCGAAGTGCCCGAGCAGCACAGGAGCAAAGAAGGTGAGGAGCGACGCGCCATCTCCGAACCGCGGCACCGCACACGTTCATGCTTTCTGGCTCATGGTCATGTTCGCAGCCCAACGCGGTGGGATATGTTTGTCTGGTTGTACGACAATTCCGGCCCAGGGGGCAGTGCCGCTCCACAGGAAGAAGCCATGGTGCACTGCAGTCGCCCCGGTACCTACAGCCTCAGTTCAGCCCCACAAGCAATAAAGTGTGTGTTTTGTTACGAAACAGGAAAGTGGTTCTGAAGCACCTTCAGCCCTCAGGTGCAACGATGGTTCATATGCACAAGTTTGATGGTTTGGGATTCCTGTGGAGTGCCATGTGTACTGACCAGGGTACGAGCAAAGCTGGAATGGCCTGGACACCCCAGTGAGCGAGTGTGTGTGTGTGTGCCTGTGTTTATTCGCAGGACACTGCAAAGTGGGATACGCCCTGTACTTCTTTGCGTACAGCTCATGGAAGGGCCGCTCTGTCTATATGGAGGACCTCTATGTGATGTCGGAGTATCGAGGTGAGTTGTGGGTGGTCACCTTGAATGTTTTCAGTTAAATTAACAAATTAGTACGAATTGAATTGCGTGCCCTGATTGCTCAAGTGCGTCTGTGTATGTGTTTCCAGGGAAGGGCATCGGGAAGGCGCTCATGAGTAAAATTGCACAGGTGAGTGACCGTGAACCCCAGGTGTGGCGCTGTGGGCCAAACAGGACTGCCAGAGGTCAGAGAGGTCATGTGAATCAGAGTACAGTGGGGTCAAAAGGAGTGCAGAGCAGCTCAGAGTTGGAGATTTACCACGTGCGCTTATTTACAGCTCGATGTGAACAAATACATTTACATTTATTCATTTAGCTGACGCTGTTCTCCAAAAAAATGTTAATATACTGAAAATTATTCACCCAGCTGGGTAATTTTTACTGGAGCAATTCAGGGTAAGTACGGCAGACACGGAGCCAGCGACGTGTCACACTGCTACCTGCCTACCTGTCGTCCTCTTTCCCTACAGCTGGGCTTAGCGGCCGGCTGCAAACAGCTCAACTTTGCCGTGCCGAACTGGAACAAGCCGTCCGTGGACTTCTCCCTGAGGCAGGGCTGCTGGAACGTGACCTCTGACCTGGGCTACCACTGCATGCGCTGCGAGGGACCCGCGCTCGAGAGCCTGGCACGGGGGGAGGCCAAACACTGAGGCAGGACATTACGTCGGGCGAACAGGGTATTTCGCACAGGGTACAGCGTTTGGCACACGACCACTTGTGTCCCACTCGCTTCCGTCCCTCTTCCGTCAGCCTGCCGCCGACGCCGTAAAGCACACTTATCTCCACAAAAGCAGAGCCGAAGAGGGACTAGTTCTCCACAACAGCCTCGCTTCGCCTCATAAAAATGACACACACTTGGAGGCGAGGTGCGCGCGCACACACACACACAAACACACACACACACACACACACACACACACACCACATACGTGCAGTCAGTGTGAGAAATAAGTAATGCTCTCAAGGAAGTAAAGAGAAAGTGGTGAAACTTCCCGTGACGTTTCTATCTCAGTTTATGTCCATCTGTCTGTCTTTTTGTGCCTGTCTGTCCGTCCGTGCCTATCTGCATCTGTGTGTCCATCTATGTCTATTCATCCACCTATCCACCCCCCCGAATAACTTTTGAGGGACACGTCACAATAGACGCTGTGTCACTTTGCTGCGATGTGCTGTTGTCATCGCTTCTCCTACCGAAACCTCTTATTCTCTGAAATGGGCTCGATGAGGAAACTCGCGTCTCCGAATGAAAGTGCTTTCTCGCGAAGGCCGGAGAGGAGCTCCAGAAGCGCGTCGGGCACATGTGCACATTACTGGTGCTTTGGTTTTACCAGACTGCTGGAAAGTCTCAGTGAAAGGTGAGCGACTGGCTCAGCCGAAAATGCGGTTCATGTATTCTATGTGCATTTCTCTACAATAGCGCAGATATTACCACATTCTTACCCAGTTTGTACTCTGATATGCACCGAGTTCTCTCTGCGAGCACGTTCTCGCACCGGCACCTGCAGGCCGTGTTTCCGCACGTGTTCGTGGAGGCGGCGTTGACTTGCGCCACGATTCCGACGCTCCTTTAGGCACAGCTGTGTCCTCGACGGGGTCGTCCTTCCCGCTGCTATCCGTCCAAACCTGCAGGCAGACACGGTCCGAAACATGGTATTTCTGGAGAGTAAATGCTGGCAAGTGATAGTGTTGTTGCTCTTTGCTCATGGAACTCCTGCCCCCCGTTACAAGGTCATAAGCGTAGAGTATGTCCCATTTGTGTGTGTGTGTGTGTATGTGTTTCTCCTTGCGACATCCTCTCTCTCCTCCTCCTATGCTGTTCCTCAGGTCACCGTCACAAACGTGTTTGTCACCCAGCGTTGACTCCACGTACGAAGCAGGCCCATCGTGCCTGCAACACATGAGCTCTTCCTCTGTGTCGAGCTGCTCCGAGTGCTTGTGAGGACGTTCTCTCTGCCTTCAAACCATTACACTTTTTGTCACCTGAACTGGATCCGGTGTGAAAAACGCAACAGACTGAAAACAAGTTTTAAAACATGTGCAATACATTTGTTCATGCAGAAATAATAAACCATTGAATCCCCCCTTGACCTCATTTTTGCTGGAGTAACATGATGGTCCTGTGTAAATGATGGGCGTCAGGGTTTTACTGTGCCGTGAAAAAGTATTCGCCCCCTTCCTGATTTTTTTTTTTTTTTTTTTGCATATTTGTCACAGTTAAATGATTGAGATCACACGCACACACACACACACACACACATTTTCTGAACTGCTTGTCCCATACAGGGTCGCGGGGAACCAGAGCCTACCTGGCAACACAGGGCGTAAGGCCAGAGGGGGAGGGGACACACCCAGGACGGGACGCCAGTCCGCCGCAAGGCACCCCAAACGGGACTCGAACCCCAGACCCACTGGAGAGTAGGACCCGGTCCAACCCACTGCGCCCCCCTATGATTGAGATCATCAAACAAATTTTAATATTACACAAAGATAACCCCAGTAAATACAAAATGCAGTTTTTAAATGATGATTTAATTTATTAAGGGAAAAAAGCTGTCCAAACCTACCTGGCCCTATGTAATTGCCCCCCTAAACCTAATAACTGGTTGTGCCACCCTTGGCGGCAACAACTGCAATCAAGCATTTGCGATAACTGGCAATGAGTCTTTCACATCGCTGTGGAGGAATTTTGGCCCACTCTTCTTTGCAGAATTGTTTTTCAGCCACACTGGAGTGTTTTCGAGCATAAACGCCCTGTTTAAGGTCATGCCACAGCATCTCGATCGGAGTTAAGCCCCGACTTTGACTAGGCCACTCCAAAACCTTAATTTTGTTTTTTTTGAGCCATTCAGAGGTGACTTGCTGGTGTGTTTCGGATCATTGTCCTGCTGCATAACCCAAGTGCGCTCGAGCTTGAGGTCACGAACTGATGGCCGGACATTCTCCTTCAGGATTTTCTTGTAAAGCGCAGAATTCATGGTTCCATCAATTACGGCAATTCATCCAGGTCCTGAAGCTGCAAAGCATCCCCAGACCATCACGCTACCACCACCATGTTTGACTGTTGGTATAATGTTCTTTTTATGAAATGCTGTGTTAGTTTTACGCCAGATGTAACAGGACGCACACCTTCCAAAAAGTTCAGCTTTTGTCTCATCAGTCCACAGAATATTTGCCCAAAAGTCTTGGGGATAATCAAGATGTTTTTTGGCAAATGTAAGACGAGCCTTTGTGTTCTTTTTGGTCAGCAGTGGCTTTCGCCTTGGAACTCTCCCATGGATGCCGTTTTAGCCCAGTCTCTTTCTTATTGTTGAATCATGAACACTGACCTTATCTGAGGAAAGTGAGGCCTGCAGTTCTTTAGATGTTGTTCTGGGTTCTTTCATGAGCTCCTGGATGAGTCGTCGTTGCGCTCTTGGAGTAATTTTGGTAGGCCGGCCACTCCTGGGATGGTTCACCACTGTTCCAAGTTTTCTCCATTTGTGGATAATGGCTCTCATCGTGGTTCGCTGGAGTCCCAAAGCCTTAGAAGGGGCTTTGGAACCCTTTCCAGACCGATACATGTCAATTACTTTGTTTCTCAGGAGGTGCGGTGGCGCAGTGGGTTGGACTGGGTCCTGCTCTCTGGTGGGTCTGGGGTTCGACTCCCGCTTGGGGTGCCTTGTGGTGGACTGGCATCCCGTCCTGGGTGTGTCCCCTCCCCCTCCGGCCTTACGCCCCGTGTTGCCAGGTAGGCTCCAGTTCCCTGTGACCCTGTCTGGGATAAGCGGTTCAGAAAGTGTGTGTGTATACTTTGTTTCTCATCTTGAATTCTTTGTTCTTGAATTTCTTTAGATCGCGGCATGATGTGTTGCTTTTTGAGATGTGCTTCACTTTGTCAGATAGGTTCTGTTTAAGTGATTTCTTGATTCAACAGGTCTGGCAGTAATCAGGCCTGGGTGTGGCAAGTGAAATTTAACTCAGCTTTCCAAAAAATGTGGTTAATCACAGTTCATTCATGATTTAACAGGGGGTAATTACTTTTTCACACGGGGCCAGGTAGGTTTGGACAGCTTTTTTCCATTAATAAATGAAATCATCATTTAAAAACTGCATTTTGTATTTACTCTGGTTTAATATTAAAATTTGTTTGATGATCTCAATCATTTAACCGTGACAAATATGCAAAAAAAAAATTAAAAATCAGGAAGGGGGCAAATACTTTTTTCACGGCAGTGTACTTTTGAGTTGCGCTCAAACCCTCATCAGTCCTCCCTTCTTCTGACCGTCACAGAGGTGGTTCGGACCCAAGCACGGGCGAGGTCATCTCAGATCCAGTCCAACACACGGAGGCAGACAAAATCGGTGGTCAGGGACAGGCGTAGGTCAAGCGAGGTGCAAACGTCATTTGGAGGGCCAGACAGTACTCAAAACAAGGGAAAGCAAGCAGAGGTTAAAAGCCAAGTAAACATGGACCAGGGTGCAAGCCAGGGCATTGCAAGATTCTGCAACTTTGTGCCGGGACGGCACTGCCTTTATTCCTGGCCTTGATTACCGTCAGGTGCGGCTGCTTGGCTTGTGGACGACACTGACATTTCTGAGCGCTTTGGGTTTTGCTGCCACCCCATGGACAGCAGACAGTCTTCTGCCAGAAGGGACTCTCCTGCTCTGTGGAGGTGAGGGGACTTCTACGGATGCAGATGTTTTATGGACGTCTCAAGGACCCCCGTTGGACAGGCTAACATTAGTGCTGGATGCAGTAAGCAGGGATGTAGAACATCTTCCTAGGCTTACAAGTACACTTTGCGTGATAAAATCCGCTTCTGTTTGGAACAAGTGGGTCAGAGGAAGTACATCACACACGCAGTAATCATCACCCCTGAAGGTCAGGGCTCGCCCACAGCTCAAGCAGAGCACAGCGTGAAACCTCCGAGATACACTGTGTACCACGGTGCACATTAAAGGCTCCAGGCAGGACACGGTGACACGCCGTGGGGAGTGACTTGGCGGCCTGTTCTTGAGTCTCCTTCCAGTCCAAGCGCTTCAACAGAAACATCTTAGGTCTCCAGCTGGACACCAAAGCATGCCAACAGTAGCACGTGGACTTGTAACGCAAGTAGCAGGTGGAAGTGCTGGAGGCAGAATGAACAGTGAAGCGGAAAGTCGCGTCGTAGCGGAACCGACTTCACGGGACACGCGCGTGGCGGCTGAAGCGAAGAAGCGTTTGGCGCGACACAGCTCGTGGCTACAGGTGTGTCACCTGCGCGACAGGGGCCGGGGCTCCGCGTGAGGCTCACCGGTAAAGCAGCAGTTCTGTCATTTCCGTCAATGACCGCGACACATGTGACATGATTCGGCACCCAGTGCTTCCTAGCGTCGTCCGGACGGTTCCGAACCGCGCCGCTCCACGTCGCGCGCAAATCAAATGATGATGCGCGAGGCTGCAGAGTCAAAACCTGACAACATCTGCTCTGCATATTTTCATTCCTCACAAGCCGAGAGGGAGGGAGGCAGGGAGGGGCAAGAGGAGAGAGAGAGAGACGGTGGGAGGGTGGCGGGGTGGAGGCAGAGAACGCGCGCGCTAAAAGTCCCACTTGCTGCTCACTTTTAGGAGCATTTTCGCGCAAACAGCGCAGGAGCAGCAGCAGAGACAAGGTGCGCGCGCACTCGGCTCCTCGGGGAGATGAAGGAGAGAAGCGCAGCAGCCCGTTGCGCGCACACGTGAGCTCTCTGCCGGGGACATGCGGCGGGCTCTGCGGGGCAGCAGGCTCGGTCCGCTCGGCTCCACCGGGGCTGCCGTGGCGGCCGCCGCGCTCACCCTGGCCGCGTGCAGCGTCCTCTTCACCGCGTGGACGTGGGGACAGGCGCGCAACCTGTCCACCTCCTTCAGAAAGCTGCAGTATCGCCTCGAACAAGTAAGTCGCGCTTTTCTCGCCAACTAGTAGTAATAATCAGAATCAGTTTCAATGAATGTTATTAATTTATAGCGATATGATATCGCCGCCGTAAATCACGTTCACTTGTGTAGGACAGCAGGTGGCGGAGTGGTTGGAGCTGCTGTCTCTGAAGGTCGCAGTTTTGAATCTCACTCGGCTGCATAAAACAGTCGTGTTGTGCAAGAGCGCCGACCGCCCCCCCCCCCCGCGCGCGGCCAGACTCCAATTATAGTACAATTTACTGGAAATCTCAGCTAGCCTAGCGCGCGCCAGAATTTATCATGTCTGCAGCAGCAGCTCACTTCGTGTATGATGTGTTGATCGTTTGGACTGTAAAATCTGCCAGGATACAATCAGTGACGGGCAACAGTTGTTACAGGAGTTCAGATGCGAGTCGGAAAACGCGTGTGTGAGTTCAGAGATGTGCGCCCCGCCTCCACACACACACACGCACTACAGCTGAAGTATTAGATGCACACGTCACTGTGAACGAGTGAGTGCTCTGTGACCACCCGTTTTGCCTTTGAAATCTATTCTATTCTGTATTTTGGCTTTCGTACAGGTTTCCGTTTTTAAACAGAAATATTTTTGCATGTACACTGACTGTTGTGAATAACTTTTGCCCCTTTCCAATTTTCTCTTTTTTGCAACTTTTTACATTTAATTTTATAAGATCTTGACTTTTTATCAGTTTCAGTAGCATTTGAATGAACCCAGAGAGACAAAAAGTAGCACCTGTATTGTTTTTGTTATTTTCTTGGTAGAGAAGAATGAAATTCTTAGACACACATCATGCCATGTTTGGAGGACATTTCTGAAGACTTATGGAGAAAAGTTGTCCTCCTGAAGTCTGTCAGTCTGAACAGGGTTAGATAGGGTTACCAGGTTATCAGCTACACAGGGTTCCACAGCCTGAACCTCAATGATAACACGGTCAGAGCCATACTAATCAAATGGAAAACATTTGGAACAGTGGTAAATTTATCTAAGAGTGGCCATCCTGCCAAAATCCCTCCACAAACAGAGCATAAAATCATTAATGAGCTCATAAAGAACCCCAGGACAACATACAGAGAACTGGAAAATACTGTTCTTTCAGCTTAAACAAAGATCATGACTCCCCAGAAAGAAAGAAAATGGGTTACATTTGCAAGAGTGGCAAGGCAGAAACACCCACTTGCTAAAAAGAGCACAAAATCTCTTCTGTAGTTCATAAAATGGACCTGAATGTCTCTCAAGACTTGTGGAAGAATGTTCTGTGTACTGATGAATCAAACATAGAACTTCTCTGATGACATGGGCCACATTATGGTTGTCAAAAAATACTGCATTTCAGAGAACGAACCAGTCCAGCATGGTGGTGGCAGTCTGATAAAGTGGGGCTGTTTTACTGCCACAGGACCTGGGTTCCATGCTGTCACTGAATGAACTACAATTTTCTCTTTGTATTAGAATATTCCCAAGGAGAATGCCAAGCCATGGATCCGTAAGTTGAAGCTGAAGTGCGGCTGGGTCACACAGCAAGATACGGATCCTAAACACAGAAGCAAAATCAGAGTACCAGAGTAGCTGAAAAGATGAAGTTACATTATATCTTAGTCCAAGTCCTAACCTGAATGCAATTGAGATGTTGTGGAAGGACTTGAAAAGAGCTGTTCATGCTCAAAAACCTGCAAATATTGCTGAGCTAAAGCAGTTCTGCATGGAGGGGGCTGGGGCAAAACTCCTCTACAGTGATGTAAGACCGTGGTCAACAGTTACAGGAAAAGTTGTAGTTGCAGTCATAGCAGCTAAAGGTGGCACCACCAGTTACTAAGAGTTACTTTTTTGCACCATGATGGTACATTTCATTGTCTTCCACAACCTAGGAAATGAGATCCTGTAAAAACAACACCGGTGTAACCTTTTCTCTCTCAGGCTCCATTTATACACCATTAAAATTGACCAAAGATCTGATCAAATGTAATATTAAAAAGCTGCAAAAAGAGAAAATTGAGTGTTTGCACAGAGAATTTCTGGGCTATTCACTGAAGGATAAAACAGCTCAAGCTCTGCAAAGCTGCTTTCCTGCTGGTTATGAAAAGCTTATTTCCAACAAATTCTGGACCTTGACTGGTTCACTCGAGGACACTCACTACAACTGTTTTCAGAGCCGAGAACGCTTGCCTTTCATTATCATGCTTGGACTTCAGTATTAACCCTCTTCAGGCTGATGTTGCAAATTAGCATCAGCAGGTACATATTTTTCCTGCCACCTAGTATTAATTTTGCCCTGAGAGGGTTAAGAGCTGGTCCATCTATCACTACTCTGTATATTCCTTAGAAATCGTAAAATTTGTACTAACATCATATTTCAGTATTATCCTACTTGCCAGTATGGGTAATTATGAAATGTGCAATTTGCTTTTATGATGATAGACATCTAAGCTATGGTCATTTGCTGATTATGACATAGATTAATTGCTGGGCAGTGATGGAAAAAAAGCTTTATTTCTTTTCCTCTTTCTCCATGGGACTTTAGAGAGTTGAGGAATGCAGAATACTACAAAAATGTTGCAGCTGTGTTGCAAGGAAGTGGCTGAAACACTGAAGCACTATGTAAACCGAGAGTACACGATGTATCTGGACATTTTCCCTTAACTTTGTAACAGAATTACCTTATACCCCTTTTCTTCTCTTCCTCTCTCGTTGCAGGTCAATGCCCAGAGGGAAGCTGTTGTCAAACTTCTGCTGGAAAAGGGAATACGGGTGGACGGCCAGAGGGTGAAGAGAGATGGTACTGTACAGAGGAGGTCTTGCTGGATTTTGGCAGACAAGATGAGTCTTATGGGCTCAAGCAGGAGACGGGGTCATGGTCTCTGTGAGAAGTACATACAGTGCAGTATTAAAAACAAGGAGTTACAAAGAGTTGGGATGAAAATAATACTTCAGTACAATACTGGTCGATGAGTTAATGCAGATTTTATTAAATGTAACTGTATACTTCATGTAATGACAACCCAGTACAATTTTAAATACAGTGTATTTAAAATACCATTAGTTTTATTAGTTAAACGCCTCCTATATACAGTAAAGTTGAAAGTCCGAGTGCACCTGCCTGAAACCAGACTTGGAAAGCACTGGACATTTGGAGAAGGAAGTGGATCTTAGGCAACAATTAGTCAAAATTTACATCTATATTTCTGCATTCTGCAAATGCTTTTCTCCAAAGCGATGTACAACTCACAGTAAACCATACTTCATTCAATAAGAAAGAGCTTTAGGCACAGACACAGCACGATCAAAGGTCAGCTTGTGTGTCTGACACCACCATGTTGCTGGTTCACATCCCTCAAGTAGCTGCCTAAAGAAGTGACATTCAAATAGCAAATACATAGATAATCATAGCACATGGTGTTGGACTCATTTATGGAGCTGTCAGGAGCTCAGGAAAGTAGTGGCTCTCAGAGAGATGGGTTTTAAATGCTGAAAGGGATTCAGCAGTTGTGAGGGAGAGAGGGAGTTTATCCCATCACATTGGGGTCAGAATTGAGAGTCTATAGACTTTTGATTTTGGACTACTAAACCACCAAGAGGTGGAGGAGTGCAACATGTTTCTTGGGGGCATAGGGATTGAGCAGGTCAAAATATGAAATATGAGTCCAACTGCTGAGTATTTGCAAGACACACAAAGGCTGAGTGTATGAGTTGTCTGTGTGGTTCCTACTGGTCAGGAGCTGCTTTGCTGGTCATAGAGTTGGTGAGCTTTACCAAGTCCATAGCAATCTCAACCAGAAGCTGTCATTGCATTCTTCGAAAGGATGCCTTTTCATCGGGATTACAGATAGTTGAGCAGTCCTTCGTTCTCGTGCAAGATCCAGACCCAAAACAAGCTCCACATTTATGCAAGAACTCTCTGGCCAAGAAGGAAAGTGAAGGACACCTCAAACTAATGGCCTGGATGTAAGACATCAGTTATGGGGAAAAAAAAATTACTCTTACTAATGTACTCAAATGTTTGACTGGTACACATCTGGAGGAAGGGGGGCAGCAGGGAATAAAAAGCAATAAAGTAAAGAAGCATACTACTTCTATGTCTCACACTCCATTATACCCTCAATGGCAAAGTTTAGATTGAGTTGGTCAGCCACGTGACAATGGGAATTAACATTCTCGGTCCATTCCAAATTTAGCTGGTGCAATTTATAAAGCAATACATAAAATCTGACTTTCTTAGTTACTCCCCTCTGATCCCAGGTATAACATGAATAAATGGAGCAACAAAGCCATCACTGTGTGTACGTATGAAAATGTGAACTTTGGATGTTTGAGTGGAACACTGACTACTGTCACTTTCTACTTGCTTTAGCTTTATTCATTGGTCATGAGTTCGGAAAAGATTTTGCTGAATCGACAGCTTATTTTCACTTGCAGGCACATGACTATGTTTTTATTGGAGGAGTGAAGCAGGAAAACTCTGGTTTCCTGATTTAACCCAAGATTGTCCAGGGTTCAGTGGTCAGGCTGACAGAAATAGACAAATTGCTCCTCTAACCACAAGAGAAAAAAAGACCTCAGTGGTAGATGTTCCCTGCTCAGGTTTCATCATTGAATAACACTGCAAGGCAGACGAGCAAAGCTGTCAAAAGCTAGCAAAGTCATCCGGGTGTGTGTGTTTGGTCATGGTGAGAGGTAGGCTGTGTCTCAGAGTTGTCTCTATAGAGAACAGTACAAGAACACGCACAATTAAACAATTGTATGTGCCGTTGCTTATCTCCTTTTTTAATTGGAACTGGAATATTTAAATGTGTGCATCAAAGTTCTGGGATTTCAACTAATTTGCATTTTTATTGTTTAGTGGGGCGGGGGGATAATGGGGTTTTTCTCATCTGATTTTTTTTTTTTTTCTCACGGATCAGAATGGATCACCAGCCTACCCAAAGGTGTCTGGCTCCACACACTGTCCAAATCAACAGGAACTAATATTTTCATTCATCATTTCCGTTTTTTTCATCTGATATTCCAGTCCTGGGATAGAACAGCCTTATTTATATGTGGAGTAAATGAAACTGTGAGCACTAGAGCTCTCAAGTGGCAGTTAGGGGAATCATTCCATGGTGTCATCACTGTATACATGCCCTAACCTGTAAACAGCAGAAAGAGAATGATGTGAAAACAACACCTGAAAAACCTTTCCACATTACATCATGTTTCTTAAACATCTTGATTACTCCTATCCTGTACCCAACAGGCTCTCTAGAACTTTAAGACGTGTTTACCAGTTATCTCTTTTAACTTGTCCTGTTTTCTTGGTGGCCTTTTCATGTTTGCAATTTTTCACTTTGCACAGGATGTTTCATGTCTGCATGTGATCTCAAATCACAAGCATTAATATCACCCAAAAAAAAGGAAATATGCAGAAATAAAGGGAACCTTCTGCATGGAATTTACCAATTTTTTTTGTTTTGTCTTATTTCATTACTGACATAATTTTGTATTGTTTCAGGGTTATGGAATTTCCATCCTTTTTCTCCTGTCCTCTGGATCACCGAATGCCCAAAGAACCACACTTTTTCTTCTTCCTTTTTCCTCAGATTATGTTTTCGGACAGAAATTGGCTGATACCTGCAATACTGCTGTAATGGAAAAGGGATGGAATTATGATAATTACAGTTACTTGTGTTGAGCACATCAGGAAATTTTAAATGTTTGTCCACTGTCTGAACAGAATTTAATATTCTCCTTTCACACACTTCAGCAGGGAAAGGAAAACCAGCAAATGGGAGGAAAGTTGCTTCTCATTTTGAAAGTAAGTACAAACAAATCTTGTGCTTCACATCTCTACCATTCTGACAGCATTTTCATTTGATGTTCTGACTTGTCCTATTTGTTTTTAATAGTAAAAGGTCCATCCTTCCAACAAGGTAATCTATAACATTTGTTGTTATTCCTACTATTATAACATTCAACAGTTTTTTTTCTGCTCCATGCCTATGGCTTATGGAGGCTCTGTCCTTGTGTGGCTCTTGCAGTGGGCAGCGAAGGCATCATTAAGGGCTGGACCGAGGAGGAGCTGAACGTGAGCAAAGCTGTCAGATATGATCCCAACAGTGGAACTTTTAAAGTGGAGAGGAATGGAGTTTACTTCCTCTACTGCCAGGTGAGCTGCATTCTTTCACTACCTGCGCTTCAGTGCTGCTCCTGCACTCCACCAAGTTATTGGTACTTTTGCTCTGACAAGAAGCTATCGAAACTACACTGATTACTGACAAATTCTTATCCCAGCTGTGAAAAACCACACCAGTTCCTCACATAATAGGGTTAATTCGTTCCACGAAAACAACCAAAATCAAATGTATATTTATGTATGACAATGATAATGCCAATACATTTCTAACTTTTAATTTTACATTTAAATTCCTGCTCAATTTATGTTTCTCAGCTTTTGCAGCCTTTTGGAATGTCTTTTGAACTTTATTTTCTATATTTTTAAGAAATATTTGAATAATTTGGCTCATGGATATTTATGATATAAAGTTCTAAAGACCACTGCCTGTGTCTTTCACTTTGCAAAATACATGGACACTGTGCCATTAGAGGTGCTGTGTACCATTGCTAACAAATGTTTGATGCTGGATAATCTTCATTTGATCACTAGAATGAGGCTTTATTTACAGTAGCAGTCATTGAAATACTGTTACAATAAAATGACCAAACAACAGTAAAGCTACTAGGTGCCAACAGACACGTTGGCTACAAGAACACCAACCTACCACACTTCCAGAAAACAGTGATTGTTTCTCCCCATGTCACAGGTGCACTTCAATGAGAACCAGAGCTTCTATGTCAAGTTGGAAGTGTTGGTAAACGCTAAGACTGTTCTCCGGTGCATGGAAGGATATGGCACCACACCTTCATCTGGATCCCATCAATTCCACTTCCTCAAGCCATGTCAAGTGTCAGGGCTGCTTCGGCTGGAGAGGGGGGTTGAGCTGAAGATTACAACGGGTGCTACATTCACTCTGCTCACCAGTGCCAAAAACTGCTTTGGCCTCTTCAAAGTCAACTGAGGGTGGAGCACACTGGACACACTGCAGTCAAGCCTTGTATTCCAACCTAAAACTAGGCATTTGCACACCTTCCCTCCAGGTTTGGATTTTGGATACTGTCAGTCTTCATCATAAAATGCAAATTGTTTAAGTGCTTCCATGCTCTGACTGATAGACTATACCCAATAAATCTTCACTCAATATTAAATCAATATAAATGGAATGGATCAAGAGAAACTTGACTTTTCCAAAACCTTTATATCAAATTCGAAAAAGGCTCAGCATCGTGTATTAAGGATCTCTGCTGCAGGATGTCCAGCTGTTTCACCAAACTCATTAATATGCATTTTGGCAGCCATTTTTCAACCAGGATCAAGCGTATACTTTTTAACAAGAAGGGCAACCAGACATCTGACTTATGTGATCAAAGTGGACAAGATGGTTCCTTGGAGCAGTTAAAGTATGGCTAATCTTCAGCTTCCTTCTATAGAGAACTGATATAATTCTGTTTAACAATAGAGCCATACTTTATACATATATATACAATATTGAAAAGTGGTCTGCGATTTAATATTTCAGCAATTGAGAAAACATTTAACTCATTAATATTTTCATTTTTAAAGTAACATCTTACTGATCTGGTGGTCTTTTTCCTCTGCATTAGTCAAAAGTGTTCAACAACTACAAACTTTCAAGATTCATCTCGCTTTGTGCCTCTCAGCTTTTTGTGGCGTTTGCTGCCATTGGTTCAGTGCTTTTTTCTTCATTGTGTCACACTGTTTGTTTCAACTGAAAGTTTTTAAAGAGACACAAAACTCAGATCGTCCAGCTGTTTGACAACGCAAAAAATACCAGTTGGATTGGATTTAGGATGTCATGTGATACAGCAAGAATGTCCAAAGTGCACTGCCACCCAGCAAGAGTTTCAGAATTTGTCTTGTGAAGATAGTTTAGGGCTTAGAAATGTTGGAATGCCCTGGATGACCCCCAGTTACTGCTCAAGTTCTGTCACGTTGACAGGCACATGTTCATTATTGCCCTTCATTGTGGATGCTACGTGTTTTGTGCTCACTGGTGCTTCTTCACAAGTGAAACAGAGCACCTGCATCTTCCAGTTACTGTTATGTTCCCTCATGTGCACATAGACATCATGAAAGGATCAGGCAGATGGCATCAAGCTATTAATTTTTAACATGGAATATAATCAGACTGTACAAGTATTGTGTGACAATGCTTCAGTTAACACCAGTAGCATAGCTACATTCTGAATGAAGCCCATTATCACTTCTCACATGTCTTACTATGACAAATATCTTAATGTCACTAGAAAGCTGGTATCTCATCACAAGTATAATATATAGCTTTTAAAAGAGAACTCTTTCCACTGCTCTCTTTTCATTTACATTTACTACAAAGAGACTTGCAGTTCTGATACAAAAGAGCTTTAACAACAGCCAAAGAGTCTTAAATACAAAGTTATTAATGTGCACTTTGTTTACATTTAGCTGACACTTTTCTCCAAAGCAACCTACAGTGTTAAGGTTACAGTTATTTACTCATTTATACAGCTGGGTAATTTTAGGGCAAGTACCTTACTCAAGTGTACCACAGCCAAAAAGGGGGATCAAACCTGCAACCTTCCAGTCCAGAAGCAGTAGTGCTAACCACTACTCTGCCAGTTGTTTAGTCTGTACCCTGTTTTACTGGTACTTAAGCAGATATTATTCCCCATTTTATTACATCTTTTCAGCTGGTAACATGTTCCATTTTGATGCTCATTTGTGATCAAATCCAGCTGTTGCGTACAAGGTGTAATGGTGTGTATGAAAGCTGTAGGGACCAGCAATACGTGCCTGCACCCATGGAGCAGAGCAGGTGTGAGGGCATCTGGGCCCGAGCACCTTCAGCCTTGAGCAGCGTCGGCCGTCCGGCCCTTCGCTCATCGCTGATCCTGATGTTTGTTCTCAAGGCCACCGCTCGGCTTTACGCGCTTCAACAAGACGTCTGCAGTCTGGGCATCCAGCTCACGGCTCCATTTTAGAGGAACATAACCATCCATGTGTCTATATTGAAAACACAAACTGGCAGTGAATGAAAGCAAGGAGCTCCTTCACTGAACTTGCAAAACTGCCAGAGACCTTGAAAAGATGGGTTTCAGGTGGCAGCCATTTCAGAGAAACAGCAATTTCACCAGAATCATGCAGACGTGAATCTTAAAAAAATACATATATATATATATATATACCTGATAATTGTTTTGCCCGGACAAATGACTTGTGTCATACCACAGACAAAACTGGAGGGAAGCTGTAAAAAACGTGTACTTCAGCGTAAAAACAGGGCTGCAAAAGTAGAAGATAGTTCTGAATCAAACCTGTACTTTTCACCTTCACGAGGGAGTTGTGGCGTTTCCGGCAGGGCGACAATTCGCTCGGCTCTCCGGAGAAACACCTGGCGGCGCTTATTTCACACACATATGTGTCATAATCATACTTTTACCATCACGGACTCGCGGTTGGTTCACTTGCTACTTCACTTGGGCTCGCGACGCTCCGCTGCGCGAGACCGGCCGTTTTCCCGCGTTCGGCGGGAAAAAGGGGTTTGCGGAGAGTAGAAGCATCTTAAATTAACGTTTAGCGATCAAAGCTGAGATGATTAATTTAATGTGACAAACTTTAACTTGTTCCGCAGTATTAACGAGTTTATTGTGTTCTTAAGGTAACATCAAGAGGGGAGTCCAAGAAACATGGCGAGTAAAGCTGCTTTACTGGCTTTTAGCGCTTCTTCTTCGTTACTCTACAAGTGTTTTAATACCAGCAAGACTCACTCTTCGCTTTTAATTTAAGTATTATTATTGTTGTTGTTATTATTTAATCATAGCTTTTTATTTTTATAATAAACATTAAAGAAAAGGTGTTCCGCACGCTAAGAGATTGTTCAAACTAGAATTGTATGTTGAGGTATGAGTGCATTTTCTACAGGCCAGTTGGTGACGGTAAATTCACGTGTACATTGATGATGATCGTCATTATTGGTGTTTCATGTCTGTTGTTTTGCATTTCCTCAGAAATGTACTTGTGAAGTTGTGTGAATTTCCATGCCTGCTTCTTTCAAGTTCCGCTTTCAGCTTTTACTATACCATCTTACTATACCATCATTACTGACCATCATGGCCTAACTGCTCCCTCATGTTTCTCACTGCCGTTTTGTCTTTAGACAGTGCTGCAGTAACCCAGCCTTTTACTCCTCTACATTCCAGCCGACTGTCTTCAAGTTCATTGCTCTTGAGAAGCCAAAGTATGTGGAATTAGCAGAGATACACAGGCTATGAAAGAAGGGGAGGATTGCCCGTGTTTGTGTTTAAGATGTTAAGTGTTTGTGGAGCTGGGAGTCCACTTTCTGCTCCGAAGTCTTTTGAACTTTACTCTCATTTCGGAGTTGTAGGTTCCCTATTTTCCTCCGCTCTCCACGATGTCTTCTCGATGCCAGGCTCACCGTGCCGGTCAGTCCCAGAAGGAGTGATGTTTGCGGTGACCCTGAACATTTGCTCCTCAGTTCATGAGCGCAGCTGCAGCCAGAGTACTGTTTGTAACTCCGCACTTACTTTCAGCACAAAGTCACAATCTGTAAAAGTTTGAAAAAATGTAGGTACTCCTCATTTTATTTAGTGGTTCTAAAGAAGACATCAGTACAGTAACTTAAAACTAAGACATTTGATTATTTCCCAACTTTGAGTTAAATTACAGGCTAAAAATAAAAATACTTCAGTCGGAGAAATCATCCTGTTCCATCCCAGTTGTTGAGCACGTATCGTTCGTCATCTTCTTCTTTCCACTTTCTTCTTTCTTTATCATCTCCACTTTGGTCTCCTGTTGTTAGTGTCACTGTTAGAAAGAGCAGCACTCAGGTAGAGCTGAGATGAGCTGTAAACACTGTAGAAGAGAGGTAAATTGAGGCAGTCCTACACTCTGTTTGGCTGCACTTATTCAGCCATCATTCAGCTGGGAAGGCTCGGGTTACCTTAGCTCTGCTACAGAAATATTTGAAAAGAGATAAAATGAGAACATATCCAAATAAAAAATTAAACATTTCAGTTTCAAAAATGTGTCGCTTGTAGCTTGGACAAAACTCCACAAATACACCAAGTAACATGGCTGCTAAAGACTTCTAACCTGGGTTTAGGTGTCCGAAATGACTAGAATTTAATTTTGTTAAAAATAAAGAATTGTAACCTGGGTTTGGTGTCCAAAATAAGAAGAATTTTTCACACAGGTGAGCTTTACCCGAACTGCGAGCTGAAAAGTCCTTAAATGGTGCAGTTATTTTGAATGTCAGCAAAATTATAGCAATTATAATGTCAAACTGTGGATATTCCAGTTTGATGCCATGTCACTGGTAAATGAACATGGTGGTATGGTTCTTGTGCTGTTGCCTGTGAGCCGGCTGCAGTTCATTGCCACCAACTCATTTTCTTCACTTTTAATGCATCAACAGCAGCAGCAGATGCAGGCAAAAGTCTAATGTCGCTTCTTTGGCTGTCCTTTCCTGCCTTCAGGAATGCCTGTTGTTTGCCCAGCGTCTGATCTCATGACTCTCCTGAGTGCCTCCGTCCTTCTCGCTGTCCTTGACTCAGTGTACAAAAGGACCAAGGACAACATGATTGAGTTTTACCACCTTTGTACTGTCAAAGCATACACACAACAGCATATTTTCCATTTATGGTATTTTATTACAAATGAAAACAAAAAAGAGGGAGGGTATGATTCCCATGATGCGCTCGGTGCCCGCACATATTCAATTACAACACTGTCACTGATTTTTTTTCGGCACCACGACTCACAAATTGACTGATAGCAATTAAAATTTAAAAAAGAAAAAAAAATCCAAAAGGAAAACTTGAAAGGTAAGAGAAATTAAAATGTTGATTCAATAAAAACATTTTTCTCAAGGGCTGTGAATTGCTCCCTACAAAAGTTTTCAGTCAATATCATGTTTAGAATACTTCACTGAAAACCATGTGTGGGCGAAAGGCAAGATGAAGCAGTATTTTTATCTTTTCTGATTTATTCTTTTGCTTAGTCCTCCATCTTGCACTGCGCAAACTCCATTCAACCGATGTTGCTGAAATAGCCTCGGTAGGACTAAACATTTATTGAAGCCACAGATATTTTTACAACTACGGTACACAGATTGGGTTAAAACTGAAATAATTTCCAACAATGATTGTTCTCTGTACACTGGCAATGAAAATTGTACACACACTATGAGTTTCGAGAGAGAGTTCAGTCGACTACACTTGTATAACAGGGTTCATCATCTTCACTTCTTTCAGTGCGTTCCGGTAATTTACTGTATACACGTTATTGGCGAGCCCCAAATGTAGAACATAAGCAAAAGGGAGAAGTCTGTTCCGTATTTTATTGGTTTCCGAAGTTAGTACAACCTCTTCGTTCTCTGGCTTCGCTCTGGGATGTCTTGTAGAAAGACACGTTGTGCACCAAATGTACTGTTTCTTTTATTATCATTTCAGTTTTCATTTGGTAGAAGCTTTTTCAATAACAACAAGGAAAACGTCAACAACATCAACAACAATAATCATAGTCGTAATAACAAGAATAAAAACACAAGAAAACACATTGAACCAAGTTTAAATATGCAAAGAATATCACAGAATTCTTAAAAAGGAGAAGTATGTTGAACTGATGAAATCAAAGAGGAACATGAGAAAGCGGTGGGAGGGGTGGAGCAGAGGATTATGGGTAGGCAGGAGCAGGGAGGGAGGGAGGAAGGAAGAAGGGGGCAGGTTTCTCTAATACTGGATTCTGTATCTTAAGAAGAACACGGGAAACATTCTTAAGAACCTGAAGTGAGCCGTTCGCTGTGGGCTATAACCTCTTAGAGCACCTTGCCCGGTCTCCGAAGCGTAACCATGGATGAACGTTGTGGCCACAGCCACAAAAACACCCAAGAACAGTGCTTTACACACCCAGCGTCTGAGTACATTACTGACAGAATCTGCTCCCTCTCTTAGTTCAATAAATACTGTGTTGTTTTTCGCGTTGGCGTTTTTCTTTTGCTACCGGATTACTGGAGCAAGCAGACCATCGATCCAGCCTCGTGAGATCTTGTGCAGATTTCGGCTCGCGGATCGAGAGGTGAAAACCTCGGCCTCCCTCCAAGTCGGGGAGGGCCGGACCCGACGGGGGCTGAGGAAGAGTCCCATCATCACCATCGGACCTGAACTCCTGACGCGCTGTGCGCCGGTGGGATGGCGGACCAACAAACCTCGAAAGCGTGTCAGCTCTGAAACCGCAGCCGTGGCTTCATACACGAGATTTACGTCAATTAAATAACATACGGTGGAGAGCATGCTTCCAAATGAATGACAACAATAATATGAAGCACAAATGTATACACATTCTCATGCAGCTTCTCGTCGTGTAGCCGGGGGGAGAGTCTCTGGTTCCGCGTAACTTGTGACCCCTTCGAAGCGGAGGTGGACAAAGCGAGAGGGAGCCGGAAGGAGAAGGGGTGCAAGGAGGAAAGGAAGAGCGCGACAGCAAGGACTGCGCTCGTGTGGAGGAGTGTGTGCGCGGTGGCGGTATCCCTTGCACTTCGATGCTGTTCTCGTTGTGGAGCGTCTGCATGTTTACAGGGAGCTGCTTATGTGCGTGTGGCTCTATCTGTTCAATATGTGTATGCAGGTTTGTCCGTGTTTCTGCGTAACATTTATTGCCTCTTTGTGCGTCTTGTGTATTTTTTGTAGCGGTGTAACTCATCCAGGTGTGTTGCATTTTTATGTCACACATGAGCTACTTGACAAAAAATAAAATTAAATCACTGGCTCTTCCGGATCATCGCTTGTTTTGTGTCGAATCATTTATTTGTAAAATCTGGATCATTTTATTTCTTTCACGTATTTGTCGTTGATTATTACAACTGCCAAAGACCAGAGCGGTCTCTTATACTGTATAGCGCAAGACTCCACTGACACATCATCTGCTCTTCATTTATGTATTTTCGACAAGGACTCCCGGCGCGCGTGCACGCACGCACGCACGCACGCACGCACTCACGCACACACACACGCACGCACAAAGGAAACTCAGAGCTACGTGTGTGTTCGAGTGTTTGTGCAACAGGGACTTCAGCGAGTCACACGAGTGAGAGCCCAACCCCCGTCGTGGTGAAATGTGCCTGGAAAGCAGTCGCACTTCCCTCTTGCACTTACACAATCTATGAGCATGGTGGGACCACGTGGGTGTGTGTGGTTGTGTACATCTGCGACTGACGCACTCGCTGTGTGCGAGTGTGTGTATGCATGCGGGTCTGTAACGAGCGAGTATGACTGTGTGTGGGTGAATATGGAAGTTAACGAAGGAGCCCAGTTCAGTCGTTGATACGCATCACCTCCCCGCTCTGTGTGTGTGTGTGTGTGTGTGTGTGTGTGTGTGTGTGTGTGTGTGTCTGTGTGCACACGTGCGAGGGTTGCTACAGGAACCCGCTTCAGTCGTCGATGCAGATCACCTCCCCGCTGCGCTGCTCCCTCCTGCCCAGCAGTAGCTCTGCCTCGCGCTCCTTCTTCACCGACATGGGCGGCCCGTTCAGCACTGCGGGGAGACAAGGCGGCGCATCACTGCGGGAAGCTGCTATCCACGGCACCACCCTGTCAGCACACACACACTGTCCCCCGCTGTCCCCAGGAACCCTACAGTTGTGAGAAACAGTCTGTGAACCTTTTGGAATCATCTGGATTTCTGCATGAATGGCCCCAAAATGTGGTCTTCAATCTGGCCTCATCTAACACATAAGAATAAATAAAAGCAGTCTTATTTAACAAGTACACAACAATTACATTGACATATCACACAAATGATTCAGACAATCAAGGTCATCGATGAAAACATATGTCAACCTCTAGGAAAATGACATCTTTGAAAGAGGGTAGCTGGAGTCACGCGTTCCAATCAGTTCGTGTGTGTGTTTGACCTGCCCGGTCCTATAAAAAAAAACTTTTATTACCTGGTCTTCAAAACACACACACACACACACACACACACACACACACACACACACTTTCAGAACCGCTTGTCCCATACGGGGTCGCGGGGAACCGGAGCCTAACCCGGCAACACGGGGCGTAAGGCCGGAGGGGGAGGGGACGCACCCAGGACGGGACGCCAGTCCGTCGCAAGGCACCCCAAGCGGGACTCGAACCCCAGACCCACTGGAGAACAGGACCCGGTCCAACCCGCTGCGCCACCGCGTCCCCCGTCTTGAAAACAGAATTCTGCTAAAATGCAAAATGGCTCAATAAAATGTGAATTCTTAAAGACTTGGGCCTCCACAGGTCTACAGTGAGGCAGGGAGTTCACACATCAAGAAAGTTAAACACCACTGCCCCTCTCCCTGTGAGCGGCCATTCTATGACGATCCGTGCAAGGCCATGACGTACAACCCTCAAAAAAGTGACCAAGAACCTCTGGGTGACAGCTGAGCACCTGCGTGTATCTACCACAAGAAAAAGAGTGAAAAAGAGTGCTTGGTGTGTATGGGCGGTTGCCACGGAGGGAACCACTCCTCCCAAAAACAGCACACTGCCACTGCTGCCCATCTCAAGTTTGCTAAGGAGCACCTAGATGTTCCACATCACTACTGGAACAAAAGTCTGGGCACAGATGAGACGGAAGTTAAAGGTTTTGGTAAATATACACAGACTTATGTTGAGAGAGAACAAAACAGTGCAGACCAACACCAAAACCTCAAAACTATGAAGCATGGTGGAAGGAGTATAATGCTGCGGGGCTGCTTTGCTGCTTCAGGGCCCAAATGGCTTGCAGTTGCTGAAGGACCAAAAAATTCCAAGTTGTATCAGGAATTTCTACGGTTGAACGTCTAGATCTGTAGAACAGACGTGTGACCTGAAGCCGAAAAGCAGTTGGGTCATGCAACGTGACAATGATTTAAAACAAAAAAGGAAATGAACAAGTGTGGCCCAAACAGACAAAAATGTGTATTTTAGAATGGCCAAGTCAGAACCCTGACCTCAACCACAGTGAAATGCCGTGGCGTAATGTGAAGAGAGACGCTTCAAAAATAAAGATGAAGCGAAACAGTCTTGTATAGAGGAGTGGGCCAAAATACCTCCGAAGTGCAACACAGGTCTGATCAGCAGCTGCCCAAAGGATTTGCTTGAGGTTAATGCCAATCAAGCAGTATTCATTCAATACTCATTCAGTACTCATTATTCAATATGAACGTTACATGTACGTGTTTTCGTTGAGCACACGCTTTTCTCCAAAGCGACGTACATCGCAGAGAAAAACAGAGATTTGGATGCAGACATGTGATTCTAGGGCAGTGTGGAGTCCTAGAGTACAGCCAATTAGTCACTACTTGTTACACGAAAGGCTCTATATAGACTTTTCCGTTATTAAACAAATTATTAAAAATTATTAACGTAAAACCTATACGTTTACCAAGAACTTATGAGACCGGGGAGAAATGAGTCTGAAAGAGATGAGTCGCGAGACCCTTAAATGCAGAGAGAGATTGAGCAGTGCTCAGTGAGAGGGGCAGGTCGTTCCACCACATCGAAGGCAGAACCAAAAACCTTTATGCTTTGATTCTGGACCTTTTGTGCGTGGGAACGTGAAGCGGGCGGTGGTGGAGAAGCGGCGCAGTCTGCCTGGAGCGGAGCGAGCGATCAGGTCGTGTAGGTGTGGTATGATTAAAAAAACCTTCACATGCTTTTCCCCATCGACGACACCGATTGCTTAAAGGAGTAGTTCAATAAAGACACGGAAATGTACGTTTTTGCGTATTATAGCGTATTACTTGTTGCTTCTCTTTATTTATTGTTATGAGTTGCATGAAGACCAGACCACACTTTAGGAGCCATTCATGCAGAAATCCAGGCAACCGCAAAGGTTCGCAAACTTTTTCCGTACACTTGTACGGAACAGCGGCGTGAAACTGTGAACCTGAACACAAGGCGCACCGGATTTCATCCGAACGCAGGCAGAAAAGACGGTAAGTTTGTGGTGGGAACGGGACCCATGCGAGGAGCGGGGAGACAAGGAGGGGGACAAGGAGAGAGACGCCGCAGTCCGAGCCACTGCGCTGGTAGGAAAAAAAACTGCAAAACAGCAGCAGTAACAACCGTTTTAATGGTCAAGTTTACATATACATTCAGCATACCGTACATTATTATGCAATAACAATAATAATAATGATAGTAATAATAATAATGAACCCCAAAAGGTGAAATGTGTGGTGGTTGCTGCTGGCTGCCTGGGAGACGAGGCTGAAGTCACACACACACACACACACACACACACACACACACACACACACACACACACACACCTACAGGGCAAACAGACAGACGCACCTACGTGGAAATTTGGAAACAAGCATCACTGCAACACAAACATCAGCAGGGTGTTGGGTTTGGTCCCGGAGACAGAAGGCAACCGAATCGGCAAAAATCAGACAGTTGAACACCCTTGCTGATGGGAAGACGTAAGGAAGAGTTTGGAGGGGGAGGGGGGAGGCCCTTGTATGCGTTTACACACGAAGCCGAAAGATGGGCCTGAGAGGGTCCCTCGGCCTGGGAGGGCTGGGGCAGTGCAGGGCTTCGGGCCTCGTCCCCATCGCTGCTACGTGGCTGTGGGCGCGGCTGTGAGCCCGAGCTCCCGTCTGGCGCTCTGAGGTACAAAGGTCACTGGCTCCGGTCCCAGCGGCTGTTAGCGTCGGACCAGAGGGAACGGGACAGTCGCAGCGCGCCGTCCACACAATCGCCGGACACGGGTCTGCAGCGGGACAACGCCCTGCTTTGCATAAGACAGTAACGACCGAGCGCTGCTCGAAAAGAGCTCGGCACGCAGAGGTAAAGCGCAAGTGCGCTGTGGTGTGGGGCGCAAGGAGAGCGAGGAAGAGGGCCGCCGACACGTCGCTCGCTCCTGTCGCACAGCGGCCGCGGCAGAACGAGCTACGAGAAGGAAGGAACATTCCAGAAGGACACGGCCCTTAGTGGCCTGCTGCCAGAGTTCCGCCAAGCACAGGATGCCTCGGCTTCGAGCCCAGAGCGCGAGCGGTAAGCGAACGAGCTTCGAGCGGGATGTTAAACAAAAGGCCAAGTGCTGAGAAGAGCACTGGAATGTAGTGAAACACACGTTACCACGTGAAAGACGACACCTTTTACCTGATGGACTCGAAAACGTCTCTGTTCCAAAAACGTTTTACACGTACTTTATTTTACAGTCCACTAGCGTGTTATTGCGAGCTCCGTCTCCCTCTGTCCACCAGCGTCTCGGACAACGCGGCCGAGTCCACGACATTCCAACACGCCGATGTTTTAACGGAGAGGTTCGCGAGCTTCATCTCGGCCTGAGGACGGACTCCTCGGCTTCGGCCACAAACTTCTCGTAGCGCGAACGCTAAGGCTACATCGATGGCTTCGGTCAGAGCGAAGGGGGGGGGGGGGGGGGCAGTAAACCAGGCGTTCGACAGGATGGAGGAGCGGAGCGAGGCTCGGCAGGCCCGGGTCGGGACTCTGCCGTCACTTTCTAAATCTCATCATCATGCCCGTGTGTGCGTGCGTGCGTCTTTCGCCAAGCCTCAACAGAGATAATCACGCCATTATTACGTTCCATTGAGCACCGCACGGAGGTCAGTCGAGGAGGAGTCCGGTCACGGCACGTGACTGCTTGTGACATCCTAACTTTGCCAAGTCCACACTTGCTGTGCAAGGAACTCCAGGTAGGACAGCCGCTCTCGCGCAGGATGAGGTTCGGGATCGGGCCGAGGGCGGGAATGCGATAAGGTCCAACGCTCGAGCGAGAGCAAGCGTCTTTCACGGCTTAGCTCGCTTACCAATGTTTCGGGCAACACCGCTGGCATATTTCTCCTCAAAAAGACAAAACGAAGCGTAACAGTCTTCCTTCCACGGGGTTACTCTGGATCCCCGAGCCTCCGTCTGCAGTCGACTTTCAGGAAGTCTTTGCGATGAGATGTTTTTGTCCCCGAGGCCACTTGGACAGGGACAGAGTGGCGAGCGAGAGAGAAACGGCGAGGGGAGAGCGGCGGGAGGTCGCGAAGGGAAGCGAGGTCTCGGGAAGCTCCCGCTCTCCGCAGAGGAAGACGCCGGCAGCCCGTGTGCCGCCCCAGGGGAGAAGAGCGCTCCACTAGAGCCACTTCCTTCCTCTGGCTCCGCTTCCTGCGCTCACGTGTCTTCCGAAGGCCGCGACCGTGCGCTCCTCTGCCAGGGCTCCGCTTTCTGCCCACTCTCTCCGCCCCTCTGTCTGTCTGCGTCTCTCTCCCTCCCTCTCGTCGTGTGTCAGACCTTCCCCGTCAGCCCTCAGTCCTGGCACCGGGTCGCCCCGCAGAGCCCCCCTGGCCCCTGGCCCCTGCCCCCCTGCCCCCGCCCCCCGCCCCTCTCTCAGGGCTTTTTGGGCCGGCCGTTGCGCGGCAGGTTTTCCACCGTGTTGCTCAGGCGGTACTTGACGATGATGCTGTGCACAGTGGACTTGGGCATCCGCAGCTCCTGCCCGATGGCCCCCTCCGACTTGCCGTCCTTCCACAGGTCCACCACACGTTGCCGCTGCAGGATATCGTGCTCCTTGGTCTTCAGGCAGGAGCCGGCTTCTGTGGGGGGCAGACAAGGGGCAGACTGTAGACACGTGGGAGGGAGCGGGCGGGGCATTCAGCAACACTGAGCAACAACAAGCAACGGGGAGCCCCGGCGCTCCGAGAACGGAGCGGAAACCGAGAACCGAGCGAGGAGGAGTCAGGCGGCCGTCTGCTGCTCCGCTCCGAAGGGCAATCGCAGCCTCATCTTTCCGTTTCCTCAAAAAGCATCAGTGACAAGAGAGGTTAGGGTTCGCAAAGTTACGCTTGGCCAAAGTCGTGGCTGAGAGAGCCCCGCGCGAGGGCTCGGGTCATCGAGATCACTGCGATGCGTCACTTTGCGGCGCTCGCGAACCACAAACGCACGCACTGCATCACGCGCATGAGAGTCCAGAGCGCTGCCGGTAAGACGGGGCTGCGTGGCGGTGCGTCTGTGCGACGTACGCTGACGGCTGGCAGTCCGCACGGGGCTCTGATGGACAGCAGATGAGTCTCAGAGAGGTCACAGGGTCACGAGGTCACAGTCTCGCTCTTGACGCTTGGCTGCGTTTAAGACGGGGTCATTTTTTTAACGCCACGTTCCGCTCCTTCGTCACGGCTCAGGCCAGACCGACCCGAAGCCCCGGGGGAGCAGCGGCTGGATCCCTTCCGCAGAGCCGAAAGGGCGTGAGACGAAGCGGCCGGAGAAGCTTCTCTACAGGCGTGTCAGTGCTTGTTGTCTATTGTCAGTGTCTGAGCCCTGCGTCTTCGTGCAAAGAGGCGGAACGGAGCCTTTCTCCGCGGCTCCGATTCGCAACGTGGCCCCGCGGCCCCGTTCGTTCCTCTCCGTTCCGCACGTCCTTCTCCAGCGTCACGTTCTCACACACGCCCCTCGGGCCTCGGCGTGGGAAACGGAACACGCCGGTCAGCTGGGGAGCGTGTGCTTTTTGCAGAGGGTGTACAGGAGCAGCGTGACGGGAGGGGAGAGCAGCACGTTTCGGCGGCGGCAACGAAACGAGAGGCTGTGGGAGGCCGAGCAGGGAAAGAGGGCCGGAAAGACGAGAAACCACTCGAAACGCGCGCTTCCGGGACGCCGACGGCACACGGAGCTCATCAGTGCGTAGTTCTTCACCTCGTCCAAGAGCACAGACGCTTACTGACCCTATTGGCCCCGAGCCACGCTGCGGTCGCACAATAAGCACAGATATGAAAAACAGTTACTGATAAGTGCAATGAGCAAAACTAACATAACGTGTAGAAAGAGAACAAATTCGTGCAATTCCCACCCTGACAGTAGGAACGCCTTCGTTCACTGCGCATGCCAGCAAATCGATGATTTTCCTGCTTCAAAGGTAACTGTCCAAGTTTCCGATGAAGCCTGGGTCACGTCGTCTGATCGAGGCACGTTTCCTCAGACGAACGCGCGAGCGGTGCCGCGAGCGCGCAGCAGGCGCTTTTCCGCCGAGTGTCGAAGGTACAACACTTTACGCCCGCAGCCCTGCGGTCAGCAGGCCTGTTCCTCAAGCTGCGGACCGCGGCCAACGCTCCACAGGTGACGGCACCTCCTTCTGCCGGACACCGGCGCGGCCGCGTCCGGCGTTTCTCCGTCCGGGCCTCCGGTGCCAAGCAGGAAGGTTGTGAAACGTTTCCTTGACCCCGCGGCGCTGCCCCGGGCCTTTCGGCAGCACCGTGCTCCGCGTTCGCCTTTCGCGGCCGGAATCCACTGCCTGCTCGGCGAAGTCCACAAACGTCTCACGTGACAAAGGGCTATTTTTTCCAGCAGACTCTTGCGCACAATGAAGGTCATCAGCAATTTCGACCGCCTAACATCGGCGTGAACTACAGCTCCGAGTTCTGCCTCGCGACAGCCGCTCTAACGCCAACGAGCAAGAGGCCCTGAACCTCGACCGAAAAGGACCGCCGACACTCTGCGTCGGCGCTTCGCCGACGGTCTCGCTCGCTAAGCTCAGGGTCACAAGGAGATGTTCCAGTCTTACTGGGGACATCAGCGACTGCGCGGTTTCACAGCTTCGCCGTTGTCCAATCCCAAAGCCGCATGCGACACGAAACGGGACCCCCCGGGGCCAAAATCCGCACCGAGCCAAAGAGTGCGGGCCAGAAGGTCACGGACCAAATCCAGGGAGCTCAAGGCAGCCGTGGGTCGCGGGAGAACAGGGCTCTGACCTTCCCACAGATACTACAGAGGGAAGGCGGCGGCGCAGCGCCTGCCCCCTCCCCCCCATTGCTTGGGGCCTCCACTGAGCGCGAGCTGGTCTTCCTTTGACTTGGTCGACGCTTTCCTCCAGATCCCCACAAGCTCCTAACGTGATCCTAACGTCCCTCCACCGGTCGGGTGTTCTGCACCCGTACTGGAGCACGACCAGCATGAGCGCATCTCGGCTGCGCAGGACCAGCGTCCCTCAGGGTCCTTCCAGCTCAGAGCTGCCTTTGCTGCAGAGCCTCTCATCTGCGGGACCCGCTCCGGTCCTTCTGCGCTGCACTTGCTCTATGGCACTCGCACACACAGCTAGCTTTGTTAGCAGGGATGAGCAGGTGCGCACGCACACACGCACACACACACGCACACACACACACACGCACACACACGCACACACACACACACACACACACACACACAAACAAGCAAACATGAATTCCACAGGTCAGGTTTCCCAGAGTGGCCCTCATAAGGAATTACTCATGAATACAGCTGCTGCCACTACTTCACGTATCTCACTATTTCAAAAGAGTACATAATAAAGAGCGTGCTGGAAATTATTATCATCATTATATATGATAACAATAATAATAATTTCTACAACTCAGCTTATGATCAGCTCGTGGGGTGCCATTCATCAGTGAATTCTCCAGCACCTTCTGGAAAGACCCTTGGCCCCGGCAATATGCACACTGACCTGATATGAAGGACCCGGGGGGCATCTGGCTGTAATTGGCCCCTCCGAGGGCCATGGCTCCCGAGGGCGCAGGGGTGAAGGGGGCACCGAAGTTCTGCGGCGTGGCATACGGTCCCGGGGGGATGGGCTGCGGGAGAGCAGGGCACACGGTTGGATGGGGAGCAGGAGCCGAGTGTCCAGTCAGGGGACCTCACGCTGCCCGCACGTGAACAGGTCCTCGAAAAGTGGAACCTAATGCCCTCCATGACCGTGGTGAACAGTCCCAAAAGCTGCTACGATACTTGACAAATGTAACGTCACTTGGAGGGCCCATCTCTAGCAGGATCTGGAGCTGTGAGCGCTCCCTTCTTTTCCTTTCCATTGCGTCACGAGGGTGCGTATGCAAACGCTACATCTGTGTGTCTATCACAGTATGTGTGTGTGACACAGAGCATCGGTGTGTGAAATGCGTTTGCGCGTAACTCCAGGTTTTGCTCTTGCATCTTGCCGTGCTGTTCTGACGACACCCGGCTCTTCCTCTCTTTTCCCCTGGAGCCACGGACGTTTCCTGACGCGTCGCCACCTGCAAGCGAGCTTCTCAAAACTGAGATCCTTCACTGGCTCATCTCACTAACCTCATTGGTTTAGAGACTGGGAGTGACGACTGTCTTCGCTCTGCCCTTCTCTCAACTTATTGAACCCACAATCCAGACCTGCAGACACAACCTGCATAAAAATCCTTGAGATTCATTCTTATCCAACAACTGCCTGACTCTACACAACTCCTGTTCCAGGCCTTGGTGATACTCCACCTGGACGCTGCAGCTCTCTCCTGTCTGCTCTTCCAGCTTCTGCCATCAAGCCTCTGGAGCTGATACAGAATACCGCGGTACGAGTCGCGTTCGACCTACCGAAGGGTTCCCGTGTACCCCCCTCCTCGTCTCTCTCCGTCGGCTTCCTATCGCTGCCCGGATCAAACTCGACAGTCCGGTTACGACTCGCGCGAGCGGATCCGCTCCCTCGTATCTACAAGAGCTCATCGCTCGCCGCACCCCCGCCGGACCGCCGCGTTCCTCCGGCTCCGCTCGCTTCGTGGTCCCGCGCGCAAAAGGGCCGAACGTTTTCGGTTCTGCCTCCGATGTGCCGGAACGACCTCCCGCTCTCGCTCAGAACTGCTGAATCCCTCTGTACGTTTCAGAAGAGTCTCAAAACTCACCTCTCCTTCTGTTGATGCAATGCACTTTTTGTACTTTTCTGAGATGCCCATCACTTTGGAGAAAAGCATCTGCTAAATGAATAAACGTACCGTACATGTAAATGTAATATAATGTCATCTAGAATAACTGCACAGCTGGGTAAAAATTCCGTTACTGAATCACAGAGAGTAGATATTTCCACCACCTGTCGTAGCTGCGGTTTAACAGTATGGGAGCCTGGTATATCTGTGGTTTTGTGAGGAGTGGAGTTTCTACGTGCATTTTACAGTCTGTATGCCACTGCACTGCAGTATTGTGTGTGTGTGTGTGGAGGGGGCGTACCGGAGGTGTCAGCGTCTCAGTGCCCTTGTTGGCCAGCCTGCTGAGGATGCTCCTCTCAGACATCTGCAGTCGGGCAGCGATGGGTGGCACTCGGGACAGGGTGGCCGGGAGTCGCGTCACGTCCGCCTTCATGTCACTCAGCAGCTCCTCCAGCTGGTTTAGCACTGCGGTCACATACACACACGCACAAGATACTCGTGACAGACAGCTCTGCAGTTAATCACACAGCGCAGAGAAAGTCTGCTGTTACACACTCTGCCTCACGCACGCACGCACGCAGGCAGGCAGGCACGCGCTCGGAGACGCGCAGGGCCCCACCCTTGTGCAGCACGGCGTTGGCCGGTTTGTTCCCTGCCAGCGACTCCTTGCTCAGGTGCTGGTGCGACTCGGCCAGGCACTCGACCTCGGCGAAGCGGGCGTTGAGCGCCATGGCCGGGTGCGTCGGGTCCTGCGTCATGTTCAGGTAGGCCGCCCTGCGCAGCTGCTCCTCGATCACCAGGGCCTGTTCCAGCAGCTGGCCGAGAGAAACGAACAGGACCTTCGTCACGAGCCCGGAGGACACATGGCGACGGAGGGAGCAGAACGAGGCGACACGCAGACGAAACCACGGCACGAGGGCAGATGGACCGAACAAACAAAGCGTCCGGCAAAGCAGACGACAGCAGAGAGCAAACGAGAGCAGAGAGACGAAAGAGCACAAGACGCAACACGAGACGGACCACACGAAGAAAATATCAAACGAAGGAAACAAAACAACGCCCGACAGACTTAAAGGGCCCGGAGGCGATTCCCCGGGAATTGCGGCACTTTCGCGTGCAATGGCGGCGTGTTTACGGCAACGACAGTGCGTCACGTGACCGGAGCGCGACGCGACGGTGAGGCAGCGCGGACCGTCATCGCCCGGCGTTCGCGTGACGCGGGTCAGAGCGGCAGTGCGGAAACGCGCCCGAAAAGGCCGGTGGTCTGGCAGCTGCACGACGTGACGGAGCGTGACGCGTGAGGGGGCACCAGGTAGCCCTCACGGGCTTACACGCGCGTGAGAAAACGCCGTTCTGTTCGAGGCACCGAAAAGGCCCCCGCCCACCCCCGCAATCACGGAGAGCTGAGGCTGAGCACGAGAGCGGCCAACAGGAAGCGAAACGCCACAGGCTGACAATGACGGGAAGTCCTCTTTCAGCGGCGCACAAGGGCGGCCTGTCGTCCCGACGCGGCTCTCGCGCAACACGCGCAAACAAGTCCGTCCGGGCCCTTTGTGCTCATCTAGCGCCACCGATGGCAGGACGTGAAAGGAGAGAGCGCCAGCCACCCCTCCTAGAGCCCAGTCCCAGTCCCACGCACACGCGCACCAACAATCCACTTCGGTCACACGTGTTTTCCGGGCACACAAACCTTGAAGCGTCGTGCCAGGAACTTGTTCTTCATCTCCAGGAAGTTGCCCTTGTTGGCCTGACTTTTGAAGGGCTCGTTGACGATGGCAAACTGCGGGTCGTTCTGGATGTCCTGCCATCTGGCGTACCCGTGGCTACGTCGGGGTCAAGGAGCAACAGGTGAGGAGGCTGAGGAGCCAGAGGGACGAAGAGGGCGGCAGGGAAGGAGGGGCAGGGAGGAGCAGGAGGGGGAGAGGGAGGTGGGCTCTCGCTGGAACGTGAACAAAGGAAACAGCGGCATGACTCTCGTAGCAGTGCTGTAAATCACAGAGGAAGCGGCACATTTCCACAGGAGCGAAAGGAGGCCGTCTCCATAGCAACCGTCGTCAAGGATACACCACAATGCCTGCCAGGAGCCAGAAATCATGCCGCCGGTGCCAGATCTCGTTCATCTTCCCTGAGGAGATGGCCGCCCGCTCCTCGTTCTGCCAGAGCGTGTGAAGCTCTGCGGGAACATTGACACAGAGTAGGGCAGCGCTGCACGAACGCGACACACACACACACACACACACACACACACACCAGCCCTGAGCGAAAGCTAATGTCAAGCGTCTGCGCTTTAGGGAGCTAACGCCCCCTCCTGGAGCAGGTCGCACAGCCGCCGCCACTCTGAGCTGAGCTCAACAGCGTGGTGTGACACCGGGGTCTCCATTCAACTGCTTTCCCAGTGTTGAGGAGCTGGTGGACTTGTGGAAACGGGAAGAGTGCGGCACAGGCCAGCCGTGAGGCTCTTACCCGTGAAGCCCCCGTCTGCGATGTTGAACATGAAGCGAGGCCGCTCGCTCTTCCCGTTGCCCTTGGCAACATCCTCCTTCATCATCTTGCTGTCCTTGGTAGCCTCCTTGTCCCCCTTGGCATCTTCTGTGAGGCCCGAGACATTGAGAGAGCTTTGAGACGCGTGGTGCAGGATGAGCGTGGACCAGAGCAGCGTTTCCCAACACGCACCGAGCACAGGCAACGCGAGGACGAGCAGCAGGTCACCTTTCTTGACCTCCGAAGGTCTGTCCTTGCCGTCCGCCGTTTCGGACAGCACCGAGGTGTCCTCTGTCTTCTCCTCCTCAGTCTTCTCAGCTTCCGCTGCAATCGCACAAGGCAGAAGGCATCAGGAGTTTGCTCGTCTGGCCCACGGCACCCTACAGCCAGGAGCTCTCTGGAGAGACACCTCGACACTGGAGTGGCCACAGAACGCATGAAAAGACACGAAAAGTAACGGCACAGAACACGGCAGCGATGTAGGAATAAATTATCAAAGGTCAATGGGAACGAGTGACGCCTGCGATTCCATCACATTTTAGAGCTAAATGTCTGCTTTATGGGATAGGCGAAAAGCGGCACCCGCACCGTGTTTGTGAGCGTTTCCGTGGCCCCTTTGCCCCCCCCCCCCACCTTGTTTCTCGTTTTTCACCGGCGGGGACTCTGAGGTTGGGATGGACGGTCTTGGCTCGATGGAGGTTTCTGGCTCCGCCCCCTCTTGCTCCGCCCTTTTGTCCTCGGCCGTGCCGGGCGGCTTACGGACTGTATCTTTGGACTCCTCCCCTCCCGCGACGCCCTCTTCCACGACTGGCTTTTCACTGGGTGGGGACTCTTGCGTTGCGTCCCTAGCGGGGACTGGAGGCTGGAAGGGGAGGGAAGATGGGTAAAGCAGCAGAGTGAACCACAGAGCGATCATAATGGCGCCTCTCACCGGAGCTCCAATCCGCTTTCATCGGTGGCCGCTTTACAGTTTGACCTGCAGCCAAACTGTAAAACATGCACACATGATGCGTGAAACATTGTCTGACAAAAGCTGCCCTGTTTGGACATAGATCTTTGCTCATGAGCAACACTTTCCAGGGCTGCGGCGGCCCGCGGCACCTCTGCTCTCCGCAAACCGTGGCGCTCCAGGCCCTGTTGGTGGCGCACCTCCGCACTGTCTGTGCTCTCGCCGCTCTCCTTCCCTCTGTCCTTCCCTCTGTCCTTCCCTCTGTCCTTCTCTTTGTCCTTCTCTTTGTCCTTCTCCTTGTCCTTCTCCTTGTCCTTCTCCTTGTCCTTTTCACCCTCTGCCTGGGCCTCTCCGTCCTCCTTCTCCCCGTCCTTCCCGTTCTTCTCTGGCTTGTCTGGAGGGGAAGGCGTGGCTGCGAACACACAGCAGGTGCTCCACAGTTATTAGTTTAGCCACTGTACTTTTTTATTCTATATTAAGCCAAAAACAGCAAGAAAATCAGACAAACCACTTACTGACGATAACACAAGTCCCCAAAAATGACATGCAGTAATTTCAATCAACATAAATTTCAACCTTCTGTCACCCTACAGCCACAAAATCACAGCTTAATACACATTTACAAGCGCTAAAAATGCCTAACAGACTTTGAAAAATAACTTAAAATATGACAAAATACAAACATTAATAAGCATTACAACTGAATTCCAAAAAGCACAACAAAACATCTGACATCAAAAGCTATCATACTCAACATTTTAATTTCTCAGATAACCCAGGAAACAATACGCAGAGTAACAGAAATATTCCAAGAACGTAGTAAACTTTAAATAAGTCCGGATTAAAACGGGTTACTGCTCAAAAAGTCCTGTAAACGCAAAGAGCTTGAGCTGCACTGCTGTGGAACGACTGCCCCCTAGTGGGGGGGGGGGGGGCACATGGAAAAAGCTGGTCATAGTGGGGAGAGGTGTAGTGGCAGGAAGGGTGACTCTGTGTGTGTGTGTGTGTGTGTGTTTGCTGCTGCACCTGGCTTGGAGGTGCACGGCGTGTTGTTGCAGCTCGGCTCAGGGGTGGGCGTGGCCGTTTTGATGGCAGGCGATGAGGCACGGGATGACTTCTTGGAATCCGTGGAGATCTCGGGCTTCAGCTCTGGCATGCTCCACTTCCCGTTGATGTGCTCAAACTCCTGCACCTGTACAACATCATCAACGCGCCATACATGAGTACGTACACGGCAGCTCGAAGACCTATATGACCTCTGCGACCCCCGTGCAGTGACACGGTGCTCAATGAATGCCACTGGCCATAGAGCATGTGGGAGGTGTGTCCAAACGACAACCTGACTGGTCTTCCACTCCCCTCCCCTCCCCTCCCCTCCCCTCCCCTCCCCCTGTGCACCCAGAGCACCGACCTTCTTCTTGACCAGAGACATGACACCGATGCGGGTGAGCACTGGCTGCCGGCACAGGCCTTCCCGCGGTACGCCGTCCGCGAACGTCTCCGAGCCATCAGCCACGGGCTCACACAGGTGTCGCATGAAGAGAGACACGTAGGCGCTGGGGGCAGAGTGGGGCATAATGGGGCAGAGCAGGGTAGAACAAGGCAGAACAGGGTAGAACGGGGGTAACGGGGGTGGGCGGAGCGGAGGGAGGGAGCGCATGGAGAAACGGAGCAGGAAAAAACAGGGCAGAAGAAAGCAGGAGCAGAAAGGAGGGGCAGAGTGGGCCGCGTCACTCTTTCGGATACCGTTACAGGAACACACTTAACGCACCTGGAACTAAGAGCTCTCAAAAGCGACACGCACACCGACACGCGAAACGCTTTTCACATCAACAGCAGATGCAGTTCTCTGGACAGGGGGAGAAGAGAGGGGCGAGAACGGGGGGGCGCCGCGTTCGGCAGGAGGCGGCGACGGGAGGAACCAACGGGAGGATGACACGGAGGAAGGAAAAGAGAGACGGAGCACAGGGAGCAGGTGTAGGAGAGACGTTACGGCAGCAATGCAGAGCGTGCGCGACTCCCACCGAGCGCGTGAACAGAAGGGAGACCCTCCGGCAGTGTCCGTGAGCAGTGCGTACGACCCTCCCGCCGCATGTGCGAACAGCGCGTGTGGCGCAGCTCCTCACCGGAACTCCTTCTCGCTCTTGCCGCGCAGGTCCCTCACGAGCCACTGGCAGGAGAAGGCGTCCTGGGCCGGCATGCCCCACCGCATGACGGCGTTGAGGAAGGCCTTGCGCTGGCGCGTGTTGAAGCCCAGCACCTGGAGGCCACATGGAGACGGGGCTCGTACCCGGACCGCTCCACCCGCGACGGCGGCCTCGCGCTCGGCGTGTGACCCTACCTCGATGTTACCCCCCACTCTGGCCAGCAGGGGGGGCAGCGGTTTGTCCTTCTCGTTCCTCAGCTGACGCCGTGACTGCCGGCGGCCTGGGGAGGGAAACGGAGGAGGGAGCGCGTGAGCTCCGCTTACGTCACGGACACAAGTTGCGGCGCCACGGCAGACGGCGCTCGCGGTCGGAGAATCGAAGCGCCGTTACGCTTGAGGGATCGTTGCTTTCCGATCGCCGATAAGCCAGCTTGCCAAATCCGCTGCCCGAGTCAGCGCGCAGCCACGAGGCGAACGAGCGTTTGCCTTACCTTCCGGTCTCTCGTCGAAGTCCTCGTCCTCCTCCTCGGAGCCCACCGAATACTCGGACTGGTTATCTGAAATATCAGCATGCCACTCTGAAACAGCACATAGTGTACGTCAATAGGATATGCCAGTCGGCTACGCTCCCGTGAGCTACGCCGATGTGAGCTACGCATCAGGGAGTTACATCTCACTGTGTGCTCTACAATGATCGGTTGTGTGAAGATGAACTCTATCGCGAGACGCACTTGTGTGAACGACGCTAACGTGAGCCGTGCCGCAGTAATGTACACCACCGCGGTCCGCGCTACAGTCGCTCCACGGTGATCTACTCCGCAGTGACCATGTGCTCTACAGCATGCGACTCTGCTGTGATCTACACTTCAGCATTAATGGGTAAAAACTCACTAGAGTGTGTTTGCAATCAAAAAGAGGCAAAAACAGGAAAAGTGGGGAGAAAAGCAGAAGGACCGGGCAGGAAAGGCATCGACAAGGTCGCAGCTGTCCAGCATTTCCGACATGAAGAAATGAACAAATCACTTCAACAAGAAGAAGAGCGAGACAGAACATTCGCCTGCTCAGTAATAGGGCATCGGGTTAAAGCGTAGACGCACGCTGCTGCGTGCACCTCTCACGCTTCCCTCCCACAGGTGTGCGTACCTTGGTCCTCCTGCGCGGCGTCATTGTAGTTGACCAGTTTGCGGACCCTCTTGCCCTTGCCCAAGTTTCGGGCCAGGTCCTCCTGCTGCTGCTCGTAATGGTGCCTCAGTAACTTCTCCCAGTAGTCTGGGTCCACGTTCTCCTCCTGCTTGATGATCTCCCGCTCAATCTCCTCGATCTGTTCAGAGACACGGGCTCGGGTCAAACGGGCCGTCGCACGCACGCCAGCCCGCGCGCCCACGTGCTCCTGTGGTCCAAAGCGTCCTCCTGCTCGTTCCACCCTCACCTTGTCCTCCTCGCGCACCATGTACTGGGCCACCTTGAAGGAGCTCAGGTACTCGTTCATGTTCTGCATGTCCGAGTCGTCGGTGGCGTCCTGGCTGCGGTCGAGCAGGCGCTCGATGGCCGTGCTGTCGTAGTGGATCACGCTGCTGTCCTCGTCCTTGTTGTCCCCCGCTGGACAGGAGCAGCGAGAGGGTGCGAGCAATGAGGAAACACAAAGTGAGTGACAAGGCCAAGGGCTGTAGAGTACACTGCTACACTAAAGTGTACCATACTGCAGCGTAATCTCCTGTATTTAGTGTACTCTACAATACTAAAGCGTACTCTACTGTGTCTTACTACAGTGCAGTGAATGACACTACAATGCAGTGTACTATACTACAGTGTACTCAACTGTATTTTATTGCAGAATACCATCCTGTAGAGCACCGCTCTACTGTATTTCGGAACCTTCCCGACACTGATCCAGCAGGTCATTATTTCTCCCACTTCAGAATTTTATTTCATTCGTTGCTATAAAGTATTTTGATATTTTCATAGCAAGAACTTTGCTGTATTTGTTTTACGTGGGGAACCTGATGTTTCCCACATCGCACCCTTTCCCCCAGCTCCCCTCTCACCTTCGATCTCATCCTTGAAGAGCTCCTCTGTGCCGAACTTGAGGATGTCGTCCAGCTCCTGTTTGGTCATGGAACCGGCCTTGGAGCCCAGGCCGGGCCGCACCACCAGATGGGTGAGCATCATCTTGCGCTTGGCCACCTGCGTGATGCGCTCCTCCACCGAGGCGCGAGTCACAAAGCGATAGATCATCACCTTGTTGGCCTGGCCAATGCGGTGCGCTCGACTGAAGGCCTGGGAAACAGAGAAAGACAGAGACTCGTGGTTGAGTAGGGTGCGAGATGGGGAAGAGCCGCACATACCAGTGGCTACTGGTGTCGCTAAGTTGTCACTGTCGTGGTGTGACCAGAGCTGACATCTCCACAGAATGGAATCCTGTTCACCCATCTTCTGACCGGACTGCACTCTGTTTCTTCTGGATCATGATAATGTGGGAGGCATGAAATCTGTACGAAGAGGCAGGGAGACGATCACAGGAGGGGGGGGGGACACCTGGATGTCGTTGTGGGGATTCCAGTCGGAGTCGAATATGATGACGGTATCGGCGGTGGCCAGGTTGATGCCCAGCCCTCCAGCCCGCGTGGACAGCAGGAAACAGAACTGGCACGCACCAGGAGCTGTTCCAGGAACGAGAGAGAGGGAGAATACAAAGTTATGGCTTTGTCAAACCAATTAACAAACCATACAGAAACCTTTCTCAAGCAACACATCCTCCAACAAGAAGTAACACATAGTAACTTCATGATACACTTCGTACCACCAGCCAAAATGAATGTCACACACCGAAATCAAAATGAATTAAACACAACCAGTCAGATGAACTACACATCCCAAATCAGTAAACTGCACACGACCAAGTGGAATGAATAGGACTCCACCAATCACAGCGAACTACTCTCCATACTCCACCAATCACAGCGAACTACTCTCCACACTCCACCAATCACAGCGAACTACTCTCCGCACTCCACCACTTACAATGAACCGCAGACTTCCAGTCAAAATGAAATGCACACAACTCACCGTTGAACCTGTCGATAGCTTCCTGGCGCAAGGCGCCTGTGATGCCACCGTCTATGCGCTCGTACTTGTAGCCCTCAAAATCCAGGAAGTCCTCCAGCAGGTCCAGCATCTTGGTCATCTGGAGCAGAATTCAAAAGCAAGGAGCTGAGCCAATGAAGTCCATCTTTGTGGTCCAACAACATCTCCAGAGTGGCTGCATCACTGCTGACACAGTTAAAGTGCGACGAGACCAGTGATGGAACACATGCGATCCGGAGACACTCGGTGACCTGGGAGAAGATGAGCACGCGGTGACCCTGCTCCTTCAGCTTCCTCAACATCTTCTGCAGCAACAGCAGTTTCCCAGAGGCCTTGGCGAGCGCAGTGCCCTCATAGGCCCCGCTGGCCGTCTTTGGGGCCTCCTGAGTTGCGGCACACAGAGGACATGGGCACGTTACACACCGACACAGAGAAGAGAGACACGAATCCTGCATCGTCCCCCTCGTGCCCCCCGAGCCCCTCCGCCACCTGTGCCCCTCGCTCACCACAGCTGCCACAGGAAACAGGTAGGGGTGGTTGCAGCACTTCTTGAGGTCCATCATGATGTTGAGCAGTGACACCTGGTTGCCCCCACCCTTGGAGTTCAACGCCTCGAAGTTCCGCGTCAAGATGTACTTGTAGTATTTCCTGCTCCGAAACACACGGGGAGACACACACAGAGAGGACATTTCCAGGGCAGCGCAGCACACGTTCACGTTGTTAAAATACGTATGCACAGATGTAAACAACAGAACAGAGAAACGAAACGTCAGCAAGCGTTCAGGACTAATTCTTGCATGTTTTCCCTGATGTTCCTCTAGGTGGCGGTACAGGTGAATCCGATCCATAATAAAATGTGAATCCTGGAATTTGCCGTATCCCACAACGCAGCGCTGAAAGTTTAGAACAGCGAGGATCTAACTGGGCTTCACACTCATTTCACGGGCGTTCGTCTGAGGTCCTCCTCACTTCTGCATGGGACTCAGCTCGACGCGAACGATGAGCTCCGTCTTTGCCGGCATGTTCTTGAAGACGTCGGCCTTCAGCCGGCGCAACATGTGCGGCCCCAGCAAGTCATGCAGCTTCTTGATCTGGTCCTCCTTGGAGATGTCGGCAAACTCCTCAAGGAAACCCTCCAGGTTGCTGCGGATACGGTGAAGGACAGCAGGTGGCGTGAGACATGCAGAGAGGCACGTGGGACTGCAAACTGTCCAAACAACAGTTCCACATTTGTGTGTGTGCGTGCGCGCGCGTGCGTGTTTCCCTACTTGAATCGGTTGGGCGTGAGGAAGTTGAGCAGATGGAAGAGCTCCTCCAAGTTGTTCTGCAGCGGCGTGCCGGTCAGGAGCAGCTTATGGTCGATCTTGTAGTCGTTGAGTCTCCTAAAGAACTGATGTGCAGACGAAGAAGGTGAGCAAAGGAGATGAGGTGTACAGGAAAGCACGGACACACACAGACACACACAGATACACACAGACACATTCACACACAAACCTTGGACTGGTTGTTCTTCAGGCGATGGGCTTCGTCAACCACCAGGCAGGCCCAGTCAATGGACTTGAGGGCCGTCTGATCGATGGTCACCAGCTCATAGGAGGTCAGCAGCACGTGGAACTTAATGGCAGCCTCTCTCTGAAAGGATCAAGGAAAACCGTGAGCAGGCAGAGGGAACGCTGCATGACGCGTCGCTGCTCCCGTCCTCCCGGTCGGTCGCCCGCTCACTGCGACCCTCCCTTCCTCTTCTCACCCGCAGCTTGAACGCCTTCTTCCCGCCCTTGACGGCGGAGTCGTCGAAGGAGAGCTCGTTCTCGCGGATGATGGCCCTGCTTTCCTTGTCGCCCGTGTAGGTGACCACGTAGAAGTCGGGTGCCCACATCTCGAACTCTCGCTCCCAGTTGATGATGGTGGAGAGGGGGGCGCTCACGAGGAATGGCCCCTTGGTGTGGCCCTGGGGGTGCAGCGGTGGGAGGAACAACCAACAATCGCTATGTTCTCAGTCCAAGTTCCAGGCGGAACACATGAGGTCATGCGAGCGGCAGCCACCGAAAAGGTACGATGTACAAACTACGTCAGTTGTCTGTCAGTTGGTACAGAGCGTCAGTGAGCACCTCCTTGAAGAGCGAGTAGAGGAAGACGATGGTCTGGATGGTCTTGCCCAGGCCCATCTCGTCGGCCAGGATGGTGTCGGTCCCTTGCGCCCAAGAGAAGCGCAGCCAGTTGAGCCCTTCCAGCTGGTAGGGGTGCAGCGTGCCGCCCGTGACCGTGACGAAGTCCGGCTGCTCCTCGTACTTCACCGTGGGCTGAGGAGAGCGAGGGGTGGAGCCCAAAGACAAGGGGAGAACTTTACGTGGGAACACTTTGGAGAAAGGAGGCGAGTTCGGAAGAGAGACGGCCAGCGGAGGCGTGCGTGCGCAAGACTCACGTCGTTGACGGGAGAGCCAGGCGGCTCGTCGTTCTCCTCCTTCCTCACACTCCTCATCTTCCTGGGCTTCTCGGGGTCTTCCTTCATCACTTCGTCTCTACGAGAGCACGGACACACAGCACCGGCATCACCGCGGACCGCAGGGGCTCGTCACCGGCCGCACGTCTTCTCTCACCACGCTCAAGAACGCTTCCGGGAACACCGTGCTTCTCGGAGCGGCGTTTTGTAAACCTCGATACGTTCGCAGAGAGAGAAGCAATTTCACTCCGTCACGTTTCTGTCACCCTCTGGTCGTAACGTTTCGCATCCGGTACTTTGACCTTCTCTCCGTAAAAGCAACCGTTCCGATGAGGCCACGGAAAACCCTCTTATAGGACCCATCGGGATGAGTGAAGAACACGCATGAACATCGGAGCTTCGTCGTTCTTTTCCTCCGGTTTCACACCTTAATCATACGGATGCAAAACTAACAGAGCGGCAACGATACGAGGACAGCGCAGCACTATGAATGACCATATTTTCCTTTGTTACATTTTCATGCGGCGTTTTTATTTACATTTATTACTTTTACACTTATTCATTTAACAGACGCTTTTCTCCAAAGCGACGTACATCTCGGCGAAATACAATTTGTACGTTACATTAGGAGAAAGAGACAGATTTCCAACTCTTTTTGTTTGAGCACCAGCAGAGCACAGACTTTTCGCCTCTTTGCCACTTTAAACAAAAAGTACGCGGAGGGGAATCGGGACCCAAGAGGAGCGTGCAAGGGAACCGAACCGGCGGAACGCATCCGAGCGCCGACGGGGACCCGCACGGCCCGCCGACGATACGGTACAGCGCCGCACTCAGCGTTAGGACCGAACGGGACTCCGAAACAACACGGTAACGCTGAAGGGACGGCCGCCATTACTCACACCTGTCCTTTTGACAGCACGTCCTGGTCAGCGTCAGCTGTCAGTCGCAGTCACTTTTACCGGCTAGCGTCACCGGATAAACGATGAACAGGTGCATGAAAAACGTTAAGAATGCAGCTCCACGCAGCTTCCTTTACTTCCCTAAGAGACATACGCAGCAGGGGTTGAAAACGCAGACTCCGGCACCCTCCCCACGAGCGCTTCGGAGCGTTAAAGCGCCTCTCTTCAGTCTAAACTACCGGATACTTGTTGACACTCGAGTATTTTCTACCGCCGCAGAGCTGCTACTTGTCTCCTGTTTCCCGCTACTTTGCCCACCTTCGCCATCGACACCAGAAGAGCAACAAGACCGAACCGAGGCCCCTTTCTCCGGCGTCACGCGCTTGTCCTGCGTCATCGACACCGGCTGCAGACAGACACGCTGCCGGCAACCAGGCAAAAAGCGCCTTCCGGAAACACACGGCACCGCGCGTTCGTCCGGATACAGGTGCGCCACGCGGAAACGCGCTCGCCGCCGCACACACGGCGGAGGCCCGTGTCACTGTCCACGCCACGCGCACAGAAACAAAGTCATGCTCTCACACACCTGTGTCTCCAGTAGTTGGTCTTTTGGGAGTTGAATTCGGGGATGTCCAGGTCGTCTCTCTCCCAGGTGCACTGGTCATAGGTGAGATCCCTCCACTTGACCAGGTAGTGGTAATTCCCCTTCTTGTCCACACTGTCACACACGAGAGCACTCGAGGCGTCAAGGTGACAGCACACCTCGCGTCCACAAGATCGCCGCTGAACGACGTCTCGCACACACACGCACGCACGATGCCGCGAGTCCACACGGACACACCTGTGGTTGATGATGCGGTGGACCATCATCCACTCCGGCTTGATGCCATAGCGGTAGAACTTCTCCTCGAGCGCCGCATACTGCGGGTCCTTGGCGCGCCTCTTCTCGCTCTTCCCTCCGTCGTCCTCCCCACCTGAGCCGTAGTCCAGGGGAGGCGGTTCGTCCATGTCCATCTTGCGCTGGTAATTCCGGAACATGACCGAGTGGAAGATCTCCAGCTGAGGGAAGGGGAGAGGAGATAAGAAGAAGGGGAAGAGGAAGAAAAAGAGCAGGATTAATAGGGTTACAGGATGAAGCCAACAGGACCAAAAAGACAAGACCTCTTTCACTGTTGGGGGTCAGCAGAAAACAAGCCAGACAAAGAACACCTTCAGCAGCCGGAGGAAAGGCTCCCGGCATGGCGAAGCTCTCCTCGTACCCGGCTCCGCTCCGCTCACCGCCCCCCCCCTCCCCCGCACCACCTTCCTCCACTTGACTCCAGCCTTTGTTGAGCTGCCCTCACCTGCAGCTCCGTGACCCAGGTGCAGTGCCAGTACGACTGCCCCGTCAGCTTCACGAAGTACTCCCTCTCCGGGCGGCCTTTCATGGGGGGCGGCGGGGGCTGCTGGGGGTCGGCGTCTGGGGCAGGGGGCACCGGCACTGGTGGCGGGGGCTCGCCCCAACGCCAGTGGAGGATCTTCTGCACCCTCCCTTTGATGGGCGGACACTGCGGGAGCAAGAGGGGAAGTGACAACCTGCGTCCGCCTACGCCGGGCTGTCAGTCGTCCGATTGGCCGCTCCCTGCCGCCACTCACCGTGCACCGGGGACACAGCCACTCGCCATTGGGTATCTCCGGCAGGGGCGGGTTCAGGCAGTGGATGTGGTAGGACGAAGGGCACGAGTCGCAGCACAGCAGCTCCCCGCCGTCCTTGCAGACTCGGCAGAACTCCATGTGGTCGTCGTCTTCATCCTCTCCCCCCGTTCCCCCGCCGCCCCGCTCGACCACGCCCCCGTCCTCACACTCCTCCTCGAAGTCCTCGAAGTCCTCCTCCTTGGCCTCCCACTGGATTCCTTCCTTCTCCTGACGGTTGGCAAAGAGACACGCAACAGTGACAGGGCAGGACACTGGACGTGCACTGGCTCCTCGCGCTGCCAACGGTCCAGTTACGCATTTCTTAGGAGACAAACATTTTCCCCCATTTCATACTTGTGTTTCCCCTCCGAAAGAAATGGATGTTTTCTAAACGTTTTGTTTGTTTTGTTTTCTAAACGTCTGTTGTCAACCTGCATTTACACGCCAAGCCAACGGGGGACGGAAAAGCTCACGCAAACAGAACAGAGCGTGGAACTGCCTTCATTCAACTCGCCGCCACAGTGTTTACAGCTGCTGCTGGGTGACGCCGAGCGTCAGCAATTAAGGACGAGCTGAAGAACATGGGTCGCGTTTGTGGATGCCAAATTTTTCATTTTTAATCATTTGAAATGAGGTTTAGTTTAATGTACCTCGAAAATTATGAAATATTAGAAGTCTTACTTATGACAATCATATCTGACATCATTACAGAAAATAACCAGTGACTGTGTCACAGTGTATTTGTATTATTAACCTTTCAGTGGCTGTGACTTAGTAGTAATGCTGACTTTCAACATACAAACATAATGAGTTACAAACCGAGTTTCAGCCTCAGTCGAGTTCATAAGTTGAGGAGCCAGTGTAGTTCTGATGGTGCTGCCGGTTACCCCTGGGGTTGGGGGAGGGGGGGCGTTTCTGGGCCCTGACTAATGACTCACACAGTGGGGGCAGCTCCACTTGCCCTCAGGTGCCCTCTCCAGCTCAGGCTCCAAACACACCAGGTGGTATGCGCGGGGGCAAGTGTCGCACAGGATGATCTCACCACCCTGCTGGCACACTTCGCAGTAGTCCTGGTGGTCCGTCTCATAGCCGTCGCCCTCTTCATCCCCCATCACTGCACCAGGAGAGCCGAGGGGTGAATAAAGGTGACAGGAGCATGAAGTAGCCAGAGAACAGCGCCATCTAGAGACCCGGAGGAGTTACTACTGACTTCACTGAGCGCTTCGGAGCCTCCTGAACGCTGCCTAAGCAAAAGCTTGCAGAGCAAGAGCACAGAAAAAGCTTGTGTGGTGCACAGACATGGAGGAGAGGAAGCGAGAGGGTCTGGAGAGCGACGCCTACTTTTCTTCTTCTTCTTCGCTGGGCGACCTCGCTTGTTCTTCTTGACCCGACCGGAGCTGTCGGAGCGAACCGAGGAGCTGTGGACGCTCGAGTCCTCCTGCTCGGAGTCGTCCTCGTCCACATCCTCGCTCTGAGGGTGGAAGACAGAGGTCCCAGGGGTTGGGTTACAGATCCCTCTCAACACACACCACAAACGGACGAGCACGGCAAGGACGAGCGCAGAGCGACCGTGGGTTAGCGAGCCCAGCTGAGCAACCAGTGCAGCAGAACCTCACCGAGCTGCTCTTCTTCCTCTTGTTACCCAGCATTCCCAGCTTGATGCGAAGAGGTGCCATCTTCTTGCCCTTGGCCTTCTTCTTGTCAGGAACACGAGGGCTCTTGCTGCGCTTCTTGTAGCCCGGGCCTGGGGGAGGGGCCAGAGCGATGGAACGGTCAAGGTTTGCAACCATGCTTACAATGAGAAAGTCAGTGTGGTTCAACTGCACCTCTGTTCAAACTCAGGGCCAGGATGTAAAACTGGGCATTCAGTAAGAGGTGAACAGCTGGAGTTGTCCTGTAACCGCTGGCCCACCTCACAGAACTGAGACGTGTGAGAGTTATCTTTGAGGGGCAGCATACTTTAGTTCCCCCATAAATTTGATGGCGATTAGGTTCGCATTTCGACTAACCCAACCCTAGCCTCTGGAGGGACTACAGTTCGTTTCTGGACTCGGAGGAGACCACACACACCAAAGTCGCAGTACTTCGAAACTCATGCTCGAACGAGGAGCCGGTCACTACACACCTACGGAGGAGAAGACAACGTCTCACAACGTCAGCAATAGAGTGATGAGCGACCCCGTGAGGAACCACCCCAAACCGGGTCCACGAGTGTCCGTGGGATCCGCCGCCTTTCTCTCGGCCCCTATGCTCAACACCCACTCTCTAGACCCTCCTTCCTTCATCTCTGCTTGAGGCCTTCTCCAGCGCCAGCACAAGAGAAGGACATGAAGAGGAGGCCTTCCACTGGACTGCTCACCTTTGCCCTCTTTGGTCTTGGCTTTACGAAGAGGGGGAGGCTGGGGCAAAGGCTCGGGGGACACGGTGGCCGCGGAGACCTGCTCAGCGACGGCGGCAGCGGCAGCAGCGGCGGCAGCTGCCACAGCCGCAGAGGAACCCTTGAACGGGTTATTGGAGCTGAACTCTCGCCACTTGGCACCAAGGATAGTCATCATTTTGGACATGGGGATCTTGGGGTTCTTCTTGGCAATCATGGGCCTGAGGAGACGAAGGACACGGAGGAGAAAGAGGAGACGGAAGAGACGGAGGATGTGGAGGAGAAGGAAGCTGCGAATGCTGGGCGTTCTCTTTGGAACAAAGAGGCTGTAATGACAAGAACTTGACATCCAGAGGCATCACACAAATTTCAGAGATTTGCTCGCAGCCGAACTCCACATCCACAACAACATCGGTGCCCAAGCATCATCATGTTTCGTACCTCATGAACTGGCTGAAGGCTTTGTAGTTGGTGAGGGTGCGGTAGTCTTCCTCGGTGAAGGTGTGATCCACGTCCTCGAGACCCCAGTCTCGCGCCAGCTGCCCCGATGTCTTCTGCTCCATTGGCTAGGCGACAGTGCGAAAGCAAGAGCTGTGAGCTGGAGCGGCAGGACTCACAAACACGAGACACACAACAACAACAACACACACTCGTTTTGTGCACATGGACATTTTTCTGGCGTGATCCATTTATAACGCTAGCTGTGCCACGTCCTGAACGGCTGCTCCACCTGCTGGCTCTGTTGGCTCTTAGCTCATTTACACTGACCTCTGCCATCTCAGCAGGCACGTGGCTCCTCGGACATTTCGGGTGAAAAGCTACTGTATGCGGAGCCTCGGATGTCTGGAAAAGGGACACTGTCACTACCTTGGGCGTCTCTTCGTGGGTGCTGTCCTCATCCTCCTTCTTCCTACGCTTGGTCTTCTTCTCCTTCTTCTCCTTGTGTTTCTTCCTTTTCTTCTTACCGCCAGCGGTGAAATCGCTGGCGCCGCTGTCCGAGTTCTCGCCATACTCCCTGTCCGAGTCCCTGTCTACGTCGCTGTCCTGGGGGGACGGCACACGGAGGTCAATGCAAAACGACAGGTACAGAGACGACGAACCTTCCGCCAAAACGCAGCCTCGCAAAGCGCATGAGATGCATCGGGGCACAGCAACGCCTGGGACAAACTGAGGACATCAGACATCATCGGTGATGTCCGTCACGTCCCTTAGGCAGGCGTGCTATGGCAAGTGACCGAGGTGCTCGCTAAGGGTCCCGATTTTCGTGCTCTCCGTGGCAGCAGCTTACCAGCTTCTTGTGTTTCCGCGCTTTGATGGACTTCCCATCGCGCTCCTTGTCCTTCTTCTTCGTCTCCTTCTTCTTTTTGGGGCCCCGTTTCTTTTTGGCCGTTCCGTCCCTGTCGGACGCCTCTCCTCCTTCATTGCACTCATCTGGATGGGGGGGTGCAGCACACGGCATCAGTGCTCAGCTCACATGACAGTGTATACACCCCATCCCCCAAGCGCACACGGCCGAAACACGGTAACGCACCGGTGCTAAAAAACATGGGCTCTAACGCGGTAAAGACAACACAGCGACCGGCTGGAAATCATTTCTCACTTTTCTGTATGAAGAGCGTATGAAATGATGCAAACTTTCGTCTCCAATACGTGCGAAGCTCTTGCTCCTGCTCCTGCTCATGTGGAACTCCATCCCATCAGCTCAGTTCGGTCCACATTCCACATTTCACTGGAAACACATTTCTGTGCTTTTAATCCTTGCTTTACCATGTTCACCGCTTGTACCTACAGGCCTGTACGGTTATTTGCCGGAGCGGGATTTTCCAGTCATCATTCTGCCTTCTTCAAAAGATCACACACGTTTAGGGTATGAAACTCAGATAGACATATGAGTGCATGAACCGTTTGCTGGTGTATCTCCTCAGCTAATTAACTTCAGTAAATAAACACCATAGATGAAAAGCGGGAAGTGATGTCACCTCACACACACAACTCACTGGTATGAAAGTACAGTAATAATACAGTATGACTGACTTACATGACTGATGTCATGTGAGGACACACTCAGGACAGTGTGAGGTTTGCAGGACAGACATGATTCAAACTGTACACACACTGTGGTCTCATTTCGGTGGAAGTAACAACACTCCGCACTTTATTTCTCTTCTGCAGATTTTAATTCCTTTTTTGACTTCCTACAAGAAGCCCACTGAGACTGGACTGGAAACACGCGCTAAACACACGGGAAGCTCGCGCTCCGCCCCGGCCACGGCCGCCATCATGCGATAATAAAAAGCACTTTTTTTTATTTTATTGCTTTATTTGCCAGGCGCGCTCCCGTGGCGGCTGGGGGGGGTCACGGCGTTCCTATCGGGTCCAGCGTAGCGCGCGCTCCGGAATCAGTGACGTATCCGAGATCGCGAGCCACGCTTCAGGCCGCCAGGGCTCTGGGGACGAGCGGAGGCGCGGTCACGGTCACGGTCACGTACTGATGACCGCGTGCAGGCGTGGTGCTGTGGACTTCGACGTGTCCTCAGATAATCCCGCGTTATCAACATGTCACGTGATGTGTGCAGACTGCAGGGCGTGTGTAATGACTGATCGATCGACTGACTAATCGATTCGATGTATTGATCGCTTACTTGAGCTCCGCTGTTCACAAAAACTCCAGTGTGTCACACTCCGAATATCATATGTGAATACAGTATGTAAATGTGTTTATGTCCAAGTCTCACCTTGTCCGTGGATGTCCCTGCAACACACACACACTGCGGAGAGTTCACGCTCAACTGGGCTAATTAGGATAATTAATTATTTATAGTTACGTCAATCATCAATAAGACTTGGTGTAACGTCGTAAACTGTTTATTTCAGTGTTTGCAGCGCGAAACACACACGTTTCCCCGCTCGAAGCCGACGTGTGATTTACTCACTACTCAACTTATTCGTGTGTGTTGTCATTGAGGAGGAAGCGGAGCTCTCGGACCCTGGGCCCTGTGCGCGTGTGTCTGTGGGGAGGGGAGGGGAGTCACGTTAGTTTGCAATGTGTCACAAACTCGGGGACACTCCTCGCAGTCACACTCGAGCACGCGCCGCCACTGCGCGCGCGCACACACACACACTCCACGCAGAATGAGTGGATGAGGGGTGTGTGTACGTGTGTGTGATGGGGGGGATCATGTGATGTGGCCTAAAATCGCGCTTTTTGATCCACGGACGTGTGGAAATGAGCACTGAGACGAGACTAATGAGTGGGCAGTGGGCAGTGGAGCGAGGGCTCGCGCTCGGAGCGGACGGCGGGTCACCTTACAGTGATTTAATGTACTAATAAACGGAGGAAAAGGGGCACGAAAGAAGCGTCGAGTTCGGTTCCACTTGAACTTGAACTCCTGACACGGTGACGGGGGCCCCGGGTCCGAGTCGCGCCTCTGTGCGTGTGTGTGTGTGTGTGTGTGAGAGAGTGTCTCCCTCTCTCTCTCTCTCTCTCGCTCTCTCTCTCCCTCGCGGCTGAGTGTGCAACTGTGTCTTACTTACTGTGTGTGTTACCGTGTGTTACTGTGCGTTACCGTGTGTGTGTCGGAGTGCGGAGGGTTCGGCATGCGCGCTCCCGAGTCCCGGCCCCGTACCTGGCGCGGCTCGCGCTGCAGTTTCTCGAGGCGCCGCCGGCGAGTTAATGTCGCTTGCGTTCTCGTCGAGCTCCGCGTCCTCCTCTTCTTCATCGAAATCTCCTCCCTCGGAGTTGAGCAGCATGCCCTCGTCTTCCTCGCACGCGCCCAGAGGAGACGACATGACGCTCCTGTCCGCGAGCCCGTGCACCACCACCACAAATGTATCTGCCTCGAATTATGAAATTTATTTAATATTCAAATCGGCACTCAGAAAGTGGGGGGCGTTTTGGAATATTTTACACTACAAGGCAGAGAAACAAAGATGGCCGCCCTTATATTTATTTTTTAACAACCCCCCCCAATAAGAAAAAATCCCCTTACATAAAAAATGGCTGACTATATTATTTCAGAACGCCCCCCCCCCCTCCTCCTCCTCCTCCTCCTCCTCCTGCGCGCTCTGCCCTCCCCGCTCGAAAACAGTCACATTGTTACATTGTTACGGGGCGCGCGCCGTCGAGCCCCGCATCGGTTACATTGTTGCGCGTTCGCCGCTGCCCGCGCGCTGCCACCGAGTCGCCCTCGCGCTCCTCTATCTCAGCGCCCTTTTCCTGCCCCCTCACTGCTTTTTGTGCCACAATTTCGCGGGAGCCGCCGGCCCGCACTGCAGAGCAGCTCTAATTTCACAAATATGGCTTCCTAAATATTCTTAAAGGCCCCCGCCGCCGCACTATGAAATTATTGGGGGGGGCTGGAGAGTTCTGCAGCGGCCATGCCCACACTTACATCAGATTGTCTCTCTTCAGAATTAACTAGTTAATCGCACAAAGGAGAGGAGGAGCGCAGCGGCCCGTTTCCCTCCCACACCAGAACCAGGACCAGAACCAGGACCACGACCGGCGGCTGTCCCTTGGCACCGTGATCAGCGCAAATGGGACAGAAATAGAAAGTTGAGAGAGAAAGGCTTTGCCGTCAACTGCTCATCACCTGCCAGGGTTATTTGCAGCTGAGCAAAAGTTGACAACATTCAGCTTTGGTGTTCAGAAAGAAAAGGAAACATGTGAAACATGGAGGATCAAAGCAATACAGAGACAAGCTCAAGCTGCGGGGGTTCAACAAGAACGGTTTTTATTTGAACACCTCTCAACATAAGTGTAGAGCTGTAAGGATCGCGTGCTGCAGAGCGCGAGACGCCGCAGTCAGTCACTCGCTCCTCCCCGCAGGTCGTGCGAAACCTCCTCGCGCAGTTCCATTAACATTTATTTCGAGCTTTGTCTGCGGCGCGAGGACAAATGAAGGGAACGCAAGAAGTTGGGAGAATGAAGAGTCTCCGGCAGAACGAACACTGACACGCGAGGCGGCACAGCGGGGGGAGGAGAGCAGTTGAGGGAAAAAGAGGGTGGGTGGCAGAGATCCACATGACCGATTACCATGGCAACGGGTCATTATTATCTGCTCATTATTATTCCGCAGTTTTGTCATCAGTCTCGTTTATTTCTCTGTGTGTTATTGCACATGTGTTCTTTGTCTGCACTGCAGTTTCGCCAAGTGTATAAAGTCTGGTGGCGGGTGGGCGGAGCTTTGCCTTCACACCTTGCCATGTGGCCCTTCCTGCCGTTCCGACCGTCTCCAAGAACTGTGGTACGAGGTGGTGTACGGTGTGGCATGGAGGTGGCGTACGGTGTACGTACATCTGCCACGTGCGCTTCCGCATCGCGAACGTGCGTGCCGCTGTGTTCCGGGTTCGCCTTCGGTTCCCGCCTGACTTATTTGGGTGGTGGTGGTGGGTGCTTCCGGTACGGGTTTTGCTCACGCAAGACCACGAACTCCAGAGCTGACATGAACAGTCTTTCCTCGACTCCTCCGCTGTCACACTGTGAGACGTGGAACAGAACATGCATCTGTGATGGTGTGAGAGAACCTTCCCCAAGTCCACCGGTGCTACGAAAGGTCCGTTTTCCCACTGGTCCGCCGGCCAGCATAAGACACAAGAAAAAACGAGCGTGGGAATAAAAAAATGTGCACAGGATGACGCCGACAAAGACAAACTGACTGCGTGAAACATGAGGCAGACACCGAATTTCTAGGGTTCAGCTAGACTAGTGCGCCGTGTCTCTGTCGGCACACAAACGCACTCACGCACTGTGTCCACGTGCTTCTCCACTCAGGCTTCAAAACTCTGTGAGATCATCATTGAAGTACAGGCAGATGGATGGGATGAAGAGGTCCTGGTCCACGTGGCTGCTGTAGAGTTCCTCATCCTCATCCTCATGCTCACTGATGATGCCGTTGTCGCCCAGAGTCCTGCTCATGTCCAGGTTGAACCCTTCGAACTTCCAGGTGTAGCTCGCGGCGTGAGAGTTGTACTTCAAATAGCGCAGCAGGATTTCATCCAGGGTTTCTTCAGAACACACCTGCAGGATTACAACGGCACCATTCATTTCCCAGCTTTACTTATAACCTCGTCACTGATATTTTTCATTTCGTACATTTTCTTTTCCCCGCACAGTTGGAAATTTGCTGATGCGGCACAATTAGATATCTTTGTTCGTGGCACGATTGCGCTGGGCCGGAAACTACATATCTAATTAGAGAGTTTTTACACACTATAATTAGCTACTTTGCATGAACAAACAATAAATAAAAACAGAGTACATGTTTTTAATCATAATATATTCCTTTTGTAATTGTTATTAATTATAACAGGAGCATAAATATATTCTCAGCAGTAAAACGCTCTCAGGGGGATTCTGGCACTGCAAAAGGGCTGAAGGACCTCAAAGGACCTGAGTAACAGCACATCCATGGAGAAAACATATGGAGAGCGCTGAAGCCAGGCCCACCCAGACGAGACAGAAGGCAGAGCCAGAGGACGGGGTCAGCGACATGTTGTCAGAGCACAGCGGCTGCGGCGGCTCGTCCCAGACGGCACCGGCGGGCCGGGAGCGAAGAGCGCCGGCGGAACGCCGACTGCTTCTCGCCGCTCTGCTTTTGCAGACAGGGGAATCTGGGGGGAAACCGCGCTCGTCCCGCCGCTCTGCCCGAGTGAGGGCTGCAGGTGCTGCTCCCCCCTCCACAGGTGTTTCACTTGGCCAGAAGCAGGACCTGCTCGGATTCATGTGGCATCTGGAGCGTGGAGGTGACTTGAAGCCAGATGCAACTAGGGTATCTGCCAGCAGGCACTGGAGTGAGAGCAACTGGCTCGTGAGAGGACTGCCGGAGCCAGATAGGACGGGGGGAGGGGCATGCTCTCGCACCGTGGGGGGCTGAATACGCACGCCTCTCTACAGCTTCACTTGCATATTCAGACGAAGGGATTTTGTCAAGATAAAACAAGAGAGAAAAAGGCATCTTTCTCCTCCTCAGTGAAATCCTGAAGGTGGTGTTTCCGTGCGTGCTCGTGCGTGCGCGGGCGGGCGCAATATGCGAGCCTGTTTAGGACAGGACCCCAAGCTGAAAGGATGCGCAGCTCCCGTTGTGTCCCCTTGACAAGTGGGCGAAGAGCTCCCGCGGGGGGGAGCTGGCTCACCTCCAGGATTTGCTTCTGTGCCGTCAGAGTGTTGACGATGCGGATCCAGCGCGTCTTGGAGGACAGCAGCCCCACCTCGTAGCGGCGATCCCTCCACCAGGGCGTCTCAAAGTCGTTGGCCCAGTCGGTTCGAGGGCAGGGAGGGGGGATGTGAACAAAGCGCCCCCTTGGAGTGAAGTACTTCACGCAGCAAGTGAGCTGATCCACATGGGTGCGAATCTGAGGGAACAAGCATGGCTCGACCCCGGGGTTTCTGCACTACACTTGCAGTTACGCTGACAGGTTAGACGGAGGACAAAGTGTCACTCGCGACTTACGTCTTTTGTTCTGGGGCAAAACCAGTGACTGATGTCCTTTCCAGCGCACTCGACAATTGGCCTTATTAGCACATCACCTGAAGGACAAAGGGTTTCGGACAGCGAGACAAAACTAGAATTTCAAAACAAAGTCCTTTACAAACAGTACAACAAGTAAGAAGGACATGACACTTTTATGCTGGTAGGGTAGTGGTTAGTGTGACTACCTTTGGACCCTAAAGTCACAGGTTCGAGCCCCCCCTCTGGCTGTAGTACCCTTGAGCAACATACTTATCCTCAGTTGCTCCAGTAAAATCACCCAGCTGTATAAATGGGTAAATAATTGTAACCTTAACATTGTAAGTTGCTTTGCAGAAAAGCATCAGCTAAATGTACATGTTGTTTTTCCAAAGATGTCATGTGAAAACAATTGAACCCAAACAATCAGCTTAAAAACATCAGCATTCAGCTCGTTTGTACAAAGCAACAAAGCAGCATAACAACATAAGAGGAAGCCGCTCACAAGCCCACCTTTGTACTGAGTGGCCAGGGGGCTCAGATCACACACTTTGCCCAGGAAGGACACCCACAGGTCCTCCAGGGTGTTGTGCTCCGACACTTCCTTGGGTGTGAAATATTTTGGGCGCTGCATTATATAGCTCTTACTTAGGACAGAGTAAACGGACGTGTACTGAAACCCCAGTCTTTTTCAAATAAAACCTATGGGAGGTTTACAAACGCGCTCGTGCAGCGCGCGCGCGTCTTCTGTCGCTGTAAACAAACAGACCCACCGTTGCTGTGGCAACCAGTATCGTGATCCACAATTGAGGAGACACTTCCGAGTGCTGAGTACATGACGTATATTTAACGTGATTCACTCAGATATATTTCCCTCCGCGACACTCACTTGGCTGTAAAGTGCAAGTTGCTAAAAATAAAAATCGCGCAAATTAAAAACGTACTACAAGTCCCATAATGCAACAGCACCGCCCCGAGGGCACAGAGCTACGAGGCTCAAAAAGAAATACAAGTACCATGACGCAGCAGTACAACTTCCGCACCCACTTCCGGCTGCGAAGAACGTCCGTGACTCGGGCGGAGGGAAGGAGACTAGACGAGACATGGCGTCGCCCACAGAAGAGAACGGAACAGCTCCGCACACGGAGGTAGGAGTCCCGAAGGAGGGCGCTGGGTTGCAGGCGGAGGGACCAACGAGCCCCAGAGAACAGCGCAGAAGAGCGACTCGCTCTGTCGAGTGGCTCCCAAGGCGGCGCGTGTACGTACACACACACACACACACACACACACACACAGTACCACGGTTAGTTACACTGGTCCACTGGACTGAGTAGTAAGTATACTACGTGTGTAGTGAAGGTGGGGTGTGTGTTCATTGCAGCAGTGTAGCTGATTAGGGCGGCCGATGGGGCTACAGAGGTAGAGGCGGACAGCGGTGTAAAATAGGTACAGCAGTACTAGCCTAGGCGTAGCAGGTCTAGGGTTAGGACCCAACGGTGTAAAATTACTAGGGTACACAGCAGGTGTAGCCTACCTGCCTAGGCTAGCAATAAGGAGGGTTCACACTCTGCACTGGCCAGACTCAAGCAGGGCCAACGCCGGTGCATGAGCGCCTGGAATCTCGTTCAATCTCTCAGAAAGAGGATGGGGTTGGGGGGGGAGGGGGCGGTCACTCGGATCCTACGGCTGCCTGGTGACCGTTCAACGACGTGTCACGTGTGAACAGGCGGAGGCGCCGTCCACCTCGCTGGCTCGTCTGAAGCTGGAGAACCTGCTGAACAAGAGCATGAGGGTGCGCATGACAGATGGCCGCACGCTGGTGGGGCTCTTCCTCTGCACCGACCGCGACTGCAACGTCATCCTGGGTTCGGCTCAGGAGTTCCTCAAGCCCTCAGGTAGCGCGGCGAGTGCGGCGGACGCCTCGGCGACGCCGTCTCGACGCGATTTCTTCAACGACGGCGTACGTTTATCCCTCCCTCCCCCAGATTCGTTCTCGCAGGGGGAGCCGAGGGTCCTGGGCCTGGCCATGATCCCCGGGCACCACGTCGTCTCCATCGAGGTGGAATCCGAGAGCCTCCTGAGCGCGTAGCCCCGTGAGGACGCCCGTCACACTATGACCACGCAAACAGCCCGCTGCGTGGACTGAGTCCGAGGGGACCCCCCCCAGAGAGCTCCGGCGTGGTTCCGAGGCATCGCGAGCACCTCCTTGTGGTGGGAGAAGTGCTGGAATTCCTCGGTTTTGGGTGCAGCCCTTTGACTCTTGTGTGAAGCGTGTGTGTGTGTGAGAGAGAGAGAAAAAGAAAAGAGACTGTGGTGAAAGTTTTGCTGTGTTAACTATTGGCTGTTTTATATAAAGGAGATGTGTGGTCGAATTCTCAGTGGATGTTTTTGTTTTCGCTGCGGTCACCGTGGGACACACCTAGTGCGGGGTCACTTGCTTTACGTTTACATTTCTCACACCCTCAAGCGTCTCTTTCCACTTCAGTTATGGCTCAGTTAATGGGAGCGGTTCGAAGGACTGGGGGCCCCACAGACGCAGCCGTTTGTCTCCGGGGATGAGCTGGCTGGGGACGGACTTGCGTTACTCAGAGGGTGGAGGGTAGAAGCAGGACCGCTTGTTAATGTGGGCCATGTGAGTGTGGTCCAGTTACGGGGAGAACACCTTGAGCCTGTGCCCCCCTTCAAACTGGGCTCACTATTGACCAGGAAGAGTTGTTTTCTTTCCAAGCTCTCTTTAATTATCTTTTTGGAACATTGAAATATTTCTCTTTAAGCTTCTCATATAAACTATTACAAATAAAGCAGTTTTTATACTTTTAATCACAGGCAGGAAGAAAAAAAAAAAAAAACCCATTGTGAGCCCAGGTCTAGAGAGAAGTTCAGTAAACCCTGATTTTACCTTTAACACGTTCATCTCGGGTGGCCTGTCACGGGGACCGTCTACAGCAGACGTCCACAGGTGAAATACATCTGTACATCCACCGCGGTAGAAGCTTTAGCTTTAATCGGAAGTCGTGCTGCAGCAGAACTGCTGGTAGCTCAACGTGTCCCTACAGCCAAAAGGAGCCAGAGGGCCGAGCGTCCCATCGGATGGCAAACGCGCGACAAACAAGTGCAACTCGTCCACGACATGCCTTCATGTTCAAGGGAAGCAGGAGAAACACCCCAAACGCGAAGCTCTAGTGGATAGAGACGCTTGACAACACAGGGAGTCCGGAACGTTCCGGCTCAGCCCAGGTGCCGGCCCCACCACACCCCCTAACGTGGTTCCCGCCCACAGCTGGAAGGCTCCGCAGTGGAACACCCGAGTGGCTCGGTGATGCGGGTAGACCGCGGTACAGAAATACTCCGATAAAAGGCCGAGTTGTGGCGGGTGGGGGGCTGCTGGTGAACGAGGCGCCGAGAGAAAGAACGAAGAGCCCAGGAAAGACAAGTTAGGCAGTGAGAAGAAAGGAGGCCCAAGTCAGGCTCTGCGGTCACACCCCCCACATCCCCCCCCCAGCTGATGAGGGTCTCAGCAGTCGACCGCCTTGGGGAAGCCTACGCCAACGGGTGCAATGGGGCAGAGGCCCTTCTGCCATCTCAGTCCCCCAGTGCAGGTTGGGGTCGGGGGTTAACATCCAGAATGCACGTTCCCACTGGAAGCTCGGCCTCCACCCCCGTCGCTCCCCCCAATCTAGTTGTAGTGAAATTTGAAATGGAAGCTGCCGCCGGAGCCAAAGGGGTTGAAGTGGAAGGGCCAGCCCTGCCCCCCGCCACCGCCCCCGCCACCTTGCTGGCTCTCGGGGTCCAGGGGGTCCTCTCCTGCGTCGAACTTTTGCCGCATCTCTGCAAGAGGAGAACAGCAGCTCAGTGGAGACGCCTGCTGCAGTCGCGTCTGCATCTTTCTGCCGCGTTCCCTGCCGGCGCTACCTGGGTCCGTGAGAACCTCCTTGGCCGAGGCGATGTCGATGAACCTCTTCTCCGCCTCCTTCTTCTCCTCCTCCGTTTGGAAGTTGTCCGGGTGCCACTGCTGAGCCAGCTTCCGGTACGCCTTGATGATCTCCTGCTTGTTGGCGTTCCTGCAGAGGACAGGAGCAACCGCTCATGTGCGGCACAATGGCATCGCACGACACCCACGACCAGTCGGCGGCTGGGAGGTGTGTGCCGGAATCACCTCGTACAGAACTCCAGGGGCGCCTCAACCAATGATTTTCAGGACAGAGATGCCGTAAAAATCTTGGATGTCTACAATAAATAAAAGCTTACATTTCTATTTAAATATTCTTTGCAATAACCAACATCAAAACTTGATGAAAACAAAGCCACCCCCCACCAAGCTCCTGTTCAGCACTCACTGCTGACAGATATATCCTATAAAAGTACATCTTTCCTTGTCGTGTCATTGACCAGCAACACTAGGGCTCTTTACTGCCATCTACTGGCTTGGAAGACAAGTGACGCTCCCATTCACTCGTCCATCAGGAGAAACGTTGAGGAAACGCCACGAGAAATAAACGGACTGGACTGCGGCTGTGGACGATGCACCTGTTTACGCCCAGGATCTTGTAGTAGTCTCTCTTCCGTGAGAGCTTGAGGAGCTTCTGCGCCCTCTCCAGGCCCTCGCGAATCTCCTGGTTCTCACCATCAAGCTCCTTGGCTTCCTGATAGTCCTCCACAGCTGAAGGCAAACGGGACAACGGAGGATGAACGCCAAAGCACACGGTTCCCACCGACATGTTACTGCCCTGCCCCTTAGTCGACTTTGGAGGTCACAGGTCACGAGTAACACGGAATTTCCGTGAACGTCGTCTGACCTTTTTCATAGTCTTGGTTCTGGATGAAGGCTTCGGCCCGGTCCCTAAGAACGTTGACGTTCCTCGGGTCCCTCTGGTGGGCCTCCGAACACACGTCCACGGCCTCGTGGGCCCGTTGATTCTGCAGGGGGAGCGATGCTATGTCAGGGCTGCCGCCCATACCAGGACCTCGAGACACGGCTGCTGCATTGTGGCAAAGTGCTCACCTTGACCAGGCAGTGGCAGATCCTCTCCTTGGCCTTGTCTGTGTAGAAGGGCACGTGGGGCTCCGTCCTCGTCACCAACTCGTACTTCTCCATGGCCTCCTGGTACCTGCAGAAGCAGCAATGGTTCTCAACACGGTCCGGAGCCAAGTGGGAAAAGCCTGGTTCACGGTCACGTTCACCTCAGGCCACGAGAGCAACGGGAGCCCGACCTGTGCTCGGATACAAGCTCCTCGGCAGAGTCCAGCATCTTGCTGAGCTTCTTCACCTGCTTGTAGTGCGACAAACACTCCTTATCGTCCTGGTCCAGCTTGAGACATTCGCGCACCTGGCTGAGAGGAGAGAGCGAGGGTCAGCTGCAGGAAGACACGCGCATGTACCCGAATGCACGCACGCACGCACACCTGAGCGCCTCCTGGTGATCCCCCAGACCGTAGTACAGCCTGCTGAGCTGCAGGAAGGCAGCACGGTTGTCGTTCCGAAGCCGCGTGGTCGGAATCAGGTCCTGGATGGCTCTGCGTGGTTCGCCCAGGCGGATGTAGCAGTCGGCACGCAGCTCCCTCGCCTCTGGGTCCCAAGGTGAGATCTGAGGGACAAGCAGGACATCGATGTTCATCATGCAGTCTGCACACCTGCGTGTGCGCGCGTGTGCGGGGCTCCTTACCTCAATGACCCGATCGAGCACGCTGACCGCACCCATGTAGTCCCCCTGCAGGTGGGTGCTCCGCACCTCCTCCTGAAGCATCTCCAGCTCATCAGCTTTCAGGAGCTGCTCGTGAGCCTCGCCATGCTCCCCCGATCCCCGCAGCTGCAAAGGAGGCGGAGCAAATGCGGCACAGGCAAGATGCTGATGACGGTGCCAACGAACACAGGGATGACGCTGCAGAAAGGGGGGGGAGGAAGGCGAACGAGCCCTACCACAGCATCAAAGTCCTCCTTGGCCTCGTGTGTGTTTCCCTGCTTCAGGAGGATGTTACCCCTCTGCAGCCGCGCCTGAGGGGTGGAGGGAGGGGCGGGCGATGCGGTTGAGGCACTCAGGAAACGGCAAAGCCAGAAAGGCATCGGCCGGACAGCAACTCACAGCCAGGAAGTCCGGTTTGAGCTGGATGGCGCGGCTGAGGTCGGGCAGCGCCGACTTGGACTTGCCCATGGCCAGGAAGACGGCGGCTCGCTTGTAGTACGTCAGGTAGTTCTTGGAGTCGCCCTCTGCGCGTGGAGACCGTTACACGCAAACGGCGTTACTGTCTGTCCGCGTCTTGGGAGGAAGCGCCACGCTGCGCGTTTCCGTGCGATTTAGGCACAACCGTTGCGCTTTTTCTGCGTCATTTGTTCATGCTTTTATGTGACAGATTTGGGGAAACGCGCCCAGTAATCACTTTGGGAGGGAAGAAGAAAGAAAGAGAGAGAAAAAAGCCCTACGTGCAGCTACTCGGGTGACGTACACTGCTTTGTACCACAGCATTTGACCCTGACAGCGACCGTCTTCCGGACGTAGGCACGCGACTCTTGATCTCCTCTGTCGGCGCGTGCGCGTCGGCCCAAGGAACTCGCGAGGGCTTTCGTCACCATTTTAAACTCTGCCCTCGGACTCTATTTCGGTCCTCGCGCTTTCGTTTCGTGCCCCTTCGAAGCGTTTCTCGAAGGCCGACGAGCAGCACGTGTTTTTCGCTGGCAGGACGACACTTTTCTTCTTTTGTAAAAGAAATGCACGGGCGAGGCGGGACGTGCAGCGCAGCAGTTGGACAAAAGTAAATAATGATAAGTGATGTAAATATTTCGAGCGCCTTGCAGGCTCCGCGCGAGCGCGCGTCCGTCCTCTCACCTACGGCCGAGTGGTAGTGGGACAAGGCCTCGGCCAGCTGCCCCGCCGCCAGCAGCTTGCGGCCCATCTCCAGGTGATGCTCGATCTCCACGTGCGTCGCGCCCAGGACACCTGGCGGGGAGGGCGAGGACGGAAACGGGTGAGCGGGAGCGAGGGAAGGGCCTCGCCGTGCCGGTTCCGGCGCAACTCGAGACCCGACCCGCGGAGGTGCTCGGTCCGGGTCCCGCTGCGCTGGACGTCGCGCACGTCACAGGTCACGCCCACACGACACGGGACGTCGGACGTCACACACACGCGACAGCTAACGAACGGGTCGTGACCACGATGACTGATGTGGAGTCGAGTCGTTTGTCTGACGATGGAGTGAATCGCCCCGAACGCTCGGATCCGCGGGCGAACACGCACGCTCTCTCACGCACGCACACCGAGGAAGAGGAGCCGGAGCCGGCGGGTGCGAACTGCTGGGCTGGCAGCTCGCGACACCACACACACACACACACACACACAGCGGAGCACGTGACGTACCGTCCACCTGCAGGTCCAGCAGGACGCAGAGCAGCGACACGGACGACAGCACACCTCCGAGGCCCGCGCGCGCCCTGCTGCGCGAGTCCGCCGTCGTCATGGCCGCGTCGTCCCCGACGTGAGGGAAAAGGGCTCGCTGCGCGCTCCCGGCGGAGCTTCGTGCTCGGAACCCGCAGGAGGAGAAAGAAGAAGAAAGGTCCGACGAACTGGGAGAGCGAAGCTGCTGCTGCTGCTGCTGCTGCTTCTGCTTCCTCTTCGCGCTCGGTGTGCGCTGTCACAGCGCCTGAGCGCCCCGCTGCTCGTCCGAAAAACGGTCCGGGCGGCAACATGGACGCGCAGCGAAAGGTTCCCAGGCGGTGAGATACGGACCGCCTCGCGCTCGCGCCCCCACCTTTTCTCTTCTCTTCTTTTCTTTCCTTTTGTGTGTGTGTGGTTTTTTTTTTTTTTTTCTTCTTCTTCCTTCTCGAGGCGGCGTGGCGCGTGGACGTGGCGTCTCCCCATTGGCTGGCGGGCACGTGTGGCTCGCAGCGCACGCGCTGCGCCCCCCCGAACCCGAACCCGAACCCGAGTAGAAAGTGAGAGGCGCGTGCTTTTCATAAATCCGTTTATTTCACACGTATGAAGACACATGTAGTAGATGCACGTGGACACAAGAGTGACGTCATCGTTCTTGGCGGCACTTTGAACTCGCATCGTGTCTGAAAGTGAGTGGATGATGATTAATGAGCGCGAGTCCGAGCGAAAAAATAGAAAAGTGAGATTATGAGTAAGAACCTGTATGACCTGTACTTCCCTTACACTGGTAAAAAAAAAACGAAAAAAAAGTGACCTTCGTTTATACAGGGATTTGGACAATTTTAGGGAGGTCAACTTCCTGAGCAAAAGGTAAAAAAAAGTCAGTATATATACATGCAGTAAGTGTGTGTGTGTGTGTGTGTGTGTGTGTGTGTGTGTCCGTGTCCTAGCAGGGGGTGCCGGGGGAGCGTCGAGGCCGAGAGCGTCCGGGAGAGACTACGGCCGTGCGGCGGCGCCACCCGCGGGACACGTGTCCGCCGGCCGCGCAGCGTCACACGTAGGCGTTCCTGTCGTAGGTGCTGGGGACCTTTCTGTGGGACTGCGCCGAGTACGCGGTGCCCCTGGTGTTCTGGTACGGCAAGGGGCTGTGAGAGAAAGACACGCACGCAGCAGTGGCGTGAGAAAGCAGCCTCCAGACGCACGCACACGCACGCACGCGCACGCACACGCACAGACACACCCATGGGCCACTTGTCCACCAGATGTGACACCAGTCCAGCGTTCCTCTGATGTGACAGACATGAGCTGCAGTGGAAAGAGCATAAGGTATGTGTGCAGCACTCAAGGGTTGGACGCACGCACGCAGCACTCACTATTTCTCCGAGGTGCGGAGCCTGCAGGCGCAGAGCAGACAGGCCCCGCCGATGAGCGCCAGCGTGCCGGAGCACCAGCCGATGTAGAGCCCCTCGCCGATCTCATACCTGCCCGACAGCGAAAGGGTCGCGGTGAAAACGTGCGGCGCAAACCGAGCGGGAAGCTGCGGCGGCGGCGGCGATTGGGGAACTTGCCTCACTCCCGGGTAATATGGGTCAAAGAATTCTTGAGTGATGTTGAACGCATACCACGACACAGAAATCATGGTACACAGACCTGGGGGAGGAGGGAGGGACAGGTAAACACCTCTTTTCATAATCCGCATTGACCGCGAGCTGATAAGGCAGTCGAGACGATAGGGAAGCCGGAGGGAGGCGCGAGGCGCGAGGGGCGAAGCCACGTCTCCGCTCCTGCGCCATCGCTCTGGGGACACGTCCGGAACCAGGACAGTCCGGCAGAGACGCTCCAGAAACGTGTATGAATTTTCATTAATGTTCCACCTTCCGTGCGCGTGCGTGCGTGCGTTCGTGTGACCGTTTCTCACCCTGGAGCAGGAAGCACAGGCCTCCGGTGCCGGCGATCCTCCCTTTGAGGGTGTAGTTGTCCCCCGCCGCTTTGGAGCACTGCATGCCGATGAGCGTGGCCACGAGGCCTATGGTGCCCAGCACCACGGAGGTGATCATGAGCGCTCGCGACGCCTGGATGTAGCCTGTGTGCGGCAAAGAGCGTCATTCCGTCGGTCCCTTCTTTCACCAAAGTGACCCGAAGTGGCACAAGAGTGGAGCCGCATTGCTCGGATCGCCACGACCGTATGCGGTAAACTTACCGCGAATACCGTAAATTCTATGGAATGACATGGCGATGCAGCTACACGGTCTCTCTCTCTCTCTCTCTCTCTCACACTCACACACACACACACACACACACACACACACACACACACACACAGCTAAACAAATAGTGCTTGTTCAGCTTAGACACATAAGCTCCAGTCCCTTACCGTGATTACTCTTTGACCGAGTAAGATTTTAGAGGCACGGCCCTCGAACCCTCACAGAATTAAGCTATTTGCCGTTATCGACCCATTTATGCAGCTCTTTTTCCCGCCCTGACTGAGCATGAACGTTGCCCCTCCGACACGCTCACCATTAATGGCAGGCAGTAAAAGCACAGTAAAGACCTGCAGTAAATCAGCTCGGAGGGAGTCTGGCGCTGGAGGGAGTGCAGTTCTGCCCTCATCATTGTCTCCTGTGAGAATTAACAGCGGCTATAATTAATAAATAATAATAATTGTGACAGGGCTCTTCCCTCCTCTCCTTTCCTCTCCCCCTACTGTGATTCCCGACACATTTTAAAGCCTCCGTCAAATGTTGTGTTTACTTTTGGGGAGAACCATATCGGCGCACAATCCGTATCGGCGAGTTCTTCGTGTCGCTCGTTCAACTCTGCACTGTTACTCATTAACGTGCCACAGTACTTTGAATTGTTGCTGTAAACCGCAGTTCTGTTCAGGTCCCGGCGGCCCCCCCCGCGGAGCAGTGACCCCCCCCGAGCAGCCCCCCGGGATCCCGCACCGAAACAGACCCCCTGAACGCATCCCCTGCTGCCGGGCCTCAAAAGCACCTTCCGAAATGATTGAGTTGAAGCTGCCCTGGGGGTTGAAACTAAGAGGTTTGATTTATCTCTGAGTGGGGGGGGTTGCACTGCAGTCAGACAGACACACACACACTCGCTCACTCGCTGGTCCCACGGACTCTCAGTGACAGAACATACAGGCACAGTTCAAAGTCGAACGGACGCGTTTGAACCCTTGTCCTGGTGACCCCACGTCCACCATGAAGGGTTCGGTGAAAGGGGGTAAAAGCGAGATGTGAAGCGAACGCGTCCTGCACCAGAATGATGTTAGTGTGAGTGTGTTAAAAAGCTGTGCCAGGACAGAGATGTTTCTTGAACCCAAACACTCGGTTCCTGCGTTACGCAGCTCTTCCTCGCCGTGATCGTTCTCGGAGCCGTTTCGTTACATACGACACTGGAAGTTCGGAGCCAAAAAGAGCTTTTCTGGCTCTTCGAACCACTTGGTTTGGGCACAGAGACGCCCGCGGTTGCCGTCATGCTCGCATACGGTGCGTGTCATTGCTCCAGCAGCTCTCCGTCTGAGCGCTGGACACCAGCAGCAAATAGCGCGCTCACACCCACACGGTGTCTCGGGGAAGTGGACGGAGGTGGACAGAAGGGGAGAGAAGTGGACGGAGGTGCAGTGCAGTTCCCTGAGCTAAAAAAGGGAGGAAAACTTGCTGCTTTATGCACTGACCACCCGTGGTCCTGCTGGATCTCCTCGTGTCCAGCACCGCAGCGACACACACACACACACACACACACACACACACACACACACACACGCACACACCTGAAAGCGCCAGCAGGGATGGGAACTCGCGGCAGTTGTGCACGCCCGTCGAGTCTGTGGCACAGGACATCCAGAGGTTCTCGTAGATGGTGGACGTGGTGATGACGTTCCCGTCGACGGTGGAAACCTTCCAGTAGCGGTTGGGCAGCGCCACCCCGACCATCACCCAGCCCAGAAAGCCCAGAAGGAGCGCGACCACCTCGACGGTGGGATCCATGTCCGTCTTTCCTCTGTCCTCGCTCCCCCCCCCGCGCTCGGCTCGGCTTCCCGCTCGGCTTCCCGCTCGCGTCGTGGAGCTGCCCTCCGATGCGGCCTTCCGTTGCCCCGGCCCAGCGTGTGTGCGCGGCGCTCGCTGCCTCACGTCGACTCCTCACGCTCACCGTTCGCACTGCTCTCTCGCTGTGCCATGGCCGCCGCGGAGGCGCAGACCAGCGATTTATTGTTCGCGCTGTCCTGCCCCCTCCCCACCTCTCTCCCGTCGGAACTTCACACCCGGAAAGCGAGCAGGTGTTTATCGGCTGGCCGGACGTCACCAGAGTCCAACGTTCGCATCGTGTCCTTGATGGCCTGTGCTGTTTTCGTGCATCTTTGCGGCGCTCTGCTAAAACACCGAAAGCTTCGGGCTCGAGGGCGACCGAAGCGCATGTCGCCTTGGCCCTTGTCCAGCCCCCCAGAGCCAATATTGCCGACAAGTCGTACGCTCGGCACACGTGGGAAACGCAGCGCCGTGGGCCGTTTGCTTCGCTCTCCCTTGTAGCGTTTTCCTGGAGCTCATACTGACATACCGACACGCGGCGGATCGTGGACCACAGCCGATGGCCTTGGCTCTCCGCTGCTGGGCGGGGGGGGGCGACAGACTTTCATTACTTTGCGTGCGAAAGCGTACAGTCGTTGCACACCGTTGCTGTGAGTTCTTATCTCTAATATGGGACATGCGTTCATGTTACTCGTACCATTTCACTTTGCTCACAAACATCTTTAGTATTCACTCAAGAAATGAGTACATGCACGGAGAGTAGAGTACTTTGTACTGTTTTAGCGACACTGTGAGAGTGGCAGTACTGAGAGCGAAAGCATTTGCACAGTGTCAATTTATACTGAAATAAGAGCTCTTAGTGGACTCAGCTTCTTCTTTGTCCTCTTCGTCCTCTTCCGTTCCGTTTTCCGGCAAGAGCTACGAGTTGTACCGAGCTTTACCGAAACGTGCTCGTGCGTGCCGTCGTCTGCTCGGAAATTCAGAGCTGCGTTGAGGTGCTTCGATGAGGACCGAGCCCTATATTGAGCTGTATTGAGATGCGTTGAGATATGTTGAGAAATGTTGTGGTGTGATGAGGAGCACTGAGCAATGAGGAGTACTGAAGAGTACTGGGCACTGAGGACTTCTGAGTATTGAGTACAGAGTACTGAGTACTTCAGTGTCTGCTACCACAGCTGTATCAAGGAGATTCTTGCTCCTCTCGTCCTCAATAAGTTGGTATGATCTGAGAGCGACACCATGGCGGCGTGATGCTCAGCCACAGCGGTCAAAAGTCACCTTTATGGCAGCTCTTGTATCAACGTTTTACTGCTCCCTCAAAACGGTTCCCTTGTTCCCGTCACCTTCTTCATGACCGCTCTTGATTTCGCATGAACAACAAGTTCTCCCACAATATTGCTTCATACGCTTTTTTCACCCTCAACATTTGACTTTTCGGAAAATGAATCCTGCGGAACTAAAGTATCGTTCGCTTCTGCGAGGTGACAAGTTGGATTTTGACCCAAACGGCGCAAACCTACATCTCTCATCATGCGGTGCTGTAAGATGCCAGTTTCGGCACGGTTTTGACCTCCCTCCTTATCGCAGAGTGACACGTATCTCGGCCTCCAGGAAAGGAATGTGCTTCTCCATGAGCAGCTCAGGTTTCTCCCCAAACGCTGTGCCAGGCTCCGCCACGATCCAGACTGCTGCTACACGCGGGGGGGGGGGGGGCTGGACACACGCAGAGCGATCGGGCCTCAGGAATGCGGCACCGACGCGGCTCAAGTCCACGAGAAGTTCTCGTAGACCTTCAGCACATCCCCCAAGACAAGACTCCTCACCACAAATCCTCATAAATGTGGAGTATCGAGGAACTTTGTTTCTAACCGTTATTATTTATTATCTTTATTACCATCGGCGCAATTGGGGTAAAGTACCTTGTTCAGTTGTGCTACAGAAGCAGAGGTGTGTGGTAACGAGGGATATTTACTCCTTTACTTGTACCTGAGTAAATGTCCAGAGAAATGGTGCTGTTGAGCGTAGATTTTTGGCAGCAACTTTCTACTTTTACTCAGGTGTCTTTGCAAAGAAACAAATATATTTAACATTTTAACTTTAACTCCTTAAAACTCAACACCTTGCTGTCAGCGGTGCGTATCTGGATTCTGTCACTGTCAGTCCCTTGTCCTCCCAGTCAGTCCCCAGTCCTCCCAGACTGAGAGCCATGAGAGAGTTTCCCAACCTCTATGTTTGGGGTGCAGTTTCATGGCTTCAAATGCAGTCCATGTTTATGAAGACATAAAGAGTTAAATCATTCATTATTTGTCACAAGTGAATTGCCCATGTTGGTCTATTTAGTCCAGGATTTTTGGACGAGTGCTTCTCCTTCACTTGTTGATTTTAGAAAGGAACAGCACTCAGTACTGCTGTCCACCTACATTCACATGTATTCATTTATCAGACACTTTTCCCCAGAATGACAAACATCTTGTAGAAAATACAATGTGTTCATTACCGCTTTCTTTCCACCATATGAACCAACGTCGATGATTCCTGATTACCTTCCTACAATTTTATTTTTTGAGATACACAAACATTTACATACATTAGAGGAGTAGTTGTGTAAAGGTTCATCTGGGCATCATCAGAAAGTTACGGTGCATCAACATTTACACCTTACATGAACTTAAGAGATGATGGGGCAAAGTGAGTCTGGAAGAGGTCAGTTTTCAGACCCTTTTAAATGTGGACAGAGATTCAGCAGTTCCGAGTGACGGGGGAGGTCGTTTCACCACAACGGAGCCGGAACCGAGAACCTCCGTGCTTTACCTTTCGTGCGCGGGACCACCAAGCGAGCAGAAGCAGACGAGCGAAGGAGCCGGGGTGTAGCGGTTGATCAAGTCTTGTAGATATCTGGGATTACTTCTATTGATGCATTTTTAGCCATGACCAGGGTCTCGTGTTCTTGACCTACTGCTGTACAGCAGCAGTGGGAGTATAATTTGAACTAGCAACCTCCAGGTTACAAGGTTCCAACCAATGCACAACCATTCTCTCACTGCAGGAGGGACAGCAGGGGGTGCAATGGTTAGAGTTGTCTTGGCAGTCTGAATGTTCTTGGGTCAAATCCCACTCTTATTGTAGTACCCTTGGTTAACACTAGTTTAGTTGATTTTAATATAATATACAGGTGGTCCACAATTTACGATGGGGTTGCGTTCCCTGAAACTCATAAGTCGAAAATACTGGAAGTCGAAAAAAGGCATTTAAGTTTTGGTTTCCATTGTGAGAGTAGTGTCGATTTTGATTAGGACTCAGCTGATGTCAATTAGGGGGGCGCAGTGGGTTGGACCGGGTCCTGCTCTCCAGTGGGTCTGGGGTTCGAGTCCCGCTTGGGGTGCCTTGCGGCGGACCGGCGTCCCGTCCTGGGTGCGTCCTCTCCCCCTCCGGCCTTACGCCCTGTGTTGCCGGGTTAGGTTCCGGTTCCCCGCAACCCCGTATGGGACAAGCGGTTCAGAAAGTGTGTGTGTGTGTGTGATGTCAATTAGCCTGGTTGAAATAGCAGCTGGTGACCTGTAGTGGCAGCCTCTGGGTGCGAAGACAAGGGAGTCTACCTGAGTGATTCCACTGAAGGAGACCTCTGCCACTAGGAGAAATCCGCCATCGCGTTCCACGAGGATCATGCGTTAAACGTGTCGAACATCAAAATTGTCCACGGCAACTGAACTGTGCGACAACCGAACTGAAACCTGGATCACTCTAGACAACACAGCCACACCTGCAGCACTCTCTACTAACTACTACTCCTCTCACACCCCTCATCCCTCCGGCAGAGGTGGAGGCACAGGCCTGCTCATCTCTCCCCGGTGGGAATACCCTATTCTTCCTCTTCACCTGCATCATCTGTCCTTATTTGAATGGCATGCTGCCTCTATCACTGCCCCAATCACTCTTGTTGTGGCTGTTCTGTACCATCCCCCCGTTCCTCTCGGCCACTTCCTGGATGACCTTGACATCTTGTTGAGCTCTCTGCCAGGGGACGACACTCCGTTGATTCTCCCGGGTGACTTCAACCTGCATGTCGACGACATTCATGCAAGCGGCCTTCTGTCGCTCCTACAGTCCCTCGATCTCTCCCTGCCCCGATCCCCTGCTACTCACAAAGCAGGCAATAGTCTTGACCTTGTATTTTCACGCAACTGTGGCTGTCCTGTCCTCTTTGTCACTCCGCTGCATGTCTCTGACCACTTCTTCATTTCCTTTCAACCCTGCCTCACCACTAATTCCTCGCCCCTTTCTGCACCCGTTGTCACCTTTCGCCGCAACTTTAAATTTCTCTCACCTTCCCGCTTTGCCTCTGCTACACTGTCCGCTCTCCCTTCTGCTGCACAATTCTCGGATCTATCTACAGATGATGCCACTAACGCTTTCCTCTCTGCCCTATCTTCCTGTCCCCTGTCTTCTAGACCAGCACGCCCCAGTGCCACCCCATGGCTGTCTGATACGTTACGAGCTGACGGGACCAAACTGTGGGCCGCAGAGCGAAGATGTCGTAAATCCAAAACTCCGTCGGACCTCGATGCCTAACAGTCACTCTAAGCTGCTTTTCAATCTGCTGTCTCTTCAGCTAAAACCTCCTTCTTCCACAACAAAATACAGTCTGCATCTCAAAAACCACACACTCTTCACCACCTCCTCAACCTTTTTCTCTCATTGCTGATGAATTTGCTTTGTTTTTCAGAGACACTCAAAGCAATCACTGAGAAGTTCTCAGCATCACCCAGTTCCTGCTGGGCCTCCGTATCAAGACGTGCTCTCCAAATTCAAGCCACAGACCCACCACCTGCTCGCTAGATCCGATCCCATCATTTACATTTATTCATTTAGCAGACGCTTTTGTCCAAAATGATGTACATCTCTGCAAAAGTACAATTTATGCATTACATTAAGAGAAAGAGACATAGCTGCAGACATGTGACTCAAGTAAACCTAGTTTGTTGCCTACGATTTGACGGCCCTTCTGGCAGCATCTGATGCTCTCCAGGATGCTAGAGCCGCCTCCCTCTCCTTGGTCCTCATCCTCCTCGATCTGTTTGCAGCTTTTGACACCGTCAACCACCGGATTCTACTCTCCTCTCTTAGTCAGCTTGGGATCAAAGGAGCAGCACTCAGATGGTTTGAGTTCTACCTCTCTGACAGATCCTATCAAGTGGTCTGGCGGAGCTCTCGTTCTTCTCCTCTGCCTCTCTCAACCAGTGTCCCACAGGGCTCGGTACTGGGTCTTCTTCTTTTCTTCATCTACACCTCCTCCCTCAGCCCAGTCATTACCTCCCATGGATTCAAATACCACTGCTATGCTGATGATACCCAGCTCTTCCCCTCTTTTCCACCTGGTGCGTCAGACATCTCTGTATGCATCGCTGCCTGCCTGTTGGACATCTCTTCATGGATGTCTGATCACCATCTCCAACTCAACCTCTTCAAAACAGAGATTCTTCACCTCCCAGCTGGCCTGTCTTTCCTGTCATATCTTTCAATCAACCCGGACAACTCGCTCATCTCGCCTACCTCTTTGGCTAAGAGTCTAGGAGTAACAATTGATGCGAGTCTGTCATTCTCTCAGCACATCAAAGCCACAACCTGGTTCTGTTCTCTCTCACTCACACACACACACGCACACAGAGCGAGTAGTGCTGCTGTCTCACAGCACTTGTGTGGTGCGAGAGAACATGGATTCAATCCCTGCTCAGTGTGTATGGAGTTTGCATGTTTTCCCCATGTCTGTGTGGGTTTCCTCCGGGTGCTCTGGTTTCCTTCCACATTCCAAAGACATGCTGATCAGGTTCCCCCATAGTGTGTGAGTGCCACAGAGTGTGTTCTACTGATGTATAGATGAGTGACCCACTGTAAGTAGTGTATCTAGCAGTGTTAGTCTATCTTGGTGAATAAAGTGTGTGGGCTAGTAACACTACATAGTATCCGTTGTAAGTCGCTTTGGAGAAAAGCATCTGCTAAGCAAATAAATGTAAATGTATGAAACCGCTTGTCCCAAGCAGGGTCACGGTGAGCCGGAGTCTAACCCAGCAAGAGACGATGCGTAAGGTTGGAGGGGGAGAAGACACACCCAGGACAGGACACCAGTCAACTGCAAGGCACTCCCAAGTGGGACTTGAACCCCAGACCCACAAGAGAGCAGGACCTGGTCAAATCCGCTGCACCACCGCATTTGAACCAATAACGTGGTGGTGTTACACATACAATCTGTGTCCATAGTCTTTTGTGTGTGTGTGTGTGTGTGTGTGTGTGTATCTGAAGCTCTTTTGTCTGCTAACCTTTGGGTTACTTCGACATAAGGATAAATGTAGTCATTCGCACAGAAGCTTCATGTAGGAGTTCATTACATTTATTCATTTATCGGACGCTTTCCTCCAAAGCGACATACAGTGTTAATCTACTTACACTTGTTTACCCATTTATACAGCTGGGTAATTTTTGTACTAGAGCAATCTGGGGTAAGTACCTTACTCAAGGCTACCACAGCTGGAGGTGAGATTCAAACCTGCGATCTTTGACTCTACCCCCTGCGCTACCACGTGCACGTCACAGTAGTTAAAGACCTGGATCACTGCCCATAATGTGAAATGTGGTCGGAAGTCCTGGAACGGGCTGAAGAAACGTAGAGTGGTTGAAAAGCAACAATAAAAACATCCGGCTGTTTAAAAAAAAAAAAAAAAAAGGACAAAGTCTGCAGGCTGTCAGACACGACACACAGGAAGTCATCATGTGAGTTGTGTAAGAAGAGGCTGCCAAGGTGAGCGACCGGAGAGCCAATCAAAGAGCTCCATCAGTAGTTTCCATAACAAGGCTGTAAAATGTCCCAACAGGGGGGTAACTTGCTCTAGAGATTTAGGCAATCAATTAATTATTGGAAACTTTCGCAACACCTGTCGGAAACATGTCTGTCGTAAAAACATCCGTTTCCCCAACAGGGACCTTCAGACAGGTGTGAATTTGCATAAATCTGAATGGAAAAGCAATGAGACTGAGAAATAACACCAAAGGCAGGACTGATCACATGGTCAAGCCATGAACACGGTCCCGGGTCCGGGGCAAAAGCAAAGTGCAACACAGCACAGCACTTATTTGCAATATTTATATAACAGTGCTGAAAATGCTTCTTATAGATGGTAAAAATGTAAAACTGTACTTAAGTGGCCAACAGAAGACGAAAAACCCTTCAGGTTCATGCGAGCGTCCGCACACACACATGCACACACACGGTGACGTGCTGCAGGCTTCATGGGGGCGCTGACACTGTGGTAGGAACCGGAGGGCGCTGTGAGAGACCCCCTCCCAATCAAACCCCCCCCTCGAACCCCCGTCCCCACCACAGAGCAGAACCATTTACTGACTGCTACAACTCCCTGTTTTAATGTACTTGATGAAAAAACACCCAAAATAAGACACTTGAGTTGTATTGCAAGAAATATAAAACTGGTTTTTAGAGTTTGGACCTGTGGAACTACAAGTGTGGACAATGTCCAATAAACATGTTTTCATTTGACCTAAGGTTACAGAAAGCACAGAAAACAATTAAATACTTTGTTTTATACACATTTGCTGGACACATCACAGCCAGATTCTAATAAAGTACATATGTAAATATGAGCATAAGCACAATGAAAAACGGAGATTTATTAACTTTAGTATCGATAAATCATGCAGCTCTTAGTAAATTTCAAAATAAAAAGTACTTATGGCACTGGACTTCATCTCAAAGCTGTGAGTATTCGGTATACTGAATATTCAGTGTTGTGTATCTATACCACACTGTACTATGGTTTTCAATCATGGTTGCTGACACCACGAGCTCACTAGTGTCCAGGATGTATCGGAGACAAGCCCCCTCCGGCACAAAGGACAACAAGGGGCGCTGCGCTTTAAGGGACAGCGGTGAACGAGCGCAAATCAGAGTGAAAACGAGGTCAACAGCAGGTCACTCCGGGTACCAGGCATCACAGACTTCCTTAATCAACCATAAAACTCACTGTAAATTCCCACCTGCCAAATGCAGGACAACTTCCTGCTCTGCTTATCTGTCATTTATTATTAACCCATTTTATATGACCAATTAATGTCAGACGAGTTTCCTGGAGGGAGAAGAAATTAAAAAGAAAGTCAAACATTAATAACTAGCCTGTGACTTGCGCCGCTCTGTCTGTATGATCAGGGCAAATACTTAATGCAGCCTATAAGTCATCCCTTGAGGGCGGGGTTAAACATCCGGGCTCCTCCCACATCCTTATTATGACTTGGATTTGGCCACAGCCAATCCGATCAGGCCCGCCAATCCGGCCACGCCCAGACCGATTCCACCAACAATCGCCATGCCAACCAAGCCATCTGGGTGGAGGAGAGAAAACAGAGCAGTTCAGTGATCAATCAGTCTGAAACAGATCGAATGAATGGGAGTCCTCACACACACACACACACCTACCTTTCTTGAGCGCTCTGTCAATGAGCTTCTCGAGTTCCAATGCCTGTGTGTTTCCCGGCTCACTTTTCAGGAGGGTGCGGATGAACTTGAGGCCTTTCTCGTACTCCTGAGAGACGGAGAGCAGAGCGGGAGATGCTCTTACACACACACACACACACACACACACACACACACACACATATATATATAGAGTCAGAGTACCCTCCCAGCACACGGTACGATACCATGTTTTCACATCACCTTTAGCCTGTAATTGGCCACAGCCAGGTAGAAGAGGTAGTCCCTCTGGTCATCCTTGGTGCCCCTGTGAACAAGTTCTGGGAGAAAAGGGGAGTGTAAGCCACCAGGGGGAGCAGTCACTAGGAGACACTGATGTGACACGTAAACAAGGACCCCCCACAGGTGCGTCACCTTCCAGCAGCATCATGCCTTTCTTGATGTCGTCCGTGTACTTGCTACGGATGAGACACCAGGCGTACTCGAACTTGGTCTCCTTGGAGACGGAGCCTTTCGCCAGCTCCGCATTGAACTTCTGCTCGAATTTCTGAGTCACGCAGAGATAGATGTGCAGGTTAAGGAGACACACTGCTAATTAAATTAAAATTTCAACCAATCGGCATGTGTCTGCTGGGTCTCATGCACAAACACGGTCCATCTAATGGTGAGAAATCAGCATCAGCTGATCAACATCAGCAACACAGGGCGTAAGGCCGGAGGGGGAGGGGACACACCCAGGATGGGACGCCAGTCCGTCGCAAAGCACCCTAAGGCTTATATAGCTTTGTAGCAGCAAATTTTGACCTGTGCATATGATATTTAGCCAAAATTATTAATAAATTAATGATATGCTCGTTTCTCTGTACATCTAACAAAACGGAAGAACCCAAACAGTACATGATATTCATAGTAGAAAGCAAAATCCTTACACAATTTATCAATAATAAATTTAGAGACATCTCTGCATAGCTAGTATTTGGTAGAACGACAGTCAGTGCCAGAAAAGATGAGGCACCGTTTGCGTTTCTGGGTGCAGGTTACAAAAAGAACAACTTACATCAATCCCATCCTTGACTCTTCTAAGAAAAATGCCAGTGTCTGTTATTATTTATAAGGGGTGCGGTGGCGCAGTGGGTTGGGCCGCAGTCCTGCTTTCCGGTGGGTCTGGGGTTCGAGTCCCGCTTGGGGTGCCTTGCGACGGACTGGCGTCCCGTCCTGGGTGTGTCCTCTCCCCCTCCAGCCTTACACCCTGAGTTGCCGGGTTAGGCTCCGGTTCCCCGTGACCCCGTATGGGACAAGCGGTTCTGAAAATGTGTGTGTGTTATTATTTCTGAAAGACTGACTGCGAAAAACAGATCCGACCGATTCCGTTTCTGTCAGCTGTGCGACCGACTCAGTTACCGTGGCAGCGCCTCGAGTTTATCTGCGGAGAAGTGTAACTTACGGGCTTATAAACTAAGCGAGAGCAAACTTCCTCTCGTATCACGTCACGTCACGTCACGTCACGTCACACCGAGTACCATACCGGAGTACATTCCAGAAGCCTCAGTCAGTTAGACTCAGAGTACCGGAGCCTGAGCCTGAGCCTGAGCCTGAGCGCGGCGCCAACACGACGACGCGCGCTGTGCGGAACAAACCAATAAGCGCACAGCGACTCTGCCCACTTACGACCAATCAAAGCGCTCGCCTATGAATGATTTTTCGGGCGATCGTCCTCTCTGTCGCTGCGAAGCGCGCGCTCCACTCACCTGCAGGTCCTCGGGCGCCACCGTCTCGCTCACCACGGCCTCCATGTTGCCGGAAGTGGATTCTCATCACAACGGAAGTGAGCGCGGAGTCACGTGGTGCAAGGGCGCGCAAAGCCGAAGGAAGCGCAGGGAGGGTTCTGGAAATGTCAGGCTCATCCGGTCCAGTCCTTGGAGTTCCGTTCTCGCGCCCCGCATTTTGTGTTTCGCGACACGACCGTACTATTGTACTGTACTGTAGTACACCGTTGTACATCTTACATTTACATTTATTCATTTTTTATTCATTTAGCAGACGCTTTTGTCCAAAGCGTCGTACATCTCAGCAAAAGTACAGTTTATGCATTACATTAAGAGAAGGAGACATGGCTGCAGACATGTGACTCTCAAGCAAACCTAGTTTGTTACCTTCCGCTTGCTGCAGCGACGTTCATCGTTCGAGTAGGTGCATAAGACACAGGATAGACAAACCCCGATACCCTCCCACCAATTGTGTGTTTTTTTTTAATTTTTTTTTTAAATATTATAAGATACACACATAAAGTACAATGCCAGAGTAGTGGCTGAATAAAGGTTGTATCTGGGGATGCTTATGGAATTACGACGCGTGAACAGTTACACCGTAAATGAGCTGGAGAGATCTTGGGCGAAGTGGATCTGGAAAAGGTGGGTCTTCAGACCCTTCTTGAAAACAGACAAGAGTTTCCGCAGTTCTGAGTGACGGGGGAAGGTCGTTCCGCCACAACGGACCTAGGACCTAGAACCGAGAACCTCCGAGCTTTGCCTCTCGTGCGCGGGACCGCCAAGCGAGCGGAAGTAGACGAGCGAAGGGGCCTGGCTGGGGTGTACCGGTTAGTACTGTCCTTTACTATTGTACTGTAGTAAACTATTGCACTGGGTTGTGTTGTGCGGCAGGTGGCGAAACCTTGTCACTGTCAGGAGCTGAAAGAAGTTAACGGAGGAGTGACTCACAGTGACCGACACTGACTGACGGCGGAACACCGCGCGTTACACCGTTACGCCGTTACACTTTCACACACGGCTGCTGTTGATACGCAAGTGAATTCACGAGCAGTTTCTCTCCAAAACTTAGCTACGATGTGTGGAAGAAGGGCGATGAACGCTTCTGAACAAGAGTCACAGGGCCATGAGGAAGAGCCTCCAGGAGCAGGACAAACTCTGTACTCCTCTGTAAGAGGAAAGGCGAGAAATGACAGCGATTCACTGCAGCTCAGAAGATGTCCTTGCGAGGTCATCAGCTGTCCCACCACAAGGATATTTGTCCCCGTGACTCTCCTTGGAGAGTCTCTCACCCTGCTGTCATCTCCACAGCGAATGGGCTCCATACTCCTTGTGGAAACATCTGTGTCTCGCGCTCTTTCGGAACCTATAAGAGAGGCGTCGCTCTTTGCGTCACGTTGAAGTTGGCGCCTCGCCTGATGTCACCTTGTGCTTCTTGGAACACCAGTTTGTTAATGTAACATAGGGGAAAGTTTGCCTGCGGACTCACAGATACAACCCTTAACAAGCAGGGTTAAAGAAATCTTTCACGACTGTATGCTGATTTTACCCTGGGAAGCCTTCGAGCGTCCTCTCAGGAAATTCAGGGAGGGGATCGATGTAAATGGTTCTTTGTGTAACCTGCGCCCGGACACTAAGCCTCCTCACCTTTCCCGGCCCTATTGTTACACCACAAAACTATGCAGAGATGTCTCCAACTGACTGGGAGTTTTGTTCTTGTGGATTAAACCGCGTCGTGTGGGACACTGGTTCCAACGTTTCGATTCTCTTGTTGGAAGCATCGTCAGGGAGTCCCACACGACGCGGTTTAATCCACAAGTACAAAACTCCCAGTCAGTTGACACCAACCGCGGAAGCCTACGAGTTTTAAGATGTCTCCAAGTTCATCACTGATAAGTACTTTGTTTTACTTTATTAATACTCTATGTACTGTTTGGATTCTTACATCCTGACAGAAGCACAGAGACAACAGACACGTCATCAATTTATTCATCTCCGCCAAATATATACACAGCTCCAAATTTGCTAATAAAAACCTATATTTTCTGTTTTTCTTAAAGAATTTAAACAATATAGAAACACTATTGAGTGTAATAATAATAAGGCCATTAAGACTGTAAATTACAGTAATATTTTTGGTTATTGTGTGTGTTTTGTAATTTATTTTTTATTTATTCCATTAGCCTGGGGGAGCATGAGCGCCACTATAGCGTGAGAAGTGCACCTCTGGAACATGGAGAATAGTCTGCAGATCAGCAGTCCTTGCCGGAGGCGGGGGGTCCACACTGGCAGCATTTACCCTGAGCCGACATGGTAAAAAGTACCCAGGAGTGTATGCTAATGAGCTGTATTTATCGTTCTTTATTGAAATTTATTGAAATTTATTGAAGGGGTGCAGTGGCACAGCGGGTTTGGCCTGTGCCTGCTCTCTGGTGGGTCTGGGGTTCGAGTCCCACTTGGGGTGCCTTGCGACTGACTGGCATCCCGTCCTGGGTGTGTCCCCTCCCCCTCCAGGTTAGACTCCAGTTCATCACGACCCCCCTTGGGACGAGCGGTTTCAGTCAGTGTGTGTGTGTGTGTATTGAAGTTTAGGGTAGTGGGAGCTGTGTTCTGTACTCCAGTTCCCTTCTCTCTCAGACACACCCACACACAAGTGATCTGACTTTGTCCATCTTGGATGTGAATGACAGCTCATAGGTACACTCTTCTTGGGACAGTGGCACGTGGTCACTCGTGGGGAAAGAGTCATTTATTACCTTGTCACCTTGATTTACACCTGTAGCAGTGTCACTGTGATGCAGTGCTGCAGTGAAAACACTGTTCCTAAAGGTGCCTGCCGCCAAGGGAACCTGGTGTTGTGTGCGTGTGTGGTCTAGCTGTACTTATAAAGGTATCTGAGTGTGTCTCTGCATGTGTGTCTGTCTCCTTTTTTTTAACGAGTAGCTGCACTTGGGTGTGTATCCAAATGTGTTTCTCCTCGTGTGTGTGTGTGTGTGTGTGTGTGTGTGTGTGTGTGTGTGTGTGTGTGTGTGTGTGAGAGAGAGAGAGAGAGAGAGAGAGAGGACCCTCCCCTCGCTAACTCAGACATTCCAGGTGAATCCTCTGATGGGCTCCTTCTTGCCACAGATCCAGATGCAGACAGAGAGGCAGATGCAGGCGAGCAGCAGCACCCCCAGCAGGACGTACATGGCCACAGTGCTCCAGAGGGCGAAGAGGTAGAGGTTGCGATCACAGTACGGCTCCTGGGGGATCGTGTCATCGTAGTTGGGCGGGTAAACGGAGAAGATCCACACGTTGCCTGTGCGCACGGTGAGGGAGATGTGCCGTGTCACGGCTGCGCTCTCGCGAGGGACGGGCACCACTGCGACACGGCTGCGACACAGCTGCGAGGGGAGCGGCCTCCTTACCTGTGACGAACCAGCAGAAAAGGAACGCCACCAGCAGGCTGTTGAGAGCAGCGCAGAAGCCGCCAAGGAGAGTCTGGCTGCCGTCGCCCTCCTCGGCCCGGTGGCACGGCCCACAGGAGAGCATGGCGAGCAGCAGGCCTGAGGCGCCCGCCACCAGCAGGTACAGGGGAATGTAGCTCTGCAGGGGGCAGTCGTCCAGGTACAGGACACCTGCGTGTGTGTGTATGGGGGGCGGAGGGGATCAGGAGTCACAACACACTTCCACGGAGGTGACGCCCTGCACTGCGGCAGTGGAACTCACCCATGGTGATCTGGGCGATGGGGAAAGCCATCATGAGCGCTTTGAAGGCCACTGCGGGAGGGGGCGACACAGCTGGTCACACTGGCAAAACGCTACACACACTCCCACAAGGAGAACTGGACTCTCACACCGGGGTACCGACCTCGCATTAGCGTCCCCGCTTGCAGCCGCTTGTCCGTGTTTGGCACCAGGCTTCCTCTCTCCTCCATGCCTGCAGGGGGAGACAGAGAGCTGGAGAAGGAGCTCCTGGTGTCACCTGAAGGTTATTTGCTCAAACCTCCGGTGTGAAACACCATTTACGTGTTCTGTGCGGCAGAGGAAGATTGTGGGGAAAGAACGAGTGTAATTACACGTCCACGCCACATCAAGGGCAACAATGAGAAACACCAAATACTACAGCATTATCGGGGGGGTTGCTAGTGCAGGAATTTTATTTATAATTAGTGCAGGATTTATATTTATAATTATATCTATCACATCATATCTCTTACTCACATTCCGTTGCATTTGTGTAGAATATACCTGTACATACATATAATGTCTAGTGACAATTTTTTGTAGATTGTGTACTTAATATTTTTTATCCTTCATTCACATATTCTATCTTCTCATCTGTGTCTTGCCACTATCATTCTGTCTGTGCTGTGGAAGTTTCTGTCACCAAGACAAATTCCTTGTACGTGTGAACATACTTGGCAATAAAGCTCATTCTGATTCTGATTCTGACTTTGAGCAAAAGGTTGTTGGTTGGCTCCCTGATGTAAACTTAAGCGATACAGAAATTACAGACAAAAATGTGGCAGTAGATGGACAGAAGCAGGATTGGTTCCCTGAAAGATCTGGAGAAACACTTTAAGGACCAGTACTGATCAGCTGACCATCACTGCAGTTAATATCCCACAGACACTTTGGCGCCAGGATCGACTCCATCTTTCAAACCAAAGACACGGAATGTGGAGGAATGGCATGTGACCCCGATGGCTCCGCCTTTTCCCCAACATGTTCTGTGCTTCCCTGCCGAGCTCCATCTTTTCTACGCTCTTGTGTGTGTGATATCCTTCCAAGACAGATACTTTACTCACACTGCATGCAAAGCACAAGCAGACACTAGTCTCAGTGGATACCTGAACCAACAGGTGTGTTGGCCTCTCTGCACATTGAGCGCAGGAATGTGGTAAAAGGAGGTAAAAAGGTTAAACACCTCATTACGAGGCCCAGCTTTGGCATCACAGCACACTGCAGCACAATGGAAGCCCTGAGCAGCGGATTAAAGTCTCAGCAGCAACAAGAAGGCCGATCACCTCTTCGCTGCAGGAAGCACACAAGGGGCCTATTGTTTCGAAACAAAAAACTCAGATAAACGTCTCGTTTCAGTAAAATGCCTTGTTTTGTTTACCAGTAGTACAAATAACAAAGTAACTAGTAAAAATTTCCACTTTCCAGAGTAGCTGTGATTTTGTTATCCTGCTGGAGTTCTTATATGACATGATGTGTGAAAGTGAACAATAACCGTAACGTATTTTCATGACACACACACACACACACACACAGGCTCACGGCTGGAATATAGATCAGTCCTTTTGTGTTTCATACTGAAAATATCCAGATTATAAACATTGCACATGAAAAAGAAGTCAAAGCAAAATACATGTAAAAACAGCCTGATAAGTGATGCTCATGAAACAGCACATCTTGTCGAGGATCCGCAAAACCAAAATAACGGGAACAGGAGATGGTTTTAACCGGAGACGGATCTGCGTGTTCCTCTGCTGTACCAAGTGTGTTTGTGTGTGTGTGTGTTACTCTTCTAGGACATCATTGTAAGGCTCCAGTGGAGTTAAAGACCTTTGTTGCCTTGTAAGAGTTAAAAGACCTGTACAGCAGTGACACTTTGTAACACACACACACACACACACACACACACACACACACACACACACACTTTTAAACACACGTTCTTCACAACACGGCATGGAAATCTCTTACCTGCTGGACTTAGAGAAAAACTGGTGATAGGTGGCAGTGAAAAGGGAAGGAGAAGGTGGAGTTAGTTGGAGTTGGAGGAGGAGTCTTCTGGAGTCAGGTGGGAGATGGAATGGGACGTGGAGGGTTAGTCAGACAGCTGCCTACACAAGTGACATACAAATAGCAAGTATAGAGATAATCACAACAAATGGTGTTGGACTCAATGGATCTGTCTGGAGATCAGGAGAGAAGTGGCTCTCAAAGAGATGGGTTTGAGACCCTTCCTCCTGTGGGAGGGATTCAGCAGCTATGAGGGACACAGGGAGCTCATTCCACCACTCTGGGGCCGAGACTAAGAAGCGACAGGCTTTTGATTTTCTCCAAATGCTCAGAGGTGGAAGAGCTCAGTGGTCCCGCTGGGAGTGATCAGGTCCTGTCGGTATCGGCGTTCGGATCCAATGATGGTCACATAGGCTGTAACTGGACTGCTGGACTTGATACGGACAGAAAGAGGAGGCCAATGGAGAGAGACGGCAGGGAGAGACACATGGTCAACGTGTAGTCAGTACAGCACCTTCCTCGAGCAGAAAGAAACGAGCCCAACAAGTGAAGCAATGAAAACATTTTTATTAATTTGTAAAACACAGTTTTCCAGTCCTCGGCACCGCTGCAGCACTGTTGTACTACAGTATTTAAGGTTCTTGCTCTGACCAGCAGAAGGAGACATAAAGAAAAGACCATTGTTGTCCTGCACTTCCTCTGCAAATAACCTCACATGGTCTCTGCAGGACTGCTGCTGTACCCAGTTGAAAGTGACAGCGTCCATGTTAAAATACGAACTCTTGGTCCACGACTCCGCTCTATGGCTGTCAAACTGGCGCCAGACTGAGAGGCCTGTCGTACGCCCTGCCGCCCTCAGCTTCGTCTCATCAACATTCGTTTCACCGGAGATCGTCCTCATCGCTTCCTCTCCTCGTTCACACTTGGGCTTCTTTGCCGCTCGTGACTGTACACCTGCAGTCATGGTGCTTGTGGACATCCAGTGGGGGGGATGATGGCTGCGGCTCCTCACAGATCAGTGAGGCGCTGGCTGGAGGAAGTCTCCACGCAGACGCTCCCCCGCGTCCCCGAGCGCATCTGGCCCCCCTGCAGATCGATGACTCGCCTGCGCCCCCTCTCGCTGTCTCCGGTCTGCAGCTTGGCTGCACCCAGCAGAGAATCCCACAGCCGTCCCTGGCGCCAGATCTGCACACGCACGTAGCGGAGAGGGCGCCGGTGAAACGTCCCCAGCTGAACCCCCCCCCCCCCCCCCCCCCGAACCCCCCCACACAGCAGAATGCACCCAAAGCAAGAGGTGCTGCTGGGAGCTTCTCACCTCGATACGTATGTGTGAGTCTGGGTATTTGCGGTAAAAGATGGCCTTGGTGTTGAACTTGGGGTTGCTATCGTGCTTGAAGACACGTGTCCTCACTGCTTTCTCCTCGCATCGTATGATGGCGTAAATGGCAGCAGCTGTTGTCCACGGACACAAGGGGAGAGGGACACAAGGACTGTAAGCTGCCATGGAAATAAACCAATGCAGTGAGAAGCAGCACCATCTTAGTCAGTGGTTCGTCCAATGTGTGCTTACCCAATCCCAACCCCAGTACCAAACCGATCCCTACCCAATCTCCGACCCCAACCGTAACCTTAACTGTATCCAATCTCCTACCCCATCCATAACCTTAACTCTACCCAATCTCCGACCCCAACTGTAACCTTAACTGTACCCAATCTCCTACCCCAACCATAACCTTAACTCTACCCAATCTCCGACCCCAACCATAACCTTAACTCTACTCAATCTCCGACCCCAACTGTAACCTTAACTGTACCCAATCTCCGACCCCGTCCATAACCTTAACTCTACCCAATCTCCGACCCCAACCATAACCTTAACTCTACCCAATCTCCTACCCCAACTGTAACATTAACTGTACCCAATCTCTGACCCCAACTGTAACCTTAACTGTACCCAATCTCCGACCCCGTCCATGACCTTAACTCTACCCAATCTCCGACCCCAACTGTAACCTTAACTGTACCCAATCTCTGACCCCGACCGTAACCTTAACTCTACCCAATCTCTGACCCCAACTGTAACCTTAACTGTACCCAATCTCCGACCCCGTCCATGACCTTAACTCTACCCAATCTCCGACCCCAACTGTAACCTTAACTGTACCCAATCTCTGACCCCAACTGTAACCTTAACTCTACCCAATCTCCGACCCCAACCATAACCGTAACTCTACCCAATCTCCGACCCCAACCGTAACCTTAACTCTACCCAATCTCCGACCCCAACTGTAACCTTAACTTTAGCCAATCTCCGACCCCGACCGTAACTCTACCCAATCTCCGACCCCAACCGTAACCTTAACTCTACCCAATCTCCTACCCCAACTGTAACCTTAACTGTACCCAATCTCCGACCCCGTCCATAACCTTAACTCTACCCAATCTCCGACCCCAACTGTAACCTTAACTGTACCCAATCTCCGACCCCGTCCATAACCTTAACTCTACCCAATCTCCGACCCCATCCATAACCTTAACTGTACCCAATCTCCGACCCCAACCGTAACCTTAACTGTACCCAATCTCCGACCCCAACTGTAACCTTAACTGTACCCAATCTCTGACCCCAACTGTAACCTTAACTCTTCCCAATCTCCGACCCCAACTGTAACCTTAACTTTAGCCAATCTCTGACCCCGACCATAACTCTACCCAATCTCCGACCCCATCCATGACCTTAACTGTACCCAATCTCCGACCCCAACCGTAACCTTAACTGTACCCAATCTCCTACCCCAACTGTAACATTAACTGTACCCAATCTCTGACCTTGACCGTAACCTTAACTGTACCCAATCTCCTACCCCAACTGTAACATTAACTGTACCCAATCTCCGACCCCGACCGTAACTCTACCCAATCTCCGACCCAAACTGTAACCTTAACTCTACCCAATCTCCTACCCCAACTGTAACCTTAACTTTAGCCAATCTCCGACCCCGACCGTAACTCTACCCAATCTCCGACCCCAACCGTAACCTTAATTCTACCCAATCTCCGACCCCGACCGTAACTCTACCCAATCTCCTACCCCAACTGTAACCTTAACTGTACCCAATCTCCGATCCCAACTGTAACCTTAACTGTACCCAATCTCCGACCCCGTCCATAACCTTAACTCTACCCAATCTCCGACCCCAACCGTAACCTTAACTGTACCCAATCTCCGACCCCGTCCATAACCTTAACTCTACCCAATCTCCGACCCCAACTGTAACCTTAACTTTAGCCAATCTCCGACCCCGACCGTAACTCTACCCAATCTCCGACCCCAACCGTAACCTTAACTCTACCCAATCTCCTACCCCAACTGTAACCTTAACTGTACCCAATCTCCGACCCCGTCCATAACCTTAACTCTACCCAATCTCCGACCCCAACTGTAACCTTAACTGTACCCAATCTCCGACCCCGTCCATAACCTTAACTCTACCCAATCTCCGACCCCATCCATAACCTTAACTGTACCCAATCTCCGACCCCAACCGTAACCTTAACTGTACCCAATCTCCGATCCCAACCGTAACCTTAATTCTACCCAATCTCCGACCCCAACCGTAACCTTAACTGTACCCAATCTCCGACCCCGTCCGTAGCCTTAACTGTACCCAATCTCCGACCCCGTCCATAACCTTAACTCTACCCAATCTCCGACCCCAACCATAACCGTAACTCTACCCAATCTCCGACCCCAACCGTAACCTTAACTCTACCCAATCTCCGACCCCAACTGTAACCTTAACTTTAGCCAATCTCCGACCCCGACCGTAACTCTACCCAATCTCCGACCCCGACCGTAACCTTAACTGTACCCAATCTCCGACACCATCCATAACCTTAACTGTACCCAATCTCCGACCCCAACTGTAACCTTAACTTTAGCCAATCTCCGACCCCGACCGTAACTCTTCCCAATCTCCTACCCCAACTGTAACCTTAACTGTACCCAATCTCCGACCCCGTCCATAACCTTAACTCTACCCAATCTCCGACCCCACCTGTAACCTTAACTTTAGCCAATCTCCGACCCCGTCCGTAACCTTAACTCTACCCAATCTCCGACCCCGTCCATAACCCTAACTCTACTCAATCTCCGACTCTAACCCTAACCCTAACCCCAACCTCAATCCCAGCCCAATCTCTACCCAAAGTCATGTGTACATTGGCACTGTGGACGTTCATGGACACCTGTGTGTTTGGCCTCACTCAGTCCAGATGCTCGCTGCAGGTGGACCGTGGTGACCATGCAGGCCTGGACCCCCCAGCACCGGTACAGAGAAGAGCAGGGAAGCTCGTTCTCCAGCTGCCTGAGGGACAGGAGAGCAGAGAGCTGGCTGCAGATGCTGAGAAATGCATTGGAACTCTGGCCCGGACAGCGAGCCTCACCTGAGTTGGATGCGGGAGTGCGAGAAGAGCCGCAGGAGGAAGCGGCCAGTGCTGCCAGGGTGGAAGGTTGTGGGCAGCAGGACGTAGCGAGCAGGTGCCAGGGTCACGCGCAGGGCCACGCTGCGCGAGTCCATGTACACAGAGCTGGCAGCTTGCTCACCTACACATTGCACACGGCTGGAGCGGTTCGCCTCCACCTGGGGGCGACACGGAGTCAGAGGGCACAATCGAACCAGAGGCCAGCTGGAGAAGTGCGAGCTGAGAAATGAGGATGTTTGGAGCTCCACAGCAGGTGCTCACCTTCAACACCTCAAAGCCAATAGGCAAGTTCTCGCCTCCTCCTGCACTCCTCCAGATCCTCCTGTCCTCCTGCTGCAAGCAGATCAGCACCTCGTCCCCGTGGCCCCGTACCTCAAACAGGAACTGTGTGAGCGAGAGAGCCCAACCTGTGAGCAGGCGTCCCCTGTGAGGCAGCGCTCGAACCCTGGGACTGGCTAGAGAGGGCCTGCTCCTTCCAGATCACCTCAAGCTGCAGTGGGAGCAGCAGCTGAGAGCCACTGGTACGTCAGAACAGCGACACTTGGTGTGTCCAGTGAGTGTGGTGGTCGATGCGCTCGAGTAAGACACACAGGTTAGTCAGCATTGTTGTCTGACACAGGCGAATGCGCTCACTTCAGCCACACCCTCTCACCTGAGGGTTGTTTAGGAAGGTGTCTCGATGGTTGATGCATCCCCCGCAGCGGCTCCTCCTGTCAGTGTGTCGGCCGCTCCCGTCTTCGGACATCACACTCCTCTCGCTGCGCACGGAGACGCTGTTACTCTCCTTGCCTCCTTCCGCCATCCTGTCCCCCTGTGTTTCTCCCAGCTGTTGCTCCTTCTTGTCTCCTCGGGGACAGAGGGGGGGCCCTGGTCTGCTGGCCTCCCCGACGGCCTCGGTCGCCCCTGGGGTGTCCGCTGGGCCAAGTTTCCACTCCCCGTGGCAGCGGACCTCCCTCCAGTGGGAGCGAGGCCACAGCAGACGGCGTTCAGCCACTCGACACACCACGACGTCCGTGAAGAAACGGCAGAAGTCATCAAACTCCATCCTAATGTGCAGGACCATGCACACGTGCGAGCGCACACACATAGTGAGAACCAAACATGCAAAATAATGTATGGATTATATCTGCACCACAGAGCAGCACAACCACAGGTGTTCTAAGCATTAAAATATATTCCTGCTAAATTTAACCATCATGTTCATACACACGTTTTAGTGATGTAGAACTACATTTTGATGTAGGACTGATGATGATGCAGGACTGGATTTTGGGCTCATTTACCAGAACTCTCCAACATCTCTCACTATGATGCCCATTCTCTCGAGCTCCACACGCCCTGCCAGCTGCCACTGCTCTGACCTGTAGGAGGGTGCAACACAAACACTAAATATCTCTAGGGTACACTGCATTTGCACAGGGGAAGAAATTGTGTCCTGTTGCCATCGAACCAGCTTCCTCTACTAGTGGCAGCACAGGATCCACACTTGTTCAGGTCATTTTCACTGGGTGTCCTAACGGTTGGTGCCAAACTGACCCCTGGCTCCAGGCGCCGGTCCAATCGCTCGTACCCCAGGGGTTCCGCATCCGCACCACGTTTACCCAGGTGGTTCCACAGTGGCTCTGCAGTCGCTCCCCGAGCCTGACCTTCCGTACCGCTGTGATCCCGTACGCGTGACCACAGACCAAACCGCAGGACAGCACCGACTCGACCGCCTCCCCCTCGGCTGGCTGCACAGGGGGTGGAAGGGGACAGAGCGTGAAGCAATTCCATCAAACATCATACGACATCAGGATTCCAGGAGATAGTGGACACATAGCGGACACATCTCTCACACTGCAGTGAGAAAATGATGGCATGAGATGAGTGACCGTAATTTCATAGCACATTCTAACACAGCTCTGGTGTGAGGCCAACAAGATGTGCATCGCTTGTCTTTCATCACTTTGGAGAGACGTGTCAAACGCAACAGCAACGCTGTCACCGTGCTCTTCTGACCCGAATGGAGCAGGTGATGAGGGCCTGGCGGCTGTGGGCTCGTGCCAGTGTCTGGAACAGCACCTTCCTCTTGTCTGCGCGGCCGACCAACAGCTTCCTGTCCAGGCTCAGTGGCTCTGAGACCCCCCCAGTGAAATCCACCAGGGCCTCGGCCGTGTTGCCCCCCTCCAGGGCCTCGTAGCAGCCGTTCAACCTGTGGAAGGAAGCCAGAGGGTTTCAGGAGAGAAGGGACAGGTTTGCCTGACCATGAAGGCTGCCACATGTGGCAAGGCTCTGGAAAGTTCATCTTGGGTGAAATCCCAGTCAGTTTAGTGAAACATTTCCTTCAAAGAATCCTCACTTGTTCTGTATCATTAGTGTCGCACCATCCTTACCTTTGTGGGCAGCGGTGCCAAAACACACCTGAGAGCGGCTCCCTATCCAGTTCTAAATTACTTCTCTATGTCTTTGTTTGGACTCATACTGTGTCTTCTAGATCTCATATTTTATCAAAGTGTTTTTCCTTCTGTGTCAAACCTAATGGGTTCATGAGTGTCGACCACCAGGTGGACACGGGCCTTTCCTTGTCACTTCCTGTTGCAGTCAGTATTCTGTATAGCACTTTGGCTAAACCTCGACTGTGTTGATAAAACATTTGACTTTAGCGGTCTCTTGGGAGTCCTTGCTATTGCTCCACACCCCCCTCCCCTGTGCACCCCGGACACACACTTGGCATAGGCCTTTTCCAGCAGGGCGCTCCAGAACTCGCGGGGGGACGCGGATCTGCAGAAGAGCAGCTGTCCATCCTGGCCGACCGGGAGACGGTCGTCGACCACCACATCCACCCAGCGACCCAGGCGCCAGAAGCGGAAGTGGAAAATCCCTGCGTACAGATCCAGGCGTTTTGGGTTCCACTCCTGCTCTGTGTGATCTGGGATGACCTGGGGGACGGTGTGCAGGCCCTGCTATCGAACCCTTCGCCATGGCAACGAAGCAGGATTGTCACACTGGAGATCGGCTCAGAACCCACCTTCTTCCAGAGGGACGACTCCGTGGCAAGGCAAGACGTGGCTGCCACCATCCAGCAGTTACCCAGACTGCCCTGGTGCAGGTCCCGTGTGCTAATGCCGTCCACAAAGAGCCGGGGGTCCTTGCAGAGCTCCTGAGGAAGCAGAATGACTGGAGTTAGGGAGACGGGGTGAGAGGGGACAGGAGCGAGCGTTCACACAGACGCTTGGTAAAGTGGACTTGAACTGCACTGCCTTTACTGTCACGGCCTCACATCCTGACTTGGGCCCAGAAGGGTGTGAGAGTGAGACTCCCTTTAAAGCTGTTGATCTGTGTTTAGATACTTGAGTGCCCTCCTCCCTCCCCCAGTGTGTTTGGCCGGATCAGATTACAGGTGAGAGACACTGACAGCACCTCCTGTCTCCTGCTCCCCAACACACACAGCAGCAATCGGTGTGTTACATGAGTCCTCAGCAAAAGGCATCTCTGCTATTCTTCACCCAAGAGGAACTCCAGTGCAATGATACGATGCTCCGAAATCATATTACGGCAACAGAGGAGATGATCCTGCACACCTCGGCTCAGCTCTGTGTGTGTGTGTGTGTTTGTTGAGGGGAATATGGTGTGTAAATGAGACAGAGGTACAATGTGCCATGTTTGAGCTCCTGCTTCAGTGTGTCAGTGCTTTAGGTGTGTGTGTGTGCGTGTGTGGTCGTTCCAAAGTGCCACAATGTGAGAACATAGGTCAGCAGGACCATTTCTGAACAGCATATTCTTCAAACCTTCTGTCTCCACACCAGTGGTGCTGTAAAGTGGCACAGCTGTAGATCCAGGACCCACCGTACAGAGATTTAAATTTTTCAAAATTTTTCAACAGTTTTCATCAGTTCTCACCATTTTTCATCCGTAAGGAGCTCAGAATATTGATCACACGACACCTTAGGCCTTCTCACATTTCCACAGTTCATTTCACACACCTCATTACACATCCCTGTATGTGTATTTACACAAAATGCAGCATTGTACATGTGGACACACACACACACACACACACACACACACACACACACGCTACAGTGATACATGTGCTTTGGTAATCAACGTTGTTTTTAGATACCAGGACACACACGACAACACCCTGGTAATTGCCCCAGCCGAGCTCACACACGCGACACACACGTTCTTGTCCTTCTTGGGTTACACTCGGCAGACGCCTCTCCCTAATTAGAACGTCGTCTTTAGAATAAGGCTGTCCAGTGTGTGCGTGGAATGCGCAAGGAGGACACACACTCGTGCTCCTGGCTCAGCTCCTCACGTCACACTTGGCCTGTCTAACTGATGTCATCCTCGCAGTTCTTCGAACCCATGTTAATCTCATCATAACTCTGTTCGTCTGTGTGCAGTGTGTGTGAGTGAACATGCCTCTCTCTCTCACCCGGGGTCTTTTCCAGGCAAGTCCTGGTGGGGGTGGCCGTTGGTAGAAGAGTGACTGGGCTGCTGGGGGGAACAGGGGGTCCTGGAAAAGAACCCCCCGGTGCTGACAAGCCCGCTTCAGTTTGTAGTAACACTGACCCTGGAACCTGTGCACCCTCTCCGGCATCCTGGGGGGGGGGCACGTAAGACGTGAGGTCAAAGGTCCAAGTGGCTCTTACTGAGAGTCACACAAATGACTCAGATTAGTGTTGCTATGCAGTTCCCACAACATGGTGTTTCTCACGGCATCTCTCACACACTTTTCATGGGGACTGAATGGCGCCAAAATGTTGATGTGGATCGACTGACGATAAGTAATAATTAATAATCGTCAGCCGCGTATGTGAAACACCAAATAGCGGGAGACCGAATAACACCAATGAACGAAACTAGGCATTTGACTTCTGAACAGTTTGTCTTAACTGCTGTGTGTGAGCGAGGGCTCTGGTCAATCGGAGGTCCGTGTGGCACTGCACTCTCTCTCTCTCTCTCTCTCTCTCTTTCTGTTTCACACAAAAACATTCCCTTCCAGGCCCTGTGAAGATGCAAAGCGTTCGCTAACGGAAAACCCACTGCGCGCAGGTAGAATAGTGGCTAAAGCTGTACGCAGCTACTCGTGTGACAGGTGTACTGGTTCATACCGTGGTATGTGACAAATTGACTGCTCTAGAACCACTTGTCTGAATCCAAGTCTCTCCTTCTTTTGATGTAACAAACTTTATTTTTTAGTTACTCTTCCTCTTGTATTTTTCTCTGAGATGTACATTGCTTCGAAGAACAGTGTCTGCTAAATGAATGTAAATGTAAAGGTATGAAGCATCAACGCAGTTCTGCCTTCCCTCCTTCTAACTTCATACTGACACACTTCAATTTGCCTTAAAACCTCAGGAATTAAATGTCTGATAAAAGACGCACTCATCCAGGTGACAGAACCCACCTGCGGTGACGCACTCCGGTTTACCACGTTGCTCAGAAGGTATCTGCTTACCTGCTGGAGGCGTCTCAGTGCTCCACCGTTTGCCGTGAGGATCCTCTGGCTCATTGGAGCAGCAGAGTCCAGTTGTGGAGCGGAAGGCAGCACCTCCTCCTGAATGCTGTGCCCCCGGCCTGGACTCACGCTCCCTCTTTTCACACGTCTGTCCGCGCTGTATGTGCTGAGCCGAGCCTCTGAGGCCTCACAGTGCTGCCAGTGGAGCGTCGTACCTGTGTGCAGGTGTAACGTCACCCCTCAGACACACAGCCCCCGAGCGCTACCAACACACTCACACGTCAAACCACGGGTATACACACACACACACACACACACACACACACACACACACACACAACTATAAGCTGCGCTCTAACACACTTGTAGTGAGAAACCAGAGGAAGTTTTTCATGTCTCTGTACTTCAGTACACTTGCACCTCTTCTCTTCATGTACACTGTGTGTGTGTGTGTGTGTGTGTGTGTGTGTGTGTGTGTGTGTGTCCGTGCGCTCTTCCTCTCCCCCTTACTTGCTCAGCGCTGCAGTGCTCCTCCAACTTGTCCTCTCGCAGATCCTCTTCCCCGATCAGTGGGCTGGACACATCCAGCTCCTCTGGCCACTGGAAGACCTGGCAGGACTCCACCCCCTTCTCCCTCCCTCTCCCCCCTGTGGTCCCGCCTCCCTCCAGCAGAGCCCAACAGATTTGCAGTCACTGCGCGCCTCTAAGTGACACCTAAGAACCACGGTGTTGCCAGTGGGAACATCCCAGGCCAAAGACATGGTGGGACACACCTGCGTGCACACAGACCACAAAAGGTCCAGTACAGACATGACCCTGTTCATGTGTAGACAGGCCTCAGTGTGACCGTTGCACTGGCTGTCACTCACTGGCAGCCTGGTGTCCTCATACGACACATTGATTCCAAAAAAAAAAAAAGTGCACTTTCAGGCACCATTAGATGTGCACTAAAGGGTGTTCATGGAGGTCATGAGCACCGTGTGTGTGCCACTGAGTGTGTGCCACTTGCTTCATGGTTTCAGAGAGCTTTGGGGACTGTGTACAGGACACCTTTACCTGCCTTCACACCTTCACCAGGTGTGGGGAGTGTATGTATGTCTGGAACAAATTTGTGGACAAGTGTGTAAGCGTGTGAGACACACTCAGCACATGGACACACACTGGGCTGACTACACACGTGGTATCGGGGGTGCTGCTTTGACACTCTGGGACAAACAGGGTATACAAACATGGTGTAGGAAACAGCCATCAGCTTTATTGCAGAACACATGAGGTCCAGCAGCGTCACTGAGACAAGTCAACTGAGCCCTGTGGAATGAGGCGGAACGGAAACATGGGGCCCGACAGGACCAACTGGCCCCACGGCCTCACCTGGTCCCCCACTGTGCTCCTGTGTGTCTCTGGACTGTCCACAGCTCAGAAGCTTCTTTCCGGACCGACCGCGCTCCGACGGATGCCCCCGGCCCCCAGCACGGAGCCCCTGCGCTCCCTTGCCGCCCCACTCTCAGTGGGAGGAGTGTGTGCTGGCCCCCGGCAACTCGGTGCGATCTGCTTTCACCGTGGAGTCCACTGCGGTGGAAGGCGACGACAGGCTGGACGCCTTCACTTCTGAGGACACTGCCGACGGCAGGGACACCACAATGTACTTCTGGAGGGTGCGCGAACCCCCTGCTCCTGGAGTGGTAACGCTCTGCCCTGTGTGTTCTACTTTCACCAGCGGCTGCAAGGTGGAGGTAGAGCTGGGAGCTGTGCTGGTGATGGGTGAGCTTGAGCGTGACGAGGTCAGAGATATCACCTGAGGGAGGGACAGTGAGGGGACGTCAGCATCACTGCCAGAAGATAACTGAAAAAGGGAACCATTAAATATCTCTGTTTAAACTTCACCTTCCTTTATTTTGAGATAAAACCCATACATTACCCAAAACAGAAAACACAGTGCATGACTCCATTTCGCACAAAAACAATCCCCAATCCTCCCCCCCACTAAAGACGACAGAAAAATAAAATGAAGCAGCAATTAACAACTTAAAAAAGGCATAATCAGAAATATACAGACACACAAAAACGTAAACACATAAATGTAAGCATTCAGAGCAAAAAGGGAACACGAGGTAGTAGTGGTCAATGCATCTACGCATCTCCAGAGCTAAGTATCTCCAAAGCTGTGTTTCAATAGAAGAGAACAGGCATTACTACAGGAACAGAACAGGTATCACTAAGTACTGGAAAATTCTGCAGAGGAGCCCTGCAATGTGTTTCATTTTTCCAGCTTTAAAAACTGCATCGGGGCTCTGACCCACTGCACATCAGAGCAGAGGGCATGCTGCTCTAAAACTTTGAAATTGGGCGACAAGGGGTTAAAAGCCATTAAATATCACTTCTGACCATTCAGCAATCACAGTCAGATGTGGGGTCTTCACTCCAAAACGTCACACAGGATACACCACGTGCCGTTTCCAAGGATGACCCCACCAACTGCACACTACCTGTGGGCTGGTGGCTGCAGCTGTGCTGGTTGACATGACAATGTACTTGGTTGCCGGGGGTGACGGCTGGGCAGGTGTCACGGGGCGGGTCGACACCAGGGTCTGGACTGGCAGAGTTAGTGAACTTGGCACCTTTATGATGTTGGGAGTGCGCGGCCCGGACCCTGTAGAGACCCCCTGGGACAGAGTGAGTGTGGGCCGGGGCTAAAGGAAGGGAAAAAAGTGACACAGCATCAATCTGCGCATGTGCACACACACATCATAGTTCAATTTAAGAATTTTTTTTCACATTTTAATGGCTTCAATATCAGGAAGCGTCTTACTATTACTAGCGTGTGAGAAGCGCTGACATGATTGCATGCGTTTCACTCCATTTCTTCCTTCAGCTGAGTCATGTGAATCACTAGTGCCACACATGCTGATGTGCAACATCAGTTTGGTGCATAGGGTGACATTTTGTGGGATGATAACTGACGTCAGTAGTTCTGAATCCAATTGTGATTTGGAAGAATCTGATTTTTACCAAGGTCCATAGGCTGATATCAATAAATACACTGACAAATAAAGACAATTTTTGTTAATTTATTTTTGCATATCATTTTTAGTTATACTAAGTGTGTGTTTTTGTGCGCACGTGTATAATTATCATAAAGCTGTCGTAAAAAGAAGAGTGAGTGTGGCTGGTTTTGGTGCGTTACACGCTCACCTGTGTGATGGTCAGGGTGGTTCTGTTGACCTGCTGGGCCTGCAGCGCTGCCTGAGCCCGGGCTTTCACCACGTGAGAGCATAGCATGGACCCCAGGTACCCGTAGTCGGCCCGATACTGGTCCACGTTGTCAGGAAGTGGGCGTGTCTTGGCAATCACACTGGCACAGTGTTTCTAGGAGGGCAGAGGAAGGAGCTCAGTGGGCACAAAGAGAGACAAACACAGCAGGGACACACGCAGACAGGACAGGCACAGTGCGGACGGACCAAAAGGAGGCTCTGCACGTGGTCAGCCCCGATCTTGTCAATGTTGGAGATGACGGGTCCTTCGACTACAGCTTTGATGCGAGCTCCTTCGATGGACAATCGGGGGAGGATGAGGGTCTTGATCACCTGCAGGAGGAACAGGAGCAGGACCAGACATGGACACTATGCTGTGAGTGTGGAACCAGAACCTGAGAGAGCATTCTCTTACAAACACACTGAGCACAGTATCAATGGCCACAATGCACAGGTTGGAGGAAATATTTTGCACTTGAGACCTGGGAACGGCGAGTGAAAAACACACACTAACATCAGGCCCGAGTTCTGCCAGTCCAGCGATGGAACCGTAGCGAGTCGTCCACTGGGTCTTGTCATCCAGCAGGCTCTGAGAGACGGGAGAAAGACAGAGAAAACACACACACACACACACACACACACACACACACACACCTTTAATAACACACTGAGATCATTTGAAAACAGAACAAAATCGTTAACAGAGTGGAGCTGAGCTGCTGGAAAGCAGGAAGCAGAATGAGTTCCCTTAAAAAGTCTCTCAAATGTATACACACGTGCACAGGCACATGCACTTACCTTGGTAAAGGTCTTGGTAATGCGTGACTGGATGTTATTGTTGGTTGTGCTGAATGTCTTGCAGATCTGGGCCATGAGTCGGGCAGCAAAGTCTCTCAGCGCCCAGTGGTTGTCCATGTCGGGCCGCAGGCACAGCTGCTTGCTCACGATGCAGGTCACCACAGCGGGGATGAGCTCATGGAGCTGGTGGAACGGGGCAACAGGCTCATTCTCTCTCTCTCTCTCTCTCTCTCTCTCTCTCTCTCTCTCTCTCACACACTAGGGATGGTAACTAGGACAGGGTGTGAACAGGTGCAAGGGGCCAACAGAACGATTGACACACACAACTACAACAACACCAAGCAGCTGCGATTGCAACAGGCCAGATTCAACTATCTTCAGACTCATTCTGAATCACTTAATGCTAATAATCACTGTCTTCACATGAGAAAGACCTGCGGGGCGTCCAAAATCGTCAGCTGACTGCAGTTTCAGTGGAATGTGTCCCTCAAAGCTGCTGAATCCCTCCCACGCTGAAGAAGGGTTTCGAACCCGTCTCTTTGACTGTCACTTCTTTCCTGATCTCCTGACAGCTCCATCATTGAATCAAACACGATTATCTATGTATTTGCTATTTGAATGTTACTTCTAGAGGAGCTACTGGAAGGACGTGAACCAATTTTCACTGGAGCAACTCCACAGGGTTACTAAAGCAGGACATGGCATTCATACCTGCAACCTCCGTGCCCAGAGGCAACAGTGTTAATCCCTGCAGCACATGCTGCCCACACGGTGGCATCAGAGATTCAAGCTGTATGCCAAGTGAATAAATGTAAATGTCCTGGAAGGCTCACAGACCATCACTCACGTATTTCTCCAGGTAGAGTGTGGGATTGTCCATCAGTGCCTTGACCATTCGCATCAGGTAGATGAGCAAAGCCAGGTTATTCTGCACCACATTCACGCGCACCTGATCAAGAGGAACCACAGGACACGGTCAGCAGGACACTGAGGAACAACCAACAAGGTGGGACACAGGACGTCACACCGTCTTAGGATGGGAATGAAGAGGAGGAACACATTCACCCCTTCGGAGATAAAGGTGCTGAACCGGGGCAGCATCTGGTAGAGTCCAGGGTCTGTGGCGATGCTCTGCAAAGCCTCCTGAGGAGATTGGGGACACAAGAAGAGCAGAAAGGAAACATCACTCACATGTTCACTTTACACGCCCAAACATGGACTCATGCAGACCCTCAAGGAGGCATGTCTCACCGCTCGTTTAGCCTCGCACGACCCCACACAGGCCTCTGTGATCTCCTTGTAGTAGAGCTGCTGCTCCACAGAGAGCTCGTGGGTGCTGCGTGGCTTCAGCCGGGAGATGCTCTTCTCCTTCCCTGAGGGGCGGCATAACCAAAGAGCGCTCATACAGGGGTAGCACTGCACTCACGAGTGGATCAGCGCACTGCAGCAGGTGCAAGGGTTGTGGTTCTATCATTTATAACAGTGCTCTCTTTTAATGGGAGAAATCACTACAAAACCAGACCATTTTTCTCAACAGATAAAACTGAAACTATGTTAACTTGAATTTAGTGTCTTTGTCGCAGCGAGCGCACAGACCTTTGCTTTCTGCACTGGTTACCCCTTGACCTTTGCCCTGGACAGGCCCTTCCTCCTCCTGCCCAGGTTTCACAGCTTTCAGGGGCTCAGTGGACTCGACTTTCTGCTGTTCTTTGGACACTTGGAGAAACAGAAGAGCAAAAGTCACACGTTACACGTCAAAGACAAACTCAGTACAGGATCCCCTCGTGTTACGAATTGACAAGTTGGGCATTTTCAAAATATACATTTTGCTAATTTAGTTTCATTTTGTTCAAACATGCTTTCCAAAAGGGGGTGCGGTGGTGCAGTGGGTTGGACCACAGTCCTACTTTCCGGTGGGTCTGGGGTTCGAGTCCCGCTTGGGGTGCCTTGCGACGGACTGGCGTCCCGTCCTGGGTGTGTCCCCTCCCCCTCCAGCCTTACGCCCTGTGTTACCGGGTTGGCTCCGGTTCCCCGTGACCCCGTATAGGATAAGCGGTTCTGAAAATGTGTGTGTGTGTGTGCTTTCCAAAATTTTTGTCTGTAGCAGAGCAAATGCAATCTGTCTTTACCCTGCAAACCAACTGATGGCAGTAAAGAGCACCAAAACAGAAAAGGAGTAGTGGATCAACTTAATTCTACAAACTTCCACTGTGTTTACAGATTGTGTCTGTTGTTCCTGAGTGTCAGCGATCAGTAACAACATGAGGAACTGTGCAAAAGCTCATAGGATAAATCAACCAACAGTAGGCACTGATTAGACCAGGCATTTATATTTTCACTCACTTTAAATAAGTGTAAGATGTGATGTAGCCCAAAAATATTACAATGGTATTAAAGTATTTTTTATTTATGAAATCTGTATTTGAGGTTTTTACAGAACCTAACAAGAACAAAATAAAAGATGTCTCGACTAATTAACCTTTGATGAAGACTTAGTGGAACAAGTGACTTTGCAGTTACAGACAAGACTTTGTGTCCCAAGTGTGTTCCTAAACTGAGGATTCAGTAGGATGGATTAAAATGAGAGACAGTGACGTGGCAGAACAACACCAACAAGAAGACGGCACATAGCAGTCCGAGAGTCTCACCTGGAGGAGGGTTCTCTGGGATGGCTGGTTGGACACCTTCTATACTCAACCAGTGCGCTGAAAAATTAACATGGAAATGCGTCACCAGAGGAGCAAAGCCTGACTACATATTTCAAATTTATAAAACAAACACATTCAAGGGCTGTAATCCACAATAACTTCACCAGGGTGCTGTTACCCTTCAGGGAGACATCAAGGGGAACGCGGGGGAGTGGTGTGTTGATGATGTCACTAAGGTCCACCTCCTTCTCCTCATAGAAATGGAGCTCCCTGCCACCGCCGCTGGCAAAACGGAAGGGGATGAACTCCTGGGACTGGAACCCATACAGCGGCTAGAGAACACCATACAGAAGGCATCATAGAATGAAACCAGTAAGAGAGTTAGCCGCACACTGTTACTATGGCAATGATGATGATAAGTTAACAAGCCCCTCCTGCATGTTGCCCCCACTCACCTCCACGTTCTTCAGTTTGAGAGCATGGTCGATGTCATTGGTCGTCAGCTTACGTCTCTTCCCGTGGTGCATGAACTTGAGCGCGTCCTGGCCAACGCGAACACACACGACTGACTGAGCGGTGCACTCTCTCATACACACACACTACAGACAGAGCCACGCCTGCTGCCTACCTGCGCGATTTCCTTAATGCGGTAGCTGACCTCCTCACTGAGAGCCACACAGCACTCCTCCTGCAACTGGCCAACGCCCACAGATTCTGCCATGACTTTCATGGACTCGGTGGGCAGCACCAAGCTGCACTGCTTCGGCCTGCGCTCATCAGCCATGACTGGAAGGACTATGTGAGACAGAGAGAGAGATAAAACAAAGCCTAAAACAAACCCAAGCCAACCCAACCCAACCCAATCCAACCACTTCCAGACAGTTTCCTTGCGAACGCTCAGCCTCACAAGAGAGAAAGTGTAAAAAACATGCTGTAGACCATATCAAACACATATTGGATCATTTAGCATTGATAGATCATTTAGCAAATGTAAAGTCTTCCAAAATCTACTCCAAGAGACCAGAATGAAACATGGTTTTATTTAGACTGCAAAACGACGAGGGCAAAAAAGTCCGAATATTATTACATTTAAAAAACCCAGGCAACCTGATAACAAAGACTTGTAGCTCAGTGTGGTTTACAAAGACAGGGATACACTATGAAGGAAAAACAGCAGTATTGTCAAAATCGACTAACAACAACCAAAGAATGAATAAATTCCCATTCCGGGGAAAAGCGGAGCTCTGAATACATAGACAACAAAATGATGAACTGATCATTCAGAATGGAGAAACCATTTCAAAAACCATACAAAGACAAAAGTAACATGACGTTAAAGTAGCTGTCCGAGCGCTCTCCAACCGCGTCTCTAACATCCACGTATATTTAAAAATCCCGGAACGAGAAACAGTGCCAGGAAGCGTCCAGTGTCGTCCTCTTCCGTAGGACTGACTAGAGGAGTTCTCTCCTCGCTCGAGTCCAGTTGAGCTCCTTCACGTGTAAACGCAAACAAATGCCTGTGAAGCCCAAGCGCTCAATGGAACTCCTCCAATTCCAAGTCCAATTCTTGTAATTCAAACGTGGCATGACTGTGTCTGCTCATCGACTATGATTTACTGTAAATCCCTTTGTGTTCTGTGGTTATTGTGCCCCATCCTCCTTACTTACTGCAAAAGCAAGGCTCTACATAAAATCGAGATCATCATTTTCCTGAGTTACTACTACATGCAATAAAAGAAGACGAGAAGAAAAAAAATCAAACCTTAACCCGCCTTGACAGCAGTGAGTGGGAGGTGTCCTCCGTTCTCCCCTTCCCTTCCCTTCCCTTCCCTCTCTCTTTTCTCTCCCTCTCCCCCCCCCAACACACACACACACACACACACACACACACACACACACCTGATCATGTGAATGACAGTTCACTCTCTCTGGGACAGTCGCAGTGGGTGGCACGCGGGAAACACTTGGTACCTTGACAGTCGATTTACACCTGTACTGCGCCGGTGCAATGAAAAACCATGATTGACACGATGATGATAATAACTTTAATAACTCGTTCGTTTGCGTTTTGCTGTTTATGTTGACTCACTGTTGCTATTCTTCACTCACCCGTCCTCTCACTTCTTCTCAGTTACTTATTTACTTCTTGCGCATCACCATGATGATCATTATCACTGAAGCTACGCGGTTATCATAGGAAGCCCTGTTGCATGACTGTTGGTGTTGCGTACTTTTCAATCGATGTAACGAGCTCCGCGAAGCTTAACATCAATTCTTGTCACCGCTGAGTGAAAAGCTGCCGCCGCCGGTGTTTCTTTCTGCACGAACCCGCCGAATGCAGCAGCCGGACTCACTCTGTGTGTGACTGAGGCGGACAGACACAGTTCTCTGACGAGCCGCTCGTACCTCCTCCGTGTGGACGCGGACAGACAGGAAAATCCGCAGGAAATTCACGAACCAGGACACAGTTTAACGTGCCGTATCACACTCGTTCCGTGTCCATACATCCATTCAGTTAGTCTTTGTAAGAAGCGTACGCTTCATTGTTTTTTTCCCCTCCGTGCAATGAACGCTCCAGCTCCGACGCCGCCATTCCGGTTCCTGCCTGTAAATTGATCGCAGGTCCTAAAATTTCTGGAAAGGTGTTTCTATGATTTAGAAAAACATCTTTGACAAATTAATATTTGACTATTAATGCATCTATAGATATAAATCTACATATTTAACATTTTTGTAATCCGTTTAGTTTAAAAATGTTGCCAGTTTTTAAGTAAATCTGCTTTATACACCTTTCAGGATATGTTTTCTCCGGTCAACCTTATCATAGTCACGCGTTCGCCATTGGTTGACTTGGAGGGCTACTACGCGCATGCCCAGTTCAGTAACGGTATCCTGCGCATGTCCAGTACAGTAACGGTATCCCGCGCATGCCCAGTGGCGTCGCACTGAAGGAAGGCAGAGGTGCCACAGTGGCACAGTGCAATACAGCCTCTTGAGTTGAGAAGAGATCAATAAAAGCATTATAAGAATCAATGGAGCTTATTTTTCTCACGCTTTTGTGGGCTTCCAGCTTTGCTTTGGCAGACCAAGACGACAGATTGCCTAATAAATGTGAAGGTAGCACTTTGGCTCTTGTTGCCCTGTCACTTGTGGTTACTTATTATTCAGTAATTCAGAGACTCATTTGGCCACTTTACTCTTTACTATGGTGGTGATGATGATGGTGATGATGATGATGATGAGCATCCTTGTGCTGCTGTTCATCTGCATCATGAGTGTCAGTGGTTTCGTGCTTTGATAACCTAGGGTCTCTGCGCTTTCTGTTGGTGAGTTTTAGTGTGTGTTTTGCTTTGTCCCCAGTGTGTAAGTTCCTCACGGTGGAGCTCCAGGCCGTCTTGGACAAGAGCAGCAGATCCAAAGAGGTTCTGGAGATGGGAGAGGTGTTGGACACTGGCAAACGCAAGCGCAAGATCAAGTACAACACTTCGTAAGTGGCCCCTCCGTTGGCTCTCTCTCTCTCTCACACACACACACACACACACACACACCCCTGAAGTGGCCTTTGTGTATGATTACAGAGAAACACGCCTGACAGAAGCTATAGACAACATCTGTGAAGGAATCCTCCAGTACAGCATTCACGCAGAGCGACCCGGGAGCCTCAGATATGCAAAGGTAAATATCTGTTCATGTCTCCATTATATTCCCAGTTCATGAAATAAAGAGATTAAAGGATTCAAAACAAAGTATTTCTTCTTCTACAATCATCTGCTCGAGTACTTCTTTTCAACTACTACTCTTTCGCTTTTTGTCCTCCATCTGTGTTCCCAGGGCACCAGCCAGACCATGACCACCCTCAAGAATCTGGTGAACAAGGGCGTGAAGGTGGAGCTGGGTTTGCCCTACGAGCTGTGGGATGAGCCGTCTGTGGAGGTGGCCGACATGAAGAAGCAGGTACCCCCTCGCAGACCCTAGGGATTCGCATCGCAGGGTGTCAGTGAAACATGGCTGTTTTGGGTCAGCGTGCGTGCGCGCTTGGTGTCGGATCATCCCGAGCGATCCTCCTTTGAGAGGTAAAGTGCACTGTTTCCGAACCCACTGGTTCAGTGCAGCTGCAGAGCGGCACCTGGTCACTGACACGCTGGAGACTGTCCTTCCGGAAACCGCCTATTCTGTCGTCTCTGCACCAGACGATCTGCTCACTTGTCACCCCATCCTCACCTTCTCACTCACACATTGTGTAGGTGTCAGTGACACCACCACAATACACACCTTTCTGCACACATCAGCACTTTGGCAGAAACTTCTACAGCACACAGTGGAGTGTGAAGGTGAGTGTGGAAGCCAAAGTGAGGATGCAGACTCTGTGCGCGTGTGTAGTGTGTGTCACTTAACACTGTATGGAACTCTCTCAGTGTGAGACCATGCTGGAGCAGTATGAAGATGTCGTGGAGGAATGGTACTTCCACCACCAGGAAGAAAGGCTCGAGAAGTTCCTGTGTGAAGCCCATGTCCTTAAGGGTTCTGACAAGGGTGAGGAGAAAGATGTGGATGAAAGGACTGATGGAGATGCAGTATGTGTCACATTAAATGGAGTGTGTGTTTGGCCATGTACAGAATGTTTATAATGCTGATCTTTGTGGACATCCTGCCCTAGAGTGTCTCGAGGAGGTATGGCAGGGAAATGTGGAGGCAAAGGGATCTGAGGAGGACGTGACCAGCGAAGGAGACGATGCAGCGGAGACACATGACCCTGGGGAACTGTGAGGGGCTTCTTGGTGGACTATATGAAGAAATCCTGCCCATCGTGTATTTCAGCCGACTCCACCAGGATCACATCTCATGGAGCGAGTCTCTATGATATTGAAACAGAGGACAACCACCGTGTGTGTGTGTGTGTGTGTGTGTGTGTGTGCGCGTGCGGGTCCAGCAGGTTCCTCAGACCTTGTCTGTCCGTCCCTCCACTCCGCCTGCTGGTCAGAGGGTGCCACAGCATCATCCGCCATTCTCATCCTCTTCATACCTCATGGTGCCTTGGACATCATGTAGTTCACAGTGAGACCAGGCATTCATGACCATGCTGCTCAACTGGCTACGTCTCCTCCTCGTGTCCTACACCAGTGTTGGGAAACTATGCACACCAGAATTCAGTCTTCATTTAATCGCTCTTTTTTTCATACATTGTTGTTGCATACTTGTTAGTCTGCTGAATTTTTTTACTCTTTTTTTTTTTGCACAGATTTGTACTGAACAAAAGTAAAGTTTAGTTTAAAATTAGTTTTTTGTGCTGGAGATGGAGTGTAATGGCTGCAGGTCCCAGACAGTGTTTATGGAGAAATCAGTTACTGTTGTCAGTCAGCACTGCTGCACCCGCGCTTGTCCCACATTGTCAGTGCTGCTGTCACTGCGGCCACACGGTGGCGCACAAAGAACATTAAAAAATGAACGGCCGTAATTTCCACGTTTCAATTAATCTATCGAAGCGCGAAACTTTACTACTTCGCCAGCAACCATCAATTATAGGCCCACTGTAGGCTGAAAACCTTGAAGACACGCCCCCTACATAAGGAAACACTTCATAAATTCCTGCATTACACAAATGACATGTTCAACATGCGTTGAAAAGTGCAGAACCATGTGCCGAGTGAGATTCTGCAATTGGGAAGAGGATGAGAAGTGTCTTATAGCTGAGTGCTGCGATTGAAGGTGCTGGTTGAGGGGTGGGGTCGTGACAACTGCAGTATTTGTAATGGAGAGAGTGAGGGGGGATAGCTGGTAGGGTAGTGGTGAGAGGGTTAGGGGATAGCTGGTAGGGTAGTGTTTAGAAGGTTAGGGGTTAGCTGGCAAGGTAGTGGTGAGAGGGTAAGGGGATAGCTGGCAAGGTAGTGGTGAGAGGGTTGGGAGTTAGCTGGTAGGGTAGTGTTTAGATGGTTAGGGGTTAGGGGATAGCTGGTAGGGTAGTGTTTAGACGGTTAGGGGTTAGCTGGTAGGATAGTGGTAAGAGGGTTAGGGGATAGCTGCTAGGGTAGTGGTGAGAGGATTAGGGGTTAGCTGGTAGGGTAGTGGTTAGAGGGTTAGCTGGTAGGGTAGTGGTGAGAGGGTTAGGGGATAGCTGGTAGGATAGTGGTGAGAGAGTTAGGGGATAGCTGGTAGGGTAGTGGTTAGAGGGTTAGGGGATAGCTGGTAGGGTAGTGGTGAGAGGGTTAGGGGATAGCTGGTAGGGTAGTGTTTAGAAGGTTAGGGGATAGCTGGTAGGGTAGTGGTGAGAGGGTTAGGGGATAGCTGGTAGGGTAGTGGTGAGAGGGTTGGGAGTTAGCTGGTAGGGTAGTGTTTAGACGGTTAGGGGTTAGGGGATAGCTGGTAGGGTAGTGTTTAGACGGTTAGGGGTTAGCTGGTAGGATAGTGGTAAAAGGGTTAGGGGATAGCTGCTAGGGTAGTGGTGAGAGGGTTAGGGGATAGCTGGTAGGGTAGTGTTTAGAGGGTTAGGGGATAGCTGGTAGGGTAGTGGTGAGAGGGTTATGGGTTAGCTGGTAGGGTAGTGGTTAGAGGGTTAGGGGATAGGTGGTAGGGTAGTGGTGAGAGAGTTAGGGGATAGCTGGTAGGGTAGTGGTGAGAGGGTTAGGGGATAGCTGGTAGGGTAGTGGTGAGAGGGTTAGGGGTTAGCTGGTAGGGTAGTGGTGAGAGGGTTAGGGGTTAGCTGGTAGGGTAGTGGTGAGAGGGTTAGGGGTTAGCTGGTAGGGTAGTGTTTAGACGGTTAGGGGTTAGCTGGTAGGATAGTGGTAAGAGGGTTAGGGGATAGCTGCTAGGGTAGTGGTGAGAGGGTTAGGGGATAGCTGGTAGGGTAGTGTTTAGAGGGTTAGGGGATAGCTGGTAGGGTAGTGGTGAGAGGGTTAGGGGATAGCTGGTAGGGTAGTGGTGAGAGAGTTAGGGGTTAGCTGGTAGGATAGTGGTGAGAGAGTTAGGGGATAGCTGGTAGGCTAGTGGTTAGAGGGTTAGGGGATAGCTGGTAGGGTAGTGTTTAGAAGGTTAGGGGTTAGCTGGCAGGGTAGTGGTGAGAGGGTTAGGGGTTAGCTGGTAGGGTAGTGGTGAGAGGGTTAGGGGTTAGCTGGTAGGGTAGTGTTTAGACGGTTAGGGGTTAGCTGGTAGGATAGTGGTAAGAGGGTTAGGGGATAGCTGCTAGGGTAGTGGTGAGAGGGTTAGGGGATAGCTGGTAGGGTAGTGTTTAGAGGGTTAGGGGATAGCTGGTAGGGTAGTGGTGAGAGGGTTAGGGGATAGCTGGTAGGGTAGTGGTGAGAGAGTTAGGGGTTAGCTGGTAGGATAGTGGTGAGAGAGTTAGGGGATAGCTGGTAGGCTAGTGGTTAGAGGGTTAGGGGATAGCTGGTAGGGTAGTGTTTAGAAGGTTAGGGGTTAGCTGGCAGGGTAGTGTTTAGAGGGTTAGGGGATAGGGGATAGCTGGTAGGGTAGTGTTTAGACGGTTAGGGGTTAGCTGGTAGGATAGTGGTAAGAGGGTTAGGGGATAGCTGCTAGGGTAGTGGTGAGAGGGTTAGGGGATAGCTGGTAAGGTAGTGTTTAGAGGGTTAGGGGATAGCTGGTAGGGTAGTGGTGAGAGGGTTAGGGGATAGCTGGCAAGGTAGTGGTGAGAGGGTTATGGGTTAGCTGGTAGGGTAGTGGTTAGAGGGTTAGGGGATAGCTGGTAGGGTAGTGGTAAGAGGGTTAGGGGATAGCTGGTAGGGTAGTGGTGAGAGAGTTAAGGGATAGCTGGTAGGGTAGTGGTTAGAGGGTTAGGGGATAGCTGGTAGGGTAGTGGTGAGAGGGTTAGGGGATAGCTGGTAGGGTAGTGTTTAGAAGGTTAGGGGTTAGCTGGTAGGGTAGTGGTGAGAGAGTTAAGGGATAGCTGGTAGGGTAGTGGTTAGAGGGTTAGGGGATAGCTGGTAGGGTAGTGGTGAGAGGGTTAGGGGATAGCTGGTAGGGTAGTGTTTAGAAGGTTAGGGGTTAGCTGGTAGGGTAGTGGTGAGAGGGTTAGGGGATAGCTGGTAGGGTAGTGTTTAGACAGTTAGGGGTTATCTGGTAGGATAGTGGTAAGAGGGTTAGGGCATAGCTGCTAGGGTAGTGGTGAGAGGGTTAGGGGATAGCTGGTAGGGTAGTGGTGAGAGAGTTAGGGGTTAGCTGGTAGGATAGTGGTTAGAGGGTTAGGGGATAGCTGGTAGGGTAGTGGTGAGAGGGTTAGGGGATAGCTGGTAGGGTAGTGTTTAGAAGGTTAGGGGTTAGCTGGCAGGGTAGTGTTTAGAGGGTTAGGGGATAGCTGGTAGGGTAGTGGTGAGAGGGTTAGGGGATAGCTGGTAGGGTAGTGGTGAGAGGGTTAGGGGATAGCTGGCAAGGTAGTGGTGAGAGGGTTAGGGGTTAGCTGGTAGGATAGTGTTTAGATGGTTAGGGGTTAGGGGATAGCTGGTAGGGTAGTGTTTAGACAGTTAGGGGTTATCTGGTAGGATAGTGGTAAGAGGGTTAGGGGATAGCTGCTAGGGTAGTTGTGAGAGGGTTAGGGGATAGCTGGTAGGGTAGTGGTGAGAGGGTTAGGGGATAGCTGGCAAGGTAGTGGTGAGAGGGTTAGGGGTTAGCTGGTAGGATAGTGTTTAGACGGTTAGGGGTTAGGGGATAGCTGCTAGGGTAGTGGTGAGAGGGTTAGGGGATAGCTGGTAGGGTAGTGTTTAGAGGGTTAGGGGATAGCTGGTAGGGTAGTGGTGAGAGGGTTAGGGGATAGCTGGTAGGGTAGTGTTTAGAAGGTTAGGGGTTAGCTGGCAGGGTAGTGTTTAGAGGGTTAGGGGATAGCTGGTAGGGTAGTGTTAATAGGGTTAGGGGTTAGCTGGTAGGATAGTGGTAAGAGGGTTAGGGGATAGCTGGTAGGGTAGTGGTGAGAGGGTTAGGGGATAGCTGGCAAGGTAGTGTTTAGAGAGTTAGGGGATAGCTGGTAGGGTAGTGGTTAGAGCTGCTGTCTTTAGACCCAAAGGTCATAGGCTCAAATCCCTCTTACAGCTCTAGTACCTGTGAGTGAACTACTTACCCTAAATCACATCAGTAAAAATTACTCAGTTGTATAAAGAGGTAAGTAATTTTAAGTCACTTTAGAGAAAAGCATCAGCTAAACGAATAAGTGTAACTTAGCGTGTGCAAAACTTTAATCGCTTTCACTGGCATTTTACCTTTTTCCGATCACTTTATTATTTCCACTTTAGTTTCAATCGTATCATTTGTCTTGTCTTTGATGCATCACCATCACTTGCATCACATTTACGCTTTGGTGCCATGGTTAGGAAGGTAAAAACAGAAAAATTAAAGCCAAATACAGTAACACACGCGATGCTGCTAACAGCAACGTGGTCCGACTGAAAAGAAGGAAGTCTGTCCTACCTCGGGCTCTGCAGAGTGTTTTGATGCGTGTCATAGAGTACCGCCCCTTTTTATTACAAACCATTGTGTGTAACTCAAATTTTTAATATAATAGGTTTAATTATGAAATTTTTTATTTGATTGTTAATTAAGGGTGACAAAATTAACTTCCGGTCAGTAAGGGGTTAGTTCATAACTACGGGTTGTACTTTAGTTGGACGTTCGTAACCTGCGGACTACGTGTATTCAAATG